>NC_133126.1:29800073-30407073 GCF_048418815.1 Hemitrygon akajei | reverse complement strand
GAAAGCCTTTCTTGAGCACCAGGACAACCCTCCAGTCCTCCAGCACTACACCCGTTGCTAGGGATATTTCAAATATCTCTGCAAGGGCCCCTGCAATTTCTGCACCAACCTCCCACAAGATCCGAGGGAGCAATTTATCAGGCCTGGGGATTTATCTACACTAATCTGCCTCAAGACAGAAAATACCTCCTCCTCTGTGATCTGTAAAGGGTCCATGACCTCATTGATGCTTTGCCTCGCCTCAATAGACATTGTGTCAGTCTCCTGAGTAGGCACTGATGCAAAAAATCCATTTATGATATCCCCTATCTCTTTCAGGTCCTTGTGTAGATAATCAATATGATCTTCAAGAGGACCAATTTTGTTCCTTGCTCTCCTTTTGCTCTTAATATATCTGTGGAAGCTCCTGAGGTTCTCCTTCATCTTGTCTGCTAGAGAAACCCCATGCCTCCTTATAGCCCTCCTGATTTCTTTCTTAAGTATTCTCTTGCATTTCTTATACTCAAGAACCTCACTTGTTCCTATCTCCTATGCAACTCCTCCTTCTTCATAACCAAGAACCTCAATATCTCTTGTGAGGCCAAGGTTTCCTAAACGTTTCCTTGCCTGTTATTCTGACGGGAACATAAAACACGAGAGGTATACAAAATTATGAGGGGTATAGATAAAGTAAATGCAAACAAGCTTTTTCCACGGGGGTTGGGTGGGACTACATCAGAGGTCATGGGTTAAGGGTGAAAAGTGAGAAGTTTAAGAAGAATAAGAGGGAAAACCTCTCCAGTCAGAGGGTGGAATGGAAGTGTGGAATGAGCGGCCAACACAAGTAGTCCACATGAGCACAATTTCAGTGTGTAAGTAAGTTTGGATAGGTACATGGAGGGCTATGGTCCCGGTGCAGGTCATCAAGGAAAAAATGGAATACGAAAGTCAACTGGCCAATAATATTAAAGAGGACACCAAAAGTTTCTTCGGATACATAAAGTGTAAAAGAGAAGCTAGAGTGCATATTAGACCACTGGAAAATGATGCTAGAGAGGTAGTAATAGGGGATAAGGAAATGGCAAATGAATTGAATAAGTATTTTGCAGCTTAAATGGTTTTGGCATGGGCCTAATAGCCTGTTTCAGAGCTGTACTTCTCTATGACTCTAAATTTGGTACAGTACACTCAAAATTTCACTTTTGAAAGCCTTCCATTTACCAAGTACATTTTTGCCAGAAAGCAACTTGTCCCAATCCCGTGCAGGACTAGCAAGCCTTCTGACCAGGATATTAGTTTCCCTTCAGTTCAGGTGCAAACCATTCCACCTGTACAGGCCCCATCTTCCCTGGAAGGGAGCTGAATTATTCAAAAATTTGAAGCCCTCCCTCCTACACCATCTCCCTAGCCTGTTAAACTGTATGATCTTTCTATTTCAGGCCTCACTAGCAGGTGGCATGGGTAGCTATCCTGAAATCATAAGCCTGGAGGCATTGCTCTTTAAATTATCATCTAATTCCCTGTATTCACTTTGCAGAACCTAGCTACCCTTCCTGCCTCTGTCATTGGACCATGACCTCTTGCTGCTCACCCTCCCACTTAAGAATGCCGTGAACTCGATCTGAACTGTCCCTGTAATATCAGTATTACAGTGGAATAAAGGAAATTACAGAGGCATGAGAGAGGAGCTGGCCAGAATTGACTGGAAAAGCACACTGGCAAGGATGACAGTACAGCAGCAATGGCTGGAATTTTTTGAAGCAATTCGGAAAAATTGCTTTTTTTGCACAGAATCGTAAAGGGGAAGAAGTTTCTAAAGGACAGATGACACAATTGTGGCTAACAAGAGAAGTGAAATCCAACGTAAAAGCCAAACAGAACGCATAAAATAGAGCAAAAATTAGTGGGAAGTTAGAGGATTGGGAAGCTTTTTAAAAAAAACAACAAAAGGCAACTAAAAAAGCCATTAAGGAAAAAATGGAATACGAAAGTCAACTGGCCAATAATATTGGTGGCTTGTGGTGTTCCACAGCCAATTGGTGGCCAGTTGGTTGATGGTGGCTTGTGGTGTTCCACAGGGGCCTGTGTTGGGACCAATTCTTTTTACATTATATGTCAATGATTTAGATGACGGAATTGATTGCTTTGTGGTAAAGTTTGCGGACAATACAAAGATAGGTGGAGGAGCAGGTAGTTTTGAGGAAATAGAGTTGCTACAGAAGGACTTAAATAGGTTCGGAGTGGCAGATGGAATACAGTGGCAGGGCGTATGTGGTCATGCACTTTGGTAGAAGAAATCAAAGGGGTAGACTAGTTTCTAAATAGAGAGAAACTACAAAAATCTGAGGCGCAAAGGAGCCTGGGAGACCTTGTGCAGGATTCTCTGAAGGTTAATTTGAATGTTGAGTTGGTGGTGAGGAAGGCAAATACATGTTAGCATTCTTTTAGGGAGGACAAGAATATAATAGCAAGGATATAAAGTTGAGGTTTTGTAAAGCATTGGTCAGACCGCACTTGGAGTATAGTGAGGCGTCTGGGGCTCCTTATCTAAGAAAGGATGTGCTTTCATTGGAGAGGGTTCAAAGGAGGTTCACAAAAATGATTCTGGGATTGAAACATTTGCCATATGAAGAGCATTTGATGGCTCTGGGCCTGTACTCACTGGAATTCAGAAGAATGAGGGGTGACCTAATTGAAACCTATCGAATGTTGAAAGGCCTGAACAGAGTGGATATGGAGAGGATGTTTCTGAAAGTGGGTGAGTCCAAGACCAAAAGCCACAGCCCCAGAACAGAGGGGCATCCGTTTAGAATGGAGATGATGAGGAATTTCTTTGGCTGAAGATTGGTGAACCTGTGGAATTCATTGCCGCAGGCAGCTGTGGCCAAGTCATTTGGGCATATTTAAGGCAGAGGTTGATAGATTCTTGATTAGTCAGGGCATGAAGGGGTACGGGGAGAAGGCAGGAGATTGAGCTGAGAGGGAAAATGGATCAGTCATGACGAAATGGTGGAACAGACTGATGGCCTGTCTACTCCTGTATCTTATGGTCTTAATGGTGTGTGATGCACTCATCCAGTAACAACAGTCACTCTCTCACTGTAGCTGCTGAAGTTATGCATATTTCTACAGATGCACAGCAGGGAGAGGACTCGGACTGGTTGCACCACTGCCTGGCATGGAAGCTCCAATGCCCAGGACCACAAGAGGATGCAGACGGGCATAGGCTCAGCCAGCTCCATTACGAGCACAACCCTCCCCACCTTCAACCCCGACCACCATAAAGCAGACACTAGACACTAGAATACTACAGCACAGTATAAGCCCTTCGGCCCTCGATGTTGTGCCAACCCACATATTCTTTTTAAAAAAGTACTAAACCCACAATACCCCATAACCCTCTATTTTTCTTTCATCTATGTGCTTGTCCAAGAGGCTCTTAAATACCCCTAATGTTTTGGCCTCCATCACCATCCCTGGCAAGTCATTCCAGGTACCCACAATCCCCTGTGTAAAAAATTTTACCCCTGATGTCTCCCCTAAACTTCCCTCCCTTAACTTTGTACATATGCCCTCTGGAGTTTGCTATTGTGCCCTGGAAAACAGGTACTAGCTACCTACGCCTCTCATAATCTTGTAGACCTCTATCAAGTCCCCTCTCATCCTTCTACGCTCCAAAGAGAAAAGTCCCAGCTCTGCTAACCTTGCCTCATAAGATTTGTTTTCCAATCCAGGCAACATCCTGGTAAATCTCCTCTGCACCCTCTCCATAGCTTCCACATCCTTCCTATAATGAGGTGACTAGAACTGAACACAATACTCTAAGTGCTGTCTCACCAGAGATCTGTAGAGTTGCAACATTACCCCTCTACTCTTGAACTCAATCCCCCTGTTAATGAAGCCTAGCATCCCATAGGCCTTAACTATCCTATCAACCTGTGCAGCAACCTTGAGAGATGTATGGATTTGTACCCCCTCTTTTCACCCACACCCTTAAGTAACTGACCATTAACTCTGTACTCAGCCTTCTGGTTTGTCCTTCCAAAATGCAGCACCTCACACTTATCCGGATTGAACTTCATCTGCCACTTTTCTGGCCAACTCTGCATCCTGTCTATATCCTCTTGTAACCTTTGACAACATACAGCTCCATCCACAACTTCTCCAATCGTCGTGTCATCCACAAACTTACTCACCCTTCCTTCCGCCTCTTCATCCAGGTCATTCATAAAAATCACAAAGATCAGGGGTCCCAGGACAGATCCTTGCAGCAATCCACTAGTCACCAACCTCCAGGCAGAATAATCTCCTTCCACTACTATCCTTTGCTTTCTTCCTGTAAGCCAGTATTTTATCCAAACAGCCAAAGTTCCACTGATCCCATGCCTCATGACTTTCTGGTTGAGTCTCTCGTGGGGGACCAGATGCTGTAAAGCGTTATGCTAACTGCTATGCTACTGTGCCAGGAGGCCATGCAGACACATGGAGAGTGCAGTGGCCATAGAGACACACGGAGAGTGCAGTGGCCACAGAGACACAGGGAGAGTGCAGTGACCACAGAGACACAGGGAGAGTGCAGAGACCATAGAGACACAGGGAGAGTGCAGTGGCGATAGAGACACATGGAGAGTGCAGTGACCATAGAGACACAGGGAGAGTGCAGAGACCATAGAGACACAGGGAGAGTGCAGTGACCATAGAGACACAGGGAGAGTGCAGTGACCATACGGACACAGGGAGAGTGCAGTGACCATAGAGACACAGGGAGAGTGCAGTGACCACAGAGACACAGGGAGAGTGCAGAGACCATAGAGACACAGGGAGAGTGCAGTGGCGATAGAGACACATGGAGAGTGCAGTGACCATAGAGACACAGGGAGAGTGCAGTGACCATAGAGACACAGGGAGAGTGCAGTGGCCATGGAGACACAGGGAGAGCGCAGTGGCCATACAGACACAGGGAGAGAGCAGTGACCATAGAGACACAGGGAGACTGCAGTGACCATAGAGACACAGGGAGAGTGCAGTGGCCATAGAGACACAGGGAGAGTGCAGTGACCATAGAGACACAGGGAGACTGCAGTGACCATAGAGACACAGGGAGAGTGCAGTGGCCATAGAGACACAGGGAGACTGCAGTGGCCATAGAGACACAGGGAGACTGCAGTGACCATAGAGACACAGGGAGAGTGCAGTGGCCATAGAGACACAGGGAGACTGCAGTGGCCATAGAGACACAGGGAGACTGCAGTGACCATAGAGACACAGGGAGAGTGCAGTGGCCATAGAGACACAGGGAGAGTGCAGTGGCCATAGAGACACAGGGAGACTGCAGTGACCATAGAGACACAGGGAGAGTGCAGTGGCCATAGAGACACAGGGAGAGTGCAGTGACCATAGAGACACAGGGAGACTGCAGTGACCATAGAGACACAGGGAGAGTGCAGTGGCCATAGAGACACAGGGAGACTGCAGTGGCCATAGAGACACAGGGAGAGTGCAGTGGCCATAGAGACACAGGGAGAGTGCAGTGACCATAGAGACACAGGGAGAGCGCAGTGGCCATAGAGACACAGGGAGAGCGCAGTGGCCATACAGACACAGGGAGAGTGCAGTGACCATAGAGACACATGGAGAGCGCAGTGGCCATAGAGACACAGGGAGAGTGCAGTGGCCATAGAGACACAGGGAGAGCGCAGTGGCCATACAGACACAGGGAGAGTGCAGTGACCATAGAGACACATGGAGAGTGCAGTGACCATAGAGACACAGGGAGAGTGCAGTGACCATAGAGACACAGGGAGAGTGCAGTGGCCATAGAGACACAGGGAGAGTGCAGTGACCATAGAGACACAGGGAGAGTGCAGTGACCATAGAGACACAGGGAGAGCGCAGTGACCATAGAGACACAGGGAGAGCACAGTGGCCATAGAGACACAGGGAGAGCACAGTAGGCCATAGATACACAGGGAGAGTGCAGTGACCATAGAGACACAGGGAGAGTGCAGTGGCCATAGAGACACAGGGAGAGCACAGTAGGCCATAGATACACAGGGAGAGTGCAGTGACCATAGAGACACAGGGAGAGTGCAGTGGCCATAGAGACACAGGGAGAGCACAGTGACCATAGAGACACAGGGAGAGTGCAGTGACCATAGAGACACAGGGAGAGTGCAGTGGCCATAGAGACACACGGAGAGCGCAGAGACCATAGAGACACAGGGAGAGCGCAGTGGCCATAGAGACACAGGGAGAGTGCAGTGACCATAGAGACACAGGGAGAGTGCAGTGGCCATAGAGACACAGGGAGAGTGCAGTGACCATAGAGACACAGGGAGAGCGCAGTAGGCCATAGAGACACAGGGAGAGTGCAGTGACCATAGAGACACAGGGAGAGTGCAGTGGCCATAGAGACACAGGGAGAGCGCAGTGGCCATAGAGACACAGGGAGAGCGCAGTGGCCATAGAGACACAGGGAGAGTGCAGTGGCCATAGAGACACATGGAGAGTGCAGTGGCCATAGAGACACACAGAGAGCGCAGTGACCATAGAGACACAGGGAGAGCGCAGTGGCCATAGAGACACAGGGAGAGGGCAGTGGCCATAGAGACACAGGGAGAGTGCAGTGGCCATAGAGACACAGGGAGAGGGCAGTGGCCATAGAGACACAGGGAGAGTGCAGTGGCCTTACGGACACAGGGAGAGCGCAGTGGCCATAGAGACACAGGGAGAGGGCAGTGGCCATAGAGACACAGGGAGAGTGCAGTGGCCTTACGGACACAGGGAGAGCGCAGTGGCCATAGAGACACAGGGAGAGTGCAGTGGCCATAGAGACACAGGGAGACTGCAGTGGCCATAGAGACCCAGGGAGAGGGCAGTGGCCATAGAGACACAGGGAGAGTGCAGTGGCCTTACGGACACAGGGAGAGCGCAGTGGCCATAGAGACACAGGGAGAGTGCAGTGGCCATAGAGACACAGGGAGAGTGCAGTGACCATAGAGACACAGGGAGAGCGCAGTGGCCATACAGACACACAGAGAGCGCAGTGGCCATAGAGACACAGGGAGAGCGCAGTGGCCATACAGACACACAGAGAGCGCAGTGGCCATAGATACACAGGGAGAGTGCAGTGGCCATAGAGACACAGGGAGAGCGCAGTGACCATAGAGACACAGGGAGAGCGCAGTAGGCCATAGAGACACAGGGAGAGTGCAGTGGCCATAGAGACACAGGGAGAGTGCAGTGGCCATAGAGACACAGGGAGAGTGCAGTGGCCATGGAGACACAGGGAGAGCGCAGTGGCCATACAGACACAGGGAGAGAGCAGTGACCATAGAGACACAGGGAGACTGCAGTGACCATAGAGACACAGGGAGAGTGCAGTGGCCATAGAGACACAGGGAGAGTGCAGTGACCATAGAGACACAGGGAGACTGCAGTGACCATAGAGACACAGGGAGAGTGCAGTGGCCATAGAGACACAGGGAGACTGCAGTGGCCATAGAGACACAGGGAGACTGCAGTGACCATAGAGACACAGGGAGAGTGCAGTGGCCATAGAGACACAGGGAGACTGCAGTGGCCATAGAGACACAGGGAGACTGCAGTGACCATAGAGACACAGGGAGAGTGCAGTGGCCATAGAGACACAGGGAGAGTGCAGTGACCATAGAGACACAGGGAGACTGCAGTGACCATAGAGACACAGGGAGAGTGCAGTGGCCATAGAGACACAGGGAGACTGCAGTGGCCATAGAGACACAGGGAGACTGCAGTGACCATAGAGACACAGGGAGAGTGCAGTGGCCATAGAGACACAGGGAGACTGCAGTGGCCATAGAGACACAGGGAGACTGCAGTGACCATAGAGACACAGGGAGAGTGCAGTGGCCATAGAGACACAGGGAGAGTGCAGTGGCCATAGAGACACAGGGAGACTGCAGTGACCATAGAGACACAGGGAGAGTGCAGTGGCCATAGAGACACAGGGAGAGTGCAGTGACCATAGAGACACAGGGAGACTGCAGTGACCATAGAGACACAGGGAGAGTGCAGTGGCCATAGAGACACAGGGAGACTGCAGTGGCCATAGAGACACAGGGAGAGTGCAGTGGCCATAGAGACACAGGGAGAGTGCAGTGACCATAGAGACACAGGGAGAGCGCAGTGGCCATAGAGACACAGGGAGAGCGCAGTGGCCATACAGACACAGGGAGAGTGCAGTGACCATAGAGACACATGGAGAGCGCAGTGGCCATAGAGACACAGGGAGAGTGCAGTGGCCATAGAGACACAGGGAGAGCGCAGTGGCCATACAGACACAGGGAGAGTGCAGTGACCATAGAGACACATGGAGAGTGCAGTGACCATAGAGACACAGGGAGAGTGCAGTGACCATAGAGACACAGGGAGAGTGCAGTGGCCATAGAGACACAGGGAGAGTGCAGTGACCATAGAGACACAGGGAGAGTGCAGTGACCATAGAGACACAGGGAGAGCGCAGTGACCATAGAGACACAGGGAGAGCACAGTGGCCATAGAGACACAGGGAGAGCACAGTAGGCCATAGATACACAGGGAGAGTGCAGTGACCATAGAGACACAGGGAGAGTGCAGTGGCCATAGAGACACAGGGAGAGCACAGTAGGCCATAGATACACAGGGAGAGTGCAGTGACCATAGAGACACAGGGAGAGTGCAGTGGCCATAGAGACACAGGGAGAGCACAGTGACCATAGAGACACAGGGAGAGTGCAGTGACCATAGAGACACAGGGAGAGTGCAGTGGCCATAGAGACACACGGAGAGCGCAGAGACCATAGAGACACAGGGAGAGCGCAGTGGCCATAGAGACACAGGGAGAGTGCAGTGACCATAGAGACACAGGGAGAGTGCAGTGGCCATAGAGACACAGGGAGAGTGCAGTGACCATAGAGACACAGGGAGAGCGCAGTAGGCCATAGAGACACAGGGAGAGTGCAGTGACCATAGAGACACAGGGAGAGTGCAGTGGCCATAGAGACACAGGGAGAGCGCAGTGGCCATAGAGACACAGGGAGAGCGCAGTGGCCATAGAGACACAGGGAGAGTGCAGTGGCCATAGAGACACATGGAGAGTGCAGTGGCCATAGAGACACACAGAGAGCGCAGTGACCATAGAGACACAGGGAGAGCGCAGTGGCCATAGAGACACAGGGAGAGGGCAGTGGCCATAGAGACACAGGGAGAGTGCAGTGGCCATAGAGACACAGGGAGAGGGCAGTGGCCATAGAGACACAGGGAGAGTGCAGTGGCCTTACGGACACAGGGAGAGCGCAGTGGCCATAGAGACACAGGGAGAGGGCAGTGGCCATAGAGACACAGGGAGAGTGCAGTGGCCTTACGGACACAGGGAGAGCGCAGTGGCCATAGAGACACAGGGAGAGTGCAGTGGCCATAGAGACACAGGGAGACTGCAGTGGCCATAGAGACCCAGGGAGAGGGCAGTGGCCATAGAGACACAGGGAGAGTGCAGTGGCCTTACGGACACAGGGAGAGCGCAGTGGCCATAGAGACACAGGGAGAGTGCAGTGGCCATAGAGACACAGGGAGAGTGCAGTGACCATAGAGACACAGGGAGAGCGCAGTGGCCATACAGACACACAGAGAGCGCAGTGGCCATAGAGACACAGGGAGAGCGCAGTGGCCATACAGACACACAGAGAGCGCAGTGGCCATAGATACACAGGGAGAGTGCAGTGGCCATAGAGACACAGGGAGAGCGCAGTGACCATAGAGACACAGGGAGAGCGCAGTAGGCCATAGAGACACAGGGAGAGCGCAGTAGGCCATAGATACACAGGGAGAGCGCAGTGACCATAGAGACACAGGGAGAGCGCAGTGACCATAGAGACACAGGGAGAGCGCAGTAGGCCATAGAGACACAGGGAGAGCGCAGTAGGCCATAGAGACACAGGGAGAGTGCAGTAGGCCATAGAGACACAGGGAGAGCGCAGTAGGCCATAGAGACACAGGGAGAGCGCAGTGGCCATACAGACACACAGAGAGCGCAGTGGCCATAGAGACACAGGGAGAGTGTAGAGACCATAGAGACACAGGGAGAGCGCAGTGGCCATAGAGACACAGGGAGAGCGCAGAGACCATAGAGACACAGGGAGAGCGCAGTGGCCATAGAGACACAGGGAGAGTGCAGTGACCATAGAGACACAGGGAGAGTGCAGTGGCCATAGAGACACAGGGAGAGTGCAGTGACCATAGAGACACAGGGAGAGCGCAGTAGGCCATAGAGACACAGGGAGAGTGCAGTGACCATAGAGACACAGGGAGAGTGCAGTGGCCATAGAGACACAGGGAGAGCGCAGTGGCCATAGAGACACAGGGAGAGCGCAGTGGCCATAGAGACACAGGGAGAGTGCAGTGGCCATAGAGACACATGGAGAGTGCAGTGGCCATAGAGACACACAGAGAGCGCAGTGACCATAGAGACACAGGGAGAGCGCAGTGGCCATAGAGACACAGGGAGAGGGCAGTGGCCATAGAGACACAGGGAGAGTGCAGTGGCCATAGAGACACAGGGAGAGGGCAGTGGCCATAGAGACACAGGGAGAGTGCAGTGGCCTTACGGACACAGGGAGAGCGCAGTGGCCATAGAGACACAGGGAGAGGGCAGTGGCCATAGAGACACAGGGAGAGTGCAGTGGCCTTACGGACACAGGGAGAGCGCAGTGGCCATAGAGACACAGGGAGAGTGCAGTGGCCATAGAGACACAGGGAGACTGCAGTGGCCATAGAGACACAGGGAGACTGCAGTGGCCATAGAGACACAGGGAGAGCGCAGAGACCATAGAGACACAGGGAGAGCGCAGTGGCCATAGAGACACAGGGAGAGTGCAGTGGCCATAGAGACACAGGGAGAGTGCAGTGACCATAGAGACACAGGGAGAGCGCAGTGGCCATACAGACACACAGAGAGCGCAGTGGCCATAGAGACACAGGGAGAGCGCAGTGGCCATACAGACACACAGAGAGCGCAGTGGCCATAGATACACAGGGAGAGTGCAGTGGCCATAGAGACACAGGGAGAGTGCAGTGGCCATAGAGACACAGGGAGAGCGCAGTGACCATAGAGACACAGGGAGAGCGCAGTAGGCCATAGAGACACAGGGAGAGCGCAGTAGGCCATAGATACACAGGGAGAGCGCAGTGACCATAGAGACACAGGGAGAGCGCAGTAGGCCATAGAGACACAGGGAGAGCGCAGTAGGCCATAGAGACACAGGGAGAGTGCAGTAGGCCATAGAGACACAGGGAGAGCGCAGTAGGCCATAGAGACACAGGGAGAGCGCAGTGGCCATACAGACACACAGAGAGCGCAGTGGCCATAGAGACACAGGGAGAGTGTAGAGACCATAGAGACACAGGGAGAGTGCAGTAGGCCATAGAGACACAGGGAGAGCGCAGTAGGCCATAGAGACACAGGGAGAGTGCAGTGGCCATACAGACAGACAGAGAGCGCAGTGGCCATACGGACACAGGGAGAGTGCAGTGACCATAGAGACACAGGGAGAGTGCAGTGACCATAGAGACACCGGGAGAGTGCAGTGACCATAGAGACACAGGGAGAGTGCAGTGACCATAGAGACACAGGGAGAGTGCAGTGGCCATTGAGACACAGGGAGAGTGCAGTGACCATAGAGACACAGGGAGAGTGCAGTGGCCATAGAGACACAGGGAGAGCACAGTAGGCCATAGATACACAGGGAGAGTGCAGTGACCATAGAGACACAGGGAGAGTGCAGTGGCCATAGAGACACAGGGAGAGCACAGTGACCATAGAGACACAGGGAGAGTGCAGTGACCATAGAGACACAGGGAGAGTGCAGTGGCCATAGAGACACACGGAGAGCGCAGAGACCATAGAGACACAGGGAGAGCGCAGTGGCCATAGAGACACAGGGAGAGTGCAGTGACCATAGAGACACAGGGAGAGTGCAGTGGCCATAGAGACACAGGGAGAGTGCAGTGACCATAGAGACACAGGGAGAGCGCAGTAGGCCATAGAGACACAGGGAGAGTGCAGTGACCATAGAGACACAGGGAGAGTGCAGTGGCCATAGAGACACAGGGAGAGCGCAGTGGCCATAGAGACACAGGGAGAGCGCAGTGGCCATAGAGACACAGGGAGAGTGCAGTGGCCATAGAGACACATGGAGAGTGCAGTGGCCATAGAGACACACAGAGAGCGCAGTGACCATAGAGACACAGGGAGAGCGCAGTGGCCATAGAGACACAGGGAGTGGGCAGTGGCCATAGAGACACAGGGAGAGTGCAGTGGCCATAGAGACACAGGGAGAGGGCAGTGGCCATAGAGACACAGGGAGAGTGCAGTGGCCTTACGGACACAGGGAGAGCGCAGTGGCCATAGAGACACAGGGAGAGGGCAGTGGCCATAGAGACACAGGGAGAGTGCAGTGGCCTTACGGACACAGGGAGAGCGCAGTGGCCATAGAGACACAGGGAGAGTGCAGTGGCCATAGAGACACAGGGAGACTGCAGTGGCCATAGAGACACAGGGAGACTGCAGTGGCCATAGAGACACAGGGAGAGCGCAGAGACCATAGAGACACAGGGAGAGCGCAGTGGCCATAGAGACACAGGGAGAGTGCAGTGGCCATAGAGACACAGGGAGAGTGCAGTGACCATAGAGACACAGGGAGAGCGCAGTGGCCATACAGACACACAGAGAGCGCAGTGGCCATAGAGACACAGGGAGAGCGCAGTGGCCATACAGACACACAGAGAGCGCAGTGGCCATAGATACACAGGGAGAGTGCAGTGGCCATAGAGACACAGGGAGAGTGCAGTGGCCATAGAGACACAGGGAGAGCGCAGTGACCATAGAGACACAGGGAGAGCGCAGTAGGCCATAGAGACACAGGGAGAGCGCAGTAGGCCATAGATACACAGGGAGAGCGCAGTGACCATAGAGACACAGGGAGAGCGCAGTAGGCCATAGAGACACAGGGAGAGCGCAGTAGGCCATAGAGACACAGGGAGAGTGCAGTAGGCCATAGAGACACAGGGAGAGCGCAGTAGGCCATAGAGACACAGGGAGAGCGCAGTGGCCATACAGACACACAGAGAGCGCAGTGGCCATAGAGACACAGGGAGAGTGTAGAGACCATAGAGACACAGGGAGAGTGCAGTAGGCCATAGAGACACAGGGAGAGCGCAGTAGGCCATAGAGACACAGGGAGAGTGCAGTGGCCATACAGACAGACAGAGAGCGCAGTGGCCATACGGACACAGGGAGAGTGCAGTGACCATAGAGACACAGGGAGAGTGCAGTGACCATAGAGACACCGGGAGAGTGCAGTGACCATAGAGACACAGGGAGAGTGCAGTGACCATAGAGACACAGGGAGAGTGCAGTGGCCATTGAGACACAGGGAGAGTGCAGTGGCCATACAGACACACAGAGAGCGCAGTGGCCATAGATACACAGGGAGAGTGCAGTGGCCATACAGACACACAGAGAGTGCAGTGGCCATAGAGACACAGGGAGAGTGCAGTGGCCATAGATACACAGGGAGAGTGCAGTGGCCATAGAGACACAGGGAGAGTGCAGTGACCATAGAGACACAGGGAGAGCGCAGTAGGCCATAGAGACACAGGGAGAGTGCAGTGGCCATAGAGACACAGGGAGAGTGCAGTGGCCATACAGACACACAGAGAGCGCAGTGGCCATAGATACACAGGGAGAGTGCAGTGGCCATAGAGACACAGGGAGAGTGCAGTGACCATAGAGACACAGGGAGAGCGCAGTAGGCCATAGAGACACAGGGAGAGTGCAGTGGCCATAGATACACAGGGAGAGTGCAGTGACCATAGAGACACAGGGAGAGCACAGTGACCATAGAGACACAGGGAGAGCACAGTGACCATAGAGACACAGGGAGAGCGCAGTAGGCCATAGAGACACAGGGAGAGTGCAGTGGCCATACAGACACACAGAGAGCGCAGTGGCCATAGAGACACAGGGAGAGTGCAGTGGCCATAGAGACACAGGGAGAGCGCAGTGGCCATAGAGACACAGGGAGAGTGCAGTGGCCATAGAGACACAGGGAGAGTGCAGTGGCGATAGAGACACAGGGAGAGCGCAGTGGCCATACAGACAGACAGAGAGCGCAGTGGCCATACGGACACAGGGAGAATGCAGTGACCATAGAGACACAGGGAGAATGCAGTGACCATAGAGACACAGGGAGAGTGCAGTGGCCATAGAGACACAGGGAGAGTGCAGTGGCCATAGAGACACAGGGAGAATGCAGTGGCCATAGAGACACAGGGAGAGCACAGTGACCATAGAGACACAGGGAGAGTGCAGTGGCCATACAGACACACAGAGAGCGCAGTGGCCATAGATACACAGGGAGAGCGCAGTGACCATACAGACACTGGGAGAGTGCAGTGACCATAGAGACACAGGGAGACTGCAGTGACCATAGAGACACAGGGAGAGCGCAGTGGCCATAGAGACACAGGGAGAGTGCAGTGGCCATAGAGACACAGGGAGAGAGCAGTAGGCCATAGATACTCAGGGAGAGTGCAGTGGCCATAGAGACACAGGGAGAGCACAGTGACCATAGAGACACAGGGAGAGTGCAGTGACCATAGAGACACAGGGAGAGTGCAGTGGCCATAGAGACACAGGGAGAGTGCAGTGACCATAGAGACACAGGGAGAGTGCAGTGACCATAGAGACACAGGGAGAGCGCAGTGGCCATAGAGACACAGGGAGAGTGCAGTGGCCATAGAGACACACGGAGAGTGCAGTGGCCATAGAGACACAGGGAGAGTGCAGAGACCATAGAGACACAGAGAGAGTGCAGTGACCATAGAGACACAGGGAGAGCGCAGTGACCATAGAGACACAGGGAGAGTGCAGTGGCCATAGAGACACAGGGAGAGTGCAGTGACCATAGAGACACAGGGAGAGTGCAGTGGCCATAGAGACACAGGGAGAGTGCAGTGACCATACAGACACAGGGAGAGTGCAGTGACCATAGAGACACACAGAGAGCGCAGTAGGCCATAGAGACACAGAGAGAGCGCAGTGGCCATACAGACACACAGAGAGCGCAGTGGCCATAGATACACAGGGAGAGCGCAGTGACCATAGAGACACAGGGAGAGTGCAGTGGCCATAGAGACACAGGGAGAGTGCAGTGACCATACAGACACACGGAGAGTGCAGTGGCCATAGAGACACAGGGAGAGTGCAGTGGCCATAGAGACACTGGGAGAGTGCAGTGGCCATTGAGACACAGGGAGAGTGCAGTGACCATACAGACACACGGAGAGCGCAGTAGGCCATAGAGACACAGAGAGAGCGCAGTGGCCATACAGACACACAGAGAGCGCAGTGGCCATAGATACACAGGGAGAGCGCAGTGACCATAGAGACACTGGGAGAGTGCAGTGGCCATAGAGACACAGGGAGAGTGCAGTGACCATAGAGACACAGGGAAAGCGCAGTAGGCCATAGAGACACAGAGAGAGCGCAGTGGCCATACAGACACACAGAGAGCGCAGTGGCCATAGATACACAGGGAGAGCGCAGTGACCATAGAGACACAGGGAGAGTGCAGTGGCCATAGAGACACAGGGAGAGCGCAGTGGCCATAGAGACACAGGGAGAGCGCAGTGACCATACAGACACACAGAGAGCGCAGTAGGCCATAGAGACACAGGGAGAGCGCAGTGGCCATAGAGACACAGGGAGAGCGCAGTGACCATAGAGACACAGGGAGAGTGCAGTGGCCATAGAGACACAGGGAGAGCGCAGTGGCCATAGAGACACAGGGAGAGCGCAGTGACCATAGAGACACAGGGAGAGTGCAGTGGCCATACAGACACACAGAGAGCGCAGTGGCCATAGAGACACAGGGAGAGCGCAGTGGCCATAGAGACACTGGGAGAGTGCAGTGGCCATACAGACACAGAGAGAGTGCAGTGGCCATACAGACACACAGAGAGCGCAGTGGCCATAGAGACACAGGGAGAGCGCAGTGGCCATAGAGACACAGGGAGAGTGCAGTGACCATAGAGACACAGGGAGAGTGCAGTGGCCATAGAGACACAGGGAGAGAGCAGTGACCATAGAGACACTGGGAGAGTGCAGTGACCATAGAGACACAGGGAGAGAGCAGTGGCCATAGAGACACAGGGAGAGAGCAGTGACCATAGAGACACTGGGAGAGTGCAGTGGCCATAGAGACACAGGGAGAGCGCAGTGGCCATAGAGACACAGGGAGAGAGCAGTGACCATAGAGACACTGGGAGAGTGCAGTGGCCATAGAGACACAGGGAGAGTGCAGTGGCCATAGAGACACAGGGAGAGAGCAGTGACCATAGAGACACTGGGAGAGTGCAGTGACCATAGAGACACAGGGAGAGTGCAGTGGCCTTAGAGACACAGGGAGAGTGCAGTGGCCATACAGACACACGGAGAGTGCAGTGGCCATAGAGACACAGGGAGAGCGCAGTGGCCATAGAGACACAGGGAGAGTGCAGTGACCATAGAGACACAGGGAGAGTGCAGTGACCATAGAGACACAGGGAGAGTGCAGTGACCATAGAGACACAGGGAGAGCGCAGTGACCATAGAGACACAGGGAGAGTGCAGTGGCCATTGAGACACAGGGAGAGTGCAGTGACCATACAGACACACAGAGAGTGCTGTGGCCATAGAGACACAGGGAGAGTGCAGTGACCATAGAGACACAGGGAGAGCGCAGTGACCATAGAGACACAGGGAGAGTGCAGTGGCCATTGAGACACAGGGAGAGTGCAGTGACCATACAGACACACAGAGAGTGCAGTAGGCCATAGAGACACAGGGAGAGTGCAGTGGCCATTGAGACACAGGGAGAGTGCAGTGACCATACAGACACACAGAGAGCGCAGTAGGCCATAGAGACACAGAGAGAGCGCAGTGGCCATACAGACACACAGAGAGCGCAGTGGCCATAGATACACAGGGAGAGCGCAGTGACCATAGAGACACAGGGAGAGTGCAGTGGCCATAGAGACACAGGGAGAGTGCAGTGACCATAGAGACACAGGGAGAGCACAGTAGGCCATAGAGACACAGGGAGAGTGCAGTGGCCATACAGACACACAGAGAGCGCAGTGGCCATAGATACACAGGGAGAGCGCAGTGACCATACAGACACTGGGAGAGTGCAGTGACCATACAGACACTGGGAGAGTGCAGTGGCCATAGAGACACAGGGAGAGTGCAGTGACCATAGAGACACAGGGAGAGTGCAGTGGCCATAGAGACACAGGGAGAGTGCAGTGACCATAGAGAAACAGGGAGAGCACAGTGACCATAGAGACACAGGGAGAGCACAGTAGGCCATACGGACACAGGGACAGCGCAGTGACCATAGAGACACAGGGAGAGTGCAGTGACCATAGAGACACAGGGAGAGTGCAGTGACCATAGAGACACAGGGAGAGTGCAGTGGCCATAGAGATACAGGGAGAGCGCAGTGACCATAGAGACACAGGGAGAGTGCAGTGGCCATAGAGACACAGGGAGAGTGCAGTAGGCCATAGAGACACAGGGAGAGTGCAGTGGCCATAGAGATACAGGGAGAGCGCAGTGACCATAGAGACACAGGGAGAGCGCAGTAGGCCATAGAGACACAGGGAGAGCGCAGTGGCCATACAGACACAGGGAGAGTGCAGTGGCCATAGATACACAGGGAGAGTGCAGTGGCCATAGAGATACAGGGAGAGCGCAGTGACCATAGAGACACAGGGAGAGTGCAGTGGCCATAGAGACACAGGGAGAGTGCAGTGGCCATTGAGACACTGGGAGAGTGCAGTGGCCATTGAGACACAGGGAGAGTGCAGTGACCATAGAGACACAGGGAGAGTGCAGTGGCCATAGAGACACAGGGAGAGTGCAGTGACCATACAGACACACAGAGAGTGCAGTGACCATAGAGACACAGGGAGAGTGCAGTGGCCATAGAGACACAGAGAGAGTGCAGTGGCCATAGAGACACAGGGAGAGCGCAGTGACCATAGAGACACAGGGAGAGTGCAGTGACCATAGAGACACAGGGAGAGTGCAGTGGCCATAGAGACACAGGGAGAGTGCTGTGGCCATAGAGACACACAGAGAGTGCAGTGACCATAGAGACACAGGGAGAGTGCAGTGACCATAGAGACACAGGGAGAGCGCAGTGACCATAGAGACACAGGGAGAGTGCAGTGGCCATAGAGACACAGGGAGAGTGCAGTGACCATACAGACACACAGAGAGCGCAGTGACCATACAGACACTGGGAGAGTGCAGTGACCATAGAGACACAGGGAGAGTGCAGTGGCCTTAGAGACACAGGGAGAGTGCAGTGGCCATACAGACACACGGAGAGTGCAGTGACCATAGAGACACAGGGAGAGCGCAGTGGCCATAGAGACACAGGGAGAGTGCAGTGGCCATAGAGACACAGGGAGAGTGCAGTGACCATAGAGACACAGGGAGAGTGCAGTGGCCATAGAGACACACAGAGAGCGCAGTGGCCATAGAGACACAGGGAGAGCGCAGTGGCCATACAGACACACAGAGAGCGCAGTGGCCATAGAGACACAGGGAGAGTGCAGTGGCCATACAGACACACAGAGAGCGCAGTGGCCATAGAGACACAGGGAGAGTGCAGTGGCCATAGATACACAGGGAGAGCGCAGTGGCCATAGAGACACAGGGAGAGTGCAGTGGCCATAGAGACACAGGGAGAGTGCAGTGACCATAGAGACACAGGGAGAGTGCAGTGGCCATACAGACACAGGGAGAGTGCAGTGGCCATAGAGACACAGGGAGAGTGCAGTGGCCATACGGACACAGGGAGAGTGCAGTGACCATACAGACACAGGGAGAGTGCAGTGACCATAGAGACACAGGGAGAGTGCAGTGACCATAGAGACACAGGGAGAGCGCAGTGACCATAGAGACACAGGGAGAGTGCTGTGGCCATAGAGACACAGGGAGAGCGCAGTGACCATAGAGACACAGGGAGAGTGCAGTGACCATAGAGACACAGGGAGAGTGCAGTGACCATAGAGACACAGGGAGAGTGCTGTGGCCATAGAGACACAGGGAGAGCGCAGTGACCATAGAGACACAGGGAGAGTGCAGTGACCATAGAGACACAGGGAGAGTGCAGTGACCATAGAGACACAGGGAGAGCGCAGTGACCATAGAGACACTGGGAGAGCGCAGTAGGCCATACAGACACACAGAGAGCGCAGTGGCCATAGAGACACAGGGAGAGTGCAGTGGCCATAGATACACAAGGAGAGTGCAGTGGCCATAGAGACACATGGAGAGTGCAGTGACCATAGATACACAAGGAGAGTGCAGTGGCCATAGAGACACAGGGAGAGCGCAGTGGCCATAGAGACACAGGGAGAGTGCAGTGGCCATAGATACACAAGGAGAGTGCAGTGGCCATAGAGACACATGGAGAGTGCAGTGACCATAGATACACAAGGAGAGTGCAGTGGCCATAGATACACAAGGAGAGTGCAGTGGCCATAGAGACACATGGAGAGTGCAGTGGCCATACGGACACAGGGAGAGTGCAGTGGCCATAGAGACACAGGGAGAGTGCAGTGACCATAGAGACACAGGGAGAGCGCAGTAGGCCATAGAGACACAGGGAAAGTGCAGTGGCCATACAGACACACAGAGAGCGCAGTGGCCATACGGACACAGGGAGAGCGTACGAACTTTTCGCAGACAGTACTGGAGGTCAAGGTTGAACTGGGATATCTGGGACTGAGAGATAGTGGCCCATCTACTGTGCTCATTCTCCAGGGAGCATTCTGATTGGGCAATGTCCCAGACTGGGCTGCCTTCCATGTATTGTTGAACTATTGTTAACTGACAGCAGCTCCATATTTGTGTCATTAACCTCAATACAGGGAGGGGTCATTACACATGCTTCTGACTACATCAACGGTGCTGAAGTTCAAGGGGTTGAGAGCTTCATGTCCCTAGGAGTGAACATCAGAATAGCTTGTCCTGGTCCAAACACATTAGATGTCACAGCCAAGGAAGCTTATCAATGCCTCTACTTCCTTAGAAGCTAACGAAATTTGTCATGTCTCCTCCAACCCTTATGAATTTTTATCGACGCACCATCCAATTCCAGATGCGTCACAATTTGACCCTGCCCAGGACCGCAAGAAACTGCAGAATTATGGACACAGCTCAGCACATCATGGAAAGCATCCTCCCATCCATGGACTCTGCACTTCTCGATAGCTCGGTAAAGCAGCTGACACAATCACAGACTCCATCAATCCCGAACGTTCTCTCTTCTCCTCCCCCCCGTTATAAAACTATTGAACAGTTGATTAGAACGACAAGGTTGACTCTTCACTCTAACTCATTATGACCTTCTGCCTGGACCACACTTTCTCTGTAACTTTAACACTTAATTCTGCAACCTGTTATTGCTTTCTGCCAAACCACCTCAAAAGGACTAATGTAATGAAATGATCAGTATGCGAAACAAAAGGTTTTCACTGTAACTTGTACATGTGACAATAATAAACCAATTTATAGTGAGACACTGACTATTGTTGCTGAATCAGCTCTGGAGCCAGAGACACAAGTTTGAATCCCATCCCACACATTAATAAATTTATCCTATTAAATAAATCTGGAATTTGAAATAAATTTATCCTCTTAAATAAATCTGGAATTTTAAATAAATTTATCCTCTTAAATACATCTGGAATTTGAAATAAATCTACCCTATTAAATAAATCTGGAATTTGAAATAAACTTATTCTCTTAAATAAATCTGGAACTTGAAATAAAGACAGTTTGAGTGAGATTAATTATGAAACCTTTGAAGTATTGGAAATCCTGTCTGGTTCTTCAGCATGCTGCGGGAGAGGGTGGGAGGAAGGAATCCACAGCCCTCCCACACTCTGGATCATATGTGACTCTAGCCCCACCAATTTGATCAACTCGTTACTGCCTCCCCAGTACTTAGAATCAGATTGCTATTGACAGACACAGCCAGATCCCCGAATAAAGAAAGAAAAATGCACGATGAATTTGAATAAATAAAACTAATTAACTTGGAGACGTAAAGAATTAAATAATAAAAAAACTGGGCCACAGTAAATTTATAAATTAATAAGTAAATTTGAATTCTCTGCCAGATGAGATTAATGAAATCGTGGGATGATAAATAAGGATGTAGGCAGAGATGATTTATAAATTAATAACAAACTTCTAAATTAATAACAAACTTGAGCTCTGATAAAACACTAATAAATTTACAAATTTGAAATACTTTAGCAGCAGGGAAAAATGGGGAGTGATGAAATTATAAAGTGATAAAGTTACAAAATCGGTACCAAGCTAAAAAAAACATGACAGAGGCAGGAAAGAATGCAGAACTGGAGAAGGAGATCGAGCAGTGAATGAACTGAATGTTGGTACAATGGGGGAATGATGAACACAGAATAGTACTGCTGTTCCTTCTGCCCATGATATTGTGTCAACCTTTTAACCTACTCCAAAATCAGTCTAGCTCTTCCCTCCTACACAGCCCTCTATTTTTTGTTCATCCATGTACCTAATTAACAGTCTCTTAAATGTCCCTTGTGATTCTGCCTCGATCACCAGCCCTGGCAAGGTATTCCATACACCCTCTACTTTGTGTTAAAAAAAACCCTACCTGACATCCTCCTTATACTTTCTTCCAACCACCTTAAAATTATGCTCCCTTCTATTAGCCCCTTTGCCCTGGGAAAAATCTCTGGTAGTCCACTTGATCTATGCCTCTTATCATCTTGGTCACCTCGATCAAGTCCCCTCTCATCTCCCTTTGCTCCAGAGATAAAAGGCCTAGTTCACTCAACCTATCCTCATGAGACATGCTCTCTAATCCAGGAAGAATCCTGGTGAATCTCCTCTACTCCCTTTCTAAAGCTTCTACTTCCTTCCTATAATGGGACAACCAGATCTAAACACAGTGTATTCCAAGCGTGGTCATTACCTTGCAACCCTTGAACACAATTGCCCAACAAATGAATGCTAACACATCATACGTCTTTTAAACAACTCTATCAACTTGTGTAGCAACTCCAAGTGATCTACAGACTGAATCCCTGAAATGGCAGTTTCCGTTTTGCAGCAAATTCTCCCCATTCTGCACCATTCCCAAACCACCTAACCAGACATTACCTGTCTGCGACCTACATTCATCACCTCAGAACCCATGATAGACAGAAGCCATCCCAGCAGCAACACACATACAAAATGCTGGAGGAACTCGGTAGGTCAGGCAGCACCTGTGGAAAGGAATAAACAGTCGATGTTTCAAGTTGAGACCCTTCATCAGGACTGGAAATGAAGGGGGAAGAAGCCAGAATAAGTAAGTGGTGGGGGGGGGAGGTGATAGGTGAAGCCAGGTGCTTGGGGGAGGGGGGGAGATGAGGATAGGTGGAAAAGGTATAAGGGCTGGAGAAACAGAAATCTGATAGAAGAGAAAAGTGGAACATGGGTGAAAGGGAAGGAGGAGGGGCACCAAGGGGAGGCCATAGGCAGGTGAGGAGGAGAGGTAAGAGGGAGCTAGAGGGGGGACAGAAGAAGAAGGAAGGGGAGGGAGAAACATTAATGGCAGTTAGAGAAAATGATATTCATGCCATCAGTTTGGAGGCTACCAAGACAGAATATGAGGTGTTGCTCCTCCAACCTGAGAGTGGTCTCACTGGAAGCCATGGACCAACATGTTGGAATGGGAACGGGGGCTGGAATTTAAATGGTTGGCCACTAGGAAATCCTGGCTTTTGAGGGTGGAGCAAAGGTGCTCGACAAAGCATTCCCCCAATCTATGTTGGGTTTCCCCAAAGCAGAAGAGGTTGCATCGGATCACCAAATACAGTAGACAACCCCCAAAAATTCACAGGTGAAGTGTTGCCTCACCCGGAAGAACTGTTTGGAGCCCTGAATGAATCCCAGCAGACTGCTGAGGATTACTGGTTGGGTAAGGGCAGGAATTTCCTTTCTCCCTTGGTCTGGAGGTTAGCTCATTCCAAGGTATAGAATCAGAATCAGGTTTATTATCACGAACTTATGTTGTGAAGTTTGTTGTTTAAAAATGTAGAATGTTCCAGCACAGTACAGGCCCTTTGGCCCAGGATGTTGTGCTCTCCTTTTAACATACTCCCCAAGATCAATCCAGCCCTTCCCTCGCACTTAGCCCTCCATTCTTCTATCATCCATGTGCCTGTCTAAGAGTCCCTTAAATGTCCCTAATGCATCTGTCTTTACCACCATCCCTGGCAGGCCGTTTCATACACCCACCACTCTTTGTGTAAAGAACTTACCACTGACATCCTCCTATACCTTCCTTCAATCACCTTAAAATGAAGTCCCCATGTATTAGCCATTTCTGCCTTCGGAATAAGTTTCTGGTTGCCCACTCCATCTCTGTCCCATTTCATCTTGTACACCTCAATCAAATCACCTCTCATCCTCCTCCACTCTGAAGAGACGGCTTCAGTACGGTGGGATACATAAAATACTCTAAATTACAATTCAAAATAAGTAATATATAATATTATAAGAAATATATAAAATATTACAAAAATATGAAGTAGTATAAAAAGAGAACTAAAAGTAAAAGAGTAGGAGTGTTAATGGATTGTTCAGAAATCTGAATGTGGAGGGGAAGAAGTTGTGTGTGTCAAATTGGGTATTAACGGAGGATTGTAAATGAAGAATACATCACCCTTAATTAACAGTATGAAAAAAAATTACCTTAATAAAAAGATCAGCATACTGGCTCAGGCGTATGAGATATGTTTAATTTTATCATGAAAAAATCATTCGGTACTGAAGAACTGCAAATTATAGCTACAAAGTGGATGGAAGATTGAAAGGGAGAATAAACGTCCAGGCAATGAAATGGCAGAATATAAAGTGCCCATTAGGGCTGATCATTGTGCTAAGGAGGGGGAGTGGATGCAGAGGGAGGTTGGAGAGGGATTCGTCTCGCCGAGGGGAAGACAAAGGATGACTACAAGCTCTTCTCCCACACAGTGAGTGTGAGGCTGTGCACGATGCACTCACACTCTATCAGCTTAGCTGAAAACGACAACACAAGAGATTCTGTAGTTACTGGAAATCCTGAGCAGCACACACAAAATGCTGGAGGAACTCAGCAGGTCAGGCGCCATGCATAGAGGGGTATAGACAGTCGGCATTTCAGGCTGAGACTGTCAATGGAGAGGAATAAATTTCCAGCATCTGCAGAATCCCTTGCGCTCATGATTTGCTGCTGCACTGCGAAGTCTCTTCAAGGGATGCCGACCCTGAAAACCTTTGGCAGGAGTTCAGTGAAACCCTCCCTCATTGCTCCCTTTCTGCTCTTCACTTCATCAATCACCTGCCAGCTTGTACTCCTCCTCCCCCCGCCTCTGGATTCAGGCTTCCTTTCTTGTTCTGATGAAGGGTCTCAGCCCGAAATGTCAACTCCATAGACGCTGCCTGACTGCAGAATGGGCTGAATATGAGCCACTGGAGGGACTCTGGGGGATGAGCCGCATCTGAGGAGGGAAATGGACACCTGACCTGTAGGATTGAGACCTGGCTGGTTCTATTTGCTGATGCTGTATGGGTAGGGCAGCACCAGGGTGTCGGAACTACAGCTGAACCTCAGGTCATTCTCACTCAGAACAAGCCAGTGTAAATGCGGTATTGGGCAGCATGCTGGAGAATAGTGGATGTAGCCCAATATGTCACGGGCCCATCCCTCCTCACTATCAGTGCTATCTACAGGAGGTGCTGCCTCAGGAAGGCAAACTCCATCCTCAAATGTCCCCACCACATGGGCCATGCCATCTTCTTGCAGCTCCCATCTGTAGGAGGTACAGAAGCCTGAAGCCCCACATCACGAGTTCGAGATCAGCTGCTTCCCTTCACCCAGCCATAAGAACACATGACATAGGAGCAGGAGTCGGCGATCATAGCAACACCATGACCACTTTGCACTAAATAGACTTTTTTTTTGTTCTAATTGTGATCCCTAAAGCAGTATAATTTGCTTAATTTATGCTTTCTTTTTGTGAATGCTGTTTATCTGATGCTATTAACAGTGAACTGTCTCTTTACGTTTGATTCCTGAAAGTGCAACACCTCACCTCCATTTGCCATTTCTCAGCCCATACCGAAAACTGAGCTATATCCCGTTGTATTCTTTAGCAGACTTCTACACTGTCCACAACACCAATAATATCTGTATCATGTGGACTGACAAACCTACCCAGCTGTGTTTTCATCCACGGTATTCATACCTAGCATAAACAGCAGAGATCCCAGTATGGATCCCTACAGAACACAACTAGTCGCAGACCTCCAATTGGCCGCTGTAAATTGCCCTCACCCACACTTGAGGGGCAATTTACAGGTCCAATTAACCTTCACATTTTCAGGATGTGGGAGGAAACTGGAGCACCCTGGGAAAACCCACACGGTCACACGGAGAGCATGCAGACTCCACACGGACAGCGCCGCAGGTCGGGATCGAACCTGCAGTGAAGCGGCAGCTCTATCCACTGAGACACTCCCCATTCCCTGTCGCACCCCATTCCCACCTGTACATTGTTCCCTGTTACGTTTCACCCAATCGTCAACACCCAGAGGGCAGTCTGGCAGAGAGTAATATTCAGCCGTCCTGTTGAAAGTTATCAATTCCATTCCAAAGTTTAGTAATCTGAAGCTTTCACTGATTCTCCCTCCACAGAGGCTGCCCAACCTGCCGAGTGTGTCCAGCATACTCTGTTTTTATTTCAGATTTCCAGTATCTGCAAGATTTTATTTTTGGTGAAAATCCATTCCATTCCCGGACTCCACCCCAGAGCACACAACCCACTCCTCCCCCTAAGCTAGCCCACACTCCCAGACGGTAAGCACTAGGACAATCTCTGGCCCCGGGACAGTGGTGGGTGGAGGGAGGGAATGTGGAGAGAAGTTGGAGGGAAGGAGGTGGAGGAAGGGAGGGTTAGTAGGTTGGGAGGAAGGATGGAGGGGAGGAGGACAGAGGGAGGGAGGATTGGTAGGTGGAGGGAGAGGGGATGTCAGGTCAAGGAGAGAGGGATGGACGGTTTGGTAGTAGGGAGAGAGGAGAGCTGGGAGAATTGGTAGGTGCAAACAGGTGAGGGATGAACAGCAGGGAGGGGGAAGTGATGAGTGGACAGAGAGGAAGGTCAGTGAGTGAGGAGTGGGAGAGAAGGTGGAAACATGGCTGGTGAGAGGAAGGAGGGGAGGAGGTTTGTAGGTGGAGGGGAGAGAGGAGAGGAGTGCTGAGGGAAGAGAAGGGGAGGGGAGGGGCAAGGGAATGAAGGGAGGAGAGTTGATTAGAACAGAAGACCATCGACAGGAGCAGAATTAGGCCATTTGGCCCATTGAGTCTGCACTGCCATTCCATCACAGCTGATTTATTATTCATCTCAATCTCTTTCACATGTCGTCTCCCCATAACCTTTGACACCCCGACTAATCAAGAACCTGTCAATCTCCACTTTAAATATACTCAGTGACTTGGCCTCCACAGCTGTCTGTGGCAGTGAATTCCATAGATTCATCACCCTCTGGCTAAAGAAATTCCTCCTCATCTCTGTTCTAAAGGGACATCCTTCTATTATAAGGCTGGTTATAGACTCCCCCACGATAGGAAACATTCTCTCCACATCCACTCTATCTCGGCCTTTCAATATTCAGTAGGTTCAATGAGATTCTCCCCCCCCTCCCCACCCCATTCTTCTAAACTCCAGTGAGTACAGGCCCAGAGTCATCAAATGCTCCTCATACATTAACCTTTTCATTCCTGAAATCATTCTCGTGAACCTCCTCTAGACCCTCTCCAATGCCAGCACATCCTTTCTTAAATAATGGGTCTAAAAGGGCTCACAATATTCCACGTATGGTGTGACCAATGCCTTATGTAATGCTGAGGCTTTATCTTTGCTTTTATATTCCAGTCCTCTCAAAATGAATACAAACATTACATTTAATATCTTTTCCACTGACTCAACTTGCAAGTTAACCTTTATGGAATCATAAATTCCTTTGCACCTCAGATTACTGAATTTCTCCCCACTAAGAAAATAGTCTACACCTTTATTCCTTCTACAAAAGTGCATGCTCATCTGCTTCCTTATATTATATTTCATCTGCCACTTTGCCCATTCTCCTCATCTGTCTAAATCCTTCTGAGAACTCCTTGTTTCGCCAACACTGCCTGCCCCTCCACCTATCTTTGTATCATCTGGCCATAAAGCCATCAATCCCATCATCCAAATCATTGGCATACTGTATAACATGAGAAGAAGCGGTCCCAACAGCGACTCCCAAGGAACACCACCAGTCACTGGCAGCCAACCTGAAAAGTACTCCTTTATTCCCACTCGTTGCCTCCTGCCAATCAGCCAATGCTCTATCCATGCCAGTATCTATCCTGTAATACCATGGACTCTTATCTTGCTTAGCAGCCTCGTGTGTGGCACCTTGTCATAGGCCTTCTGAAAATCCAAGTAAACAATATCTACTGACTCCCCTTTGCCTATCCTGCTTGTTATTTCCTCAAAGAATTCTATCAGGTTCGTCAGGCAAGATTTCCTCTTAAGGAAACCGCACTGACTTTGGCCTATCTTATCATGTGCCTCCAAGTACTCTGAAATGTCATCCTTTATAATGGACTCCAACATCTTCGCAACCAATGAAGTCAGGATAACTGACCTATAATTTCCTTTCTTTTGCCTCCCTCAATTCTCAAAGAGTGGAGTGACAGTTGAAATTCTCCAGTCCTCTGGAACCATTCCAGAATCTAGAGATTCTTGAAAGATCGCTACAAACACCTCCATGATCTTTTCAACTGGCTCTTTCAGAACCCTGGGGTGTAGTCCATCTAGTCCAGTTGACTTATCTACCTTCAGACCTTTCAGTTTCCCAAGCACCTTCTCCCTGCCTCCAGACACCCTTGAATTTCTGGCATACTGCTGGTGTCTTCCACAGTGAAGACTGACCTGAAATACTTGTTAGTCCACCATTTCTTTGTCCCCCCCCCCCGCCTTTGCTACCTCTCCAGTGGTCCAATATCCACTCGCGCCTCTCTTTTACTCTATACAGCTGAAAAAAAATTGGTATCCTCTTTTGTATTACTGACTACTTATCTTCATATTTCATCTTTTCTCTCTATATGACTTCTTTAGTTGCTTTCTATTCATTTTTACAAGATTCCTAATCCTCTAAATTCCCACTAATTTTTGGTATATTTTATATGCCCTGGCTTTAGCTTTTATCTTCACCTTCCTTTGTCAGCCACAGATGCCTGGTGCTCTCTTTAGAATGCTACTTCTTCTTTGTGATGCATATTTACGGTTCCTTCTGAACAGCTCCCAGAAACTCCAGCCAATGCTGTTCTGCCATCATCCCTGCTAGTGTTCCCTTCCAATCTACTTTGGCCAGCTCCTCTGTCATGCCTCTGTAATTCCCTTTGCTCCACAGCAACACTGATACACTGGACTTCATCCTCTCCCTCTCAAACTGCAAGGTGAATTCTATCATATTATGATGTGTAGACAGATGGGGAGTGAAGGTTGGTAGGTGCAGGAAGAGGAGGGAGGGGAGGATGATGTGTAGATAGATGGGAGAGGAAGGGGAGAGGAGGGAGCGAAGGGGAGGGAGGGAGAGAGAGAAGCAGAGAGTTGACCAGGATGATGGAACGTTTCCCTGCAGAGAAGCTAGAGCTTCCTGCCCAAGGTATCTGCTCAGTGAGGAAGATCCCCACCCCTCCCCTTGCATTGACTGCTCCAGAACCAAGAAGCGGGTTTAAATTAACAGGGGCAGCAGGCTACAAGGTTTGGAACTCTGGGGGTGGGGTTTCCTGTTACCTGTCTGCCCCACTGACCTAGTGGCGGCATAGGGCGGGGTGTGGAGCCGGTGTCATTACTCACTGGAGTTGAGTAGAACCATTGCCTTCAGGCAGAGATACTCGCTGTGCTGCAGCTTCAGCTCACGGAACCTGGACGTGGCGGCCAGCAACATGTCAAAGATCTCCAGGATGCCTTCCACACACTGTCCCTCGTCCCTGTGGAACGGGGAGAGCAAATCATAGTTAGCAAAGCTTCAAGGGGCCGTCCCAACATCACCGGCTGATGGGACGTTTGAGGGTTTGGTGAGGATTACAGAGTCCCAGCGCCACAGATACAGGCCCTTCAGCCCAACCAGTCCATGCTACCCCATTGCCCACACAGCTGGTCCCAATTCCCTCCCTTCAGCCCACCTCTCTCCATGTACCTGTCGAAGCGCTTCTTAACTGATACTATTGTACCTGCCTCAACTACTTCCTCTGGCAGTTCATCCCATATGCTCACCACCCTTGAGTGGAAAAGTTGTCCCTTTTTATATCTTCCCCCTCTCACTCTAAATCCCTACTGTTATCATCCACCTTATCTGTGCCTCTCAAATTTTTAAACATTTCTATAAGTGATGCACCATCAATAACTCACTCTGAGACGTAAGAAGCGAGATATCGGCTTTTATTGACTGGAAGAATGAACAACACTACATCCTGGAGAATGAGGCCGGGCTCAGGCCTCAATCGCCTTTATACAGGGGTCTGTGGGAGGAGCCACAGGAGCAGTCCAGACAGGTATATGTAGTTCACCACAATAAGGTTGCTTCTCATTCTCCTTCATTCCAAGGAATAAACTGATTGAGAATGATTAGAGGTGTGAGGTCATGATGCAGCTCACTAAACCCTGGTTAGACCACACTGCTAAGAATCTTGGCATTGACCCTGTATTCTGCCTTCAAGCTCGACCTTCCAAAGTGAATCACTTCACACACTTCTGGGTTGAACTCCATCTGCCACATCTTAACCCAGCTCTATATCCTGTGACCTACGACAACCTTCTACACCATGCACATTACCACCAACCTCGGTGTCATCTGCAAACTTAGTAATCACAACTACCAGTTCCTCGTCCAAATCATTTGTAAAAGTCACAAAGAGCAGGGGTCACCGAACACCGCTGGTCACCGACCTCTAGACAGAAAATGCACCATCAACAGCGCCTTCCGTGCGGATCAATTCTGTGTTCACGCAGCCAACTTTCCCCGAGTCCCATGCCTCCTGACTTTCTGAATGAGCCCAACAAACTCTCCTCACACATTAACCCTTACATTTCCGGGGTCATTCTCAGGAAAGGTGAATTGCTGAGTAGATAATATGGTCAGTTTGGCTGTGGGGCCAAAGAGCCTGTTTCGGTGCTGTTTTAAATGCCCGAGAGGAGGATGGAGAGGGAAGGGGAGAGGAAGCAAGGGGTGAGAGGCAGAGGGGGAAAGAGAGGGGGGGAGAAGGAGAGGGGAGTTGGTGGAGGAGAAAAAGGGGAGATGGGTGAACAGGGAAGGAGAGATAGAGGAGGGAGAGGGGATGAGGGAGGAGGAGGTGATGAGGAAGGAGAGAGAGTAAAGGAGGGAGAGAAAGAGACACAGGCAGAGAGGGAGGGAAGCGAGGGAGAGGAATTCTCCGTCCTACTGGTTACACCAGGGACTGGTTGCCACACGAGGGTTGGAGGGGGGGGGGGGTGAGGATATTTTTATCTGTGTCCATCCATAAGCTGACAACAGTGGGGGTGTGGTGAGTTGGTGCTGGAAATATCCACAGCTCAGGAGATTTTGTTTGATTTGTGATAATGAGGGGTAATCTCCCACATTAATCGAAGCATTTACTCATTCATAACTACAGAGAGACACACCGCACTGCTGAAACACATGGGTTCCAGGCTGGCCTTCGCTAATGAGCTTGTGTAATAAAATAGGTTAGTCTGAACAAACACAGCTTGACTCCTGCACTCCTGCCACAGAGCTGGCATCCAAGTCAAACAGGAATTTTAGGCCCAGGAACAAAGTTGAGGCCTATTCATTTTATTGATTTCAAAAATGAACAAACTGTTCTCTTGAAATCAAAGCAAGAGTCAAATTTTGCTTCAATTCCACACTGTCCCAGGGAGAAAAGTATAATACAGGGGATCTAAACCGATTTGATGACCTCAGGAAACAGAGATGGAGTGGAGTAGGAAGAGGAGTGAATGAGTGAGTGAACAAGAGAGTGAGGGCGACAGAGAGTGAGAGGGAGAGAGAAAGAGAGTGAATGAGAGAGAGCGAGACGAGTGAGTGTAAGACAGGCTAGGCAAAGAGCGAGGGGCAAGGAACGGGGGGGGCGAAGGTCCGGGGAGCGGGGGGGGGGGGGCAAGGGTCCGAGGGAGGGGCGAGGAGGGTCCAGGGAGGAGGGAGCTGAGGATCCGGGGGGGGGGGGGGGGGGAGAGTGCCAAGAGGAAGGGGGTTGGGCAAGGGTCTGATGAGGGGGTGGGCGAGGGTCCAGGGAGGAGATGGGAGGTGGCGAGGGTCCAGAGAGGGGTGGAGAGCGAGGGACTGTATTCAGCCCAGAACAAACCTCTCCCCTCTGTCCAAATGTCTCTGAAAAGTTGCAGTTTTACCTGTCTCGACCACTTCCTCTGGCAACTTGTTCCACGTACTCACTACTCTCTCAGGTGTCTTGTAAATCTCTCCCCTCTTATCCTGTATCTAACATCGACTCTTCATTCCTTTCCATAGATGTTGGCTAATCTGCTGAATTCCTCTAGCATTTTGTTTGTGTTACTTCTTGGAGACAGCAGCAAAAATTGAAGCCAGGTTGCTCATACTGAAAGAGCGTCTTGCTAACCGCGACGCCACTGTGATTTTATAATCTTCTATGAGGTCACCCCTTGTGCTCCTGCACTCCAGGGAATTAACATCCAGCACGGCCAACGCCTCCCTGTAACTCAGACCCTCTGGTCTAAGCAGCATCCTCTCCAGCCTGACAATGTCTCCCCTTTAGCTGAGTGCCCAAAACTCTGCACAGTAAGTAACCTAACCCCCCTCTTGCTCTGCCCACCCAGGCATCGGCCCACTCCCCAGTCATTCCAGAGACATGTTCTCACCTTTAAGAAAGTAGAAACTACAAATGCTGTCAATAATAAACCACTTATCAGTCAGAAGATTGTATTCACCCTCGCCTTGACCAGCATTTTAATTATCATTTATATGGTCCACGTGAGCATGGAATTTCATTGTAGCCTGGTGTGTGTAACAGAAAACTCACCTGAATCTGGATCTAATCACCCCTACAGTCCAATCCAGCTCAGCTCCATTTAATAATTATTTAGGCAAGGGATTGAGTTCAAGGGCCACAAGGTAACGCTGCGGTTCTACAAAACCCTGATTAGACCACACTTGAAATTTTGTGTTCAGTTCTGGTCGCCTCATTACACGAAGGATGTGGAAGCCTTAGAGAGGGTGCAGTGGAGGAGATCTACTAGGATTCTGCCTGGATTAGGAAGCGTGCCTAATGACAATAGGTTGAGTGAGCTGGGGCTTTTCCCTTTGGAGCAAAGGAGGACAAGACCAGAAAATTTGGAGCAAATGAGGACAATTGTTGCTTAGGCACAGCTCAAAAGCCATCTGTAAATTTGCCAACGATACAACTATTGTTGGCAGGATTTCCAGATGGTGATGAGGAGGTGTACAGGAGCGAGGCAGACTGACAGGTTGAGTCGCATCACAGCAACAACCTTGCATACCATGTCAGTAAGACCAAGAAATTGATTGTGGGCTTCAGGAAGGGGAGATCAAGAGAACACACACCAACCCTCATCAAGGGATCAACCGTGGGAAGGGTGAGTAGTTTCAAGCTCCTGGCTGTCAACCTCTGAGGATCTCTCCTGGGCCCAACATATTGATGCAATTACAAAGAAAGCACAACAGCAGCTATATTTTATTAGGAGTTTGACGAGGCTTGTTATGTCACTACAGACTCTCGCAAATTTTTACAGATGTACCATTCTAATTGGCTGCACCACAGTCTGGTCTGGAGGGACCACTGCACAGGATCAGGAAAAAGTGCAGAGGTATGAGGGGTATAGATGGGTAAGTGCAAGGCTTTTTCCACTAAGATTGGGTGGGACTACAACCAGAGGTCATAGATTAAGGGTGAAAGGTGAAACATTTAAGGGAAACAGGCAAGATCACTGTCTTAACTCGACAATAGGGAGAGCCACATACGCCAGTGAACCATCTCTCTGCTTTACATAGACCACAGAACAGTACAGCCAGAGGCGTTAGGTCTCAGAACGTAAGTATGCAGGGAAGACCAGTTGTCCTATCACTGGCCACATCTCAGAATGGGGTAGAGGGCCAGGATTAGGGCTCGGAGCATACTGTACCCCCTCACCTGTCCAGGATGAGATCAGGAGCAAAGAGGAGTTTGCCAGGATAGTCGATGGAACGCCACATAAGCCCCACCATCAGAACCTCCAACCAGCAGCTCTCCAACAGCTGTACCTGGTCATGTAAGTCCAGCTCCACGAAGCCTGCCAAGAGAAACACAATGTCAGGCACCCTGCACTGGCTGCACTGTGCAGGTCCACATCTAGCTGCAATCCAGAAACACATCCCTAACAACTCAACCCCGTGCAGGAACCACTCAGGAATCAGGCAGAAGGCTAGAAGGATTCAGTAGGTTGCGCAGCAACAATACAGGAAGTGTCAGAGATAACACACCCCGTCACATAGTCTGGGATCAAACACAGTCCCTCACACACAGCTGGGGTCAAACACAATCCCATCACACACACCCAGGATCAAACACAGTCTCATTACACACAGCTGGGGTCAAACACAGTCCCCAACACACACCCAGGATCAAACACAGTCCCTCACACACACCCAGGATCAAATACAGTCCCATCACACACACACACCCAGGATCAAACACAGTCTCATTACACACAGCTGGGGTCAAACACAGTCCCCAACACACACCCAGGATCAAACACTGTCCCATCACACACACCCAGGATCAAATACAGTCCCATCACACACACACACCCAGGATCAAACACAGTCTCATTACACACAGCTGGGGTCAAACACAGTCCCCAACACACACCCAGGATCAAACACAGTCTCATTACACACAGCTGGGGTCAAACACAGTCCCCAACACACACCCAGGATCAAACACAGTCTCATTACACACAGCTGGGGTCAAACACAGTCCCCAACACACACCCAGGATCAAACACTGTCCCATCACACACTCCCAGGGTCAGACACAGAGTGAAGCTCTCTCCACACTGTCCCATTACACACCGCTGGGGTCAGACACAGAGCAAAGCCTGACATGCTGATCTCTAACTCTCTGTGGTTCCAGCTGTTGGTGGTGAAGATGGGCTGCCTGGGTTACCTGGGACTTTCTTGGCCCAGGCGATCATGTGCACGAGCTCCCGGTCAGCCAGGTTGGTCAGTGACATCATCATCGAGGCCTCGGTAAAGGGCTTGTTGGGTCGGTTTAGCGAGTAAATATTAGGGGGCTCAGCCTCCAGGAGGGAGTTCAGCAGCTTCTCAGGGGCCAGCTGTCCGAGGCAGCTCTCGCTGAGCTGCACTCTCTCCACCGCCCTGCGAACTTTGCTGCCCCCATCCTGCTGCCCGCTGTCCAGTCGGGGCTGCCGTGACAGGCGGTAACTGCAGCGGTCTCTCCGGGTGTCTGTTGGTGTGGGGGGAGAGGGGGGGAGGGGAGGGGGGAGAGTGGGGGAGAGGAGAGGGGAGAGGGGAGGGGAGGGGGAGAGGAGAGGAGAGGGGAGAGGAGAGGAGAGGGGAGAGGGGAGGGGGAGAGGGGGGAGAGAGGGGGAGGGGGAGAGGGGAGAGGGGGAGAGGGGGAAGGCACACACAGAGTTAACAGCACAGCAGAACCAGCCCACACATCCCATAAGACATAGGAGGAGAAGTAGGCCATTTGGCTCATCATCTCCTCTGGCATGCCATCATCGCTGATTTATTATCCCTCTCAACCCTGTCCTCCTGCCTTCTCCCCATAACCTTTCACACCCTTATAGATCAAAAACCTGTCAACCTCCCTTTTAAATACACCCAATGACTTGGCCTCCGCAGCCATCTGTGGCAACAAATCCCAGAGATTCACCACTTCTGGCTAAAGAAATTCCTCCTCATCCCCACCTAAAGGAACATTCTTCTGTTCTGAGGCTGTGTCCTCTGGTTCTAGACTTCCCCTCGACAGGAAACATCCTCTCCACATCCACTCTCTCCAAACCTTTCTATAGTTTTGGGGTTTCAATGTGGTCTCATTCTTCTAAACACCAGTGAGTACAGGCCCAGAGCCATCAAATGTTCATCATGTGTTAACCCTTTCATCTCCAAGAGCATTCTTGTAAACCTTGTCTGGACCTCTCCAGGGCCAAAATTCACTTTCAGGGACCTTCACATCCTCCGTAAGAGTGTGGGTCTCCACAGGAGAAGTTGTGGACAAAACCCTCAGGGATTCTGGGTAAAGACTGCCATTCTATGTGGTGTCAATTTTTAAGAACAGACTCCCTCTCCGGGTTATGTACACCCATACATACAAAGGAACTTGTATACGTACTGATGCACCATCAATAACTCTCGGAGACGTGAGATGAGATATAGGCTTTAATTGGCTGGAAGAAAGAACAAGCAGCAAATGACCACCACACTGCATCCTGGAGACTGAGACCGGGGCGGTGTCTCCAATCGCCTTTATACCGGGGTCTGTGGGAGGGGCCACAGGAGCAGTCAGCGGGGGGGGAGGGGGGAGCGTGTCCAGACAGGTATATGTAGTTCACCACACATACTGCCTAGAACATTGAACAGTAGAGCACGGTACAGACCCTTCGGCCCACAATGCTATACATGGATGTACTTACATAACGTAATATTCACTGGCACTTGGGGCTTCTAGGTTGGAGTAGCCTGATTCCTTCATTGTGACAGTGTACGAGAACTCAATAACTAAACACAGTGCGGTAGAGCACAGAACAAGCCCTTTAGCCCACTGTGTTGTGCTACGTCTTGTCACTCCATAAACTAGTCGAAAGAAAGACATGGGAGCTCAGAGATAATTCCTGTCTGCTTCATTTTTACTTTAATGAGGCACACATATGACACGGTGGCATAATGACGGATTTTAAATATAACCCGTAATTAATTAGTTAGACAAAGAATGCTTAATAAAACAATACATTTACAATATTACTCAAATATTACTGAAATACTAAAAACACTACTCTCCTCACTGCTTGGCTATAAACTCTAACTCAATATAGAATGCACCTCAGCTTATATACATATATTTTATACAGTATACTATTTAATACAACTGCTATATTGACACCCGCAGCAGAGTAAATTTTTAATTGCCCCATTCAGGCCTAAAGAGTTAATCACTGCTGAGGATTTTACGCTTGTAGGAGGACGATTCCCTCTGCTTTGTAGGTGAAACTTGCGGCTGTGAAACAATCTCAGGTGCTGAAGCCTCCTCTGTGGTGGTGTAGGAATTGATTCTGGGTCTGCAAAGTGGTTCTGACACCTTTCTTCTGGACGTGTTGACATGCCAGCTGCTCGATCTGCTGATCGACTCCAGGCCACCAGACAATGCTTCGAGCCCACACTTTCATTTCCACCACGCATAGATAACCGGCATGGAGCTCCTCCAACACTTCAGCTCTCAGTTTGCATGGTCCAACAACTCTCAAACCCCACATAAGGCAACCTCCATCGGGACAAGTTCATTCTGGCGCTGGTAAAAATGAGGGAACAGGAGTTTCTGCTACACAGTCCAGTCATTTTGGGTGGCCATGTAGACTCGAGACCACGTGGGGTTTCCCTTTAGAAAATCCCTGCTGTAATAGGGGGTCTTTAGAATCTGTGTTAGGGAGAACACGTCAAGAGGAGTGTCCTCTTATATTTTCAGGTATTTCCTTTTCCAAGGGTAAATGGGACATTCCATGATTAGTCATCCTCTTGAATTCAATCTTATAATTGGGTCCTCCAAGGAACAGAGCCCATGTCTGCATTCCTACAGTTAGTGGAACACCCATCTGTGGATTGAAGATGTGGATGATCAGTAATGAGGGTAAACTCTTCCCCCATACAAGTACTGGTTGAAATGTTCTACACTTCAAACCAGACTCAAGGCCTCGCTGTCAATCTGTAAGTAATTTTTCTCTGCAGCGGTAAGGGAACACGACGTAAAGGCTATGGGGCGCTCACTTCCATCACTCATAATATGCGACATGACTACACCCAGACTATAAGGCGAGGCATCACAGACAAGCCTCACTGGATGATGTGCATCATAATGTGTGAGTACAACCTCTGACATCACCATTTCCTTTGCCTTCTGGAAAGCCACCTCACACTGCTTTGTCCATGGCCATTTCTTCCCGATATGTGGTAATGAGTTCTAGAGGCGGGGTATACGGTCGCCAGGTCTGGCAGCAGCAAGTGATACGTCCTAAAAAGGATCGCAACTGTGACAGGTTCTTTGGCGTCACTGCTTGAATTTCCTCAGCACTCTTGTGTAATCCTTGTGCATCAATAGTGTGACCACGGTAAGTGATGCCTGGTTTAAAGAATTCATACTTGCTGCATTGTGCTCTGAACCCATAACAACTTTTTAAACACTGTTTTGAGGTTTTGGAGATGTTCCCTGTCATCCACACCAGCTACAATGAAGTCATCCAGGTTACACTGAGTACCTGGGCAACCTTGTAGCAACTAGTCCTTAGCTTTTTGCCAGAGCGCAGGTGCAGATGCTAATCCAAAAATAAGCCTATCATAGCATTAAAGCACGTTGTGAGAGCTTACAGTGAGAAACACTTTGGACTATTCTTCCTTCTCCATCTGGAGGTTGACCTCAGCTGTCCATTTTTCAGAAGTGTTTCCCTCCAGGAAGGTTTGCAAAGATATCCTCTACCCTGGGCAGAGTCTATTGATCTACTTACAACACTGGGTTGATGGTGACTTTAAAATCACAATAGATCCTGCCGGACCTATTCTTCTTGGCTACTGGAGCACAGGTGTTACCCACGGACTCCGTTCAGCCTTGGAAAGAATTCCTTCGGCCTCCGTGTGATCCAGCTCACTGGCTCCTTTATCACTGATGGCACATCACCAGATGGGCTTTGCAAAAGTTGGATGTGGTATTTTCATTTAACACTATTTTATCCTCGATATGCTTGAGTTTTCTAACGCCATTCTTGAACACGGCTGTGGCATCACCCTGTACCCTGCCCAATCCGCTATTGCAAGGGCGGGGCACGCAAATGATGGATGGATCTCCAGTCAGGATATAGTTTTGTCAGCCACTCATGGCCCCACAATGCTGGTCTTCCTCTTTTTACCACTCACAGGCCCAATAGGGGTTGTTGATTGTTTCACGGTTACGAATGACATTCCCACTGGAGTTATCTTTTCTCCAGTATAAATTCAAGTTTAATTGTCATTCAACTATACATGAATACAGCCAAGTGAAACAGCATTATTCTGGGGCCAAGGCGCAAAACGCAGTACCAACAATCACACACAGCACAAGGCACATATGGCACATACAGTATAACAAGCACATACAAGATATCAATAAAATACAGTCACACAAAAAAATCTAGCCCAAGGCCCTAAGTCTACGAATATTGCAGCAGTCTGCAGTCAACTACAATACAGCTTGTCTTCTGCCGGGCAAACACCGATTCCAGCTTGGAAGCCGCGCTGCCTACAGTGAAGTGCACCGACCCAATGCCTCTTACTTAAGCAGGTGACGTCGCAGCTTGAGACCTGGTCCTCACTACGACTGAGGCCATGCAGCCCCCCTGCTGTCTGCTCCTACCACCCGCCAGTAAATCAGTGAATCGGACTTGCAGCATTCCACATTAACAATGTCCAACAGGTTTCATGTGATCACAAGAAAAGTGACTAAGATAATTACTCACTGTTAGACTGCACACTTCCCTGGCACACCGCCTCCTTCAAAGCCTCTCTGATGCAGGCAGCAGCACGATCTGTACCAAGTTCTCAGGTGGATATCTGCAGGCTTCAGTTCCGTATCCTTAAACTATCATTCAAACTCATTTCAAGGAATGACTGAATCAGCTGAGCCAGTGTCTAATTCCATTTTGATTAATTTGCCACTCACTTCTGGTGTATGTCATAATGCTTCTCTATTGTTAGTTTTCACATTGTAAATCTCAAGGGTAGCCAGTCCTGTGTCACTCGCATCATTATGAGATTTTTCTGTCTTTCTTGTCAAGTCCATTTATTTTTATCCACCCAACATTCTCATTGTATGTATCCTATCTTATTGCATTTTCTGCTATGTTCACCTTTAAACCTGCATTGGTCTTGTGTATGTGAACCCCTTCCATAACCGTAACACAATATACTCAGCCAGGCTGGTTTCTGATTAAATGCTGCAATTTTGTTCACACTCACTCTAATTCCTGACTGCAATTGCATCTCTTCCTGCTGTTTCCATTGATACAGCTGCTTTAACTGCTCCTTTAAATGTGAGGTGTTCTTCAGTTAGGAGTAATTTTTGAATGCTTCCTTGTAATCTTCCACAAACCAAACAATCTCTCTGTGCATCATGAAGCTCATCACTGAACTGACAATGCTCAGACAATCTCTTCAATTTAGCCACGTATGCTGAAATGAACTCCCCTTCCTTTTGATTCCTCTTATGAGGCCTATAGCATTCTGCAATCAACAATAGTTTCAATTCCAAATGTTCTCGCATTACTTTCATGATATTAGCAAAGCTCATTTTGGCTGGTTTGGTTGGAACAGATAAACTTCTAAGCAAACTGTATGCCTTTCAACTTATTACACTCAACAAAACTGGCACTCACTTTGCATTGACTATTTCATTTGCTTTAAAATACTGCCCTATTTGTGCAGCATACATCCCTCGGTTATCTTTTGTGCAATCGAGTGCATCTATCTTTCCAATATAATCAGCCATTTCTGTTTGTTTGTTTGTTTGTTTATTTATTTATTTATATCACCCAGTGCTCACTATTTATGAATCCATGAATTTCATCCATTTTCTGCCTTTTTAAAATGACCATCTCTTGCCTCTTGCAAAGAATATGTACTGTTTCAAAGAAAAAAACTTCCTGTGATTTTTTTAAACTCAATCATCTCACTGAGCTTCCACTGGTAGGTAATCATCTCAGGTTTGCTTTTAAACTTACTCGTTGTTAGTTTTATGTTTTGTAACTCCATAAATTAATTTAAAGAACAACATGGGAGCCCAGAGTAACTCACGTATGCTTTAGGGAGGTGTGCACAAATGACATGGTGGTATAAAGACATACATCATTCACATACTTTTACATACAACCCGTAATGATTTATGTAAATAAGGAATGCTTAAGCCAGCAACATATTTCCAATATTACTCAAGTATTACTGAAATATTAAATACACAACATCCTCCCGCCCACATAGTCCTCCATGTTTGAACAGTACCGTAAACAGCCCGCTGTTCACACTGCTGACTCATGACAGCACTACCAGATGCAGCTCAAACCACGTCATCAAATTCGCTGATGATAGAACAATTGTTGGCCTCATCAACAACAATGAGTCGGTGTACAGAGCGAAAGTAAAAAGGCTTGTCAAATGGTGTGAGAACAACAACATGCATCTCAATGTGGACAAGACAAAAAGAGGTGAGTATGGGCTTCAGGAAGGCACAGTTCGACCACATCGAAGTTCCTTAGTGTGCACAAAAGGGACGATCTAACCTGGACCCACAATGCCTCATTAGTCAAGAAGGCACAGCAGCATCTACACTTTCTGATGACCTTAGGTGTGTAAGGTTCCCATCCCCATTCTGACAACTTTCTACAGGAACACCATGGAGGGTGTTCCGACTGGCTGCATCATCGTGTGGTGTGGAAGCTGAAGGCATTGCACCACAAGACCCCTACAGAGGGCAGTAAGAACTGCTGAGAGGATCACCAGTGTCTCCCCATTTGTAACATTTAATGGACACATTATATATGAAGGGCCCAAAACATTGTTGAGGGTCCCTACCACCCCTCCCATATTCTCTTTAACCCACAACCATCAGGAAGGAGGTACAGGAGCTTCAGGGCTAGGACTGCCAGACTGGGTAACAGCTTCTTCCACTGGCTGTGAGACTAATGAATACCATGTCACCATTGAGGTTTCGTTACTAGGTCAGTAAGATATTTTACTATTTACTGTCCTGTTTACTGTTTCCCTGTGCTGTACACTGCATGCACTTTGAATTATATTTTATTAACTAATTTGCGGTAATATTTTGTTTTATGTACAGGCAGTCCCTGAGTTACGAACGTCCGACTTACAGACAACTCGTACTTACGAACTGAGGAAGGAGAACGCCGTCTGCCATTTTATGTCGGATCGCGACGCCGTCCGCCATCTTAAGTCGTTGCAGTTGTCACTGTGTTGAGTGTTTAACTTTGTATTTGGCTTAAATTTTTCTTAGTAAGATTCACCCTGACCCTGCGCCCCCCCCCCCCCCACCCCCGATTCGGGTCAGCTGGTGGCGCAGTGAGATCAGCACCGGGCTGGAGAATGGAGTTTCCCGAGTTCGATTTAGTGACAGACCGTTCCCGTGCTGGGTTGATGTCGATCCAGTGATTCCCGTACCATCCCTGTTGGGTTGATGTTGAGCTCGCAACTCGACCTCGTAAAAAAAACACTGTCACCTCCAGTTTAAATTCCCATGCAGAATATTGTGGAGGATCAAATACCCAAACCCAGCACAGCCCCCACTTGTCCCATTTAACCTGTCTCAGTGCGCTGGAGTTTAGGACCCGGGGAATTCAGTGCGGTGGTCCTTAGGTCCCCGCAGACCTCGGGAGCCAGCGCAGGTTGGGACCCGCCGACCACAGTGTTTCTGTTCCACTGACGGGAAGTGATTGCGATTGAAAATAAAGTGGAAATAATAAAGCGTTTGGAAAGAGGTGAAACGTCATCGGTCATTGGAAAAGCATTAGGCTACAGTCAGTCAACAATCAGAACAATTTTAAAGGATAACGGATAAAGTGAGAATACTGGAGCATGTGAAAGGACCTGCCCCGAAGAAAGCTACAATTATTACTAAGCAACGCAGTGGTTTAATTATTGGAATACATATGTTTCTTAAGTGTTTTATATGCATAGAAAGGTAAAATATATACTATATACTAAGACAAACGTTTGGCTAACTGATGCTAAATAATACCGGATGTAATTGTTCCAATTTACATACAAATCCGACTTAAAGACAGTCTCAGGAACGGAACTCGTACGTAACCCGGGGACTGCCTGTACTGTGCGTGATACTTGTTTTGTGGGTGCACTGGAGGAACATTGTTTTGTTTGGTTGTACATACGTACAGTCAGATGGCAATAAACAGGAACTTTCATTATCCGTGCACCGATCTAAGAGTCTCTTAAATGTCACTAATGAATCTGCCTCCACCACTCTAGTGCTTTCCATGCAACAACTACTCTCTGTGTAAAAAATCCTTCTTTTGACATCCACCCCCGCCCACCCCCAGACTTCCACCTTAAAATTATGGTACTCAGCAGCAATTTTAATTTGAGGACTGATTTCCTGAACCACCATACTGGGTTCTCTGCATTTCTCTATCAACACCATAACCACAACATTGTCATTGACCCAGCTACAAGGTAGACAGGACACAGAACGGCATAGGAATAGGCCCATTCGTCCTCCATATTGGAACAGAGAATTATTCCAATTTTACCTGTCCATCTGCTTGCACACGGTCCACAACCTGCTTTCCTTGCCTGTGCACATGTCTACTGGCAAAGAGTACAGTGCAACACAGATCAATTGCAGATATGGGCTGAGAAATGGCGGATGGAGTTTAACCCGGATAAATGTGAGGATTTGCACCTCAAATGCAAGGAGACAGTACACTGTTTAGGGCAAGATCCTTAACAGTGTTGCTGAGCAGAGAGAATTTGGGATCTAAGTTCATAGCTCCTTGAAAGTGGCTACGCAGGTCGATAAAGCGGTTAAGAAGGGTTATGGAACGCTTGCTTTTATTGGTCAAGGCAATTAGTTCAAAAGTCAGGAGGTGTTACAATTATACAAAACTTGATTTAGGCCAGATTCTGGTCATCCCACTACAGGAAGGATATTGGGGATTTGTAGAGGGTGCAGAAGAGGTTTACCAGGTTGCTTCCTGGCTTAGAGGGGAAGTGCTTTCACCAGGGGCTGGATAAACTCGGGTTCTTTTCTCCAGAACACTGGAGGCTGAGGGGAGATCTGACAGAGGTTACAAGATTATGAGAGGCAGAGACAGAGTGAACAGAGAGTATTCTGTTTCTCAGGGTTGAAATATCTAATACCAGAGGAGGTAAGTTCAAGGGGTATGTGAGAAGTTAAATTTTTCACTCAGAGTTGTGGATGCCTAGAATGCGCTGGTAGTAGAGGCAAATAGATTAGAGTCTTTTAATAGACATTTGGATAGGCACATGGATGTAAGTAAGATGGAGGGATATGGACGATTATAGGTAATAGGGATTAGTGTTTGGGTGCTTTTTAGCTGGTTTGGCACAACGTCGTGGGCCAATGCCTGTTCCTGAGCTGTACTGTTCTTTGCCATAAGTTCTATGTCTGTCTAAATGCCTCTTAGATGCTCTTCTTCTACCTGCTTCCTCCATCTCCCCGGCAGTCTGTTTCAAACACCTATAAAAGGATTTGGTTCATAAATCTTAGAGTCATAGAGCACTACATCACAGAAACAGGCCCTTTAGCCCATCTAGTCCGGGCTGACCTGATCATCTGTCTAGTCCTAATGACTATGGCCCTCCACACCCCTCCCATCTACATTCCTATCCAAACTTCTCTTAACTTTGGTGGAATACTTCATTAACAACACTTGCTGTGGAAAATAATCACTGCAAACAATGAAGAGGCAAGCAGAGTCAAGGCTGACTCAAGGGTGGAGACGTGCAAGTGCGATGCAAATTCGCAGTCAGGTCGAGGCATGTTTGAGGAGGAGTGGTTGGAAGGAGGTCGAGAGATGGTCAAGATGACATCGGAACTTGAAAGCAAAAGAGTTTTGGAGCCAATCCACCTATCTGAGAGTGAAGTCTGATTGATCAAAGTGCTGGGCTGATTTGGGAAGGTCGGGTACGGGCCAGAACATGGCGGTGGGGTCCAAGTCCAGGCCCAAAGCATAATGATGCAACAGGACCTGGGTTCTAGTGTGAGGCACGACCCAGGGTTTGTATGATTTAAGTGCTGGGCTGTATAGATTGAAAAGTTGTGTGTGTCGGGACCAGAGGCAAGGGTCAAACCGGTTCTGCTTGCTATTCCACAATGTTTCCTCTGCTCTCCATGGCACTGTGGCTGAGGCTGTGAGGCTGCTCTGGACTTTGTGTCTGTGAGCATTGTGGTGACTTGCCCTGCTGTGTAAGGAACTGAGGCAGAGGCTGTGGGCCTGCTCCAGGCTTCATGTCTATGGACACACTTTCATTCTGAATGCTGCTGCTTGCTTTTATTGTTGGCGCGATTTTTGTTTTTTCTCTCTGCGCATTGGGTCTTTTTTTAAAATGGGTTCTTTTGGGTTTCTTGTTTTGTAGCTGCCCGTAAGGAGACAAGTCTCAAGGTTGTACAATTTACACATATTCTGATAATAAATGTACTTTGACCTTTAAATGTTACAATTGAGCTGGCAGCTTGTTCCACACTCATCTCATTCAGAGGGTAGCGCAAGAGATTCAAAGATTATCTTTATTTATCACATGAACATTGAAACATACAGTGAAACGCATCATCTGCGTCCAGTTTCTTGACGGCGTGTTTTCGGGGCGATTCAGCAACCTGGTGCTTTGTTGTCTCTGAGGGAGTTTGGTGAGGTTTCGAGCGAAGTGCGTGGCCACGAGCCCATCAGCGACTCCATTTCTTGCTGATCCCACCGATGAAAGCGTGAGGAAGATTGAAATGAGGAAGAGAGCGGAAGGCGAGCGGGTGTTCAGCGCCGTCTGCCTGAGGGTAACCGGTCTCTCTTTTGCTCGCTGCTCCCGGAGGGAAGTGCCTACTCTCAATGCTGCCGGAGGATGATTCTGGAGTATTGGGTCTTGGGCAAGGTTTAATCAGCGTGGTTTGTGGATTGGACTCTATGGTTCATGTTGATTGCTCCTTATCCGTTGCTATTTTAATCAGGGTGGCCTGCAATCAACAAACGACCTGGCTCTGGATTGAACTGAACTGAATATTCCTGGACTGTTTCGATGACTCATGGTCTGATGTTTTATACTCTGTGCATACTGCTCGTTTTTTGTGCCATTTGCGCGGTTTGTTCTTTGCGCGTTGGGGGTTTGATGTTTTCCCTTGCACGGGTTCCACGGTTTTCTTGTTTCCTGGCTATCTGTGGGAAGATGAATCTCAGGGTGGTATACTGCATACATACTTTGATAACAAGTTTACTTTGAATCTTTGAGGATGTGCTGGGGCAGCCTGCAAGCCTCACCACAGTTCCAGCACCAAAACAGCATGCCCACAACTCACCAACCCTAACCCTTACATCTTTGCAATGTGGGAGGAAACCAGAGCATTTGGAGGAAAGCTACACAGCAAAAGGCAGAGTGTACAAACTCCTTACAGACAGCAGCTGAATTGAAACCTAATCTTACAGCCAGCGCTGCAATATGTTATGCTAACCACTACACTACAATGCAGCCTGTAAAGAAGGCCCCTCCGGTTCCCATTGACTACTTCACCTTTCACCCTAAACCTATGACCTCTAGTTCTAGTCTTACCCAATCTGAGGGGGAAAAGCCTGCGGGTATTCACTTTTACGCTCTCACCTTAAGCTATGCCCTGTGACATTTGATATTTCTACTCTGGGTAAAGAACTCTCTATCCTATCTATGCCTCTCATAATGCCATCCATTTTTATGAGGTCATCCCTCAGCCTTATATGAGACTAACAGGGGAGTTGCTTCCTTGAGCGACTAACAAACTGTTGGAGGAGCTCAGCAGGTCAGGCAGCCTCTGTGAACAGTCAACGTTTCCGATCGAGACCCTTCACCTGGACTGCAAGTCAGAGGGATGATAGCCAGTATGAAGACAGGGGAAGAAGAAGTAAGGTGAGAGGTGGCAGGTGATAGGGGGGAGGATCCAATTGTGGAGGGGTGATAGGCAGAGGGAGGAGGAAAGGAAGGAAGGGGGGGAAATAGTGGTGGAGTCCTGGATATGCTGGGTGGAGGTGACAGAGGCCTGCAGATGATGGGATCTGATAGAAAAGGTGGAGCATGGAACCAAAGGAGAGAGATGGGAGCAGGTGGACAGAGGACCCAGATGGAAGAGTGTATGGGTCTTAGGCAGCATGGTTGTATAACGGCTAGCGTAACGCTTTACAGCGCCAGTGATAAGGACTCAATTCCCGCCGCTCTCACCGTAATATGTAGGTTTCTCCGGGTGCTCTGGGTTCCTCCCACACTCCAAAGTCGTGCCGATTCAGGTTAGCGAGCTGTGGGCTTGCTACGTTGGTGCCTGAACGTGGGCTGCTCCCGGCACATCTTCCGGCTGTGGTGGTCACTGACTCAAATGGAACATTTCACTGTACGTTCCCATGTTTCGATGTACATGTGGCAAATAAAGATAATCTTTTTATCTTTAATCTTTAAGATAGAGTGGGTGGGGATGGGGAAAGAAACAGGGGGAGAGAGCAAACGTAAGGAGGCGAGGGAAAGGGGTGGAGCCTGAGCTGGAGGTGATGGGTGGATCCAGGTGAGGGAGGTGATAGGAGATGGAGGAGGTGATGGTAGTGATAGAGGCTGTGAGGTGAGGGTAGTGACAGAGGCTGGGAGGTGAGGGGGGTAGTGATAGAGGCTGGGAAATGAGGGTAGTAACAGAGGCTGTGAGGTGAGGGGGGTAGTGATAGAGGCTGGGAGATGAGGGTAGTAACAGAGGCTGGGAGGTGAGGGGGTAGTGATAGAGGCTGGGAGGTGAGGGGGTAGTGATAGAGGCTGGGAAGTGAGGGGGTAGTGACAGAGGCTGGGAGGTGAGGGGGTAGTGATAGAGGCTGGGAAATGAGGGTAGTAACAGAGGCTGTGAGGTGAGGGGGGTAGTGACAGAGGCTGGGAGGTGAGGGTAGTGACAGAGGCTGGGAGGTGAGGGGGTAGTGATAGAGGCTGTGAGGTGAGGGGGGTAGTGATAGAGGCTGGGAGGTGAGGGGGTGTAGTGAGAGAGGCTGGGAGGTGAGGGGGTAGTGACAGAGGCTGGGAGGTGGGGGGGTAGTGATAGAGGCTGGGAGGTGGGGGGGTAGTGACAGAGGCTGGGAGGTGGTGGGGTAGTGACAGAGGCTGGGAGGTGGGGGGGTGTAGTGAGAGAGGCTGGGAGGTGGGGGGGTAGTGATAGAGGCTGGGAGGTGGGGGGGTGTAGTGAGAGAGGCTGGGAGGTGAGGGGGTAGTGACAGAGGCTGGGAGGTGGGGGGGTAGTGATAGAGGCTGGGAGGTGGGGGGGGTGTAGTGAGAGAGGCTGGGAGGTGAGGGGGTAGTGACAGAGGCTGGGAGGTGGGGGGGTAGTGATAGAGGCTGGGAGGTGGGGGGGTGTAGTGATAGAGGCTGGGAGATGAGGGTAGTAACAGAGGCTGGGAGGTGAGGGGGTAGTGATAGAGGCTGGGAGGTGAGGGGGTAGTGATAGAGGCTGGGAGGTGGGGGGGTAGTGATAGAGGCTGGGAGGTGAGGGGGTAGTGACAGAGGCTGGGAGGTGGGGGGGTAGTGATAGAGGCTGGGAGGAGGTGGGGTTAGTGATAAGCTGGGAGGAGGTGAGGGGGTAGTGACAGAGGCTGTGAGGTGAGGGGGGTAGTGATAGAGGCTGGGAGATGAGGGTAGTAACAGAGGCTGTGAGGTGAGGTGGGTAGTGACAGAGGCTGGGAGTTGAGGGGGGTAGTGATAGAGGCTGGGAGGTGGGAGGGTAGTGATAGAGGCTGGGAGGAGGTGGGGTAGTGATAGAGGCTGTGAGGTGAGGGTAGTGACAGAGGCTGGGAGGTGAGGGGGTAGTGATAGAGGCTGGGAGGTGAGGGGGTAGTGATAGAGGCTGGGAGATGAGGGTAGTAACAGAGGCTGGGAGGTGAGGGGGTAGTGATAGAGGCTGGGAGGTGAGGGGGTAGTGACAGAGGCTGGGAGGTGAGGGTAGTGACAGAGGCTGGGAGGAGGTGGGGTTAGTGATAAGCTGGGAGGAGGTGAGGGGGTAGTGATAGAGGCTGGGAGGTGGGGGTGTAGTGACAGAGCCTGGGAGGTGAGGGGGTAGTGACAGAGGCTGGGAGGTGAGGGGGTAGTGACAGAGGCTGGGAGGTGAGGGGGGTAGTGATAGAGGCTGGGAGATGAGGGTAGTGACAGAGGCTGTGAGGTGAGGTGGGTAGTGACAGAGGTTGGGAGGTGAGGGGGTAGTGATAGAGGCTGGGAGGTGAGGGGGTAGTGACAGAGGCTGGGAGGTGAGGGTAGTGACAGAGGCTGGGAGGAGGTGGGGTTAGTGATAAGCTGGGAGGAGGTGAGGGGGTAGTGATAGAGGCTGGGAGGTGGGGGTGTAGTGACAGAGCCTGGGAGGTGAGGGGGTAGTGACAGAGGCTGGGAGGTGAGGGGGTAGTGACAGAGGCTGGGAGGTGAGGGGGGTAGTGATAGAGGCTGGGAGATGAGGGTAGTGACAGAGGCTGTGAGGTGAGGTGGGTAGTGACAGAGGTTGGGAGGTGAGGGGGTAGTGATAGAGGCTGTGAGGTGAGGGGGTAGTGATAGAGGCTGGGAAGTGAGGGGGTAGTGACAGAGGCTGGGAGGTGAGGGGGGTAGTGATAGAGGCTGGGAGGTGAGGGGGTAGTGACAGAGGCTGGGAGGTGGGGGGGTAGTGATAGAGGCTGGGAGGTGGGGGGGGTGTAGTGAGAGAGGCTGGGAGGTGAGGGGGTAGTGACAGAGGCTGGGAGGTGGGGGGGTAGTGATAGAGGCTGGGAGGTGGGGGGGTGTAGTGATAGAGGCTGGGAGATGAGGGTAGTAACAGAGGCTGGGAGGTGAGGGGGTAGTGATAGAGGCTGGGAGGTGGGGGGGTAGTGATAGAGGCTGGGAGATGAGGGGGTAGTGATAGAGGCTGGGAGGTGAGGGGGTAGTGACAGAGGCTGGGAGGTGAGGGGGTAGTGACAGAGGCTGGGAGGTGGGGGGGTAGTGATAGAGGCTGGGAGGAGGTGGGGTTAGTGATAAGCTGGGAGGAGGTGAGGGGGTAGTGACAGAGGCTGTGAGGTGAGGGGGGTAGTGATAGAGGCTGGGAGATGAGGGTAGTAACAGAGGCTGTGAGGTGAGGTGGGTAGTGACAGAGGCTGGGAGTTGAGGGGGGTAGTGATAGAGGCTGGGAGGTGGGAGGGTAGTGATAGAGGCTGGGAGGAGGTGGGGTTAGTGATAAGCTGGGAGGAGGTGAGGGGGTAGTGATAGAGGCTGGGAGGAGGTGGGGTAGTGATAGAGGCTGTGAGGTGAGGGTAGTGACAGAGGCTGGGAGGTGAGGGGGTAGTGATAGAGGCTGGGAGGTGAGGGGGTAGTGATAGAGGCTGGGAGATGAGGGTAGTAACAGAGGCTGGGAGGTGAGGGGGTAGTGATAGAGGCTGGGAGGTGAGGGGGTAGTGATAGAGGCTGGGAGATGAGGGTAGTAACAGAGGCTGGGAGGTGAGGGGGTAGTGATAGAGGCTGGGAGGTGAGGGGGTAGTGATAGAGGCTGGGAGATGAGGGTAGTAACAGAGGCTGGGAGGTGAGGGGGTAGTGATAGAGGCTGGGAGGTGAGGGGGTAGTGACAGAGGCTGGGAGGTGAGGGTAGTGATAGAGGCTGGGAGGAGGTGGGGTTAGTGATAAGCTGGGAGGAGGTGAGGGGGTAGTGATAGAGGCTGGGAGGTGGGGGTGTAGTGACAGAGCCTGGGAGGTGAGGGGGTAGTGACAGAGGCTGGGAGGTGAGGGGGTAGTGACAGAGGCTGGGAGGTGAGGGGGGTAGTGATAGAGGCTGGGAGATGAGGGTAGTGACAGAGGCTGTGAGGTGAGGTGGGTAGTGACAGAGGTTGGGAGGTGAGGGGGTAGTGATAGAGGCTGTGAGGTGAGGGGGTAGTGATAGAGGCTGGGAAGTGAGGGGGTAGTGACAGAGGCTGGGAGGTGAGGGGGGTAGTGATAGAGGCTGGGAGATGAGGGTAGTGACAGAGGCTGTGAGGTGAGGTGGGTAGTGACAGAGGTTGGGAGGTGAGGGGGTAGTGATAGAGGCTGGGAGGTGAGGGGGTAGTGATAGAGGCTGGGAGGTGGGGGGGTAGTGAGAGAGGCTGGGAGGTGAGGGTAGTGACAGAGGCTGGGAGGTGGGGGGGTAGTGATAGAGGCTGGGAGGTGAGGGGGGTAGTGATAGAGGCTGGGAGGTGAGGGGGTAGTGATAGAGGCTGGGAGGTGAGGGGTGTAGTGATAGAGGCTGGGAGGTGAGGGGGTAGTGACAGAGGCTGGGAGGTGAGGGGGTAGTGATAGAGGCTGGGAGGTGAGGGTAGTGACAGAGGCTGGGAGGTGAGGGGGGTAGTGATAGAGGCTGGGAGGTGAGGGTAGTGACAGAGGCTGGGAGGTGGGGGTGTAGTGATAGAGGCTGGGAGGTGAGGGGGTAGTGACAGAGGCTGGGAGGTGAGGGGGTAGTGATAGAGGCTGGGAGGTGAGGGGGTAGTGACAGAGGCTGGGAGGTGAGGGGGTAGTGATAGAGGCTGGGAGATGAGGGTAGTAACAGAGGCTGTGAGGTGAGGTGGGTAGTGACAGAGGCTGGGAGGAGGTGGGGTAGTGATAGAGGCTGTGAGGTGAGGGTAGTGACAGAGGCTGGGAGGTGAGGGGGTAGTGATAGAGGCTGGGAGGTGGGAGGGTGTAGTGAGAGAGGCTGGGAGGTGGGAGGGTAGTGATAGAGGCTGGGAGATGAGGGGGTATTGATAGAGGCTGGGAGGTGAGGGGGTAGTGATAGGCTGGGAGGTGGGGGTAGTGATAGGCTGGGAGGTGAGGGGGTAGTGATAGGCTGGGAGGTGAGGGGGTAGTGATAGGCTGGGAGGTGAGGGGGTAGTGATAGAGGCTGGGAGGTGGGAGGGTAGTGATAGAGGCTGGGAGATGAGGGGGTATTGATAGAGGCTGGGAGGTGAGGGGGTAGTGATAGGCTGGGAGGTGGGGGTAGTGATAGGCTGGGAGGTGAGGGGGTAGTGATAGAGGCTGGGAGGTGAGGGGGTAGTGATAGAGGCTGGGAGGTGAGAGGGTGTAGTGAGAGAGGCTGGGAGGTGGGAGGGTAGTGATAGAGGCTGGGAGATGAGGGGGTATTGATAGAGGCTGGGAGGTGAGGGGGTAGTGATAGGCTGGGAGGTGGGGGTAGTGATAGGCTGGGAGGAGGTGAGGGGGTAGTGACAGAGCCTGGGAGGAGGTGGGGGTAGTGATAGAGGCTGGGAGGTGAGAGGTGGAGGTGACAGAGGGCTACTGATGTTGGTATCGGATAGGAGGAAGGTGGAGGATGGAGCCACATAGGAAAGGTGGGAGGGCAGATAGGAACAGTGGTGAGGGGAAGGGAAGGGACACAGTAGGTGTGTGTGGGTGATGAGGTGGGAGGAGAAGGGGTTGTTGGAAGAACTGGATGGCCAGCAGGAGAGAGAGAAGGATGAGATACCTGCTCAGTTAGGAGATGCTGGAAACTGGGGGGTGGAGAGCAGAGACTTGGGTGAGGGGTCAGTCCTCTGGGGCTGAGAGGGTGGAACATTTGGATACCCCCACCAAGCCACTGAGCTTATCCGGGGCTGTGATGGACTCATCTGCGAACATTAATTGAAAGCACAAACAGAAGAAAGGGAGGCCATTCGGTCCAAAGACCCTGTTCCAGCATTTGGTGAAACTGCGGCTAAATTTTCACATCACGACCATTAAGAAAAATTTGTTAGGTACATGAATAGAAATAGTGAGTCAAACCAGGGAAAAATGCACTTAAAATGGGGGGGTTAAGTTCAAGGGAGATGTGCGAGATAATGTTGCAGCTCCGTAAAACCCTGGTTAGACCACACTTGGAATATGGTGTTCAGTTCTGGTCACTTCATTATAGGGAGGATATAGAAATGTTAGAGAGAGTGCAGAGGAGCTTTATCAGGATGCAGTCTAGAATAGAGAGCATGTCTCACGAGGATAGGGATTTTCTCTTTGGAGTGAAGGAGGATTAGAGGTGACTTGATAGGAGTGTACAAGATGATCAGAGGCACAGACAGCCAAAGACTTTCTGCCTAGAGCGGAAGAGGCTAATAAGAGAGGGCATAATCATAAGATGATTGGGGGAAAGTATGGGTGGGGATGCCAGAGGTAGGTTTTTTTAAACAAAGAGGGTGGTGGGTGTATGCAACGTGCTGCCAGGCATGGTGGTAGGGGCAGGTACATTAGGGACATTTAAGTCAAAGTCAAAATCAACGTAAAATTTATTATCAAAGAACGTATATGCCAGCATATACTACTTTGAGATTCATTTTCTTGCAGGTATTTACAGGAAAATAAGAAATGCAATAGAATCAATGAAAATCTGCACACAAAGACAGACAAACACGTTTAAGAACCTTAGATACGCAGATGGATGATAGAAAAGTGGAGGCCATGTGGAAAGGTTAGATTAACCTTGGAGCAGATTAGGTTGATCTAGGAGCGGGCTTTCACACAGAGAGTGGTGGATGCCTGGAATATGCCTCCAGTGGTGATGTGGAGGCAGAGACGGAGAGGGATTTAAAAAGTTCTTAGGCACAAAGATGTGCAGAGAATAGAGGGATTTGCAGAGAGTTTAATTGGAACCAGTAAACGCTGTAATGAGGTTGGCACAACATTGTGGGCCACAGGATCTGTTCCTGTGTTGTACTGTTCTCTGTAATAAATGATACTAGCCCAGATGGACGCCTTGGGCTGAAAGGCCTGCTCCTGCGTTGTGAGACTCTAGCACTGTATTATCCTCCCCCATATCAATCCCAGAGACAGGATTTTCTGCATCATTCCTGGGGGAAAAGATCCAAAGATTCACACACCATGTGGGAGAAGATATTTCTTCCTGTCTCCACCGGTTACTCAGAGATGGAGACCCGTGTTCCAGCCTCGCCAGCCAGAGGAAACATTAGCTTAGAACTGACTGGGTGAGACAGTACTGACAACATGAAGGATTACTGTCTTCTTGGAAAAGGCCGGTTAACATGCATCTCAGACTGTGAGCAAAAGCTCTGCTCTTGTCTGACCGTCCCTGGCCACCAACTGGGACAGAATCCATCTTCTTCTTTCCGCCTGCCTCGAGCGGCCCACCAGATGTTTGCAAATAGAGTGAAACATCTGTTAAAGCAACTCACCCCAGTGCAGACACAGAGAGCTCTGACTGCAGGAGAAGGGGCTCCTGGAGTCAGCCAGAGATATGGGTGTGGGGAGAGGGGAGATTGGGCACAGCCCGCAAGGTGCGGGGAGGGGGTTAGCGGACGACAACAACAACATTGTGGTACCGCTGTTGACTCAGTAAGCCAGCTCGAGCTGCCTGTGGGAGTGGCTCCAGGGAATGTACAGCTGGTCTGGAGGAAGAGTGATGGTTTTCATGAGGGACGAATGGAGAGGGATACGTAAAGTGGAATGGATCTGGGGAGGAATGAACGGACAGGCAGATGGACAGTCGGGTAGCAAAAGTGTGAGGTAGAGATGGAGAGATAGAGAGAGGCACATTCAAACGGGGAGAGGGAGCGAGGGAGGAGGGGGGGAGATCACACAGTCATCTCATCCACTCTGGTAAATGCTGAACCCCAGGTGAGTGATCCTTAACCTAAGTACAGAATGACCCTCTATAGTGTACACGGAGTGACCCTCACCCAGAATAAACAGTGACCCTCTATAGTGTACAGTGAGTGACCCTCACCCAGAATAAACAGTGACCCTCTATAGTGTACACGGAGTGACCCTCACCCAGAATAAACAGTGACCCTCTATAGTGTACACAGAGTGACCCTCTATAGTGTACATGGAGTGACCCTCACCCAGAATAAACAGTGACCCTATATAGTGTACACGGAGTGACTCACTATAGTGTACACGGAGTGACCCTCTATAGTGTACACGGAGTGACACTCACCCAGAATAAACAGTGACCCTCTATAGTGTACACGGAGTGACCCTCACCCAGAGTAAACAGTGACCCTCTATAGTGTACACGGAGTGACACTCACACAGAATAAACAGTGACGCTCTATAGTGTACATGGAGTGACCCTCTATAGTGTACACGGAGTGACCCTCATACTGAATGAACAGTGACCCTCTACAGTGTACACGGAGTGACCCTCTATAGTGTACACAGAGTGACCCACAATAGTGTACATGGAATAAACAGAAAAACAGTGACCCTCTATAGTGTACACGGAGTGACCATCTATAGTGTACATGGAGTGACCCTCACCCAGAATGAACAGTGAGCCTCTATAGTGTACACGGAGTGACCCTCTATAGTGTACACAGAGTGACCCTCTATAGCGTACACGGAGTGACCCTCACCCAGAATAAACAGTGACGCTCTATAGTGTACACGGAGTGACCCTCTATAGTGTACACGAAGTGACCCTCACCCAGAATAAACAGTGACCCTCTATAGTGTACACGGAGTGACCCTCACACAGAATAAACAGTGACCCTCTATAGTGTACACGGAGTGACCCTCTATAGTCTACATGGAGTGACCCTCACCCAGAATAAACAGTGACCCTCTATAGTGTACATGGAGTGACCCTCTATAGTGTACACGGAGTGACCCTCACCCAGAATAAACAGTGACTCTCTATAGTGTACAGTGAGTGACCCTCACTCAGAATAAACAGTGACCCTCAATAGTGTACATGGAGTGACCCTCACCCAGAATAAACAGTGACCCTCTATAGTGTACACGGAGAGACCCTCACCCAGAATAAACAGTGACCCTCTATAGTGTACACGGAGTGACCCTCTATAGTGTACACAGAGTGACCCTCTATAGTGTACACGGAGTGACACTCACCCAGAATAAACAGTGACCCTCTATAGTGTACACGGAGTGACACTCACCCAGAATAAACAGTGACGCTCTATAGTGTACATGGAGTGACCCTCTATAGTGTACACGAAGTGACCCTCACCCAGAATAAACAGTGACCCTCTATAGTGTACACAGAGTGACCCTCTATAGCGTACACGGAGTGACCCTCACCCAGAATAAACAGTGACGCTCTATAGTGTACACGGAGTGACCCTCTATAGTGTACACGAAGTGACCCTCACCCAGAATAAACAGTGACCCTCTATAGTGTACACGGAGTGACCCTCACACAGAATAAACAGTGACCCTCTATAGTGTACACGGAGTGACCCTCTATAGTCTACATGGAGTGACCCTCACCCAGAATAAACAGTGACCCTCTATAGTGTACATGGAGTGACCCTCTATAGTGTACACGGAGTGACCCTCACCCAGAATAAACAGTGACTCTCTATAGTGTACAGTGAGTGACCCTCACTCAGAATAAACAGTGACCCTCAATAGTGTACATGGAGTGACCCTCACCCAGAATAAACAGTGACCCTCTATAGTGTACACGGAGAGACCCTCACCCAGAATAAACAGTGACCCTCTACAGTGTACACGGAGTGACCCTCTATAGTGTACACAGAGTGACCCTCTATAGTGTACACGGAGTGACCCTCACCCAGAATAAACAGTGACCCTCTATAGTGTACACGGAGTGACACTCACCCAGAATAAACAGTGACGCTCTATAGTGTACATGGAGTGACCCTCTATAGTGTACACGGAGTGACCCTCATACTGAATGAACATTGACCCTCTACGTTGTACACGGAGTGACCCTCTATAGTGTACACAGAGTGACCCACTATAGTGTACATGGAATAAACAGAATAAACAGTGACCCTCTATAGTGTACACGGAGTGACGATCTATAGTGTACATGGAGTGACCCTCACCCAGAATAAACAGTGACCCTCTATAAGTGTACACGGAGTGACTCTCTATAGTGTACAAAGAGTGACCCACTATAGCGTACACGGAGTGACCCTCACCCAGAATAAAGAGTGACTCTCTATAGTGTACAGTGAGTGACCCTCACCCAGAATAAACAGTGACCCTCTATAGTGTACATGGAGTGACCCTCTATAGTGTACACGGAGTGACCCTCACCCAGAATAAACAGTGACCCTCTATAGTGTACACGGAGTGACCCTCACCCAGAATAAACAGGGCCACTCTATAGTGTACACGGAGTGACCCTCTATAGTGTACACGGAGTGACCCTCACACTGAATGAACATTGACCCTCTACAGTGTACATGGAGTGACCCTCTGTAGTGTACATGGAGTGACCCTCACCCAGAATAAACAGTGACCCTCTATAGTGTACAGTGAGTGACACTCACACAGAATAAACAGTGACCCTCTATAGTGTACACAGAGTGACCCTCACCCAGAATAAACAGTGACCCTCTATAGTGTACACAGAGTGACCCTCTATAGCGTACATGGAGTGACCCTCACCCAGAATAAACAGTGACCCTCTATAGTGTACAGTGAGTGACCCTCACCCAGAAAAAACAGTGACCCTCTATAGTGTACAGTGAGTGACCCTCACCCAGAATAAACAGTGACCCTCTATAGTGTACAGTGAGTGACGCTCACCCAGAATAAACAGTGACCCTCTATAGTGTAGACGGAGTGACCCTCTATAGTGTACACAGAGTGACCCTCTATAGCGTACATGGAGTGACCCTCACCCAGAATAAACAGTGACTCTCTATAGTGTACAGTGAGTGAACCTCACTCAGAATAAACAGTGACCGTCTATAGTGTAGACGGAGTGACCCTGACCCAGAATAAACAGAGACTCTCTATAGTGTACAGTGAATGACCCTCACCCAGAATAAACAGTGACCCTCAATAGTGTACATGGAGTGACCTTCACCCAGAATAAACAGTGACCCTCTATAGTGTACAGTGAGTGACCCTCACACAGAATAAACAGTGACCCTCTATAGTGTACACGGAGTGACCCTCACCCAGAATAAACAGTGACCCTCTATAGTGTACACGGTGTGACCCTCACCCAAAATAAACAGTGACCTACTATAGTGTACACAGAGTGACCCTCACACTGAATGAACAGTGACCCTCTACAGTGTACACGGAGTGAGCCTCTATAGTGTACACAGAGTGACCCACTACAGTGTACATGGAGTGAACCTCACCCAGAATAAACAGTGACCCTCTATAGTGTACATGGAGTGACCCTCTATAGTGTACACGGAGTGACCCTCACCCAGAATAAACAGTGACCCTCTATAGTGTACACGGAGTGACCCTCACCCAGAATAAACAGGGCCACTCTATAGTGTACACGGAGTGTCCCTCTATAGTGTACACGGAGTGACCCTCACACTGAATGAACATTGACCCTCTACAGTGTACATGGAGTGACCCTCTGTAGTGTACACAGAGTGACCCACTATAGTGTACATGGAGTGACCCTCACCCAGAATAAACAGTGACCCTCTATAGTGTACACGGAGTGACCCTCACCCAGAATAAACAGTGACCCTCTATAGTGTACACAGAGTGCCCTCACCCAGAATAAACAGTGACCCTCTATAGTGTACACAGAGTGACCCTCTATAGCGTACATGGAGTGACCCTCACCCAGAATAAACAGTGACCCTCTATAGTGTACAGTGAGTGACCCTCACCCAGAATAAACAGTGACCCTCTATAGTGTACACGGAGTGACCCTCACCCTGAATAAACAGTGACCCTCTATAGTGTACACGGAGTGATACTCACCCAGAATAAACAGTGACCCTCTATAGTGTACACGGAGTGATACTCACCCAGAATAAACAGTGACCCTCTATAGTGTACAGTGAGTGACGCTCACACAGAATAAACAGTGACCCTCTATAGTGTACACAGAGTGACCCTCTATAGCGTACATGGAGTGACCCTCACCCAGAATAAACAGTGACTCTCTATAGTGTACATGGAGTGACCCTCACCCAGAATAAACAGTGACCCTCTATAGTGTACAGTGAGTGACCCTCACACTGAATAAACAGTGACCCTCTATAGTGTACACAGAGTGACCCTCTATAGTGTACATGGAGTGACCCTCACCCAGAATAAACAGTGACCCTCTATAGTGTACAGTGAGTGACCCTCACAAAGAATAAACAGTGACCCTCTATAGTGTACACAGAGTGACCCTCTATAGCATACATGGACTGACCCTCACCCAGAATAAACAGTGACCCTCTATAGTGTACATGGAGTGACCCTCACCCAGAATAAACAGTGACCCTCTATAGTGTACAGTGAGTGACGCTCACACAGAATAAACAGTGACCCTCTATAGTGTACAGTGAGTGACCCTCACCCAGAATAAACAGTGACCCTCTATAGTGTACAGTGAGTGACCCTCACCCAGAATAAACAGTGACCCTCTATAGTGTACACAGAGTGACCCTCTATAGCATACATGGAGTGACCCTCACCCAGAATAAACAGTGACCCTCTATAGTGTACAGTGAGTGACGCTCACCCAGAATAAACAGTGACCCTCTATAGTGTAGACGGAGTGACCCTCTATAGTGTACACAGAGTGACCCTCTATAGCGTACATGGAGTGACCCTCACCCAGAATAAACAGTGACTCTCTATAGTGTACAGTGAGTGAACCTCACTCAGAATAAACAGTGACCGTCTATAGTGTAGACGGAGTGACCCTGACCCAGAATAAACAGAGACTCTCTATAGTGTACAGTGAGTGACCCTCACCCAGAATAAACAGTGACCCTCAATAGTGTACATGGAGTGACCCTCACACAGAATAAACAGTGACCCTCTATAGTGTACATGGAGTGACCCTCACCCAGAATAAACAGTGACCCTCTATAGTGTACACGGTGTGACCCTCACCCAAAATAAACAGTGACCTACTATAGTGTACACGGAGTGACCCGCACACTGAATGAACAGTGACCCTCTACAGTGTACACGGAGTGAGCCTCTATAGTGTACACAGAGTGACCCACTACAGTGTACATGGAGTGAACCTCACCCAGAATAAACAGTGACCCTCTATAGTGTACATGGAGTGACCCTCTATAGTGTACATGGAGTGACCCTCACCCAGAATAAACAGTGACCCTATATAGTGTACACAGAGTGACTCACTATAGTGTACACGGAGTGACCCTCTATAGTGTACACAGAGTGACCCTCTATAGTCTACACGGAGTGACACTCACCCAGAATAAACAGTGACCCTCTATAGTGTACACGGAGTGACCCTCACCCAGAGTAAACAGTGACCCTCTATAGTGTACACGGAGTGACACTCACCCAGAATAAACAGTGACGCTCTATAGTGTACATGGAGTGACCCTCTATAGTGTACACGGAGTGACCCTCTATAGTGTACAGGGAGTGACCCTCACCCAGAATAAACAGTGACCCTCTATAGTGTACATGGAGTGACCTTCACCCAGAATAAACAGTGACCCTCTATAGTGTACAGTGAGTGACCCTCACCCAGAATAAAGAGTGACCCTCTATAGTGTACACGGAGTGACCCTCACCCAGAATAAACGGTGACCCTCTATAGTGTACGCGGTGTGACCCTCACACAAAATAAACAGTGACCTACTATAGTGTACACGGAGTGACCCTCACACTGAATGAACAGTGACCCTCTACAGTGTACACGGAGTGACCCTCTATGGTGTACACAGAGTGACCCTCTATAGTGTACATGGAGTGACCCTCTATAGTGTACATGGAGTGACCCTCACCCAGAATAAACAGTGAATCTATATAGTGTACACGGAGTGACTCACTATAGTGTACACGGAATGACCCTCTATAGTGTACACAGAGTGACACTCACCCAGAATAAACAGTGACGCTCTATAGTGTACATGGAGTGACCCTCTGTAGTGTGCACGGAGTGACCCTCATACTGAATGAACAGTGACCCTCTACAGTGTACACGGAGTGACCCTCTATAGTGTACATGGAGTGACCCTCACCCAGAATGAACAGTGACCCTCTATAGTGTACACGGAGTGACCCTCTATAGTGTACACAGAGTGACCCTCTATAGCGTACACGGAGTGACCCTCACCCAGAATAAACAGTGACGCTCTATAGTGTACACGGAGTTACCCTCACCCAGAATAAACAGTGACGCTCTATAGTGTACACGGAGTGACCCTCTATAGTGTACACGAAGTGACCCTCACCCAGAATAAACAGTGACCCTCTATAGTGTAAACGGAGTGACCCTCACACTGAATGAACATTGACCCTCTACAGTGTACACGGAGTGACCCTCTATAGTGTACACAGAGTGACCCTCTATAGCGTACACGGAGTGACCCTCACCCAGAATAAACAGTGACGCTCTATAGTGTACACGGAGTGACCCTCTACAGTGTACAGGAAGTGACCCTCACCCAGAATAAACAGTGACCCTCTATAGTGTACACGGAGTGACCCTCACACTGAATGAACATTGACCCTCTACAGTGTACACGGAGTGACCCTCACACTGAATGAACAGTGACCCTCTACAGTGTACACGGAGTGACCCTCTATAGTGTACACAGAGTGACCCACTATAGTGTACATGGAGTGACCCTCACCCAGAATAAACAGTGACCCTATATAGTGTACACGGAGTGACTCACTATAGTGTACACGGAGTGACCCTCTATAGTGTACACAGAGTGACCCTCTATAGTCTACACGGAGTGACACTCACCCACAATAAACAGTGACCCTCTATAGTGTACACAGAGTGACCCACTATAGTGTACATGGAGTGACCCTCACCCAGAATAAACAGTGACCCTATATAGTGTACACGGAGTGACTCACTATAGTGTACACGGAGTGACCCTCTATAGTGTACACAGAGTGACCCTCTATAGTCTACACGGAGTGACACTCACCCAGAATAAACAGTGACCCTCTATAGTGTACACGGAGTGACCCTCACCCAGAGTAAACAGTGACCCTCTATAGTGTACACGGAGTGACACTCACCCAGAATAAACAGTGACGCTCTATAGTGTACATGGAGTGACCCTCTATAGTGTACACGGAGTGACCCTCTATAGTGTACAGGGAGTGACCCTCACCCAGAATAAACAGTGACCCTCTATAGTGTACATGGAGTGACCTTCACCCAGAATAAACAGTGACCCTCTATAGTGTACAGTGAGTGACCCTCACCCAGAATAAACAGTGACCCTCTATAGTGTACACGGAGTGACCCTCACCCAGAATAAACGGTGACCCTCTATAGTGTACACAGAGTGACCCTCTATAGCGTACACGGAGTGACCCTCACCCAGAATAAACAGTGACGCTCTATAGTGTACACGGAGTGACCCTCTACAGTGTACAGGAAGTGACCCTCACCCAGAATAAACAGTGACCCTCTATAGTGTACACGGAGTGACCCTCACACTGAATGAACATTGACCCTCTACAGTGTACACGGAGTGACCCTCACACTGAATGAACAGTGACCCTCTACAGTGTACACGGAGTGACCCTCTATAGTGTACACAGAGTGACCCACTATAGTGTACATGGAGTGACCCTCACCCAGAATAAACAGTGACCCTATATAGTGTACACGGAGTGACTCACTATAGTGTACACGGAGTGACCCTCTATAGTGTACACAGAGTGACCCTCTATAGTCTACACGGAGTGACACTCACCCACAATAAACAGTGACCCTCTATAGTGTACACAGAGTGACCCACTATAGTGTACATGGAGTGACCCTCACCCAGAATAAACAGTGACCCTATATAGTGTACACGGAGTGACTCACTATAGTGTACACGGAGTGACCCTCTATAGTGTACACAGAGTGACCCTCTATAGTCTACACGGAGTGACACTCACCCAGAATAAACAGTGACCCTCTATAGTGTACACGGAGTGACCCTCACCCAGAGTAAACAGTGACCCTCTATAGTGTACACGGAGTGACACTCACCCAGAATAAACAGTGACGCTCTATAGTGTACATGGAGTGACCCTCTATAGTGTACACGGAGTGACCCTCTATAGTGTACAGGGAGTGACCCTCACCCAGAATAAACAGTGACCCTCTATAGTGTACATGGAGTGACCTTCACCCAGAATAAACAGTGACCCTCTATAGTGTACAGTGAGTGACCCTCACCCAGAATAAACAGTGACCCTCTATAGTGTACACGGAGTGACCCTCACCCAGAATAAACGGTGACCCTCTATAGTGTACACAGAGTGACCCTCTATAGCGTACACGGAGTGACCCTCACCCAGAATAAACAGTGACGCTCTATAGTGTACACGGAGTGACCCTCTACAGTGTACAGGAAGTGACCCTCACCCAGAATAAACAGTGACCCTCTATAGTGTACACGGAGTGACCCTCACACTGAATGAACATTGACCCTCTACAGTGTACACGGAGTGACCCTCACACTGAATGAACAGTGACCCTCTACAGTGTACACGGAGTGAACCTCTATAGTGTACACAGAGTGACCCTCTATAGTGTACATGGAGTGACCCTCTATAGTGTACATGGTGTGACCCTCACCCAGAATAAACAGTGACCCTATATAGTGTACACGGAGTGACTCACTATAGTGTACACGGAATGACCCTCTATAGTGTACACAGAGTGACACTCACCCAGAATAAACAGTGACGCTCTATAGTGTACATGGAGTGACCCTCTGTAGTGTGCACGGAGTGACCCTCATACTGAATGAACAGTGACCCTCTACAGTGTACACGGAGTGACCCTCTATAGTGTACATGGAGTGACCCTCACCCAGAATGAACAGTGACCCTCTATAGTGTACACGGAGTGACCCTCTATAGTGTACACAGAGTGACCCTCTATAGCGTACACGGAGTGACCCTCACCCAGAATAAACAGTGACGCTCTATAGTGTACACGGAGTGACCCTCACCCAGAATAAACAGTGACGCTCTATAGTGTACACGGAGTGACCCTCTATAGTGTACACGAAGTGACCCTCACCCAGAATAAACAGTGACCCTCTATAGTGTAAACGGAGTGACCCTCACACTGAATGAACATTGACCCTCTACAGTGTACACGGAGTGACCCTCTATAGTGTACACAGAGTGACCCTCTATAGCGTACACGGAGTGACCCTCACCCAGAATAAACAGTGACGCTCTATAATGTACACGGAGTGACCCTCTACAGTGTACAGGAAGTGACCCTCACCCAGAATAAACAGTGACCCTCTATAGTGTACACGGAGTGACCCTCACACTGAATGAACATTGACCCTCTACAGTGTACACGGAGTGACCCTCTATAGTGTACACAGAGTGACCCACTATAGTGTACATGGAATAAACAGAATAAACAGTGACCCTCTATAGTGCACATGGAGTGACCCTCACCCAGAATAAACAGTGACCCTCTACAGTGTACACGGAGTGACCCTCTAAAGTGTACACAGAGTGACCCACTATAGTGTACATGGAATAAACAGAATAAACAGTGACCGTCTATAGTGTACACGGAGTGACGATCTATAGTGTACATGGAGTGACCCTCACCCAGAATAAACAGTGACCCTCTATAGTGAACACGGAGTGACCCTCTATAGTGTACACAGAGTGACCCACTATAGCGTACACGGAGTGACCCTCACCCAGAATAAACAGTGACTCTCTATAGTGTACAGTGAGTGACCCTCACCCAGAATAAACAGTGACCCTCTATAGTGTACATGGAGTGACCCTCTATAGTGTACACGGAGTGAACCTCACCCAGAATAAACAGTGACCCTCTATAGTTTACACGGAGTGACCCTCACACTGAATGAACATTGACCCTCTACAGTGTACATGGAGTGACCCTCTGTAGTGTACACAGAGTGACCCACTATAGTGTACATGGAGTGACCCTCACCCAGAATAAACAGTGACCCTCTATAGTGTACACAGAGTGACCCTCACCCAGAATAAACAGTGACCCTCTATAGTGTACATGGAGTGACCCTCACCCAGAATAAACAGTGACCCTCTATAGTGTACATGGAGTGACCCTCTATAGTGTACACGGAGTGACCCTCACCCAAAATAAACAATGACCCTCTATAGTGTACACGGAGTGACCCTCTATGGTGTACACGGAGTGACCCTCAACCAAAATAAACAATGACCCTCTATAGTGTACTCGGAGTGACCGTCACACTGAATGAACAGTGACCCTCTACAGTATACACGGAGTGACCCTCACCCAAAATAAACAGTGACCTACTATAGTGTACACGGAGTGACCCTCTATAGTGTACATGGAGTGACCCTCACCCAAAATAAACAGTGACCTACTATAGTGTACACGGAGTGACCGTCACACTGAATGAACAGTGACCCTCTACAGTGTACACGGAGTGACCCTCACCCACAATAAACAGTGACCCTCTATAGTGTACACAGAGTGACACTCACCAGGAATAAACAGTTGCACTCTATAGTGTAAATGGAGTGACCCTCTCCCAGAATAAACAGTGACCCTCTATAGTGTACATGGAGTGACCCTCACCCAGAATAAACAGTGACCCTCTATAGTGTACACGGAGTGACCCTCACCCAAAATAAACAGTGACCTACTATAGTGTACACGGAGTGACCCTCTATAGTGTACACTCAGTGACCCTCACACTGAATGAACAGTGACCCTCTATAGTGTACACGGAGTGACACTCACCAGGAATAAACAGTTGCACTCTATAGTGTAAATGGAGTGACGCTCTCCCAGAATAAACAGTGACCCTCTATAGTGTACATGGAGTGACGCTCACCCAGAATAAACTGTGACCCTCTATAGTGTACACGGAGTGACCCTCACCCAAAATAAACAGTGACCCTCTATAGTGTACACGGAGTGACCCTCAGCCAGAATAAACAGTGACCCTCTATAGTGTACACGGAGTGACCCTCTATAGTGTACACGGAGTGACACTCACCCAGAATAAACAGTGACCCTCTATAGTGTACACAGAGTGACCATCTATAGTGTACACGGAGTGACACTCACCAAGAATAAACAGTGACCCTCCATAGTGTACATGGAGTGACCCTCTCCCAGAAAAAACAGTGACCCTCTATAGTGTACATGGAGTGACCGTCACCCAGAATAAACAGTGACCCTCTATAGTGTACACGGAGTGACCCTCAACCAGAATATACAGTGACCCTCTATAGTGTACACGGAGTGACCCTCACCCAAAATAAACAGTGACCTACTATAGTGTACACGGAGTGACCCTCTATAGTGTACATGGAGTGACCCTCACCCAAAATAAACAGTGACCTACTATAGTGTACACGGAGTGACCCTCACACTGAATGAACAGTGACCCTCTACAGTGTACACGGAGTGACCCTCAGCCAGAATAAACAGTGACCCTCTATAGTGTACACGGAGTGACCCTCTATAGTGTACACAGAGTGACCCACTATAGTGTACATGGAATAAACAGAATAAACAGTGACCCTCTATAGTGTACACGGAGTGACCCTCTATAGTGTACATGGAGTGACCCTCACCCAGAATAAACAGTGACCCTCTATAGTGTACACGGAGTGACCCTCACCCAGAATAAACAGTGACCCTCTATAGTGACATGGAGTGACCCTCTATAGTGTACACGGAGTGACCCTCTATAGTGTACACGGAGTGACACTCACCCGGAATAAACAGTGACCCTCTATAGTGTACACTGAGTGACCCTCTATAGTGTACACGGAGTGACACTCACCCAGAATAAACAGTGACCCTCTATAGTGTACATGGAGTGACCCTCTATAGTGTACACGGAGTGACCCTCTATAGTGTACACAGAGTTACGCACTATAGTGTACATGGAATAAACAGAATAAACAGTGACCCTCTATAGTGTACACGGAGTGACCCTCTATAGTGTACATGGAGTGACCCTCACCCAGAATAAACAGTGACCCTCTATAGTGTACACAGAGTGACCCTCTATAGTGTACACGGAGTGACACTCACCCAGAATAAACAGTGACCCTCTATAGTGTACATGCAGTGACCCTCTATAGTGTACACGGAGTGACCCACACCCAGAATAAACAGTGACCCTCTATAGTGTACATGGAGTGACCCTCATCCAGAATAAACAATGACCCTCTATAGTGTACATGGAGTGACCCTCACCCAGAATAAACAGTGACCCTCTATAGTGTACACAGAGTGACCCTCTATAGTGTACATGGAGTGACCCTCACCCAAAATAAACAGTGACCTACTTTAGTGTACACGGAGTGACCCTCACACTGAATGAACAGTGACCCTCTACAGTGTACACGGAGTGACCCTCAGCCAGAATAAACAGTGACCCTCTATAGTGTACACGGAGTGACCCTCTATAGAGTACACAGAGTGACCCACTATAGTGTACATGGAATAAACAGAATAAACAGTGACCCTCTATAGTGTACACGGAGTGACCCTCTATAGTGTACATGGAGTGACCCTCACCCAGAATAAACAGTGACCCTCTATAGTGTACACGGAGTGACCCTCACCCAGAATAAACAGTGACACTCTATAGTGACATGGAGTGACCCTCTATAGTGTACACAGAGTGACCCACTATAGTGTACATGGAATAAACAGAATAAACAGTGACCCTCTATAGTGTACACGGAGTGACCCTCTATAGTGTACATGGAGTGACCCTCACCCAGAATAAACAGTGACCCTCTATAGTGTACACAGAGTGACCCTCTATAGTGTACACGGAGTGACACTCACCCAGAATAAACAGTGACCCTCTAAAGTGTACATGGAGTGACCCTCTATAGTGTACACGGAGTGACCCTCACCCAGAATAAACAGTGATCCTCTATAGTGTACATGGAGTGACCCTCTATAGTGTACATGGAGTGACCCTCATCCAGAATAAACAGTGACCCTCTATAGTGTACACGGAATGACCCTCTATAGTGTACATGGAGTGACCCTCATCCAGAATAAACAATGACCCTCTATAGTGTACATGGAGTGACCCTCACCCAGAATAAACAGTGACCCTCTATAGTGTACACAGAGTGACCCTCACACTGAATAAACAGTGACTGTACAGTTACACAGTGAGTGACCCTCACCCAGAATAAACAGTGACCCTCTATAGTGTACACAGAGTGACCCTCACCCAGAATAAACAGTGACCCTCTATAGTGACATGGAGTGACCCTCTATAGTGTACACGGAGTGACCCTCTATAGTGTACACGGAGTGACACTCACCCGGAATAAACAGTGACCCTCTATAGTGTACACTGAGTGACCCTCTATAGTGTACACGGAGTGACACTCACCCAGAATAAACAGTGACCCTCTATAGTGTACATGGAGTGACCCTCTATAGTGTACACGGAGTGACCCTCTATAGTGTACACAGAGTTACGCACTATAGTGTACATGGAATAAACAGAATAAACAGTGACCCTCTATAGTGTACACGGAGTGACCCTCTATAGTGTACATGGAGTGACCCTCACCCAGAATAAACAGTGACCCTCTATAGTGTACACAGAGTGACCCTCTATAGTGTACACGGAGTGACACTCACCCAGAATAAACAGTGACCCTCTATAGTGTACATGCAGTGACCCTCTATAGTGTACACGGAGTGAGCCACACCCAGAATAAACAGTGACCCTCTATAGTGTACATGGAGTGACCCTCATCCAGAATAAACAATGACCCTCTATAGTGTACATGGAGTGACCCTCACCCAGAATAAACAGTGACCCTCTATAGTGTACACAGAGTGACCCTCTATAGTGTACATGGAGTGACCCTCACCCAAAATAAACAGTGACCTACTTTAGTGTACACGGAGTGACCCTCACACTGAATGAACAGTGACCCTCTACAGTGTACACGGAGTGACCCTCAGCCAGAATAAACAGTGACCCTCTATAGTGTACACGGAGTGACCCTCTATAGAGTACACAGAGTGACCCACTATAGTGTACATGGAATAAACAGAATAAACAGTGACCCTCTATAGTGTACACGGAGTGACCCTCTATAGTGTACATGGAGTGACCCTCACCCAGAATAAACAGTGACCCTCTATAGTGTACACGGAGTGACCCTCACCCAGAATAAACAGTGACACTCTATAGTGACATGGAGTGACCCTCTATAGTGTACACAGAGTGACCCACTATAGTGTACATGGAATAAACAGAATAAACAGTGACCCTCTATAGTGTACACGGTGTGACCCTCTATAGTGTACATGGAGTGACCCTCACCCAGAATAAACAGTGACCCTCTATAGTGTACACAGAGTGACCCTCTATAGTGTACACGGAGTGACACTCACCCAGAATAAACAGTGACCCTCTAAAGTGTACATGGAGTGACCCTCTATAGTGTACACGGAGTGACCCTCACCCAGAATAAACAGTGATCCTCTATAGTGTACATGGAGTGACCCTCTATAGTGTACATGGAGTGACCCTCATCCAGAATAAACAGTGACCCTCTATAGTGTACACGGAATGACCCTCTATAGTGTACATGGAGTGACCCTCATCCAGAATAAACAATGACCCTCTATAGTGTACATGGAGTGACCCTCACCCAGAATAAACAGTGACCCTCTATAGTGTACACAGAGTGACCCTCACACTGAATAAACAGTGACTGTACAGTTACACAGTGAGTGACCCTCACCCAGAATAAACAGTGACCCTCTATAGTGTACACAGAGTGACCCTCACCCAGAATAAACAGTGACCCTCTATAGTGTACACGGAGTGACACTCACACAGAATAAAAAGTGACCCTCTATAGTGTACATGGAGTAACCCTCTATAGTGTACACTCAGTGACCCTCACACTGAATGAACAGTGACCCTCTACAGTGTACACTGAGTGACCCTCAGCCAGAATAAACAGTGACCCTCTATAGTGTACACAGAGTGACCATCTATAGTGTACACGGAGTGACACTCACCAAGAATAAACAGTGAACCTCTATAGTGTACATGGAGTGACCCTCTCCCAGAAAAAACAGTGACCCTCTATAGTGTACATGGAGTGACCGTCACCCAGAATAAACAGTGACCCTCTATAGTGTACACGGAGTGACCCTCAACCAGATTATACAGTGACCCTCTATATTGTACACGGAGTGACCCTCACCCAAAATAAACAGTGACCTACTATAGTGTACACGGAGTGACCCTCTATAGTGTACATGGAGTGACCCTCACCCAAAATAAACAGTGACCTACTATAGTGTACACGGAGTGACCCTCTATAGTGTACACGTATTGACCCTCACACTGAATGAACTGTGACCCTCTACAGTGTACACGGAGTGACCCTCAGCCAGAATAAACTGTGACCCTCTATAGTGTACACGGAGTGACCCTCTATAGTGTACACAGAGTGACCCACTATAGTGTACATGGAATAAACAGAATAAACAGTGACCCTCTATAGTGTACACGGAGTGACCCTCTATAGTGTACATGGAGTGACCCTCACCCAGAATAAACAGTGACCCTATATAGTGTACACGGAGTGACCCTCACCCACAATAAACAGTGACCCTCTATAGTGACATGGAGTGACCCTCTATAGTGTACACGGAGTGACCCTCTATAGTGTACACGGAGTGACCCTCACCCAGAATAAACAGTGACCCTCTATAGTGTACACGGAGTGACACTCACACTGAATAAACAGTGCCTCTCTATAGTGTACAAGGAGTGACCCTCTATAGTGTACACGGAGTGACCCACTATAGTGTACACGGAGTAACCCTCACCCAGAATAAACAGTGACCCTCTATAGTGTACACGGAGTAACCCTCACCTAGAATAAACAGCGACTCTCCTTAGTGTACACGGAGTGACCCTCACCCAAAATAAACAATGACCCTCTATAGTGTACACGGAGTGACCCTCACCTAGAATAAACCGTGACCCTCTATAGTGTACATGGATCGACCCTCATCCAGAATAAACAGTGACCCTCTATAGTGTCCAGTGAGTGATCCTCACCCAGAATAAACAGTGACCCTCTATAGTGTACACGGAGTGACCCTCTATAGTGTACACAGAGTGACCCTCTATAGTGTACACGGAGTGACACTCACCAGGAATAAACAGTTGCACTCTATAGTGTACATGGAGTGACCCTCTCCCAGAATAAACAGTGACCCTCTATAGTGTACATGGAGTGACCCTCACCCAGAATAAACAGTGACCCTCTATAGTGTACACGGAGTGACCCTCACCCAGAATAAACAGTGACCCGCTATAGTGTACATGGAGTGACCCTCTATAGTGTACACGGAGTGACCCTCACCCAAAATAAACAATGACCCTCTATAGTGTACACGGAGTGACCCTCACCCAAAATAAACAATGACCCTCTATAGTGTACACGGAGTGACCGTCACACTGAATGAACAGTGATCCTCTACAGTGTACACGGAGTGACCCTCTATAGTGTACACAGAGTGACCCTCACCCAAAATAAACAGTGACCTACTATAGTGTACACGGAGTGACCATCACACTGAATGAACAGTGACCCTCTACAGTGTACACGGAGTGACCCTCTATAGTGTACACAGAGTGACCCTCTATAGTGTACACGGAGTGACACTCACCAGGAATAAACAGTTGCACTCTATAGTGTACATGGAGTGACCCTCTCCCAGAATAAACAGTGACCCTCTATAGTGTACATGGAGTGACCCTCACCCAGAATAAACAGTGACCCTCTATAGTGTACACGGAGTGACCCTCAACCAGAATAAACAGTGACCCTCTATAGTGTACACGGAGTGACCCTCACCCAAAATAAACAGTGACCTACTATAGTGTACACGGAGTGACCCTCTATAGTGTACACTCAGTGACCCTCACACTGAATGAACAGTGACCCTCTACAGTGTACACGGAGTGACCCTCAGCCAGAATAAACAGTGACCCTCTATAGTGTACACGGAGTGACTCTCTATAGTGTACACAGAGTGACCATCTATAGTGTACACGGACTGACACTCACCCAGAACAAACAGTGACCCTCTATAGTGTACATGGAGTGACCCTCTATAGTGTACACGGAGTGACCCTCTATAGTGTACACAGAGTTACGCACTATAGTGTACATGGAATAAACAGAATAAACAGTGACCCTCTATAGTGTACATGGAGTGACCCTCACCCAGAATAAACAGTGATCCTCTATAGTGTACACGGAGTGACACTCACCCAGAATAAACAGTGACCCTCTAAAGTGTACATGGAGTGACCCTCTATAGTGTACACGGAGTGACCCTCACCCAGAATAAACAGTGACCCTCTATAGTGTACATGGAGTGACCCTCTATAGTGTACATGGAGTGACCCTCATCCAGAATAAACAGTGACCCTCTATAGTGTACACGGAGTGACCCTCTATAGTGTACATGGAGTGACCCTCATCCAGAATAAACAATGACCCTCTATAGTGTACATGGAGTGACCCTCACCCAGAATAAACAGTGACCCTCTATAGTGTACACAGAGTGACCCTCACACTGAATAAACAGTGACTGTACAGTTACACAGTGAGTGACCCTCACCCAGAATAAACAGTGACCCTCTATAGTGTACACAGAGTGACCCTCACCCAGAATAAACAGTGACCCTCTATAGTGTACACGGAGTGACACTCACACAGAATAAAAAGTGACCCTCTATAGTGTACATGGAGTAACCCTCTATAGTGTACACTCAGTGACCCTCACACTGAATGAACAGTGACCCTCTACAGTGTACACGGAGTGACCCTCAGCCAGAATAAACAGTGACCCTCTATAGTGTACACGGAGTGACCCTCTATAGTGTACACAGAGTGACCATCTATAGTGTACACGGAGTGACACTCACCAAGAATAAACAGTGAACCTCTATAGTGTACATGGAGTGACCCTCTCCCAGAAAAAACAGTGACCCTCTATAGTTTACATGGAGTGACCGTCACCCAGAATAAACAGTGACCCTCTATAGTGTACACGGAGTGACCCTCAACCAGATTATACAGTGACCCTCTATATTGTACACGGAGTGACCCTCACCCAAAATAAACAGTGACCTACTATAGTGTACACGGAGTGACCCTCTATAGTGTACATGGAGTGACCCTCACCCAAAATAAACAGTGACCTACTATAGTGTACACGGAGTGACCCTCTATAGTGTACACGTAGTGACCCTCACACTGAATGAACAGTGACCCTCTACAGTGTACACGGAGTGACCCTCAGCCAGAATAAACAGTGACCCTCTATAGTGTAAACGGAGTGACCCTCTATAGTGTACACAGAGTGACCCACTATAGTGTACATGGAATAAACAGAATAAACAGTGACCCTCTATAGTGTACACGGAGTGACCCTCTATAGTGTACATGGAGTGACCCTCACCCAGAATAAACAGTGACCCTATATAGTGTACACGGAGTGACCCTCACCCAGAATAAACAGTGACCCTCTATAGTGACATGGAGTGACCCTCTATAGTGTACACGGAGTGACCCTCTATAGTGTACACGGAGTGACCCTCACCCAGAATAAACAGTGACCCTCTATAGTGTACACGGAGTGACACTCACACTGAATAAACAGTGCCTCTCTATAGTGTACAAGGAGTGACCCTCTATAGTGTACACAGAGTGACCCACTATAGTGTACACGGAGTAACCGTCACCCAGAATAAACAGTGACCCTCTATAGTGTACACGGAGTAACCCTCACCTAGAATAAACAGCGACTCTCCTTAGTGTACACGGAGTGACCCTCACCCAAAATAAACAATGACCCTCTATAGTGTACACGGAGTGACCCTCACCTAGAATAAACAGTGACCCTCTATAGTGTACATGGAGCGACCCTCATCCAGAATAAACAGTGACCCTCTATAGTGTACACGGAGTGACCCTGACCCAGAATAAACAGTGACCCTCTATAGTGTACATGGAGTGACCCTCACCCAGAATAAACAGTGACCCTCTATAGTGTACATGGAGTGACCCTCACACAGAATAAACAGTGACCCTCTATAGTGTACATGGAGTGACCCTCTATAGTGTACACGGAGTGACCCTCACCCAAAATAAACAATGACACTCTATAGTGTACACGGAGTGACCCTCTATAGTATACACGGAGTGACCCTCACCCAAAATAAACAATGACCCTCTATAGTGTACACGGAGTGACCGTCACACTGAATGAACAGTGACCCTCTACAGTGTACACGGAGTGACCCTCTATAGTGTACACAGAGTGACCCTCTATAGTGTACACGGAGTGACACTCACCAGGAATAAACAGTTGCACTCTATAGTGTACATGGAGTGACCCTCTCCCAGAATAAACAGTGACCCTCTATAGTGTACATGGAGTGACCCTCACCCAGAATAAACAGTGACCCTCTATAGTGTACACGGAGTGACCCTCACCCAGAATAAACAGTGACCCTCTATAGTGTACATGGAGTGACCCTCTATAGTGTACACGGAGTGACCCTCACCCAAAATAAACAATGACCCTCTATAGTGTACACGGAGTGACCCTCTATAGTGTACATGGAGTGACCCTCTATAGCGTACACGGAGTGACCGTCACACTGAATGAACAGTGACCCTCTACAGTGTACACGGAGTGACCCTCTATAGTGTACACAGAGTGACCCTCACCCAAAATAAACAGTGACCTACTATAGTGTACACGGAGTGACCATCACACTGAATGAACAGTGACCCTCTACAGTGTACACGGAGTGACCCTCTATAGTGTACACAGAGTGACCCTCTATAGTGTACACGGAGTGACACTCACCAGGAATAAACAGTTGCACTCTATAGTGTACATGGAGTGACCCTCTCCCAGAATAAACAGTGACCCTCTATAGTGTACATGGAGTGACCCTCACCCAGAATAAACAGTGACCCTCTATAGTGTACACGGAGTGACCCTCAACCAGAATAAACAGTGACCCTCTATAGTGTACACGGAGTGACCCTCACCCAAAATAAACAGTGACCTACTATAGTGTACACGGAGTGACCCTCTATAGTGTACACTCAGTGACCCTCACACTGAATGAACAGTGACCCTCTACAGTGTACACGGAGTGACCCTCAGCCAGAATAAACAGTAACCCTCTATAGTGTACACGGAGTGACCCTCTATAGTGTACAGAGAGTGACCATCTATAGTGTACACCGACTGACACTCACCAAGAATAAACAGTGACCCTCTATAGTGTACATGGAGTGACCCTCTCCCAGAAAAAACAGTGACCCTCTATAGTGTACATGGAGTGACCGTCACCCAGAATAAACAGTGACCCTCTATAGTGTACACGGAGTGACCCTCAACCAGAATATACAGTGACCCTCTATAGTGTACACGGAGTGACCCTCACCCAAAATAAACAGTGACCTACTATAGTGTACACGGAGTGACCCTCTATAGTGTACATGGAGTGACCCTCACCCTAAATAAACAGTGACCTACTATAGTGTACACGGAGTGACCCTCTATAGTGTACATGGAGTGACCCTCACACTGAATGAACAGTGACCCTCTACAGTGTACACGGAGTGACCCTCTATAGTGTACATGGAGTGACCCTCACCCTAAATAAACAGTGACCTACTATAGTGTACACGGAGTGACCCTCTATAGTGTACATGGAGTGACCCTCACACTGAATGAACAGTGACCCTCTACAGTGTACACGGAGTGACCCTCTATAGTGTACATGGAGTGACCCTCACCCTAAATAAACAGTGACCTACTATAGTGTACACGGAGTGACCCTCTATAGTGTACATGGAGTGACCCTCACCCAAAATAAACAGTGACCTACTATAGTGTACACGGAGTGACCCTCTATAGTGTACACGTAGTGACCCTCACACTGAATGAACAGTGACCCTCTACAGTGTACACGGAGTGACCCTCAGCCAGAATAAACAGTGACCCTCTATAGTGTAAACGGAGTGAACCTCTATAGTGTACACAGAGTGACCCACTATAGTGTACATGGAATAAACAGAATAAACAGTGACCCTCTATAGTGTACACGGAGTGACCCTCTATAGTGTACATGGAGTGACCCTCACCCAGAATAAACAGTGACCCTATATAGTGTACACGGAGTGACCCTCACCCAGAATAAACAGTGACCCTCTATAGTGACATGGAGTGACCCTCTATAGTGTACACGGAGTGACCCTCACCCAGAATAAACAGTGACCCTCTATAGTGTACACGGAGTGACACTCACACTGAATAAACAGTGCCTCTCTATAGTGTACAAGGAGTGACCCTCTATAGTGTACACAGAGTGACCCACTATAGTGTACACGGAGTAACCGTCACCCAGAATAAACAGTGACCCTCTATAGTGTACACGGAGTAACCCTCACCTAGAATAAACAGCGACTCTCCTTAGTGTACACGGAGTGACCCTCACCCAAAATAAACAATGACCCTCTATAGTGTACACGGAGTGACCCTCACCTAGAATAAACAGTGACCCTCTATAGTGTACATGGAGCGACCCTCATCCAGAATAAACAGTGACCCTCTATAGTGTCCAGTGAGTGATCCTCACCCAGAATAAACAGTGACCCTCTATAGTGTACACGGAGTGACACTCAGCCAGAATAAACAGTGACCCTCTATAGTGTACACGGAGTGACCCTGACCCAGAATAAACAGTGACCCTCTATAGTGTACATGGAGTGACCCTCACCCAGAATAAACAGTGACCCTCTATAGTGTACATGGAGTGACCCTCACACAGAATAAACAGTGACCCTCTATAGTGTACATGGAGTGACCCTCTATAGTGTACACGGAGTGACCCTCACCCAAAATAAACAATGACACTCTATAGTGTACACGGAGTGACCCTCTATAGTATACACGGAGTGACCCTCACCCAAAATAAACAATGACCCTCTATAGTGTACACGGAGTGACCGTCACACTGAATGAACAGTGACCCTCTACAGTGTACACGGAGTGACCCCCTATAGTGTACACAGAGTGACCCTCTATAGTGTACACGGAGTGACACTCACCAGGAATAAACAGTTGCACTCTATAGTGTACATGGAGTGACCCTCTCCCAGAATAAACAGTGACCCTCTATAGTGTACATGGAGTGACCCTCACCCAGAATAAACAGTGACCCTCTATAGTGTACACGGAGTGACCCTCACCCAGAATAAACAGTGACCCTCTATAGTGTACATGGAGTGAACCTCTATAGTGTACACGGAGTGACCCTCACCCAAAATAAACAATGACCCTCTATAGTGTACACGGAGTGACCCTCTATAGTGTACATGGAGTGACCCTCTATAGTGTACACGGAGTGACCGTCACACTGAATGAACAGTGACCCTCTACAGTGTACACGGAGTGACCCTCTATAGTGTACACAGAGTGACCCTCACCCAAAATAAACAGTGACCTACTATAGTGTACACGGAGTGACCATCACACTGAATGAACAGTGACCCTCTACAGTGTACACGGAGTGACCCTCTATAGTGTACACAGAGTGACCCTCTATAGTGTACACGGAGTGACACTCACCAGGAATAAACAGTTGCACTCTATAGTGTACATGGAGTGACCCTCTCCCAGAATAAACAGTGACCCTCTATAGTGTACATGGAGTGACCCTCACCCAGAATAAACAGTGACCCTCTATAGTGTACACGGAGTGACCCTCAACCAGAATAAACAGTGACCCTCTATAGTGTACACGGAGTGACCCTCACCCAAAATAAACAGTGACCTACTATAGTGTACACGGAGTGACCCTCTATAGTGTACACTCAGTGACCCTCACACTGAATGAACAGTGACCCTCTACAGTGTACACGGAGTGACCCTCAGCCACAATAAACAGTAACCCTCTATAGTGTACACGGAGTGACCCTCTATAGTGTACAGAGAGTGACCATCTATAGTGTACACGGACTGACACTCACCAAGAATAAACAGTGACCCTCTATAGTGTACATGGAGTGACCCTCTCCCAGAAAAAACAGTGACCCTCTATAGTGTACATGGAGTGACCGTCACCCAGAATAAACAGTGACCCTCTATAGTGTACACGGAGTGACCCTCAACCAGAATATACAGTGACCCTCTATAGTGTACACGGAGTGACCCTCACCCAAAATAAACAGTGACCTACTATAGTGTACACGGAGTGACCCTCTATAGTGTACATGGAGTGACCCTCACCCTAAATAAACAGTGACCTACTATAGTGTACACGGAGTGACCCTCTATAGTGTACATGGAGTGACCCTCACACTGAATGAACAGTGACCCTCTACAGTGTACACGGAGTGACCCTCAGCCAGAATAAACAGTGACCCTCTATAGTGTACACGGAGTGACCCTCTATAGTGTACACAGAGTGACCCACTATAGTGTACATGGAATAAACAGAATAAACAGTGACCCTCTATAGTGTACACGGAGTGACCCTCTATAGTGTACATGGAGTGACCCTCACCCAGAATAAACAGTGACCCTCTATAGTGTACACGGAGTGACCCTCACCCAGAATAAACAGTGACCCTCTATAGTGACATGGAGTGACCCTCTATAGTGTACACGGAGTGACACTCACCCGGAATAAACAGTGACCCTCTATAGTGTACACTGAGTGACCTTCTATAGTGTACACGGAGTGACACTCACCCAGAATAAACAGTGACCCTCTATAGTGTACATGGAGTGACCCTCTATAGTGTACACGGAGTGACCCTCTATAGTGTACACAGAGTTACGCACTATAGTGTACATGGAAGAAACAGACTAAACAGTGACCCTCTATAGTGTACATGGAGTGACCCTCACCCAGAATAAACAGTGACCCTCTATAGTGTACACAGAGTGACCCTCTATAGTGTACACGGAGTGACCCTCACACTGAATGAACAGTGACCCTCTACAGTGTACACGGAGTGACCCTCAGCCAGAATAAACAGTGACCCTCTATAGTGTACACGGAGTGACCCTCTATAGTGTACACAGAGTGACCCTCTATAGTGTACACGGAGTGACACTCACCAAGAATAAACAGTGACTCTCTATAGTGTACATGGAGTGACCCTCTATAGTGTACACGGAGTGACCCTCACCCAAAATAAACAGTGACCCTCTATAGTGTACACGGAGTGACCCTCACCCAGAATAAACAGTGACCCTCTATAGTGTACACGGAGTGACCCTCTCCCAAAATAAACAGTGACCCTCTATAGAGTACACGGAGTGAACCTCACCCAAAATAAACAGTGACCCTCTATAGTGTACACGGAGTGACCCTCACCCAGAATAAACAGTGACCCTCTATAGTGTACATGGAGTGACGCTCACACAGAATGAACAGTGACCCTCTATAGTGTACACGGAGTGACACTCACCCAGAATAAACAGTGACCCTCTATAGTGTACACGGAGTGACACTCACACTGAATAAACAGTGACCCTCTATAGTGTACATGGAGTGACCCTCACCCAGAATAAACTGTGACCCTCTATAGTGTACACGGAGTGACCCTCACCCAAAATAAACAGTGACCCTCTATAGTGTACACGGAGTGACCCTCTATAGTGTACACGGAGTGACCCTCACCCAGAATAAACAGTGACCCTCTATAGTGTACACGGAGTGACACTCACACTGAATAAACAGTGACTCTCTATAGTGTACACGGAGTGACCCTCTATAGTGTACATGGAGTGACCCACTATAGTGTACACGGAGTAACCCTCACCCAGAATAAACAGTGACCCTCTATAGTGTACACGGAGTGACACTCACCCAGAATAAACAGTGACCCTCTATAGTGTACACGGAGTGACCCTGAGCCAGAATAAACAGTGACCCTCTAAAGGGTACATGGAGTGACCCTCACCCAGAATAAACAGTGACCCTCTATAGTGTACATGGAGTGACCCTCACCCAGAATAAACAGTGACCCTCTATAGTGTACATGGAGTGACCCTCTATAGTGTACACGGAGTGACCCTCACCCAAAATAAACAATGACCCTCTATAGTGTACACGGAGTGACCCTCTATAGTGTACACGGAGTGACCCTCAACCAAAATAAACAATGACCCTCTATAGTGTACTCGGAGTGACCATCACACTGAATGAACAGTGACCCTCTACAGTATACACGGAGTGACCCTCACCCAAAATAAACAGTGACCTACTATAGTGTACACGGAGTGACCGTCACACTGAATGAACAGTGACCATCTACAGTGTACACGGAGTGACCCTCTATAGTGTACACGGAGTGACACTCACCAGGAATAAACAGTTGCACTCTATAGTGTAAATGGAGTGACCCTCTCCCAGAATAAACAGTGACCCTCTATAGTGTACATGGAGTGACCCTCACCCAGAATAAACAGTGACCCTCTATAGTGTACACGGAGTGACCCTCACCCAAAATAAACAGTGACCTACTATAGTGTACACGGAGTGACCCTCTATAGTGTACACTCAGTGACCCTCACACTGAATGAACAGTGACCCTCTACAGTGTACACGGAGTGACCCTCAGCCAGAATAAACAGTGACCCTCTATAGTGTACACGGAGTGACCCTCTATAGTGTACACAGAGTGACCATCTATAGTGTACACGGAGTGACACTCACCAAGAATAAACAGTGACCCTCCATAGTGTACATGGAGTGACCCTCTCCCAGAAAAAACAGTGACCCTCTATAGTGTACATGGAGTGACCGTCACCCAGAATAAACAGTGACCCTCTATAGTGTACACGGAGTGACCCTCAACCAGAATATACAGTGACCCTCTATAGTGTACACGGAGTGACCCTCACCCAAAATAAACAGTGACCTACTATAGTGTACACGGAGTGACCCTCTATAGTGTACATGGAGTGACCCTCACCCAAAATAAACAGTGACCTACTATAGTGTACACGGAGTGACCCTCACACTGAATGAACAGTGACCCTCTACAGTGTACACGGAGTGACCCTCAGCCAGAATAAACAGTGACCCTCTATAGTGTACACGGAGTGACCCTCTATAGTGTACACAGAGTGACCCACTATAGTGTACATGGAATAAACAGAATAAACAGTGACCCTCTATAGTGTACACGGAGTGACCCTCTATAGTGTACATGGAGTGACCCTCACCCAGAATAAACAGTGACCCTCTATAGTGTACACGGAGTGACCCTCACCCAGAATAAACAGTGACCCTCTATAGTGACATGGAGTGACCCTCTATAGTGTACACGGAGTGACCCTCTATAGTGTACACGGAGTGACACTCACCCGGAATAAACAGTGACCCTCTATAGTGTACACGGAGTGACACTCACCCAGAATAAACAGTGACCCTCTATAGTGTACATGGAGTGAACCTCTATAGTGTACACGGAGTGACCCTCTATAGTGTACACAGAGTTACGCACTATAGTGTACATGGAATAAACAGAATAAACAGTGACCCTCTATAGTGTACATGGAGTGACCCTCTATAGTGTACATGGAGTGACCCTCACCCAGAATAAACAGTGACCCTCTATAGTGTACACAGAGTGACCCTCTATAGTGTACACGGAGTGACACTCACCCAGAATAAACAGTGACCCTCTATAGTGTACATGCAGTGACCCTCTATAGTGTACACGGAGTGACCCACACCCAGAATAAACAGTTACCCTCTATAGTGTACATGGAGTGACCCTCATCCAGAATAAACAATGACCCTCTATAGTGTACATGGAGTGACCCTCACCCAGAATAAACAGTGACCCTCTATAGTGTACACAGAGTGACCCTCTATAGTGTAGATGGAGTGACCCTCACCCAAAATAAACAGTGACCTACTATAGTGTACACGGAGTGACCCTCACACTGAATGAACAGTGACCCTCTACAGTGTACACGGAGTGACCCTCAGCCAGAATAAACAGTGACCCTCTATAGTGTACACGGAGTGACCCTCTATAGTGTACACAGAGTGACCCACTATAGTGTACATGGAATAAACAGAATAAACAGTGACCCTCTATAGTGTACACGGAGTGACCCTCTATAGTGTACATGGAGTGACCCTCACCCAGAATAAACAGTGACCCTCTATAGTGTACACGGAGTGACCCTCACCCAGAATAAACAGTGACACTCTATAGTGTACACTGAGTGACCCTCTATAGTGTACACGGAGTGACACTCACCCAGAATAAACAGTGACCCTCTATAGTGTACATGGAGTGACCCTCGATAGTGTACACGGAGTGACCCTCTATAGTGTACACAGAGTTACGCACTATAGTGTACATGGAATAAACAGAATAAACAGTGACCCTCTATAGTGTACACGGAGTGACCCTCTATAGTGTACATGGAGTGACCCTCACCCAGAATAAACAGTGACCCTCTATAGTGTACACGGAGTGACCCTCAACCAGAATAAACAGTGACCCTCTATAGTGTACACGGAGTGACCCTCTATAGTGTACACGGAGTGACCCTCACACTGAATGAACAGTGACCCTCTACAGTGTACACGGAGTGACCCTCAGCCAGAATAAACAGTGACCCTCTATAGTGTACACGGAGTGACCCTCTATAGTGTACACAGAGTGACCCACTATAGTGTACATGGAATAAACAGAATAAACAGTGACCCTCTATAGTGTACACGGAGTGACCCTCTATAGTGTACATGGAGTGACCCTCACCCAGAATAAACAGTGACCCTCTATAGTGTACACGGAGTGACCCTCACCCAGAATAAACAGTGACCCTCTATAGTGACAAGGAGTGACCCTCTATAGTGTACACGGAGTGACCCTCACCCAAAATAAACAATGACCCTCTATAGTGTACATGGAGTGACATTCACACTGAATAAACAGTGACCCTCTATAGTGTACACGGAGTGACCCTCACCCAAAATAAACAGTGACCTACTATAGTGTACACGGAGTGACCGTCACACTGAATGAACAGTGACCCTCTACAGTGTACACGGAGTGACCCTCTATAGTGTACACAGAGTGACCCTCTATAGTGTACACGGAGTGACACTCACCAGGAATAAACAGTTGCACTCTATAGTGTACATGGAGTGACCCTCTCCCAGAATAAACAGTGACCCTCTATAGTGTACACGGAGTGACCCTCAACCAGAATAAACAGTGACCCTCTATAGTGTACACGGAGTGACCCTCACCCAAAATAAACAGTGACCTACTATAGTGTACACCGAGTGACCCTCTATAGTGTACACAGAGTGACCCTCACACTGAATGAACAGTGACCCTCTACAGTGTACACGGAGTGACCCTCAGCCAGAATTAACAGTGACCCTCTATAGTGTACACGGAGTGACCCTCTATAGTGTACACAGAGTGACCCTCTATAGTGTACACGGAGTGACCCTCACCCAGAATAAACAGTGACCCTCTATAGTGTACATGCAGTGACCCTCTATAGTGTACACGGAGTGACCCACACCCAGAATAAACAGTGACCCTCTATAGTGTACATGGAGTGACCCTCATCCAGAATAAACAATGACCCTCTATAGTGTACATGGAGTGACCCTCACCCAGAATAAACAGTGACCCTCTATAGTGTACACAGAGTGACCCTCTATAGTGTACATGGAGTGACCCTCACCCAAAATAAACAGTGACCTACTATAGTGTACACAGAGTGACCCTCACACTGAATGAACAGTGACCCTCTACAGTGTACACGGAGTGACCCTCAGCCAGAATAAACAGTGACCCTCTATAGTGTACACGGAGTGACCCTCTATAGTGTACACAGAGTGACCCACTATAGTGTACATGGAATAAACAGAATAAACAGTGACCCTCTATAGTGTACACGGAGTGACCCTCTATAGTGTACATGGAGTGACCCTCACCCAGAATAAACAGTGACCCTCTATAGTGTACACGGAGTGACCCTCACCCAGAATAAACAGTGACACTCTATAGTGACATGGAGTGACCCTCTATAGTGTACACGGAGTGACCCTCTATAGTGTACACGGAGTGACACTCACCCGGAATAAACAGTGACCCTCTATAGTGTACACTGAGTGACACTCACCCAGAATAAACAGTGACCCTCTATAGTGTACATGGAGTGACCCTCGATAGTGTACACGGAGTGACCCTCTATAGTGTACATAGAGTTACGCACTATAGTGTACATGGAATAAACAGAATAAACAGTGACCCTCTATAGTGTACACGGAGTGACCCTCTATAGTGTACATGGAGTGACCCTCACCCAGAATAAACAGTGACCCTCTATAGTGTACACGGAGTGACCCTCAACCAGAATAAACAGTGACCTACTATAGTGTACACGGAGTGACCCTCTATAGTGTACACGGAGTGACCCTCACACTGAATGAACAGTGACCCTCTACAGTGTACACGGAGTGACCCTCAGCCAGAATAAACAGTGACCCTCTATAGTGTACACGGAGTGACCCTCTATAGTGTACACAGAGTGACCCACTATAGTGTACATGGAATAAACAGAATAAACAGTGACCCTCTATAGTGTACACGGAGTGACCCTCTATAGTGTACATGGAGTGACCCTCACCCAGAATAAACAGTGACCCTCTATAGTGTACACGGAGTGACCCTCACCCAGAATAAACAGTGACCCTCTATAGTGACAAGGAGTGACCCTCTATAGTGTACACGGAGTGACCCTCACCCAAAATAAACAATGACCCTCTATAGTGTACATGGAGAGACACTCACCCAGAATAAACAGTGACCCTCTATAGTGTACAGAGAGTGACCCTCTATAGTGTACACGGAGTGACACTCACACTGAATAAACAGTGACCCTCTATAGTGTACACGGAGTGACCCGCACCCAAAATAAACAGTGACCTACTATAGTGTACACGGAGTGACCCTCTATAGTGTACACGGAGTGACACTCACCCAGAATAAACAGTGACCCTCTATAGTGTACATGCAGTGACCCTCTATAGTGTACACGGAGTGACCCACACCCAGAATAAACAGTTACCCTCTATAGTGTACATGGAGTGACCCTCATCCAGAATAAACAATGACCCTCTATAGTGTACATGGAGTGACCCTCACCCAGAATAAACAGTGACCCTCTATAGTGTACACAGAGTGACCCTCTATAGTGTACATGGAGTGACCCTCACCCAAAATAAACAGTGACCTACTATAGTGTACACGGAGTGACCCTCACACTGAATGAACAGTGACCCTCTACAGTGTACACGGAGTGACCCTCAGCCAGAATAAACAGTGACCCTCTATAGTGTACACGGAGTGACCCTCTATAGTGTACACAGAGTGACCCACTATAGTGTACATGGAATAAACAGAATAAACAGTGACCCTCTATAGTGTACACGGAGTGACCCTCTATAGTGTACATGGAGTGACCCTCACCCAGAATAAACAGTGACCCTCTATAGTGTACACGGAGTGACCCTCACCCAGAATAAACAGTGACACTCTATAGTGACATGGAGTGACCCTCTATAGTGTACACGGAGTGACCCTCTATAGTGTACACGGAGTGACACTCACCCGGAATAAACAGTGACCCTCAATAGTGTACACTGAGTGACCCTCTATAGTGTACACGGAGTGACACTCACCCAGAATAAACAGTGACCCTCTATAGTGTACATGGAGTGACCCTCGATAGTGTACACGGAGTGACCCTCTATAGTGTACACAGAGTTACGCACTATAGTGTACATGGAATAAACAGAATAAACAGTGACCCTCTATAGTGTACACGGAGTGACCCTCTATAGTGTACATGGAGTGACCCTCACCCAGAATAAACAGTGACCCTCTATAGTGTACACGGAGTGACCCTCAACCAGAATAAACAGTGACCCTCTATAGTGTACACGGAGTGACCCTCTATAGTGTACACGGAGTGACCCTCACACTGAATGAACAGTGACCCTCTACAGTGTACACGGAGTGACCCTCAGCCAGAATAAACAGTGACCCTCTATAGTGTACACGGAGTGACCCTCTATAGTGTACACAGAGTGACCCACTATAGTGTACATGGAATAAACAGAATAAACAGTGACCCTCTATAGTGTACACGGAGTGACCCTCTATAGTGTACATGGAGTGACCCTCACCCAGAATAAACAGTGACCCTCTATAGTGTACACGGAGTGACCCTCACCCAGAATAAACAGTGACCCTCTATAGTGACAAGGAGTGACCCTCTATAGTGTACACGGAGTGACCCTCACCCAAAATAAACAATGACCCTCTATAGTGTACATGGAGTGACGCTCACCCAGAATAAACAGTGACCCTCTATAGTGTACATGGAGTGACCCTCTATAGTGTACACGGAGTGACCCTCTATAGTCCACACAGAGTTACGCACTATAGTGTACATGGAATAAACAGAATAAACAGTGACCCTCTATAGTGTACACGGAGTGACCCTCTATAGTGTACATGGAGTGACCCTCACCCAGAATAAACAGTGACCCTCTATAGTGTACACAGAGTGACCCTCTATAGTGTACACGGAGTGACACTCACCCAGAATAAACAGTGACCCTCTAAAGTGTACATGGAGTGACCCTCTATAGTGTACACGGAGTGACCCTCACCCAGAATAAACAGTGACCCTCTATAGTGTACATGGAGTGACCCTCTATAGTGTACATGGAGTGACCCTCATCCAGAATAAACAGTGACCCTCTATAGTGTACACGGAGTGACCCTCTATAGTGTACATGGAGTGACCCTCATCCAGAATAAACAATGACCCTCTATAGTGTACATGGAGTGACCCTCACCCAGAATAAACAGTGACCCTCTATAGTGTACACAGAGTGACCCTCACACTGAATAAACAGTGACTGTACAGTTACACAGTGAGTGAACCTCACCCAGAATAAACAGTGACCCTCTATAGTGTACACAGAGTGACCCTCACCCAGAATAAACAGTGACCCTCTATAGAGTACACGGAGTGACACTCACACAGAATAAAAAGTGACACTCTATAGTGTACATGGAGTAACCCTCTATAGTGTACACTCAGTGACCCTCACACTGAATGAACAGTGACCCTCTACAGTGTACACGGAGTGACCCTCAGCCAGAATAAACAGTGACCCTCTATAGTGTACACGGAGTGACACTCACCAAGAATAAACAGTGAACCTCTATAGTGTACATGGAGTGACCCTCTCCCAGAAAAAACAGTGACCCTCTATAGTGTACATGGAGTGACCGTCACCCAGAATAAACAGTGACACTCTATAGTGTACACGGAGTGACCCTCAACCAGATTATACAGTGACCCTCTATATTGTACACGGAGTGACCCTCACCCAAAATAAACAGTGACCTACTATAGTGTACACGGAGTGACCCTCTATAGTGTACATGGAGTGACCCTCACACAAAATAAACAGTGACCTACTATAGTGTACACGGAGTGACCGTCTAAAGTGTACACGGAGTGACCCTCACACTGAATGAACAGTGACCCTCTACAGTGTACACGGAGTGACCCTCAGCCAGAATAAACAGTGACCCTCTATAGTGTACACGGAGTGACCCTCTATAGTTTACACAGAGTGACCCACTATAGTGTACATGGAATAAACAGAATAAACAGTGACCCTCTATAGTGTACACGGAGTGACCCTCTATAGTGTACAAGGAGTGACCCTCTATAGTGTACACGGAGTGACCCTCTACAGTGTACACGGAGTGACCGTCACACTGAATGAACAGTGACCCTCTACAGTGTACACGGAGTGACCCTCTATAGTGTACACAGAGTGACCCTCACCCAAAATAAACAGTGACCTACTATAGTGTACACGGAGTGACCATCACACTGAATGAACAGTGACCCTCTACAGTGTACACGGTGTGACCCTCTATAGTGTACACAGAGTGACCCTCTATAGTGTACACGGAGTGACACTCACCAGGAATAAACAGTTGCACTCTATAGTGTACATGGAGTGACCCTCTCCCAGAATAAACATTGACCCTCTATAGTGTACATGGAGTGACCCTCACCCAGAATAAACAGTGACCCTCTATAGTGTACACGGAGTGACCCTCAACCAGAATAAACAGTGACCCTCTATAGTGTACACGGAGTGACCCTCACCCAAAATAAACAGTGACCTACTATAGTGTACACGGAGTGACCCTCTATAGTGTACACTCAGTGACCCTCACACTGAATGAACAGTGACCCTCTACAGTGTACACGGAGTGACCCTCAGCCAGAATAAACAGTAACCCTCTATAGTGTACACGGAGTGACCCTCTATAGTGTACACAGAGTGACCATCTATAGTGTACACGGACTGACACTCACCAAGAATAAACAGTGACCCTCTATAGTGTACATGGAGTGACCCTCTCCCAGAAAAAACAGTGACCCTCTATAGTGTACATGGAGTGACCGTCACCCAGAATAAACAGTGACCCTCTATAGTGTACATGGAGTGACCGTCACCCAGAATAAACAGTGACACTCTATAGTGTACACGGAGTGACCCTCAACCAGATTATACAGTGACCCTCTATATTGTACACGGTGTGACCCTCACCCAAAATAAACAGTGACCTACTATAGTGTACACGGAGTGACCCTCTATAGTGTACATGGAGTGACCCTCACACAAAATAAACAGTGACCTACTATAGTGTACACGGAGTGACCGTCTATAGTGTACACGGAGTGACCCTCACACTGAATGAACAGTGACCCTCTACAGTGTACACGGAGTGACCCTCAGCCAGAATAAACAGTGACACTCTATAGTGTACACGGAGTGACCCTCTATAGTGTACACAGAGTGACCCACTATAGTGTACATGGAATAAACAGAATAAACAGTGACCCTCTATAGTGTACACGGAGTGACCCTCTATAGTGTACAAGGAGTGACCCTCTATAGTGTACACGGAGTGACCCTCTATAGTGTACACGGAGTGACCGTCACACTGAATGAACAGTGACCCTCTACAGTGTACACGGAGTGACCCTCTATAGTGTACACAGAGTGACCCTCACCCAAAATAAACAGTGACCTACTATAGTGTACACGGAGTGACCATCACACTGAATGAACAGTGACCCTCTACAGTGTACACGGAGTGACCCTCTATAGTGTACACAGAGTGACCCTCTATAGTGTACACGGAGTGACAGTCACCAGGAATAAACAGTTGCACTCTATAGTGTACATGGAGTGACCCTCTCCCAGAATAAACAGTGACCCTCTATAGTGTACATGGAGTGACCCTCACCCAGAATAAACAGTGACCCTCTATAGTGTACACGGAGTGACCCTCAACCAGAATAAACAGTGACCCTCTATAGTGTACACGGAGTGACCCTCACCCAAAATAAACAGTGACCTACTATAGTGTACACGGAGTGACCCTCTATAGTGTACACTCAGTGACCCTCACACTGAATGAACAGTGACCCTCTACAGTGTACACGGAGTGACCCTCAGCCAGAATAAACAGTAACCCTCTATAGTGTACACGGAGTGACCCTCTATAGTGTACACAGAGTGACCATCTATAGTGTACACGGACTGACACTCACCAAGAATAAACAGTGACCCTCTATAGTGTACATGGAGTGACCCTCTCCCAGAAAAAACAGTGACCCTCTATAGTGTACATGGAGTGACCGTCACCCAGAATAAACAGTGACCCTCTATAGTGTACACGGAGTGACCCTCAACCAGAATATACAGTGACCCTCTATAGTGTACACGGAGTGACCCTCACCCAAAATAAACAGTGACCTACTATAGTGTACACGGAGTGACCCTCTATAGTGTACATGGAGTGACCCTCACCCTAAATAAACAGTGACCTACTATAGTGTACACGGAGTGACCCTCTATAGTGTACATGGAGTGACCCTCACACTGAATGAACAGTGACCCTCTACAGTGTACACGGAGTGACCCTCAGCCAGAATAAACAGTGACCCTCTATAGTGTACACGGAGTGACCCTCTATAGTGTACACAGAGTGACCCACTATAGTGTACATGGAATAAACAGAATAAACAGTGACCCTCTATAGTGTACACGGAGTGACCCTCTATAGTGTACATGGAGTGACCCTCACCCAGAATAAACAGTGACCCTCTATAGTGTACACGGAGTGACCCTCACCCAGAATAAACAGTGACCCTCTATAGTGACATGGAGTGACCCTCTATAGTGTACACGGAGTGACACTCACCCGGAATAAACAGTGACCCTCTATAGTGTACACTGAGTGACCTTCTATAGTGTACACGGAGTGACACTCACCCAGAATAAACAGTGACCCTCTATAGTGTACATGGAGTGACCCTCTATAGTGTACACGGAGTGACCCTCTATAGTGTACACAGAGTTACGCACTATAGTGTACATGGAAGAAACAGACTAAACAGTGACCCTCTATAGTGTACATGGAGTGACCCTCACCCAGAATAAACAGTGACCCTCTATAGTGTACACAGAGTGACCCTCTATAGTGTACACGGAGTGACCCTCACACTGAATGAACAGTGACCCTCTACAGTGTACACGGAGTGACCCTCAGCCAGAATAAACAGTGACCCTCTATAGTGTACACGGAGTGACCCTCTATAGTGTACACAGAGTGACCCTCTATAGTGTACACGGAGTGACACTCACCAAGAATAAACAGTGACTCTCTATAGTGTACATGGAGTGACCCTTTATAGTGTACACGGAGTGACCGTCACCCAGAATAAACAGTGACCCTCTATAGTGTACACGGAGTGACCCTCACCCAAAATAAACAGTGACCCTCTATAGTGTACACGGAGTGACCCTCACCCAGAATAAACAGTGACCCTCTATAGTGTACACGGAGTGACCCTCTCCCAAAATAAACAGTGACCCTCTATAGAGTACACGGAGTGAACCTCACCCAAAATAAACAGTGACCCTCTATAGTGTACACGGAGTGACCCTCACCCAGAATAAACAGTGACCCTCTATAGTGTACACGGAGTGACGCTCACACAGAATGAACAGTGACCCTCTATAGTGTACACGGAGTGACACTCACCCAGAATAAACAGTGACCCTCTATAGTGTACACGGAGTGACACTCACACTGAATAAACAGTGACCCTCTATAGTGTACATGGAGTGACCCTCACCCAGAATAAACTGTGACCCTCTATAGTGTACACGGAGTGACCCTCACCCAAAATAAACAGTGACCCTCTATAGTGTACACGGAGTGACCCTCTATAGTGTACACGGAGTGACCCTCACCCAGAATAAACAGTGACCCTCTATAGTGTACACGGAGTGACACTCACACTGAATAAACAGTGACTCTCTATAGTGTACACGGAGTGACCCTCTATAGTGTACATGGAGTGACCCACTATAGTGTACACGGAGTAACCCTCACCCAGAATAAACAGTGACCCTCTATAGTGTACACGGAGTGACACTCACCCAGAATAAACAGTGACCCTCTATAGTATTCACGGAGTGACCCTGAGCCAGAATAAACAGTGACCCTCTAAAGTGTACATGGAGTGACCCTCACCCAGAATAAACAGTGACCCTCTATAGTGTACATGGAGTGACCCTCACCCAGAATAAACAGTGACCCTCTATAGTGTACATGGAGTGACCCTCTATAGTGTACACGGAGTGACCCTCACCCAAAATAAACAATGACCCTCTATAGTGTACACGGAGTGACCCTCTATAGTGTACACGGAGTGACCCTCAACCAAAATAAACAATGACCCTCTATAGTGTACTCGGAGTGACCGTCACACTGAATGAACAGTGACCCTCTACAGTATACACGGAGTGACCCTCACCCAAAATAAACAGTGACCTACTATAGTGTACACGGAGTGACCGTCACACTGAATGAACAGTGACCATCTACAGTGTACACGGAGTGACCCTCTATAGTGTACACGGAGTGACACTCACCAGGAATAAACAGTTGCACTCTATAGTGTAAATGGAGTGACCCTCTCCCAGAATAAACAGTGACCCTCTATAGTGTACATGGAGTGACCCTCACCCAGAATAAACAGTGACCCTCTATAGTGTACACGGAGTGACCCTCACCCAAAATAAACAGTGACCCTCTATAGTGTACATGGAGTGACCCTCACCCAGAATAAACAGTGACCCTCTATAGTGTACATGGAGTGACCCTCTATAGTGTACACGGAGTGACCCTCACCCAAAATAAACAGTGACCCTCTATAGTGTACACGGAGTGACCCTCACCCAGAATAAACAGTGACCCTCTATAGTGTACACGGAGTGACGCTCACACAGAATGAACAGTGACCCTCTATAGTGTACACGGAGTGACACTCACCCAGAATAAACAGTGACCCTCTATAGTGTACACGGAGTGACACTCACACTGAATAAACAGTGACCCTCTATAGTGTACATGGAGTGACCCTCACCCAGAATAAACTGTGACCCTCTATAGTGTACACGGAGTGACCCTCACCCAAAATAAACAGTGACCCTCTATAGTGTACACGGAGTGACCCTCTATAGTGTACACGGAGTGACCCTCACCCAGAATAAACAGTGACCCTCTATAGTGTACACGGAGTGACACTCACACTGAATAAACAGTGACTCTCTATAGTGTACACGGAGTGACCCTCTATAGTGTACATGGAGTGACCCACTATAGTGTACACGGAGTAACCCTCACCCAGAATAAACAGTGACCCTCTATAGTGTACACGGAGTGACACTCACCCAGAATAAACAGTGACCCTCTATAGTGTACACGGAGTGACCCTGAGCCAGAATAAACAGTGACCCTCTAAAGTGTACATGGAGTGACCCTCACCCAGAATAAACAGTGACCCTCTATAGTGTACATGGAGTGACCCTCACCCAGAATAAACAGTGACCCTCTATAGTGTACATGGAGTGACCCTCTATAGTGTACACGGAGTGACCCTCACCCAAAATAAACAATGACCCTCTATAGTGTACACGGAGTGACCCTCTATAGTGTACACGGAGTGACCCTCAACCAAAATAAACAATGACCCTCTATAGTGTACTCGGAGTGACCGTCACACTGAATGAACAGTGACCCTCTACAGTATACACGGAGTGACCCTCACCCAAAATAAACAGTGACCTACTATAGTGTACACGGAGTGACCGTCACACTGAATGAACAGTGACCATCTACAGTGTACACGGAGTGACCCTCTATAGTGTACACGGAGTGACACTCACCAGGAATAAACAGTTGCACTCTATAGTGTAAATGGAGTGACCCTCTCCCAGAATAAACAGTGACCCTCTATAGTGTACATGGAGTGACCCTCACCCAGAATAAACAGTGACCCTCTATAGTGTACACGGAGTGACCCTCACCCAAAATAAACAGTGACCTACTATAGTGTACACGGAGTGACCCTCTATAGTGTACACTCAGTGACCCTCACACTGAATGAACAGTGACCCTCTACAGTGTACACGGAGTGACCCTCAGCCAGAATAAACAGTAACCCTCTATAGTGTACACGGAGTGACCCTCTATAGTGTACACAGAGTGACCATCTATAGTGTACACGGAATGACACTCACCAAGAATAAACAGTGACCCTCCATAGTGTACATGGAGTGACCCTCTCCCAGAAAAAACAGTGACCCTCTATAGTGTACATGGAGTGACCGTCACCCAGAATAAACAGTGACCCTCTATAGTGTACACGGAGTGACCCTCAACCAGAATATACAGTGACCCTCTATAGTGTACACGGAGTGACCCTCACCCAAAATAAACAGTGACCTACTATAGTGTACACGGAGTGACCCTCTATAGTGTACATGGAGTGACCCTCACCCAAAATAAACAGTGACCTACTATAGTGTACACGGAGTGACCCTCACACTGAATGAACAGTGACCCTCTACAGTGTACACGGAGTGACCCTCAGCCAGAATAAACAGTGACCCTCTATAGTGTACACGGAGTGACCCTCTATAGTGTACACAGAGTGACCCACTATAGTGTACATGGAATAAACAGAATAAACAGTGACCCTCTATAGTGTACACGGAGTGACCCTCTATAGTGTACATGGAGTGACCCTCACCCAGAATAAACAGTGACCCTCTATAGTGTACACGGAGTGACCCTCACCCAGAATAAACAGTGACCCTCTATAGTGACATGGAGTGACCTTCTATAGTGTACACGGAGTGACCCTCTATAGTGTACACGGAGTGACACTCACCCGGAATAAACAGTGACCCTCTATAGTGTACACTGAGTGACCCTCTATAGTGTACACGGAGTGACACTCACCCAGAATAAACAGTGACCCTCTATAGTGTACATGGAGTGACCCTCTATAGTGTACACGGAGTGACCCTCTATAGTGTACACAGAGTTACGCACTATAGTGTACATGGAATAAACAGAATAAACAGTGACCCTCTATAGTGTACATGGAGTGACCCTCTATAGTGTACATGGAGTGACCCTCACCCAGAATAAACAGTGACCCTCTATAGTGTACACAGAGTGACCCTCTATAGTGTACACGGAGTGACACTCACCCAGAATAAACAGTGACCCTCTATAGTGTACATGCAGTGACCCTCTATAGTGTACACGGAGTGACCCACACCCAGAATAAACAGTTACCCTCTATAGTGTACATGGAGTGACCCTCATCCAGAATAAACAATGACCCTCTATAGTGTACATGGAGTGACCCTCACCCAGAATAAACAGTGACCCTCTATAGTGTACACAGAGTGACCCTCTATAGTGTACATGGAGTGACCCTCACCCAAAATAAACAGTGACCTACTATAGTGTACACGGAGTGACCCTCACACTGAATGAACAGTGACCCTCTACAGTGTACACGGAGTGACCCTCAGCCAGAATAAACAGTGACCCTCTATAGTGTACACGGAGTGACCCTCTATAGTGTACACAGAGTGACCCACTATAGTGTACATGGAATAAACAGAATAAACAGTGACCCTCTATAGTGTACACGGAGTGACCCTCTATAGTGTACATGGAGTGACCCTCACCCAGAATAAACAGTGACCCTCTATAGTGTACACGGAGTGACCCTCACCCAGAATAAACAGTGACACTCTATAGTGACATGGAGTGACCCTCTATAGTGTACACGGAGTGACCCTCTATAGTGTACACGGAGTGACACTCACCCGGAATAAACAGTGACCCTCTATAGTGTACACTGAGTGACCCTCTATAGTGTACACGGAGTGACACTCACCCAGAATAAACAGTGACCCTCTATAGTGTACATGGAGTGACCCTCGATAGTGTACACGGAGTGACCCTCTATAGTGTACACAGAGTTACGCACTATAGTGTACATGGAATAAACAGAATAAACAGTGACCCTCTATAGTGTACACGGAGTGACCCTCTATAGTGTACATGGAGTGACCCTCACCCAGAATAAACAGTGACCCTCTATAGTGTACACGGAGTGACCCTCAACCAGAATAAACAGTGACCTACTATAGTGTACACGGAGTGACCCTCTATAGTGTACACGGAGTGACCCTCACACTGAATCAACAGTGACCCTCTACAGTGTACACGGAGTGACCCTCAGCCAGAATAAACAGTGACCCTCTATAGTGTACACGGAGTGACCCTCTATAGTGTACACAGAGTGACCCACTATAGTGTACATGGAATAAACAGAATAAACAGTGACCCTCTATAGTGTACACGGAGTGACCCTCTATAGTGTACATGGAGTGACCCTCACCCAGAATAAACAGTGACCCTCTATAGTGTACACGGAGTGACCCTCACCCAGAATAAACAGTGACCCTCTATAGTGACAAGGAGTGACCCTCTATAGTGTACACGGAGTGACCCTCTATAGTGTACACAGAGTTACGCACTATAGTGTACATGGAAGAAACAGACTAAACAGTGACCCTCTATAGTGTACATGGAGTGACCCTCACCCAGAATAAACAGTGACCCTCTATAGTGTACACAGAGTGACCCTCTATAGTGTACACGGAGTGACCCTCACACTGAATGAACAGTGACCCTCTACAGTGTACACGGAGTGACCCTCAGCCAGAATAAACAGTGACCCTCTATAGTGTACACGGAGTGACCCTCTATAGTGTACACAGAGTGACCCTCTATAGTGTACACGGAGTGACACTCACCAAGAATAAACAGTGACTCTCTATAGTGTACATGGAGTGACCCTTTATAGTGTACACGGAGTGACCGTCACCCAGAATAAACAGTGACCCTCTATAGTGTACACGGAGTGACCCTCACCCAAAATAAACAGTGACCCTCTATAGTGTACACGGAGTGACCCTCACCCAGAATAAACAGTGACCCTCTATAGTGTACACGGAGTGACCCTCTCCCAAAATAAACAGTGACCCTCTATAGAGTACACGGAGTGAACCTCACCCAAAATAAACAGTGACCCTCTATAGTGTACACGGAGTGACCCTCACCCAGAATAAACAGTGACCCTCTATAGTGTACACGGAGTGACGCTCACACAGAATGAACAGTGACCCTCTATAGTGTACACGGAGTGACACTCACCCAGAATAAACAGTGACCCTCTATAGTGTACACGGAGTGACACTCACACTGAATAAACAGTGACCCTCTATAGTGTACATGGAGTGACCCTCACCCAGAATAAACTGTGACCCTCTATAGTGTACACGGAGTGACCCTCACCCAAAATAAACAGTGACCCTCTATAGTGTACACGGAGTGACCCTCTATAGTGTACACGGAGTGACCCTCACCCAGAATAAACAGTGACCCTCTATAGTGTACACGGAGTGACACTCACACTGAATAAACAGTGACTCTCTATAGTGTACACGGAGTGACCCTCTATAGTGTACATGGAGTGACCCACTATAGTGTACACGGAGTAACCCTCACCCAGAATAAACAGTGACCCTCTATAGTGTACACGGAGTGACACTCACCCAGAATAAACAGTGACCCTCTATAGTGTACACGGAGTGACCCTGAGCCAGAATAAACAGTGACCCTCTAAAGTGTACATGGAGTGACCCTCACCCAGAATAAACAGTGACCCTCTATAGTGTACATGGAGTGACCCTCACCCAGAATAAACAGTGACCCTCTATAGTGTACATGGAGTGACCCTCTATAGTGTACACGGAGTGACCCTCACCCAAAATAAACAATGACCCTCTATAGTGTACACGGAGTGACCCTCTATAGTGTACACGGAGTGACCCTCAACCAAAATAAACAATGACCCTCTATAGTGTACTCGGAGTGACCGTCACACTGAATGAACAGTGACCCTCTACAGTATACACGGAGTGACCCTCACCCAAAATAAACAGTGACCTACTATAGTGTACACGGAGTGACCGTCACACTGAATGAACAGTGACCATCTACAGTGTACACGGAGTGACCCTCTATAGTGTACACGGAGTGACACTCACCAGGAATAAACAGTTGCACTCTATAGTGTAAATGGAGTGACCCTCTCCCAGAATAAACAGTGACCCTCTATAGTGTACATGGAGTGACCCTCACCCAGAATAAACAGTGACCCTCTATAGTGTACACGGAGTGACCCTCACCCAAAATAAACAGTGACCTACTATAGTGTACACGGAGTGACCCTCTATAGTGTACACTCAGTGACCCTCACACTGAATGAACAGTGACCCTCTACAGTGTACACGGAGTGACCCTCAGCCAGAATAAACAGTGACCCTCTATAGTGTACACGGAGTGACCCTCTATAGTGTACACAGAGTGACCATCTATAGTGTACACGGAGTGACACTCACCAAGAATAAACAGTGACCCTCCATAGTGTACATGGAGTGACCCTCTCCCAGAAAAAACAGTGACCCTCTATAGTGTACATGGAGTGACCGTCACCCAGAATAAACAGTGACCCTCTATAGTGTACACGGAGTGACCCTCAACCAGAATATACAGTGACCCTCTATAGTGTACACGGAGTGACCCTCACCCAAAATAAACAGTGACCTACTATAGTGTACACGGAGTGACCCTCTATAGTGTACATGGAGTGACCCTCACCCAAAATAAACAGTGACCTACTATAGTGTACACGGAGTGACCCTCACACTGAATGAACAGTGACCCTCTACAGTGTACACGGAGTGACCCTCAGCCAGAATAAACAGTGACCCTCTATAGTGTACACGGAGTGACCCTCTATAGTGTACACAGAGTGACCCACTATAGTGTACATGGAATAAACAGAATAAACAGTGACCCTCTATAGTGTACACGGAGTGACCCTCTATAGTGTACATGGAGTGACCCTCACCCAGAATAAACAGTGACCCTCTATAGTGTACACGGAGTGACCCTCACCCAGAATAAACAGTGACCCTCTATAGTGACATGGAGTGACCCTCTATAGTGTACACGGAGTGACCCTCTATAGTGTACACGGAGTGACACTCACCCGGAATAAACAGTGACCCTCTATAGTGTACACTGAGTGACCCTCTATAGTGTACACGGAGTGACACTCACCCAGAATAAACAGTGACCCTCTATAGTGTACATGGAGTGACCCTCTATAGTGTACACGGAGTGACCCTCTATAGTGTACACAGAGTTACGCACTATAGTGTACATGGAATAAACAGAATAAACAGTGACCCTCTATAGTGTACATGGAGTGACCCTCTATAGTGTACATGGAGTGACCCTCACCCAGAATAAACAGTGACCCTCTATAGTGTACACAGAGTGACCCTCTATAGTGTACACGGAGTGACACTCACCCAGAATAAACAGTGACCCTCTATAGTGTACATGCAGTGACCCTCTATAGTGTACACGGAGTGACCCACACCCAGAATAAACAGTTACCCTCTATAGTGTACATGGAGTGACCCTCATCCAGAATAAACAATGACCCTCTATAGTGTACATGGAGTGACCCTCACCCAGAATAAACAGTGACCCTCTATAGTGTACACAGAGTGACCCTCTATAGTGTACATGGAGTGACCCTCACCCAAAATAAACAGTGACCTACTATAGTGTACACGGAGTGACCCTCACACTGAATGAACAGTGACCCTCTACAGTGTACACGGAGTGACCCTCAGCCAGAATAAACAGTGACCCTCTATAGTGTACACGGAGTGACCCTCTATAGTGTACACAGAGTGACCCACTATAGTGTACATGGAATAAACAGAATAAACAGTGACCCTCTATAGTGTACACAGAGTGACCCTCTATAGTGTACACGGAGTGACCCTCACCCAGAATAAACAGTGACCCTCTATAGTGTACACGGAGTGACCCTCACCCAGAATAAACAGTGACACTCTATAGTGACATGGAGTGACCCTCTATAGTGTACACGGAGTGACCCTCTATAGTGTACACGGAGTGACACTCACCCGGAATAAACAGTGACCCTCTATAGTGTACACTGAGTGACCCTCTATAGTGTACACGGAGTGACACTCACCCAGAATAAACAGTGACCCTCTATAGTGTACATGGAGTGACCCTCGATAGTGTACACGGAGTGACCCTCTATAGTGTACACAGAGTTACGCACTATAGTGTACATGGAATAAACTGAATAAACAGTGACCCTCTATAGTGTACACGGAGTGACCCTCTATAGTGTACATGGAGTGACCCTCACCCAGAATAAACAGTGACCCTCTATAGTGTACACGGAGTGACCCTCAACCAGAATAAACAGTGACCTACTATAGTGTACACGGAGTGACCCTCTATAGTGTACACGGAGTGACCCTCACACTGAATCAACAGTGACCCTCTACAGTGTACACGGAGTGACCCTCAGCCAGAATAAACAGTGACCCTCTATAGTGTACACGGAGTGACCCTCTATAGTGTACACAGAGTGACCCACTATAGTGTACATGGAATAAACAGAATAAACAGTGACCCTCTATAGTGTACACGGAGTGACCCTCTATAGTGTACATGGAGTGACCCTCACCCAGAATAAACAGTGACCCTCTATAGTGTACACGGAGTGACCCTCACCCAGAATAAACAGTGACCCTCTATAGTGACAAGGAGTGACCCTCTATAGTGTACACGGAGTGACCCTCACCCAAAATAAACAATGACCCTCTATAGTGTACATGGAGTGACACTCACCCAGAATAAACAGTGACCCTCTATAGTGTACAGAGAGTGACCCTCTATAGTGTACACGGAGTGACACTCACACTGAATAAACAGTGACCCTCTATAGTGTACACGGAGTGATCCTCACCCAAAATAAACAGTGACCTACTATAGTGTACACGGAGTGACCGTCACACTGAATGAACAGTGACCCTCTACAGTGTACACGGAGTGACCCTCTATAGTGTACACAGAGTGACCCTCTATAGTGTACACGGAGTGACACTCACCAGGAATAAACAGTTGCACTCTATAGTGTACATGGAGTGACCCTCTCCCAGAATAAACAGTGACCCTCTATAGTGTACACGGAGTGACCCTCAACCAGAATAAACAGTGACCCTCTATAGTGTACACGGAGTGACCCTCACCCAAAATAAACAGTGACCTACTATAGTGTACACCGAGTGACCCTCTATAGTGTACACAGAGTGACCCTCACACTGAATGAACAGTGACCCTCTACAGTGTACACGGAGTGACCCTCAGCCAGAATTAACAGTGACCCTCTATAGTGTACACGGAGTGACCCACTATAGTGTACACAGAGTGACCCTCTATAGTGTACACGGAGTGACCCTCACCCAGAATAAACAGTGACCCTCTATAGTGTACATGCAGTGACCCTCTATAGTGTACACGGAGTGACCCACACCCAGAATAAACAGTGACCCTCTATAGTGTACATGGAGTGACCCTCATCCAGAATAAACAATGACCCTCTATAGTGTACATGGAGTGACCCTCACCCAGAATAAACAGTGACCCTCTATAGTGTACACAGAGTGACCCTCTATAGTGTACATGGAGTGACCCTCACCCAAAATAAACAGTGACCTACTATAGTGTACACAGAGTGACCCTCACACTGAATGAACAGTGACCCTCTACAGTGTACACGGAGTGACCCTCAGCCAGAATAAACAGTGACCCTCTATAGTGTACACGGAGTGACCCTCTATAGTGTACACAGAGTGACCCACTATAGTGTACATGGAATAAACAGAATAAACAGTGACCCTCTATAGTGTACACGGAGTGACCCTCTATAGTGTACATGGAGTGACCCTCACCCAGAATAAACAGTGACCCTCTATAGTGTACACGGAGTGACCCTCACCCAGAATAAACAGTGACACTCTATAGTGACATGGAGTGACCCTCTATAGTGTACACGGAGTGACCCTCTATAGTGTACACGGAGTGACACTCACCCGGAATAAACAGTGACCCTCTATAGTGTACACTGAGTGACCCTCTATAGTGTACACGGAGTGACACTCACCCAGAATAAACAGTGACCCTCTATAGTGTACATGGAGTGACCCTCGATAGTGTACACGGAGTGACCCTCTATAGTGTACACAGAGTTACGCACTATAGTGTACATGGAATAAACAGAATAAACAGTGACCCTCTATAGTGTACACGGAGTGACCCTCTATAGTGTACATGGAGTGACCCTCACCCAGAATAAACAGTGACCCTCTATAGTGTACACGGAGTGACCCTCAACCAGAATAAACAGTGACCTACTATAGTGTACACGGAGTGACCCTCTATAGTGTACACGGAGTGACCCTCTATAGTGTACACGGAGTGACCCTCACACTGAATGAACAGTGACCCTCTACAGTGTACACGGAGTGACCCTCAGCCAGAATAAACAGTGACCCTCTATAGTGTACACGGAGTGACCCTCTATAGTGTACACAGAGTGACCCACTATAGTGTACATGGAATAAACAGAATAAACAGTGACCCTCTATAGTGTACATGGAGAGACACTCACCCAGAATAAACAGTGACCCTCTATAGTGTACAGAGAGTGACCCTCTATAGTGTACACGGAGTGACACTCACACTGAATAAACAGTGACCCTCTATAGTGTACACGGAGTGACCCTCACCCAAAATAAACAGTGACCTACTATAGTGTACACGGAGTGACCGTCACACTGAATGAACAGTGACCCTCTACAGTGTACACGGAGTGACCCTCTATAGTGTACACAGAGTGACCCTCTATAGTGTACACGGAGTGACACTCACCAGGAATAAACAGTTGCACTCTATAGTGTACATGGAGTGACCCTCTCCCAGAATAAACAGTGACCCTCTATAGTGTACATGGAGTGACCCTCACCCAGAATAAACAGTGACCCTCTATAGTGTACACGGAGTGACCCTCAACCAGAATAAACAGTGACCCTCTATAGTGTACACGGAGTGACCCTCACCCAAAATAAACAGTGACCTACTATAGTGTACACCGAGTGACCCTCTATAGTGTACACAGAGTGACCCTCACACTGAATGAACAGTGACCCTCTACAGTGTACACGGAGTGACCCTCAGCCAGAATTAACAGTGACCCTCTATAGTGTACACGGAGTGACCCTCTATAGTGTACACAGAGTGACCCTCTATAGTGTACACGGAGTGACACTCACCAAGAATAAACAGTGACCCTCTATAGTGTACATGGAGTGACCCTCTCCCAGAATATACAGTGACCCTCTATAGTGTACACGGAGTGACCCTCACCCAGAATAAACAGTGACCCTCTATAGTGTACATGGAGTGACCCTCGATAGTGTACACGGAGTGACCCTCTATAGTGTACACAGAGTTACGCACTATAGTGTACATGGAATAAACAGAATAAACAGTGACCCTCTATAGTGTACACGGAGTGACCCTCTATAGTGTACATGGAGTGACCCTCACCCAGAATAAACAGTGACCCTCTATAGTGTACACGGAGTGACCCTCAACCAGAATAAACAGTGACCTACTATAGTGTACACGGAGTGACCCTCTATAGTGTACACGGAGTGACCCTCACACTGAATGAACAGTGACCCTCTACAGTGTACACGGAGTGACCCTCAGCCAGAATAAACAGTGACCCTCTATAGTGTACACGGAGTGACCCTCTATAGTGTACACAGAGTGACCCACTATAGTGTACATGGAATAAACAGAATAAACAGTGACCCTCTATAGTGTACACGGAGTGACCCTCTATAGTGTACATGGAGTGACCCTCACCCAGAATAAACAGTGACCCTCTATAGTGTACACGGAGTGACCCTCACCCAGAATAAACAGTGACCCTCTATAGTGACAAGGAGTGACCCTCTATAGTGTACACGGAGTGACCCTCACCCAAAATAAACAATGACCCTCTATAGTGTACATGGAGTGACACTCACCCAGAATAAACAGTGACCCTCTATAGTGTACAGAGAGTGACCCTCTATAGTGTACACGGAGTGACACTCACACTGAATAAACAGTGACCCTCTATAGTGTACACGGAGTGACCCTCACCCAAAATAAACAGTGACCTACTATAGTGTACACGGAGTGACCGTCACACTGAATGAACAGTGACCCTCTACAGTGTACACGGAGTGACCCTCTATAGTGTACACAGAGTGACCCTCTATAGTGTACATGGAGTGACCCTCTCCCAGAATAAACAGTGACCCTCTATAGTGTACATGGAGTGACACTCACCCAGAATAAACAGTGACCCTCTATAGTGTACACGGAGTGACCCTCAACCAGAATAAACAGTGACCCTCTATAGTGTACACGGAGTGACCCTCACCCAAAATAAACAGTGACCTACTATAGTGTACACCGAGTGACCCTCTATAGTGTACACAGAGTGACCCTCACACTGAATGAACAGTGACCCTCTACAGTGTACACGGAGTGACCCTCAGCCAGAATTAACAGTGACCCTCTATAGTGTACACGGAGTGACCCTCTATAGTGTACACAGAGTGACCCTCTATAGTGTACACGGAGTGACACTCACCAAGAATAAACAGTGACCCTCTATAGTGTACATGGAGTGACCCTCTCCCAGAATATACAGTGACCCTCTATAGTGTACACGGAGTGACCCTCACCCAAAATAAACAATGACCCTCTATAGTGTACATGGAGTGACACTCACCCAGAATAAACAGAGACCCTCTATAGTGTACAGAGAGTGACCCTCTATAGTGTACACGGAGTGACACTCACACTGAATAAACAGTGACCCTCTATAGTGTACACGGAGTGACCCTCACCCAAAATAAACAGTGACCTACTATAGTGTACACAGAGTGACCCTCTATAGTGTACACGGAGTGACACTCACCAGGAATAAACAGTTGCACTCTATAGTGTACACGGAGTGACCCTCTCCCAGAATAAACAGTGACCCTCTATAGTGTACATGGAGTGACCCTCACCCAGAATAAACAGTGACCCTCTATAGTGTACATGGAGTGACCCTCAACCAGAATAAACCGTGACCCTCTATAGTGACATGGAGTGACCCTCTATAGTGTACACGGAGTGACACTCACCCGGAATAAACAGTGACCCTCTATAGTGTACACTGAGTGACCCTCTATAGTGTACACGGAGTGACGCTCACCCAGAATAAACAGTGACCCTCTATAGTGTACATGGAGTGACCCTCTATAGTGTACACGGAGTGACCCTCTATAGTCCACACAGAGTTACGCACTATAGTGTACATGGAATAAACAGAATAAACAGTGACCCTCTATAGTGTACACGGAGTGACCCTCTATAGTGTACATGGAGTGACCCTCACCCAGAATAAACAGTGACCCTCTATAGTGTACACAGAGTGACCCTCTATAGTGTACACGGAGTGACACTCACCCAGAATAAACAGTGACCCTCTAAAGTGTACATGGAGTGACCCTCTATAGTGTACACGGAGTGACCCTCACCCAGAATAAACAGTGACCCTCTATAGTGTACATGGAGTGACCCTCTATAGTGTACATGGAGTGACCCTCATCCAGAATAAACAGTGACCCTCTATAGTGTACACGGAGTGACCCTCTATAGTGTACATGGAGTGACCCTCATCCAGAATAAACAATGACCCTCTATAGTGTACATGGAGTGACCCTCACCCAGAATAAACAGTGACCCTCTATAGTGTACACAGAGTGACCCTCACACTGAATAAACAGTGACTGTACAGTTACACAGTGAGTGAACCTCACCCAGAATAAACAGTGACCCTCTATAGTGTACACAGAGTGACCCTCACCCAGAATAAACAGTGACCCTCTATAGAGTACACGGAGTGACACTCACACAGAATAAAAAGTGACACTCTATAGTGTACATGGAGTAACCCTCTATAGTGTACACTCAGTGACCCTCACACTGAATGAACAGTGACCCTCTACAGTGTACACGGAGTGACCCTCAGCCAGAATAAACAGTGACCCTCTATAGTGTACACGGAGTGACACTCACCAAGAATAAACAGTGAACCTCTATAGTGTACATGGAGTGACCCTCTCCCAGAAAAAACAGTGACCCTCTATAGTGTACATGGAGTGACCGTCACCCAGAATAAACAGTGACACTCTATAGTGTACACGGAGTGACCCTCAACCAGATTATACAGTGACCCTCTATATTGTACACGGAGTGACCCTCACCCAAAATAAACAGTGACCTACTATAGTGTACACGGAGTGACCCTCTATAGTGTACATGGAGTGACCCTCACACAAAATAAACAGTGACCTACTATAGTGTACACGGAGTGACCGTCTATAGTGTACACGGAGTGACCCTCACACTGAATGAACAGTGACCCTCTACAGTGTACACGGAGTGACCCTCAGCCAGAATAAACAGTGACCCTCTATAGTGTACACGGAGTGACCCTCTATAGTGTACACAGAGTGACCCACTATAGTGTACATGGAATAAACAGAATAAACAGTGACCCTCTATAGTGTACACGGAGTGACCCTCTATAGTGTACATGGAGTGACCCTCACCCAGAATAAACAGTGACCCTATATAGTGTACACGGAGTGACCCTCACCCAGACTAAACAGTGACCCTCTATAGTGACATGGAGTGACCCTCTATAGTGTACACGGAGTGACCCTCACCCAGAATAAACAGTGACCCTCTATAGTGTACACGGAGTGACACTCACACTGAATAAACAGTGCCTCTCTATAGTGTACAAGGAGTGACCCACTATAGTGTACACGGAGTAACCCTCACCCAGAATAAACAGTGACCCTCTATAGTGTACACGGAGTAACCCTCACCTAGAATAAACAGCGACTCTCCTTAGTGTACACGGAGTGACCCTCACCCAAAATAAACAATGACCCTCTATAGTGTACACGGAGTGACCCTCACCTAGAATAAACAGTGACCCTCTATAGTGTACATGGAGCGACCCTCATCCAGAATAAACAGTGACCCTCTATAGTGTCCAGTGAGTGATCCTCACCCAGAATAAACAGTGACCCTCTATAGTGTACACGGAGTGACACTCAGCCAGAATAAACAGTGACCCTCTATAGTGTACACGGAGTGACCCTGACCCAGAATAAACAGTGACCCTCTATAGTGTACATGGAGTGACCCTCACCCAGAATAAACAGTGACCCTCTATAGTGTACATGGAGTGACCCTCACACAGAATAAACAGTGACCCTCTATAGTGTACATGGAGTGACCCTCTATAGTGTACACGGAGTGACCCTCACCTAAAATAAACAATGACACTCTATAGTGTACACGGAGTGACCCTCTATAGTATACACGGAGTGACCCTCACCCAAAATAAACAATGACCCTCTATAGTGTACACGGAGTGACCGTCACACTGAATGAACAGTGACCCTCTACAGTGTACACGGAGTGACCCTCTATAGTGTACACAGAGTGACCCTCTATAGTGTACACGGAGTGACACTCACCAGGAATAAACAGTTGCACTCTATAGTGTACATGGAGTGACCCTCTCCCAGAATAAACAGTGACCCTCTATAGTGTACATGGAGTGACCCTCACCCAGAATAAACAGTGACCCTATATAGTGTACACGGAGTGACCGTCAACCAGAATAAACAGTGACCCTCTATAGTGTACACGGAGTGACCCTCACCCAAAATAAACAGTGACCTACTAGAGTGTACACGGAGTGACCCTCTATAGTGTACACGGAGTGACCCTCACCCAGAATAAACAGTGACCCTCTATAGTGTACACGGAGTGACCCTGAGCCAGAATAAACAGTGACCCTCTAAAGTGTACATGGAGTGACCCTCACCCAGAATAATCAGTGACCCTCTGTAGTGTACATGGAGTGACCCTCACCCAGAATAAACAGTGACCCTCTATAGTGTACATGGAGTGACCCTCTATAGTGTACACGGAGTGACCCTCACCCAAAATAAACAATGACCCTCTATAGTGTACACGGAGTGACACTCACCAGGAATAAACAGTTGCACTCTATAGTGTACATGGAGTGACCCTCTCCCAGAATAAACAGTGACCCTCTATAGTGTACATGGAGTGACACTCACCCAGAATAAACAGTGACCCTCTATAGTGTACACGGAGTGACCCTCAACCAGAATAAACAGTGACCCTCTATAGTGTACACGGAGTGACCCTCACCCAAAATAAACAGTGACCTACTATAGTGTACACCGAGTGACCCTCTATAGTGTACACAGAGTGACCCTCACACTGAATGAACAGTGACCCTCTACAGTGTACACGGAGTGACCCTCAGCCAGAATTAACAGTGACCCTCTATAGTGTACACGGAGTGACCCTCTATAGTGTACACAGAGTGACCCTCTATAGTGTACACGGAGTGACACTCACCAAGAATAAACAGTGACCCTCTATAGTGTACATGGAGTGACCCTCTCCCAGAATATACAGTGACCCTCTATAGTGTACACGGAGTGACCCTCACCCAAAATAAACAATGACCCTCTATAGTGTACATGGAGTGACACTCACCCAGAATAAACAGAGACCCTCTATAGTGTACAGAGAGTGACCCTCTATAGTGTACACGGAGTGACACTCACACTGAATAAACAGTGACCCTCTATAGTGTACACGGAGTGACCCTCACCCAAAATAAACAGTGACCTACTATAGTGTACACAGAGTGACCCTCTATAGTGTACACGGAGTGACACTCACCAGGAATAAACAGTTGCACTCTATAGTGTACACGGAGTGACCCTCTCCCAGAATAAACAGTGACCCTCTATAGTGTACATGGAGTGACCCTCACCCAGAATAAACAGTGACCCTCTATAGTGTACATGGAGTGACCCTCAACCAGAATAAACCGTGACCCTCTATAGTGACATGGAGTGACCCTCTATAGTGTACACGGAGTGACACTCACCCGGAATAAACAGTGACCCTCTATAGTGTACACTGAGTGACCCTCTATAGTGTACACGGAGTGACGCTCACCCAGAATAAACAGTGACCCTCTATAGTGTACATGGAGTGACCCTCTATAGTGTACACGGAGTGACCCTCTATAGTCCACACAGAGTTACGCACTATAGTGTACATGGAATAAACAGAATAAACAGTGACCCTCTATAGTGTACACGGAGTGACCCTCTATAGTGTACATGGAGTGACCCTCACCCAGAATAAACAGTGACCCTCTATAGTGTACACAGAGTGACCCTCTATAGTGTACACGGAGTGACACTCACCCAGAATAAACAGTGACCCTCTAAAGTGTACATGGAGTGACCCTCTATAGTGTACACGGAGTGACCCTCACCCAGAATAAACAGTGACCCTCTATAGTGTACATGGAGTGACCCTCTATAGTGTACATGGAGTGACCCTCATCCAGAATAAACAGTGACCCTCTATAGTGTACACGGAGTGACCCTCTATAGTGTACATGGAGTGACCCTCATCCAGAATAAACAATGACCCTCTATAGTGTACATGGAGTGACCCTCACCCAGAATAAACAGTGACCCTCTATAGTGTACACAGAGTGACCCTCACACTGAATAAACAGTGACTGTACAGTTACACAGTGAGTGAACCTCACCCAGAATAAACAGTGACCCTCTATAGTGTACACAGAGTGACCCTCACCCAGAATAAACAGTGACCCTCTATAGAGTACACGGAGTGACACTCACACAGAATAAAAAGTGACACTCTATAGTGTACATGGAGTAACCCTCTATAGTGTACACTCAGTGACCCTCACACTGAATGAACAGTGACCCTCTACAGTGTACACGGAGTGACCCTCAGCCAGAATAAACAGTGACCCTCTATAGTGTACACGGAGTGACACTCACCAAGAATAAACAGTGAACCTCTATAGTGTACATGGAGTGACCCTCTCCCAGAAAAAACAGTGACCCTCTATAGTGTACATGGAGTGACCGTCACCCAGAATAAACAGTGACACTCTATAGTGTACACGGAGTGACCCTCAACCAGATTATACAGTGACCCTCTATATTGTACACGGAGTGACCCTCACCCAAAATAAACAGTGACCTACTATAGTGTACACGGAGTGACCCTCTATAGTGTACATGGAGTGACCCTCACACAAAATAAACAGTGACCTACTATAGTGTACACGGAGTGACCGTCTATAGTGTACACGGAGTGACCCTCACACTGAATGAACAGTGACCCTCTACAGTGTACACGGAGTGACCCTCAGCCAGAATAAACAGTGACCCTCTATAGTGTACACGGAGTGACCCTCTATAGTGTACACAGAGTGACCCACTATAGTGTACATGGAATAAACAGAATAAACAGTGACCCTCTATAGTGTACACGGAGTGACCCTCTATAGTGTACATGGAGTGACCCTCACCCAGAATAAACAGTGACCCTATATAGTGTACACGGAGTGACCCTCACCCAGACTAAACAGTGACCCTCTATAGTGACATGGAGTGACCCTCTATAGTGTACACGGAGTGACCCTCACCCAGAATAAACAGTGACCCTCTATAGTGTACACGGAGTGACACTCACACTGAATAAACAGTGCCTCTCTATAGTGTACAAGGAGTGACCCTCTATAGTGTACACGGAGTGACCCACTATAGTGTACACGGAGTAACCCTCACCCAGAATAAACAGTGACCCTCTATAGTGTACACGGAGTAACCCTCACCTAGAATAAACAGCGACTCTCCTTAGTGTACACGGAGTGACCCTCACCCAAAATAAACAATGACCCTCTATAGTGTACACGGAGTGACCCTCACCTAGAATAAACAGTGACCCTCTATAGTGTACATGGAGCGACCCTCATCCAGAATAAACAGTGACCCTCTATAGTGTCCAGTGAGTGATCCTCACCCAGAATAAACAGTGACCCTCTATAGTGTACACGGAGTGACACTCAGCCAGAATAAACAGTGACCCTCTATAGTGTACACGGAGTGACCCTGACCCAGAATAAACAGTGACCCTCTATAGTGTACATGGAGTGACCCTCACCCAGAATAAACAGTGACCCTCTATAGTGTACATGGAGTGACCCTCACACAGAATAAACAGTGACCCTCTATAGTGTACATGGAGTGACCCTCTATAGTGTACACGGAGTGACCCTCACCTAAAATAAACAATGACACTCTATAGTGTACACGGAGTGACCCTCTATAGTATACACGGAGTGACCCTCACCCAAAATAAACAATGACCCTCTATAGTGTACACGGAGTGACCGTCACACTGAATGAACAGTGACCCTCTACAGTGTACACGGAGTGACCCTCTATAGTGTACACAGAGTGACCCTCTATAGTGTACACGGAGTGACACTCACCAGGAATAAACAGTTGCACTCTATAGTGTACATGGAGTGACCCTCTCCCAGAATAAACAGTGACCCTCTATAGTGTACATGGAGTGACCCTCACCCAGAATAAACAGTGACCCTATATAGTGTACACGGAGTGACCGTCAACCAGAATAAACAGTGACCCTCTATAGTGTACACGGAGTGACCCTCACCCAAAATAAACAGTGACCTACTAGAGTGTACACGGAGTGACCCTCTATAGTGTACACGGAGTGACCCTCACCCAGAATAAACAGTGACCCTCTATAGTGTACACGGAGTGACCCTGAGCCAGAATAAACAGTGACCCTCTAAAGTGTACATGGAGTGACCCTCACCCAGAATAATCAGTGACCCTCTGTAGTGTACATGGAGTGACCCTCACCCAGAATAAACAGTGACCCTCTATAGTGTACATGGAGTGACCCTCTATAGTGTACACGGAGTGACCCTCACCCAAAATAAACAATGACCCTCTATAGTGTACACGGAGTGACCCTCTATAGTGTACACGGAGTGACCCTCACCCAAAATAAACAATGAACCTCTATAGTGTACACGGAGTTACCGTCACACTGAATGAACAGTGACCCTCTACAGTGTACACGGAGTGACCCTCTATAGTGTACACAGAGTGACCCTCACCCAAAATAAACAGTGACCTACTATAGTGTAGACGGAGTGACCATCACACTGAATGAACAGTGACCCTCTACAGTGTACACGGAGTGACCCTCTATAGTGTACACAGAGTGACCCTCTGTAGTGTACACGGAGTGACATTCACCAGGAATAAACAGTTGCACTCTATAGTGTACATGGAGTGACCCTCTCCCAGAATAAACAGTGACCCTCTATAGTGTACATGGAGTGACCCTCACCCAGAATAAACAGTGACCCTCCATAGTGTACACGGAGTGACCCTCAACCAGAATAAACAGTGACCTTCTATAGTGTACACGGAGTGACCCTCACCCAAAATAAACAGTGACCTACTATAGTGTACACGGAGTGACCCTCTATAGTGTACACTCAGTGACCCTCACACTGAATGAACAGTGACCCTCTACAGTGTACACGGAGTGACCCTCAGCCAGAATAAACAGTGACCCTCTATAGTGTACACGGAGTGACCCTCTATAGTGTACACAGAGTGACCATCTATAGTGTACACGGACTGACACTCACCAAGAATAAACAGTGACCCTCTATAGTGTACATGGAGTGACCCTCTCCCAGAAAAAACAGTGACCCTCTATAGTGTACATGGAGTGACCGTCCCCCAGAATAAACAGTGACCCTCTATAGTGTACACGGAGTGACCCTCAACCAGAATATACAGTGACCCTCTATAGTGTACACGGAGTGACCCTCACCCAAAATAAACAGTGACCTACTATAGTGTACACGGAGTGACCCTCTATAGTGTACATGGAGTGACCCTCACCCAAAATAAACAGTGACCTACTATAGTGTACACGGAGTGACCCTCTATAGTGTACACGGAGTGACCCTCACACTGAATGAACAGTGACCCTCTACAGTGTACACAAAGTGACCCTCAGCCAGAATAAACAGTGACCCTCTATAGTGTACACGGAGTGACCCTCTATAGTGTACACAGAGTGACCCACTATAGTGTACATGGAATAAACAGAATAAACAGTGACCATCTATAGTGTACACGGAGTGACCCTCTATAGTGTACATGGAGTGACTCTCACCCAGAATAAACAGTGACCCTCTATAGTGTACACGGAGTGACCCTCACCCAGAATAAACAGTGACCCTCTATAGTGACATGGAGTGACCCTCTATAGTGTACACGGAGTGACCCTCTATAGTGTACACGGAGTGACACTCACCCGGAATAAACAGTGACCCTCTATAGTGTACACGGAGTGACACTCACCAGGAATAAACAGTTGCACTCTATAGTGTACACGGAGTGACCCTCTCCCAGAATAAACAGTGACCCTCTATAGTGTACATGGAGTGACCCTCACCCAGAATAAACAGTGACCCTCTATAGTGTACATGGAGTGACCCTCACCCAGAATAAACAGTGACCCTCTATAGTGAACACGGAGTGACCCTCAACCAGAATAAACCGTGACCCTCTATAGTGACATGGAGTGACCCTCTATAGTGTACACGGAGTGACACTCACCCGGAATAAACAGTGACCCTCTATAGTGTACACTGAGTGACCCTCTATAGTGTACACGGAGTGACGCTCACCCAGAATAAACAGTGACCCTCTATAGTGTACATGGAGTGACCCTCTATAGTTTACACGGAGTGACCCTCTATAGTGTACACAGAGTTACGCACTATAGTGTACATGGAATAAACAGAATAAACAGTGACCCTCTATAGTGTACACGGAGTGACCCTCTATAGTGTACATGGAGTGACCCTCACCCAGAATAAACAGTGACCCTCTATAGTGTACACAGAGTGACCCTCTATAGTGTACACGGAGTGACACTCACCCAGAATAAACAGTGACCCTCTAAAGTGTACATGGAGTGACCCTCTATAGTGTACACGGAGTGACCCTCACCCAGAATAAACAGTGACCCTCTATAGTGTACACGGAGTGACCCTCTATAGTGTACATGGAGTGACCCTCATCCAGAATAAACAATGACCCTCTATAGTGTACATGGAGTGACCCTCACCCAGAATAAACAGTGACCCTCTATAGTGTACACAGAGTGACCCTCACACTGAATAAACAGTGACTGTACAGTTACACAGTGAGTGACCCTCACCCAGAATAAACAGTGACCCTCTATAGTGTACACAGAGTGACCCTCACCCAGAATAAACAGTGACCCTCTATAGTGTACACGGAGTGACACTCACACAGAATAAAAAGTGACACTCTATAGTGTACATGGAGTAACCCTCTATAGTGTACACTCAGTGACCCTCACACTGAATGAACAGTGACCCTCTACAGTGTACACGGAGTGACCCTCAGCCAGAATAAACAGTGACAGTCTATAGTGTACACGGAGTGACCCTCAACCAGATTATACAGTGACCCTCTATATTGTACACGGAGTGACCCTCACCCAAAATAAACAGTGACCTACTATAGTGTACACGGAGTGACCCTCTATAGTGTACATGGAGTGACCCTCACCCAAAATAAACAGTGACCTACTATAGTGTACACGGAGTGACCCTCTATAGTGTACACTCAGTGACCCTCACACTGAATGAACAGTGACCCTCTACAGTGTACACGGAGTGACCCTCAGCCAGAATAAACAGTGACCCCCTATAGTGTACACGGAGTGACCCTCTATAGTGTACACAGAGTGACCCACTATAGTGTACATGGAATAAACAGAATAAACAGTGACTCTCTATAGTGTACACGGAGTGACCCTCTATAGTGTACATGGAGTGACCCTCACCCAGAATAAACAGTGACCCTATATAGTGTACACGGAGTGACCCTCACCCAGAATAAACAGTGACCCTCTATAGTGACATGGAGTGACCCTCTATAGTGTACACGGAGTGACCCTCTATAGTGTACACGGAGTGACCCTCACCCAGAATAAACAGTGACCCTCTATAGTGTACACGGAGTGACACTCACACTGAATAAACAGTGCCTCTCTATAGTGTACAAGGAGTGACCCTCTATAGTGTACACGGAGTGACCCACTATAGTGTACACGGAGTAACCGTCACCCAGAATAAACAGTGACCCTCTATAGTGTACACGGAGTAACCCTCACCTAGAATAAACAGCGACTCTCCTTAGTGTACACGGAGTGACCCTCACCCAAAATAAACAATGACCCTCTATAGTGTACACGGAGTGACCCTCACCTAGAATAAACAGTGACCCTCTATAGTGTACATGGAGCGACCCTCATCCAGAATAAACAGTGACCCTCTATAGTGTCCAGTGAGTGATCCTCACCCAGAATAAACAGTGACCCTCTATAGACTACACGGAGTGACACTCAGCCAGAATAAACAGTGACCCTCTATAGTGTACACGGAGTGACCCTGACCCAGAATAAACAGTGACCCTCTATAGTGTACATGGAGTGACCCTCACCCAGAATAAACAGTGACCCTCTATAGTGTACATGGAGTGACCCTCACACAGAATAAACAGTGACCCTCTATAGTGTACATGGAGTGACCCTCTATAGTGTACACGGAGTGACCCTCACCTAAAATAAACAATGACACTCTATAGTGTACACGGAGTGACCCTCTATAGTATACACAGAGTGACCCTCACCCAAAATAAACAATGACCCTCTATAGTGTACACGGAGTGACCGTCACACTGAATGAACAGTGACCCTCTACAGTGTACACGGAGTGACCCTCTATAGTGTACACGGAGTGACACTCACCAGGAATAAACAGTTGCACTCTATAGTGTACATGGAGTGACCCTCTCCCAGAATAAACAGTGACCCTCTATAGTGTACATGGAGTGACCCTCACCCAGAATAAACAGTGACCCTATATAGTGTACACGGAGTGACCGTCAACCAGAATAAACAGTGACCCTCTATAGTGTACACGGAGTGACCCTCACCCAAAATAAACAGTGACCTACTAGAGTGTACACGGAGTGACCCTCTATAGTGTACACGGAGTGACCCTCACCCAGAATAAACAGTGACCCTCTATAGTGTACACGGAGTGACCCTGAGCCAGAATAAACAGTGACCCTCTAAAGTGTACATGGAGTGACCCTCTATAGTGTACACGGAGTGACCCTCACCCAAAATAAACAATGACCCTCTATAGTGTACACGGAGTGACCCTCTATAGTGTACACGGAGTGACCCTCACCCAAAATAAACAATGACCCTCTATAGTGTACACGGAGTGACCCTCTATAGTGTACACGGAGTGACCCTCACCCAAAATAAACAATGACCCTCTATAGTGTACACGGAGTTACCGTCACACTGAATGAACAGTGACCCTCTACAGTGTACACGGAGTGACCCTCTATAGTGTACACAGAGTGACCCTCACCCAAAATAAACAGTGACCTACTATAGTGTACACGGAGTGACCATCACACTGAATGAACAGTGACCCTCTACAGTGTACACGGAGTGACCCTCTATAGAGTACACAGAGTGACCCTCTATAGTGTACACGGAGTGACATTCACCAGGAATAAACAGTTGCACTCTATAGTGTACATGGAGTGACCCTCTCCCAGAATAAACAGTGACCCTCTATAGTGTACATGGAGTGACCCTCACCCAGAATAAACAGTGACCCTCCATAGTGTACACGGAGTGACCCTCAACCAGAATAAACAGTGACCTTCTATAGTGTACACGGAGTGACCCTCACCCAAAATAAACAGTGACCTACTATAGTGTACACGGAGTGACCCTCTATAGTGTACACTCAGTGACCCTCACACTGAATGAACAGTGACCCTCTACAGTGTACACGGAGTGACCCTCAGCCAGAATAAACAGTGACCCTCTATAGTGTACACGGAGTGACCCTCTATAGTGTACACAGAGTGACCATCTATAGTGTACACGGACTGACACTCACCAAGAATAAACAGTGACCCTCTATAGTGTACATGGAGTGACCCTCTCCCAGAAAAAACAGTGACCCTCTATAGTGTACATGGAGTGACCGTCACCCAGAATAAACAGTGACCCTCTATAGTGTACACGGAGTGACCCTCAACCAGAATATACAGTGACCCTCTATAGTGTACACGGAGTGACCCTCACCCAAAATAAACAGTGACCTACTATAGTGTACACGGAGTGACCCTCTATAGTGTACATGGATTGACCCTCACCCAAAATAAACAGTGACCTACTATAGTGTACACGGAGTGACCCTCTATAGTGTACACGGAGTGACCCTCACACTGAATGAACAGTGACCCTCTACAGTGTACACAAAGTGACCCTCAGCCAGAATAAACAGTGACCCTCTATAGTGTACACGGAGTGACCCTCTATAGTGTACACAGAGTGACCCACTATAGTGTACATGGAATAAACAGAATAAACAGTGACCATCTATAGTGTACACGGAGTGACCCTCTATAGTGTACATGGAGTGACACTCACCCAGAATAAACAGTGACCCTCTATAGTGTACACGGAGTGACCCTCACCCAGAATAAACAGTGACCCTCTATAGTGACATGGAGTGACCCTCTATAGTGTACACGGAGTGACCCTCTATAGTGTACACGGAGTGACACTCACCCGGAATAAACAGTGACCCTCTATAGTGTACACTGAGTGACCTTCTATAGTGTACACGGAGTGACACTCACCCAGAATAAACAGTGACCCTCTATAGTGTACATGGAGTGACCCTCTATAGTGTACACGGAGTGACCCTCTATAGTGTACACAGAGTTACGCACTATAGTGTACATGGAAGAAACAGACTAAACAGTGACCCTCTATAGTGTACACGGAGTGACCCTCTATAGTGTACATGGAGTGACCCTCACCCAGAATAAACAGTGACCCTCTATAGTGTACACAGAGTGACCCTCTATAGTGTACACGGAGTGACCCTCACACTGAATGAACCGTGACCCTCTACAGTGTACACGGAGTGACCCTCAGCCAGAATAAACAGTGACCCTCTATAGTGTACACGGAGTGACCCTCTATAGTGTACACAGAGTGACCCTCTATAGTGTACACGGAGTGACACTCACCAAGAATAAACAGTGACTCTCTATAGTGTACATGGAGTGACCCTTTATAGTGTACACGGAGTGACCGTCACCCAGAATAAACAGTGACCCTCTATAGTGTACACGGAGTGACCCTCACCCAGAATAAACAGTGACCCTCTATAGTGTACACGGAGTGAGCCTCTCCCAAAATAAACAGTGACCCTCTATAGTGTACATGGAGTGACCGTCACCCAGAATAAACTGTGACCCTCTATAGTGTACACGGAGTGACCCTCACCCAAAATAAACAGTGACCCTCTATAGTGTACACGGAGTGACCCTCACCCAGAATAAACAGTGACCCTCTATAGTGTACACGGAGTGACGCTCACACAGAATGAACAGTGACCCTCTATAGTGTACACGGAGTGACACTCACCCAGAATAAACAGTGACCCTCTATAGTGTACACGGAGTGACACTCACACTGAATAAACAGTGACCCTCTATAGTGTACATGGAGTGACCCTCACCCAGAATAAACTGTGACCCTCTATAGTGTACACGGAATGACCCTCACCCAAAATAAACAGTGACCCTCTATAGTGTACTCGGAGTGACCCTCTATAGTGTACACGGAGTGACCCTCACCCAGAATAAACAGTGACCCTCTATAGTGTACACGGAGTGACACTCACACTGAATAAACAGTGACTCTCTATAGTGTACACGGAGTGACCCTCTATAGTGTACATGGAGTGACCCACTATAGTGTACACGGAGTAACCCTCACCCAGAATAAACAGTGACCCTCTATAGTGTACACGGAGTGACACTCACCCAGAATAAACAGTGACACTCTATAGTGTACACGGAGTGACCCTGAGCCAGAATAAACAGTGACCCTCTAAAGTGTACATGGAGTGACCCTCACCCAGAATAAACAGTGACCCTCTATACTGTACATGGAGTGACCCTCACCCAGAATAAACAGTGACCCTCTATAGTGTACATGGAGTGACCCTCTATAGTGTACACGGAGTGACCCTCACCCAAAATAAACAATGACCCTCTATAGTGAACACGGAGTGACCCTCTATAGTGTACACGGAGTGACCCTCAACCAAAATAAACAATGACCCTCTATAGTGTACACGGAGTGACCATCACACTGAATGAACAGTGACCCTCTACAGTGTACACGGAGTGACCCTCTATAGTGTACACAGAGTGACCATCACCCAAAATAAACAGTGACCTACTATAGTGTACACGGAGTGACCGTCACACTGAATGAACAGTGACCCTCTACAGTGTACACGGAGTGACCCTCTATAGTGTACACAGTGACCCTCTATAGTGTACACGGAGTGACACTCACCAGGAATAAACAGTTGCACTCTATAGTGTACATGGAGTGACCCTCTCCCAGAATAAACAGTGACCCTCTATAGTGTACATGGAGTGACCCTCACCCAGAATAAACAGTGACCCTCTATAGTGTACACGGAGTGACCCTCAACCAGAATAAACAGTGACCCTCTATAGTGTACACAGAGTGACCCTCACCCAAAATAAACAGTGACCTACTATAGTGTACACGGAGTGACCCTCTATAGTGTACACTCAGTGACCCTCACACTGAATGAACAGTGACCCTCTACAGTGTACACGGAGTGACTCTCAGCCAGAATAAACAGTGACCCTCTATAGTGTACACGGAGTGACCCTCTATAGTGTACACAGAGTGACCATCTATAGTGTACACGGAGTGACACTCACCAAGAATAAACAGTGACCCTCCATAGTGTACATGGAGTGACCCTCTCCCAGAAAAAACAGTGACCCTCTATAGTGTACATGGAGTGACCGTCACCCAGAATAAACAGTGACCCTCTATAGTGTACATGGAGTGACCCTCTATAGTGTACATGGAGTGACCCTCACCCAAAATAAACAGTGACCCTCTATAGTGTACTCGGAGTGACCCTCTATAGTGTACACGGAGTGACCCTCACCCAGAATAAACAGTGACCCTCTATAGTGTACACGGAGTGACACTCACACTGAATAAACAGTGACTCTCTATAGTGTACACGGAGTGACCCTCTATAGTGTACATGGAGTGACCCACTATAGTGTACACGGAGTAACCCTCACCCAGAATAAACAGTGACCCTCTATAGTGTACACGGAGTGACACTCACCCAGAATAAACAGTGACACTCTATAGTGTACATGGAGTGACCCTCACCCAGAATAAACAGTGACCCTCTATAGTGTACATGGAGTGACCCTCTATAGTGTACACGGAGTGACCCTCACCCAAAATAAACAATGACCCTCTATAGTGAACACGGAGTGACCCTCTATAGTGTACACGGAGTGACCCTCAACCAAAATAAACAATGACCCTCTATAGTGTACACGGAGTGACCATCACACTGAATGAACAGTGACCCTCTACAGTGTACACGGAGTGACCCTCTATAGTGTACACAGAGTGACCCTCACCCAAAATAAACAGTGACCTACTATAGTGTACACGGAGTGACCGTCACACTGAATGAACAGTGACCCTCTACAGTGTACACGGAGTGACCCTCTATAGTGTACACAGTGACCCTCTATAGTGTACACGGAGTGACACTCACCAGGAATAAACAGTTGCACTCTATAGTGTACATGGAGTGACCCTCTCCCAGAATAAACAGTGACCCTCTATAGTGTACATGGAGTGACCCTCACCCAGAATAAACAGTGACCCTCTATAGTGTACACGGAGTGACCCTCAACCAGAATAAACAGTGACCCTCTATAGTGTACACAGAGTGACCCTCACCCAAAATAAACAGTGACCTACTATAGTGTACACGGAGTGACCCTCTATAGTGTACACTCAGTGACCCTCACACTGAATGAACAGTGACCCTCTACAGTGTACACGGAGTGACTCTCAGCCAGAATAAACAGTGACCCTCTATAGTGTACACGGAGTGACCCTCTATAGTGTACACAGAGTGACCATCTATAGTGTACACGGAGTGACACTCACCAAGAATAAACAGTGACCCTCCATAGTGTACATGGAGTGACCCTCTCCCAGAAAAAACAGTGACCCTCTATAGTGTACATGGAGTGACCGTCACCCAGAATAAACAGTGACCCTCTGTAGTGTACATGGAGTGACCCTCTATAGTGTACACGGAGTGACCCTCACCCAAAATAAACAGTGACCCTCTATAGTGTACTCGGAGTGACCCTCTATAGTGTACACGGAGTGACCCTCACCCAGAATAAACAGTGACCCTCTATAGTGTACACGGAGTGACACTCACACTGAATAAACAGTGACTCTCTATAGTGTACACGGAGTGACCCTCTATAGTGTACATGGAGTGACCCACTATAGTGTACACGTAGTAACCCTCACCCAGAATAAACAGTGACCCTCTATAGTGTACACGGAGTGACACTCACCCAGAATAAACAGTGACACTCTATAGTGTACACGGAGTGACCCTGAGCCAGAATAAACAGTGACCCTCTAAAGTGTACATGGAGTGACCCTCACCCAGAATAAACAGTGACCCTCTATAGTGTACATGGAGTGACCCTCACCCAGAATAAACAGTGACCCTCTATAGTGTACATGGAGTGACCCTCTATAGTGTACACGGAGTGACCCTCACCCAAAATAAACAATGACCCTCTATAGTGAACACGGAGTGACCCTCTATAGTGTACACGGAGTGACCCTCAACCAAAATAAACAATGACCCTCTATAGTGTACACGGAGTGACCATCACACTGAATGAACAGTGACCCTCTACAGTGTACACGGAGTGACCCTCTATAGTGTACACAGAGTGACCCTCACCCACAATAAACAGTGACCTACTATAGTGTACACGGAGTGACCGTCACACTGAATGAACAGTGACCCTCTACAGTGTACACGGAGTGACCCTCTATAGTGTACACAGTGACCCTCTATAGTGTACACGGAGTGACACTCACCAGGAATAAACAGTTGCACTCTATAGTGTACATGGAGTGACCCTCTCCCAGAATAAACAGTGACCCTCTATAGTGTACATGGAGTGACCCTCACCCAGAATAAACAGTGACCCTCTATAGTGTACACGGAGTGACCCTCAACCAGAATAAACAGTGACCCTCTATAGTGTACACAGAGTGACCCTCACCCAAAATAAACAGTGACCTACTATAGTGTACACGGAGTGACCCTCTATAGTGTACACTCAGTGACCCTCACACTGAATGAACAGTGACCCTCTACAGTGTACACGGAGTGACTCTCAGCCAGAATAAACAGTGACCCTCTATAGTGTACACGGAGTGACCCTCTATAGTGTACACAGAGTGACCATCTATAGTGTACACGGAGTGACACTCACCAAGAATAAACAGTGACCCTCCATAGTGTACATGGAGTGACCCTCTCCCAGAAAAAACAGTGACCCTCTATAGTGTACATGGTGTGACCGTCACCCAGAATAAACAGTGACCCTCTATAGTGTACACGGAGTGACCCTCAACCAGAATATACAGTGACCCTCTATAGTGTACACGGAGTGACCCTCACCCAAAATAAACAGTGACCTACTATAGTGTACACGGAGTGACCCTCTATAGTGTACATGGAGTGACCCTCACCCAAAATAAACAGTGACCTACTATAGTTTACACGGAGTGACCCTCACACTGAATGAACAGTGACCCTCTACAGTGTACACGGAGTGACCCTCAGCCAGAATAAACAGTGACCCTCTATAGTGTACACGGAGTGACCCTCTATAGTGTACACAGAGTGACCCACTATAGTGTACATGGAATAAACAGAATAAACAGTGACCCTCTATAGTGTACACGGAGTGACCCTCTATAGTGTACATGGAGTGACCCTCACCCAGAATAAACAGTGACCCTCTATAGTGTACACGGAGAGACCGTCACCCAGAATAAACAGTGACCCTCTATAGTGACATGGAGTGACCCTCTATAGTGTACACGGAGTGACCCTCTATAGTGTACACGGAGTGACACTCACCCGGAATAAACAGTGACCCTCTATAGTATACACTGAGTGACCCTCTATAGTGTACACGGAGTGACACTCACCCAGAATAAACAGTGACCCTCTATAGTGTACATGGAGTGACCCTCTATAGTGTACACGGAGTGACCCTCTATAGTGTACACAGAGTTACGCACTATAGTGTACATGGAATAAACAGAATAAACAGTGACCCTCTATAGTGTACACGGAGTGACCCTCTATAGTGTACACGGAGTGACACTCTCCCGGAATAAACAGTGACCCTCTATAGTGTACACTGAGTGACCCTCTATAGTGTACACGGAGTGACACTCACCCAGAATAAACAGTGACCCTCTATAGTGTACATGGAGTGACCCTCTATAGTGTACACGGAGTGACCCTCTATAGTGTACACAGAGTTACGCACTATAGTGTACATGGAATAAACAGAATAAACAGTGACCCTCTATAGTGTACACGGAGTGACCCTCTATAGTGTACACAGAGTTTCCCTCTATAGTGTACACGGAGTGACACTCACCCAGAATAAACAGTGACCCTCTATAGTGTACATGCAGTGACCCTCTATAGTGTACACGGAGTGACCCACACCCAGAATAAACAGTGACCCTCTATAGTGTACATTGAGTGACCCTCACCCAGAATAAACAGTGACCCTCTATAGTGTACAGTGAGTGACCCTCACCCAGAATAAACAGTGACCCTCCATAGTGTAAATGGAGTGACCCTCTATAGTGTACATGGAGTGACCCTCATCCAGAATAAACAATGACCCTCTATAGTGTACATGGAGTGACCCTCACCCAGAATAAACAGTGACCCTCTAGAGTGTACACAGAGTGACCCTCTATAGTGTACATGGAGTGACCCTCACACAAAATAAACAGTGACCTACTATAGTGTACACGGAGTGACCCTCACACTGAATGAACAGTGACCCTCTACAGTGTACACGGAGTGACCCTCAGCCAGAATAAACAGTGACCCTCTATAGTGTACACGGAGTGACCCTCTATAGTGTACACAGAGTGACCCACTATAGTGTACATGGAATAAACAGAATAAACAGTGACCCTCTATAGTGTACACGGAGTGACCCTCTATAGTGTACATGGAGTGACCCTCACCCAGAATAAACAGTGACCCTCTATAGTGTACACGGAGTGACCCTCACCCAGAATAAACAGTGACCCTCTATAGTGACATGGAGTGACCCTCTATAGTGTACACGGAGTGACCCTCTATAGTGTACATGGAGTGACACTCACCCGGAATAAACAGTGACCCTCTATAGTGTACACTGAGTGACCCTCTATAGTGTACACGGAGTGACACTCACCCAGAATAAACAGTGACCCTCTATAGTGTACATGGAGTGACCCTCTATAGTGTACACGGAGTGACCCTCTATAGTGTACACAGAGTTACGCACTATAGTGTACATGGAATAAACAGAATAAACAGTGACCCTCTATAGTGTACACGGAGTGACCCTCTATAGTGTACATGGAGTGACCCTCACCCAGAATAAACAGTGACCCTCTATAGTGTACACAGAGTGACCCTCTATAGTGTACATGCAGTGACCCTCTATAGTGTACACGGAGTGACCCACACCCAGAATAAACAGTGACCCTCTATAGTGTACATGGAGTGACCCTCACCCAGAATAAACAGTGACCCTCTATAGTGTACAGTGAGTGACCCTCACCCAGAATAAACAGTGACGCTCTATAGTGTACATGGAGTGACCCTATATAGTGTACATGGAGTGACCCTCATCCAGAATAAACAATGACCCTCTATAGTGTACATGGAGTGACCCTCACCCAGAATAAACAGTGACTCTCTATAGTGTACACAGAGTGACCCTCACACTGAATAAACAGTGACTGTACAGTTACACAGTGAGTGACCCTCTATAGTGAACACAGAGTGACCCTCACCCAGAATAAACAGTGACCCTCTATAGTGTACACGGAGTGACCCTCTATAGTGTACACAGAGTGACCCTCTATAGTGTACACGGAGTGACACTCACCAAGAATAAACAGTGACCCTCTATAGTGTACATGGAGTGACCCTCTCCCAGAATAAACAGTGACCCTCTATAGTGTACATGGAGTGACCGTCACCCAGAATAAACAGTGACCCTCTATAGTGTACACGGAGTGACCCTCAATCAGAATATACAGTGACCCTCTATAGTGTACACGGAGTGACCCTCACCCAAAATAAACAGTGACCTACTATAGTGTACACGGAGTGACCCTCTATAGTGTACATGGAGTGACCCTCACCCAAAATAAACAGTGACCTACTATAGTGTACACGGAGTGACCCTCTATAGTGTACATGGAGTGACCCTCACACTGAATGAACAGTGACCCTCTACAGTGTACACGGAGTGACCCTCAGCCAGAATAAACAGTGACCCTCTATAGTGTACATGGAGTGACCCTCTCCCAGAATAAACAGTGACCCTCTACAGTGTACACGGAGTGACCCTCTATAGTGTACACAGAGTGACCCTCTATAGTGTACACGGAGTGACCCTCACCCAAAATAAACAGTGACCCTCTACAGTGTACACGGAGTGACCCTCAGCCAGAATAAACAGTGACCCTCTATAGTGTACATGGAGTGACCCACTATAGTGTACATGGAATAAACAGAATAAACAGTGACCCTCTATAGTGTACACGGAGTGACCCTCTATAGTGTACATGGAGTGACCCTCACCCAGAATAAACAGTGACCCTCTATAGTGTACACGGAGTGACCCTCACCCAGAATAAACAGTGACCCTCTATAGTGACATGGAGTGACCCTCTATAGTGTACACGGAGTGACACTCACCCAGAATAAACAGTGACCCTCTATAGTGTACATGCAGTGACCCTCTATAGTGTACACGGAGTGACCCACACCCAGAATAAACAGTGACGCTCTATAGTGTACATGGAGTGACCCTATATAGTGTACATGGAGTGACCCTCATCCAGAATAAACAATGACCCTCTATAGTGTACATGGAGTGACCCTCACCCAGAATAAACAGTGACCCTCTATAGTGTACACAGAGTGACCCTCTATAGTGTACACAGAGTGACCCTCACCTAGAATAAACAGTGACCCTCTATAGTGTACACGGAGTGACCCTCACCCAGAATAAACAGTGACCCTCTATAGTGTACACAGAGTGACCCTCTATAGTGTACACGGAGTGACACTCACCCAGAATAAACAGTGACCCTCTATAGTGTACATGCAGTGACCCTCTATAGTGTACACGGAGTGACCCACACCCAGAATAAACAGTGACCCTCTATAGTGTACATGGAGTGACCCTCACCCAGAATAAACAGTGACCCTCTATAGTGTACAGTGAGTGACCCTCACCCAGAATAAACAGTGACGCTCTATAGTGTACATGGAGTGACCCTATATAGTGTACATGGAGTGACCCTCATCCAGAATAAACAATGACCCTCTATAGTGTACATGGAGTGACCCTCACCCAGAATAAACAGTGACCCTCTATAGTGTACACAGAGTGACCCTCACACTGAATAAACAGTGACTGTACAGTTACACAGTGAGTGACCCTCTATAGTGTACACAGAGTGACCCTCACCCAGAATAAACAGTGACCCTCTATAGTGTACACGGAGTGACCCTCTATAGTGTACACAGAGTGACCCTCTATAGTGTACACGGAGTGACACTCACCAAGAATAAACAGTGACCCTCTATAGTGTACATGGAGTGACACTCACCCGGAATAAACAGTGACCCTCTATAGTGTACACTGAGTGACCCTCTATAGTGTACACGGAGTGACACTCACCCAGAATAAACAGTGACCCTCTATAGTGTACATGGAGTGACCCTCTATAGTGTACACGGAGTGACCCTCTATAGTGTACACAGAGTTACGCACTATAGTGTACATGGAATAAACAGAATAAACAGTGACCCTCTATAGTGTACACGGAGTGACCCTCTATAGTGTACACGGAGTGACACTCACCCGGAATAAACAGTGACCCTCTATAGTGTACACTGAGTGACCCTCTATAGTGTACACGGAGTGACACTCACCCAGAATAAACAGTGACCCTCTATAGTGTACATGGAGTGACCCTCTATAGTGTACACGGAGTGACCCTCTATAGTGTACACAGAGTTACGCACTATAGTGTACATGGAATAAACAGAATAAACAGTGACCCTCTATAGTGTACACGGAGTGACCCTCTATAGTGTACACAGAGTGACCCTCTATAGTGTACACGGAGTGACACTCACCCAGAATAAACAGTGACCCTCTATAGTGTACATGCAGTGACCCTCTATAGTGTACACGGAGTGACCCACACCCAGAATAAACAGTGACCCTCTATAGTGTACATTGAGTGACCCTCACCCAGAATAAACAGTGACCCTCTATAGTGTACAGTGAGTGACCCTCACCCAGAATAAACAGTGACCCTCCATAGTGTACATGGAGTGACCCTCTATAGTGTACATGGAGTGACCCTCATCCAGAATAAACAATGACCCTCTATAGTGTACATGGAGTGACCCTCACCCAGAATAAACAGTGACCCTCTAGAGTGTACACAGAGTGACCCTCTATAGTGTACATGGAGTGACCCTCACCCAAAATAAACAGTGACCTACTATAGTGTACACGGAGTGACCCTCACACTGAATGAACAGTGACCCTCTACAGTGTACACGGAGTGACCCTCAGCCAGAATAAACAGTGACCCTCTATAGTGTACACGGAGTGACCCTCTATAGTGTACACAGAGTGACCCACTATAGTGTACATGGAATAAACAGAATAAACAGTGACCCTCTATAGTGTACACGGAGTGACCCTCTATAGTGTACATGGAGTGACCCTCACCCAGAATAAACAGTGACCCTCTATAGTGTACACGGAGTGACCCTCACCCAGAATAAACAGTGACCCTCTATAGTGACATGGAGTGACCCTCTATAGTGTACACGGAGTGACCCTCTATAGTGTACATGGAGTGACACTCACCCGGAATAAACAGTGACCCTCTATAGTGTACACTGAGTGACCCTCTATAGTGTACACGGAGTGACACTCACCCAGAATAAACAGTGACCCTCTATAGTGTACATGGAGTGACCCTCTATAGTGTACACGGAGTGACCCTCTATAGTGTACACAGAGTTACGCACTATAGTGTACATGGAATAAACAGAATAAACAGTGACCCTCTATAGTGTACACGGAGTGACCCTCTATAGTGTACATGGAGTGACCCTCACCCAGAATAAACAGTGACCCTCTATAGTGTACACAGAGTGACCCTCTATAGTGTACACGGAGTGACACTCACCCAGAATAAACAGTGACCCTCTATAGTGTACATGCAGTGACCCTCTATAGTGTACACGGAGTGACCCACACCCAGAATAAACAGTGACCCTCTATAGTGTACATGGAGTGACCCTCACCCAGAATAAACAGTGACCCTCTATAGTGTACAGTGAGTGACCCTCACCCAGAATAAACAGTGACGCTCTATAGTGTACATGGAGTGACCCTATATAGTGTACATGGAGTGACCCTCATCCAGAATAAACAATGACCCTCTATAGTGTACATGGAGTGACCCTCACCCAGAATAAACAGTGACCCTCTATAGTGTACACAGAGTGACCCTCACACTGAATAAACAGTGACTGTACAGTTACACAGTGAGTGACCCTCTATAGTGAACACAGAGTGACCCTCACCCAGAATAAACAGTGACCCTCTATAGTGTACACGGAGTGACCCTCTATAGTGTACACAGAGTGACCCTCTATAGTGTACACGGAGTGACACTCACCAAGAATAAACAGTGACCCTCTATAGTGTACATGGAGTGACCCTCTCCCAGAATAAACAGTGACCCTCTATAGTGTACATGGAGTGACCGTCACCCAGAATAAACAGTGACCCTCTATAGTGTACACGGAGTGACCCTCAATCAGAATATACAGTGACCCTCTATAGTGTACACGGAGTGACCCTCACCCAAAATAAACAGTGACCTACTATAGTGTACACGGAGTGACCCTCTATAGTGTACATGGAGTGACCCTCACCCAAAATAAACAGTGACCTACTATAGTGTACACGGAGTGACCCTCTATAGTGTACACGGAGTGACCCTCACACTGAATGAACAGTGACCCTCTACAGTGTACACGGAGTGACCCTCAGCCAGAATAAACAGTGACCCTCTATAGTGTACATGGAGTGACCCTCTCCCAGAATAAACAGTGACCCTCTACAGTGTACACGGAGTGACCCTCTATAGTGTACACAGAGTGACCCTCTATAGTGTACACGGAGTGACCCTCACCCAAAATAAACAGTGACCCTCTACAGTGTACACGGAGTGACCCTCAGCCAGAATAAACAGTGACCCTCTATAGTGTACATGGAGTGACCCACTATAGTGTACATGGAATAAACAGAATAAACAGTGACCCTCTATAGTGTACACGGAGTGACCCTCTATAGTGTACATGGAGTGACCCTCACCCAGAATAAACAGTGACCCTCTATAGTGTACACGGAGTGACCCTCACCCAGAATAAACAGTGACCCTCTATAGTGACATGGAGTGACCCTCTATAGTGTACACGGAGTGACACTCACCCAGAATAAACAGTGACCCTCTATAGTGTACATGCAGTGACCCTCTATAGTGTACACGGAGTGACCCACACCCAGAATAAACAGTGACCCTCTATAGTGTACATGGAGTGACCCTCACCCAGAATAAACAGTGACCCTCTATAGTGTACAGTGAGTGACCCTCACCCAGAATAAACAGTGACGCTCTATAGTGTACATGGAGTGACCCTATATAGTGTACATGGAGTGACCCTCATCCAGAATAAACAATGACCCTCTATAGTGTACATGGAGTGACCCTCACCCAGAATAAACAGTGACCCTCTATAGTGTACACAGAGTGACCCTCTATAGTGTACACAGAGTGACCCTCACCTAGAATAAACAGTGACCCTCTATAGTGTACACGGAGTGACCCTCACCCAGAATAAACAGTGACCCTCTATAGTGTACACAGAGTGACCCTCTATAGTGTACACGGAGTGACACTCACCCAGAATAAACAGTGACCCTCTATAGTGTACATGCAGTGACCCTCTATAGTGTACACGGAGTGACCCACACCCAGAATAAACAGTGACCCTCTATAGTGTACATGGAGTGACCCTCACCCAGAATAAACAGTGACCCTCTATAGTGTACAGTGAGTGACCCTCACCCAGAATAAACAGTGACGCTCTATAGTGTACATGGAGTGACCCTATATAGTGTACATGGAGTGACCCTCATCCAGAATAAACAATGACCCTCTATAGTGTACATGGAGTGACCCTCACCCAGAATAAACAGTGACCCTCTATAGTGTACACAGAGTGACCCTCACACTGAATAAACAGTGACTGTACAGTTACACAGTGAGTGACCCTCTATAGTGTACACAGAGTGACCCTCACCCAGAATAAACAGTGACCCTCTATAGTGTACACGGAGTGACCCTCTATAGTGTACACAGAGTGACCCTCTATAGTGTACACGGAGTGACACTCACCAAGAATAAACAGTGACCCTCTATAGTGTACATGGAGTGACACTCACCCGGAATAAACAGTGACCCTCTATAGTGTACACTGAGTGACCCTCTATAGTGTACACGGAGTGACACTCACCCAGAATAAACAGTGACCCTCTATAGTGTACATGGAGTGACCCTCTATAGTGTACACGGAGTGACCCTCTATAGTGTACACAGAGTTACGCACTATAGTGTACATGGAATAAACAGAATAAACAGTGACCCTCTATAGTGTACACGGAGTGACCCTCTATAGTGTACATGGAGTGACCCTCACCCAGAATAAACAGTGACCCTCTATAGTGTACACAGAGTGACCCTCTATAGTGTACACGGAGTGACACTCACCCAGAATAAACAGTGACCCTCTATAGTGTACATGCAGTGACCCTCTATAGTGTACACGGAGTGACCCACACCCAGAATAAACAGTGACCCTCTATAGTGCACATGGAGTGACCCTCACCCAGAATAAACAGTGACCCTCTATAGTGTACAGTGAGTGACCCTCACCCAGAATAAACAGTGACGCTCTATAGTGTACATGGAGTGACCCTATATAGTGTACATGGAGTGACCCTCATCCAGAATAAACAATGACCCTCTATAGTGTACATGGAGTGACCCTCACCCAGAATAAACAGTGACCCTCTATAGTGTACACAGAGTGAACCTCACACTGAATAAACAGTGACTGTACAGTTACACAGTGAGTGACCCTCTATAGTGTACACAGAGTGACCCTCACCCAGAATAAACAGTGACCCTCTATAGTGTACACGGAGTGACCCTCTATAGTGTACACAGAGTGACCCTCTATAGTGTACACGGAGTGACACTCACCAAGAATAAACAGTGACCCTCTATAGTGTACATGGAGTGACCCTCTCCCAGAATAAACAGTGACCCTCTATAGTGTACATGGAGTGACCGTCACCCAGAATAAACAGTGACCCTCTATAGTGTACACGGAGTGACCCTCAATCAGAATATACAGTGACCCTCTATAGTGTACACGGAGTGACCCTCACCCAAAATAAACAGTGACCTACTATAGTGTACACGGAGTGACCCTCTATAGTGTACATGGAGTGACCCTCACCCAAAATAAACAGTGACCTACTATAGTGTACACGGAGTGATCCTCTATAGTGTACACGGAGTGACCCTCACACTGAATGAACAGTGACCCTCTACAGTGTACACGGAGTGACCCTCAGCCAGAATAAACAGTGACCCTCTATAGTGTACATGGAGTGACCCTCTCCCAGAATAAACAGTGACCCTCTACAGTGTACACGGAGTGACCCTCTATAGTGTACACAGAGTGACCCTCTATAGTGTACACGGAGTGACCCTCACCCAAAATAAACAGTGACCCTCTACAGTGTACACGGAGTGACCCTCAGCCAGAATAAACAGTGACCCTCTATAGTGTACATGGAGTGACCCACTATAGTGTACATGGAATAAACAGAATAAACAGTGACCCTCTATAGTGTACACGGAGTGACCCTCTATAGTGTACATGGAGTGACCCTCACCCAGAATAAACAGTGACCCTCTATAGTGTACACGGAGTGACCCTCACCCAGAATAAACAGTGACCCTCTATAGTGACATGGAGTGACCCTCTATAGTGTACACGGAGTGACACTCACCCAGAATAAACAGTGACCCTCTATAGTGTACATGCAGTGACCCTCTATAGTGTACACGGAGTGACCCACACCCAGAATAAACAGTGACCCTCTATAGTGTACATGGAGTGACCCTCACCCAGAATAAACAGTGACCCTCTATAGTGTACAGTGAGTGACCCTCACCCAGAATAAACAGTGACGCTCTATAGTGTACATGGAGTGACCCTATATAGTGTACATGGAGTGACCCTCATCCAGAATAAACAATGACCCTCTATAGTGTACATGGAGTGACCCTCACCCAGAATAAACAGTGACCCTCTATAGTGTACACAGAGTGACCCTCTATAGTGTACACAGAGTGACCCTCACCTAGAATAAACAGTGACCCTCTATGGTGTACACGGAGTGACCCTCACCCAGAATAAACAGTGACCCTCTATAGTGTACACAGAGTGACCCTCTATAGTGTACACGGAGTGACACTCACCCAGAATAAACAGTGACCCTCTATAGTGTACATGCAGTGACCCTCTATAGTGTACACGGAGTGACCCACACCCAGAATAAACAGTGACCCTCTATAGTGTACATGGAGTGACCCTCACCCAGAATAAACAGTGACCCTCTATAGTGTACAGTGAGTGACCCTCACCCAGAATAAACAGTGACGCTCTATAGTGTACATGGAGTGACCCTATATAGTGTACATGGAGTGACCCTCATCCAGAATAAACAATGACCCTCTATAGTGTACATGGAGTGACCCTCACCCAGAATAAACAGTGACCCTCTATAGTGTACACAGAGTGACCCTCACACTGAATAAACAGTGACTGTACAGTTACACAGTGAGTGACCCTCTATAGTGTACACAGAGTGACCCTCACCCAGAATAAACAGTGACCCTCTATAGTGTACACGGAGTGACCCTCTATAGTGTACACAGAGTGACCCTCTATAGTGTACACGGAGTGACACTCACCAAGAATAAACAGTGACCCTCTATAGTGTACATGGAGTGACCCTCTCCCAGAATAAACAGTGACCCTCTATAGTGTACATGGAGTGACCGTCACCCACAATAAACAGTGACCCTCTATAGTGTACACGGAGTGACCCTCAATCAGAATATACAGTGACCCTCTATAGTGTACACGGAGTGACCCTCACCCAAAATAAACAGTGACCTACTATAGTGTACACGGAGTGACCCTCTATAGTGTACATGGAGTGACCCTCACCCAAAATAAACAGTGACCTACTATAGTGTACACGGAGTGACCCTTTATAGTGTACACGGAGTGACCCTGACACTGAATGAACAGTGACCCTCTACAGTGTACACGGAGTGACCCTATCCCAGAATAAATAGTGACCCTCTACAGTGTACACGGAGTGACCCTCTATAGTGTACACAGAGTGACCCTCTATAGTGTACACGGAGTGACCCTCACCCAAAATAAACAGTGACCTACTATAGTGTACACGGAGTGACCCTCTATAGTGTACACGGAGTGACCCTCACACTGAATGAACAGTGACCCTCTACAGTGTACACGGAGTGACCCTCAGCCAGAATAAACAGTGACCCTCTATAGTGTACACGGAGTGACCCTCTATAGTGTACACAGAGTGACCCACTATAGTGTACATGGAATAAACAGAATAAACAGTGACCCTCTATAGTGTACACGGAGTGACCCTCTATAGTGTACATGGAGTGACACTCACCCAGAATAAACAGTGACCCTCTATAGTGTACACGGAGTGACCCTCACCCAGAATAAACAGTGACCCTCTATAGTGACATGGAGTGACCCTCTATAGTGTACACGGAGTGACCCTCACCCAAAATAAACAATGACCCTCTATAGTGTACATGGAGTGACACTCACCCAGAATAAACAGTGACCCTCTATAGTGTACAGAGAGTGACCCTCTATAGTGTACACGGAGTGACACTCACATTGAATAAACAGTGACCCTCTATAGTGTACACGGAGTGACCCTCACCCAAAATAAACAGTGACCTACTATAGTGTACACGGAGTGACCGTCACACTGAATGAACAGTGACCCTCTACAGTGTACACGGAGTGACCCTTTATAGTGTACACAGAGTGACCCTCTATAGTGTACACGGAGTGACACTCACCAGGAATAAACAGTTGCACTCTATAGTGTACATGGAGTGACCCTCACCCAGAATAAACAGTGACCCTCTATAGTGTACACGGAGTGACCCTCACCCAGAATAAACAGTGACCCTCTATAGTGACATGGAGTGACCCTCTATAGTGTACACGGAGTGACCCTCACCCAAAATAAACAATGACCCTCTATAGTGTACATGGAGTGACACTCACCCAGAATAAACAGTGACCCTCTATAGTGTACAGAGAGTGACCCTCTATAGTGTACACGGAGTGACACTCACACTGAATAAACAGTGACCCTCTATAGTGTACACGGAGTGACCCTCACCCAAAATAAACAGTGACCTACTATAGTGTACACGGAGTGACCGTCACACTGAATGAACAGTGACCCTCTACAGTGTACACGGAGTGACCCTCTATAGTGTACACGGAGTGATCCTCACCCAAAATAAACAATGACCCTCTATAGTGTACACGGAGTGACCCTCTATACTGTACACGGAGTGACCCTCACCCAAAATAAACAATGACCCTTTATAGTGTACATGGAGTGACACTCACCCAGAATAAACAGTGACCCTCTATAGTGTATAGAGAGTGACCCTCTATAGTGTACACGGAGTGACACTCACACTGAATAAACAGTGACCCTCTATAGTGTACATGGAGTGACCGTCACCCAGAATAAACAGTGACCCTCTATAGTGTACACGGAGTGACCCTCAATCAGAATATACAGTGACCCTCTATAGTGTACACGGAGTGACCCTCACCCAAAATAAACAGTGACCTACTATAGTGTACACGGAGTGACCCTCTATAGTGTACATGGAGTGACCCTCACCCAAAATAAACAGTGACCTACTATAGTGTACACGGAGTGATCCTCTATAGTGTACACGGAGTGACCCTCACACTGAATGAACAGTGACCCTCTACAGTGTACACGGAGTGACCCTCAGCCAGAATAAACAGTGACCCTCTATAGTGTACATGGAGTGACCCTCTCCCAGAATAAACAGTGACCCTCTACAGTGTACACGGAGTGACCCTCTATAGTGTACACAGAGTGACCCTCTATAGTGTACACGGAGTGACCCTCACCCAAAATAAACAGTGACCCTCTACAGTGTACACGGAGTGACCCTCAGCCAGAATAAACAGTGACCCTCTATAGTGTACATGGAGTGACCCACTATAGTGTACATGGAATAAACAGAATAAACAGTGACCCTCTATAGTGTACACGGAGTGACCCTCTATAGTGTACATGGAGTGACCCTCACCCAGAATAAACAGTGACCCTCTATAGTGTACACGGAGTGACCCTCACCCAGAATAAACAGTGACCCTCTATAGTGACATGGAGTGACCCTCTATAGTGTACACGGAGTGACACTCACCCAGAATAAACAGTGACCCTCTATAGTGTACATGCAGTGACCCTCTATAGTGTACACGGAGTGACCCACACCCAGAATAAACAGTGACCCTCTATAGTGTACATGGAGTGACCCTCACCCAGAATAAACAGTGACCCTCTATAGTGTACAGTGAGTGACCCTCACCCAGAATAAACAGTGACGCTCTATAGTGTACATGGAGTGACCCTATATAGTGTACATGGAGTGACCCTCATCCAGAATAAACAATGACCCTCTATAGTGTACATGGAGTGACCCTCACCCAGAATAAACAGTGACCCTCTATAGTGTACACAGAGTGACCCTCTATAGTGTACACAGAGTGACCCTCACCTAGAATAAACAGTGACCCTCTATGGTGTACACGGAGTGACCCTCACCCAGAATAAACAGTGACCCTCTATAGTGTACACAGAGTGACCCTCTATAGTGTACACGGAGTGACACTCACCCAGAATAAACAGTGACCCTCTATAGTGTACATGCAGTGACCCTCTATAGTGTACACGGAGTGACCCACACCCAGAATAAACAGTGACCCTCTATAGTGTACATGGAGTGACCCTCACCCAGAATAAACAGTGACCCTCTATAGTGTACAGTGAGTGACCCTCACCCAGAATAAACAGTGACGCTCTATAGTGTACATGGAGTGACCCTATATAGTGTACATGGAGTGACCCTCATCCAGAATAAACAATGACCCTCTATAGTGTACATGGAGTGACCCTCACCCAGAATAAACAGTGACCCTCTATAGTGTACACAGAGTGACCCTCACACTGAATAAACAGTGACTGTACAGTTACACAGTGAGTGACCCTCTATAGTGTACACAGAGTGACCCTCACCCAGAATAAACAGTGACCCTCTATAGTGTACACGGAGTGACCCTCTATAGTGTACACAGAGTGACCCTCTATAGTGTACACGGAGTGACACTCACCAAGAATAAACAGTGACCCTCTATAGTGTACATGGAGTGACCCTCTCCCAGAATAAACAGTGACCCTCTATAGTGTACACGGAGTGACCCTCACCCAGAATAAACAGTGACCCTCTATAGTGACATGGAGTGACCCTCTATAGTGTACACGGAGTGACCCTCACCCAAAATAAACAATGACCCTCTATAGTGTACATGGAGTGACACTCACCCAGAATAAACAGTGACCCTCTATAGTGTACAGAGAGTGACCCTCTATAGTGTACACGGAGTGACACTCACACTGAATAAACAGTGACCCTCTATAGTGTACACGGAGTGACCCTCACCCAAAATAAACAGTGACCTACTATAGTGTACACGGAGTGACCGTCACACTGAATGAACAGTGACCCTCTACAGTGTACACGGAGTGACCCTCTATAGTGTACACGGAGTGATCCTCACCCAAAATAAACAATGACCCTCTATAGTGTACACGGAGTGACCCTCTATACTGTACACGGAGTGACCCTCACCCAAAATAAACAATGACACTTTATAGTGTACATGGAGTGACACTCACCCAGAATAAACAGTGACCCTCTATAGTGTATAGAGAGTGACCCTCTATAGTGTACACGGAGTGACACTCACACTGAATAAACAGTGACCCTCTATAGTGTACATGGAGTGACCGTCACCCAGAATAAACAGTGACCCTCTATAGTGTACACGGAGTGACCCTCAATCAGAATATACAGTGACCCTCTATAGTGTACACGGAGTGACCCTCACCCAAAATAAACAGTGACCTACTATAGTGTACACGGAGTGACCCTCTATAGTGTACATGGAGTGACCCTCACCCAAAATAAACAGTGACCTACTATAGTGTACACGGAGTGATCCTCTATAGTGTACACGGAGTGACCCTCACACTGAATGAACAGTGACCCTCTACAGTGTACACGGAGTGACCCTCAGCCAGAATAAACAGTGACCCTCTATAGTGTACATGGAGTGACCCTCTCCCAGAATAAACAGTGACCCTCTACAGTGTACACGGAGTGACCCTCTATAGTGTACACAGAGTGACCCTCTATAGTGTACACGGAGTGACCCTCACCCAAAATAAACAGTGACCCTCTACAGTGTACACGGAGTGACCCTCAGCCAGAATAAACAGTGACCCTCTATAGTGTACATGGAGTGACCCACTATAGTGTACATGGAATAAACAGAATAAACAGTGACCCTCTATAGTGTACACGGAGTGACCCTCTATAGTGTACATGGAGTGACCCTCACCCAGAATAAACAGTGACCCTCTATAGTGTACACGGAGTGACCCTCACCCAGAATAAACAGTGACCCTCTATAGTGACATGGAGTGACCCTCTATAGTGTACACGGAGTGACACTCACCCAGAATAAACAGTGACCCTCTATAGTGTACATGCAGTGACCCTCTATAGTGTACACGGAGTGACCCACACCCAGAATAAACAGTGACCCTCTATAGTGTACATGGAGTGACCCTCACCCAGAATAAACAGTGACCCTCTATAGTGTACAGTGAGTGACCCTCACCCAGAATAAACAGTGACGCTCTATAGTGTACATGGAGTGACCCTATATAGTGTACATGGAGTGACCCTCATCCAGAATAAACAATGACCCTCTATAGTGTACATGGAGTGACCCTCACCCAGAATAAACAGTGACCCTCTATAGTGTACACAGAGTGACCCTCTATAGTGTACACAGAGTGACCCTCACCTAGAATAAACAGTGACCCTCTATGGTGTACACGGAGTGACCCTCACCCAGAATAAACAGTGACCCTCTATAGTGTACACAGAGTGACCCTCTATAGTGTACACGGAGTGACACTCACCCAGAATAAACAGTGACCCTCTATAGTGTACATGCAGTGACCCTCTATAGTGTACACGGAGTGACCCACACCCAGAATAAACAGTGACCCTCTATAGTGTACATGGAGTGACCCTCACCCAGAATAAACAGTGACCCTCTATAGTGTACAGTGAGTGACCCTCACCCAGAATAAACAGTGACGCTCTATAGTGTACATGGAGTGACCCTATATAGTGTACATGGAGTGACCCTCATCCAGAATAAACAATGACCCTCTATAGTGTACATGGAGTGACCCTCACCCAGAATAAACAGTGACCCTCTATAGTGTACACAGAGTGACCCTCACACTGAATAAACAGTGACTGTACAGTTACACAGTGAGTGACCCTCTATAGTGTACACAGAGTGACCCTCACCCAGAATAAACAGTGACCCTCTATAGTGTACACGGAGTGACCCTCTATAGTGTACACAGAGTGACCCTCTATAGTGTACACGGAGTGACACTCACCAAGAATAAACAGTGACCCTCTATAGTGTACATGGAGTGACCCTCTCCCAGAATAAACAGTGACCCTCTATAGTGTACATGGAGTGACCGTCACCCAGAATAAACAGTGACCCTCTATAGTGTACACGGAGTGACCCTCAATCAGAATATACAGTGACCCTCTATAGTGTACACGGAGTGACCCTCACCCAAAATAAACAGTGACCTACTATAGTGTACACGGAGTGACCCTCTATAGTGTACATGGAGTGACCCTCACCCAAAATAAACAGTGACCTACTATAGTGTACACGGAGTGACCCTTTATAGTGTACACGGAGTGACCCTGACACTGAATGAACAGTGACCCTCTACAGTGTACACGGAGTGACCCTATCCCAGAATAAACAGTGACCCTCTACAGTGTACACGGAGTGACCCTCTATAGTGTACACAGAGTGACCCTCTATAGTGTACACGGAGTGACCCTCACCCAAAATAAACAGTGACCTACTATAGTGTACACGGAGTGACCCTCTATAGTGTACACGGAGTGACCCTCACACTGAATGAACAGTGACCCTCTACAGTGTACACGGAGTGACCCTCAGCCAGAATAAACAGTGACCCTCTATAGTGTACACGGAGTGACCCTCTATAGTGTACACAGAGTGACCCACTATAGTGTACATGGAATAAACAGAATAAACAGTGACCCTCTATAGTGTACACGGAGTGACCCTCTATAGTGTACATGGAGTGACACTCACCCAGAATAAACAGTGACCCTCTATAGTGTACAGTGAGTGACCCTCACCCAGAATAAACAGTGACGCTCTATAGTGTACATGGAGTGACCCTATATAGTGTACATGGAGTGACCCTCATCCAGAATAAACAATGACCCTCTATAGTGTACATGGAGTGACCCTCACCCAGAATAAACAGTGACCCTCTATAGTGTACACAGAGTGACCCTCACACTGAATAAACAGTGACTGTACAGTTACACAGTGAGTGACCCTCTATAGTGTACACAGAGTGACCCTCACCCAGAATAAACAGTGACCCTCTATAGTGTACACGGAGTGACCCTCTATAGTGTACACAGAGTGACCCTCTATAGTGTACACGGAGTGACACTCACCAAGAATAAACAGTGACCCTCTATAGTGTACATGGAGTGACCCTCTCCCAGAATAAACAGTGACCCTCTATAGTGTACATGGAGTGACCGTCACCCAGAATAAACAGTGACCCTCTATAGTGTACACGGAGTGACCCTCAATCAGAATATACAGTGACCCTCTATAGTGTACACGGAGTGACCCTCACCCAAAATAAACAGTGACCTACTATAGTGTACACGGAGTGACCCTCTATAGTGTACATGGAGTGACCCTCACCCAAAATAAACAGTGACCTACTATAGTGTACACGGAGTGACCCTTTATAGTGTACACGGAGTGACCCTGACACTGAATGAACAGTGACCCTCTACAGTGTACACGGAGTGACCCTATCCCAGAATAAACAGTGACCCTCTACAGTGTACACGGAGTGACCCTCTATAGTGTACACAGAGTGACTCTCTATAGTGTACACGGAGTGACCCTCACCCAAAATAAACAGTGACCTACTATAGTGTACACGGAGTGACCCTCTATAGTGTACATGGAGTGACCCTCACACTGAATGAACAGTGACCCTCTACAGTGTACACGGAGTGACCCTCAGCCAGAATAAACAGTGACCCTCTATAGTGTACACGGAGTGACCCTCTATAGTGTACACAGAGTGACCCACTATAGTGTACATGGAATAAACAGAATAAACAGTGACCCTCTATAGTGTACACGGAGTGACCCTCTATAGTGTACATGGAGTGACACTCACCCAGAATAAACAGTGACCCTCTATAGTGTACACGGAGTGACCCTCACCCAGAATAAACAGTGACCCTCTATAGTGACATGGAGTGACCCTCTATAGTGTACACGGAGTGACCCTCACCCAAAATAAACAATGACCCTCTATAGTGTACATGGAGTGACACTCACCCAGAATAAACAGTGACCCTCTATAGTGTACAGAGAGTGACCCTCTATAGTGTACACGGAGTGACACTCACATTGAATAAACAGTGACCCTCTATAGTGTACACGGAGTGACCCTCACCCAAAATAAACAGTGACCTACTATAGTGTACACGGAGTGACCGTCACACTGAATGAACAGTGACCCTCTACAGTGTACACGGAGTGACCCTTTATAGTGTACACAGAGTGACCCTCTATAGTGTACACGGAGTGACACTCACCAGGAATAAACAGTTGCACTCTATAGTGTACATGGAGTGACCCTCACCCAGAATAAACAGTGACCCTCTATAGTGTACACGGAGTGACCCTCACCCAGAATAAACAGTGACCCTCTATAGTGACATGGAGTGACCCTCTATAGTGTACACGGAGTGACCCTCACCCAAAATAAACAATGACCCTCTATAGTGTACATGGAGTGACACTCACCCAGAATAAACAGTGACCCTCTATAGTGTACAGAGAGTGACCCTCTATAGTGTACACGGAGTGACACTCACACTGAATAAACAGTGACCCTCTATAGTGTACACGGAGTGACCCTCACCCAAAATAAACAGTGACCTACTATAGTGTACACGGAGTGACCGTCACACTGAATGAACAGTGACCCTCTACAGTGTACACGGAGTGACCCTCTATAGTGTACACGGAGTGATCCTCACCCAAAATAAACAATGACCCTCTATAGTGTACACGGAGTGACCCTCTATACTGTACACGGAGTGACCCTCACCCAAAATAAACAATGACCCTCTATAGTGTACATGGAGTGACACTCACCCAGAATAAACAGTGACCCTCTATAGTGTATAGAGAGTGACCCTCTATAGTGTACACGGAGTGACACTCACACTGAATAAACAGTGACCCTCTATAGTGTACACGGAGTGACCGTCACACTGAATGAACAGTGACCCTCTACAGTGTACACGGAGTGACCCTCTATAGTGTACACAGAGTGACCCTCTATAGTGTACTCGGAGTGACACTCACCAGGAATAAATAGTTGCACTCTATAGTGTACATGGAGTGACCCTCTCCCAGAATAAACAGTGACCCTCTATAGTGTACATGGAGTGACCCTCACCCAGAATAAACAGTGACCCTCTATAGTGTACACGGAGTGACCCTCAACCAGAATAAACTGAACCTCTATAGTGTACACGGAGTGACCCTCACCCAAAATAAACAGTTACCTACTATAGTGTACACGGAGTGACCCTCTATAGTGTACATGGAGTGACCCTCACCCAGAATAAACAGTGACCCTCTATAGTGTACACGGAGTGACCCTCACCCAAAATAAACAGTGACCCTCTATAGTGTACATGGAGTGACCCTCACCCAGAATAAACAGTGACCCTCTATAGTGTACATGGAGTGACCCTCACCCAGAATAAACAGTGACTCTCTATAGTGTACATGGAGTGACCCTCACCCAGAATAAACAGTGACCCTCTATAGTGTACACGGAGTGACCCTCTCACTGAATAAACAGTGACTGTACAGTTACACAGTGAGTGACCCTCACCCTGAATAAATAGTGACCCTCTACAGTGTACACGGAGTGACCCTCTATAGTGTACACAGAGTGACCCACTATAGTGTACATGGAGTGACCCTCACCCAGAATAAACAGTGACCTACTATAGTGTACACGGAGTGACCCTCTATAGTGTACATGGAGTGACCCTCACCCAGAATAAACAGTGACCCTCTATAGTGTACAGTGTGTGACCCTCACCCAGAATAAACAGTGACCCTCTATAGTGTACACAGAGTGACCCTCCATAGTGTACACGGTGTGACCCTCACTCAGAATAAACAGTGACTCTCTATAGTGTACAGTGAGTGACCCTTACCCAGAATAAACAATGACCCTCTATAGTGTACATGGAGTGACCCTCTATAGTGTACATGGAGTGACCCTCACCCAGAATAAACAGTGACCCTCTATAGTGTACACAGATTGACCCTCACACTGAATAAACAGTTACTGTACAGTTACACAGTGAGTGACCCTCACCCTGAATAAACAGTGACTCTGTACAGTTACACAGTGAGTGACCCTCACCCTGAATAAACAGTGACTCTGTACAGTTACACAGTGAGTGACCCTCACCCTGAATAAACAGTGACTCTGTACAGTTACACAGTGAGTGACCCTCACCCTGAATAAACAGTGACTCTGTACAGTTACACAGTGAGTGACCCTCACCCTGAATAAACAGCGACTGTACAGTTACACAGTGAGTGACCCTCACCCTGAATAAACAGTGACTCTGTACAGTTACACAGTGAGTGACCCTCACCCTGAATAAACAGCGACTGTACAGTTCCACAGTGAGTGACCCTCACCCTGAATACACAGTGACTCTGTACAGTTACACAGTGTCTATCATCCCCATTAAACAGTACAATTACACAATGATCAATGTGGCTACACCTTGCTTGGGATCTCCCCACATTCATCCAATCCTTTTGTCACTTTTTCTCTCCTCCACTCATCCGATTTCCATTTGAAAACACCTTTGCCATTGTCCTTTGACCACATCTTTTGGGAGGAAAGCCCACATTCTCCCTGCTCCCCTCAGATTTAATAAAAGTTAGCTTTATTTGTCACACATACATTGAAACATATGGTGAAATGTGACATTCTGCATCAAAGACCGACACAGTGCTGTGGCCAACCACAAGTTACCAGCATCGACATAGCACACCCACAGCTTACCACCCTAACCCTACGTCTATGGAATTCTGAACTGTACTTCTTTATTCCCCTTTTCAATATGGAACATAGAAAGTTACAGCGCATTACAGGCCCTTCGGCCCAGAATGTTGTGCCGACCATCCAACCTACTCTAGAAACAGTCTAGAATTTCCCTCACGCATAGCCCTCTGTTTCTCTAAGCTCCATGTACCTATCTAAGAGGCTCTTAAAAGACCCTATTGCATCCAATTAATTAATTGTTTTTGAAACATACAGTGATTGGGTCTTGCTCTGTACACTGTCGTCCTGTGACACATTTCACACGGCATCTGTCAGTGGTGATAAAGATTATACTGATTGCGATGTCCTCGGCTGGAACTCCCCGCCCCTGCTGGATGTATCCTGCATCTCCCAGTCTCCAGCACTACACAAACCCTGATTCAGTTATCCTTGCCTCGTCTCCATCCAAGGCCGACCCCTCATACCCACTAAGTTGCCATTCTGCAGCATTCCATCATACCATAAGAGACAGGAGCAGAATTAGACTACCTGGCCCATCAAATCAGCTTCACCATTTCATCATGGCTGACGAATTGTCCCTCTCAACACCATCCTCTTGCCTTCTCCCGGTAACCTTCTACAGCTTTACTAATCAAGAACCCGTTTATCTCTGCTTTAAATATACCCAGTGACTTGGTCTCCACAGCCATCTGAGATAATGAGTTCCATAAATTCACCACCCTCTGCCTGAAGAAAGTCCTCCTCGCCTCTGTTCTAAAGAGACATCCTTCTATTCTGAGGCTATGCCATCTGGTCCTAGACTCCTCCACCAAAGGAAACATTTTCTCCCCATCCACTCTATCTAAGCCTTTCAATATTCGATAGGTTTCAATGATACCCCCCCCCCCCGTCCCATTCTCTTAAACTCCAATGAGTACAGGCCGGAGTCATCAAACATTCCTCATTCCCTTTAATGCAGGAATCACTCTCGAGAACCTTCTTTTGCTCCTCTCCAATACCAGCACATCCTTTCTTAGTTAAGGGGCCCGAGACAGCTCACCACACGCTAAGAGCATTCTGACCAAAGCATTATAAAAACTCAGCGTTACATCTTTACAAGTCGGTATTACAGTGCCCTGTCACCCTCAGTGCGACCACTCACCTGATTTCATCATCCCGACTTCATAACACTTGCGGAGTCTGCAGGCCTGGCAGCTTTTCCGTCGGTTCTTGTCTATCGTGCACTGGTTGGTAGCCGGGCAGATGTAGGCGTTGTGTCCTGGAACAAGACAATAGGTTTAAGGATGTTATGTTGAAGTTGTATAAGACATTGGTGACACCAAATCTGGAGTATTGTGAGCAGTTTTGGTTACCTACCTAAAGGATAAGACTGAAATAGTGTAGAGAAGATTTATAATGATGTTGCTGGTTCTTGAGGACCTGAGTTACAGGGAAAGGTTGCATAGATTAGGACTTTATTCCCTGCAGTGCAGGAGGAGCTGGGTGGTGAAAAAGGCACAACAGCACCTCTTTCACCTCAGATGGTTGAGGAAGTTTGGTATGGGCCCCCAGATCCTAAAACCTTTCTACAGGGGCACAATAGAGAGCATCCTGACTGGCTGCACCACTGCCTGGTATGGGAACTGTACCTCCTTTAGTCGCAGGACTCTACAGAGAGTGGTGCAGACAGCCCAGCACATCTGTAGATGTGAACTTCCCATGATTCAGGACATTTACAAAGACAGGTATGTAGAAAGGGCCTCCTCCAACCACAACCACAATCTATTCCAGCTGCTACTATCCGGGATATGGTACCACAGCATAAAAGCCAGGACCAACAGGTTCTGGGACAGCTTCTTCCACCACTCCATCAGACTGATGAACTCACGCTGATCTGAGTGTTCTCTATATTACATTGATTGTTCTATTTACTATAAATCATTGCAAATTACTATGATTGCAAATTGCACATTTAGACAGAGACAATAATGTAAAGATTTTTACTCATGTATGTGAAGGATATAAGAAATAAAGTCAATTCAATTGAATTGATAAAGGGAGATTTGATAGAGGTATACAAAATTATAAGGGGTACATTGAGGTAGTAAAAAGAATGCAGAATTTGTACGTTCTCCCGGTCACCATGGGGGTTTCCTCCCACATTCCAAAGACACACAGGTTAGGGTTAGAAAGTTGTTTGAGCCGGGACCTTGGAGACACTTGGGGGCAGCCTTCACCAAATCTTTGTCAGTCGTTGACACAAACGCCGCATTTCACTGTATTTTTTTATGTTTTGAAGAACATGTGACAATAAAGCTAATTTTTAATCTGTTGAGACCTAGTGGATGGGATGTTCCTTTGTGCCTAAGTACCAACAGCAGGAAGTTTCAGGATCACCACATTCCTGGGTCCAGGTTCGATTACCCCAACCGTAATGCTGGGATTCATTCTCCCATCTCCAGTCCCAACGATCAATGCCCACACACCAGCCCACTGCACTACTCACACTACGGGAGACAAGCAGACTCCCTCTGTCCTTTCTAAGCAATTGGACATCGACTACTGAAAACCCTTACACAATCCACACTGATATTTATTCCACTCACTTCTCTGTGGACAAGAAGCCCATTTCATCTCCACACTTCTCGTTGTCTTGGGAGAGCGGCCAGTGTAATCACAAACCCAAGCTATCCCAGACCTTCTCTCTTCTTCCTCCTCCCATCAGGCAGAAGATACAAAAGCATGAACACACATACCACCAGGCTTAAAGAGACCTATACCACTGTTATAAGACTATTGAATGGTCCACTTGTACCATAAGCTGTGTTGGTACTTGGCCAAGTGGTTAAGGCGTTCGTCTAGTTATCTGAAGGTTGCTAGTTCGAGCCTTGGCTGAGGTTGCGTGTGTGTCCTTGAGCAAGGCACTTAACCACACATTGCTCTGTGATGACACCGGTGCCAAGCTGTATGGGTCCTAATGCCCTTCCATTGGACAACATTAGCGGCGTGGAGAGGGGAGACTTGCAGCTTGGGCAACTGCCGGATTTCCAAAAAAAAATCCTTGCCCAGGCTTGCGCCCTGGAAACTTTCCAAGGTGCAAATCCATGGTCTATCGAGACTAACGGAGGCCTACACCATAAGCTGGACCTCACAATCTACCTCATGACCTTGCACCTTATTGTCTACCTGCACTGCACTTTCTCTGTAACTATTACACTTTATTCTGCACTCTTGTCACTGTTTTACGTTGCACTACCTCAAGGCACTGCTGTAATGAGAGGTCTGTCTGAACAGAATACGAGACCAGGTTTTCACTGTATCTCAATACATGTGACAATAATAAACCAATTTACCATTTTATATGGGAGTGGATATTTCAGTGACACCCAAGAGCCCTGAGGTTGCAGAAACCCTGTGGAATCGCTGGTTATACTGATCTGTGCACACTTCAACACCACATAAGTGTCTTCTTACTGGTGAATCCATTAAAGAAAAACTTATTGCAGAAATTATCACCTCCAATATTATAGTGGGATTGGCCAATATTAGCTTATTCCCCTTATGTTGTCACTGATAGGCAGTAGATCAGAGTGTAATTAGAAGCGGATTGAGCTGAGTGTATGATCAGGGTGCAATGTAATTCTCTGCTCACATGAAACTCATAGCATATGCTGCAACAATAAACACAACAATAAATAAATACAGCCATGTTTGCAGATCAACAGAACAATGTAGAGTATCATCGGAAGGCAAATGCAGCATTAGCATTTGTATTGAGAATATAAAAGCAGGGATCTAATGTTGAGGTTTTATAAAGCATTGGTCAGACCACACAGAGTACTGTGAGCAGTTTCGGCTCCCCTATCTAAGATAAGATGTGCTGGTATTGGAGAGGGTCCAGAGAACTGATGCACTTTAAGGACGCACGTGCAGCCCACTGTTCTAATTCCTCTACACCCACGACTGTGTAGTAGGTACAGCTCAAATGCCATCTATAAATTTGCCGATGACACAACTGTTGTTGACAGAATTCCAGATGGTGGTGAGGAGGTGGACAGGAGTGAGATAGATCAACTGTTGAAACAACAACCGTTGCACTCAGTGTTAGCAAGACCAAGGAATTTATTGTGGACTTCAGGAAGGGAAAATTTCTCCACTCGGAGGGTGGTGAGAGTGTGGAATGAACTGCCGGTCCAAGTGGTGGATGTGATTTTGATTTCAACGTTTAAGAGAATTTGGATAGGTACTTAGATGGGAAGGGTACAAAGGGCTATGATCTGGCTACACGTCAATAGGACTAGGCAGTGGAAATTGTTTGGCACACATTAGATGGGCTGAAGGGCCTGTTTCTGTGCTGTAGTTTTCTATGACTCTGTGATTTTAGAGTAGGTTAAAATGTTGGCACAACGTCGTGGACCGAAGGGTCTGTACTGTGCTAGAATGCTCGATGTTCTAGTCACTTCTGAGGGACAGGATTTGCGTTCACATGGAAAGCAGGGGCTGATTAGGAAGATGCAGGTTTAGAGCCAAGATCACATCCATCATAACTGACTGAGATTTTTTGAAGGCAATGAACAAAGTTCATTGTAAATTTATTTAATGCCACCATATGTAAGCTTGAGGTTTTTTCCTTGCAGACATTTACAGGGAAAATGAAATACAATACAACTTATGAATAAAGGATAAACAACAAAGACAGACAATAAAAAAGACACTGCACATAAAAAATACTAAGAACAAGGGGTTTTGAAAGTGAGTCTGTAGGCCATAAAATCAGTTCAGAGTTGAGGTGAGTGAAGTTATCCACACTGGTTCAACGTTGAAAGTAAATTTATTATCGAAGTACATATATGTCACCATATACAACCCTGAGATTAATTTTCCTGTGGGCATTCACTGCACCCACAAAGAAACACAATAGAATAAATGAACACAAACAAAAATTCATAAACAATGCTAAAGACGACAAATTGTGCAAATATAATAAAAAAAATAATAACAATAAATAAATAAGTATAAAGAATATTGAGAAACTGAGTTATAGAGTCCTTGAAAGTGAGTCCATAGGTTGTTGAATCAGTTCAGTGTTGAGATGAGTGAAGTTATCCACTCTCAATCAGGAGCCTGATGGCTGAAGAGTAATTACTGTTCCTGAACCTTATGCTGTGGGACACAAGATCCCTGTCCCTCTTGCCTGATGGTAGTAGCAAGAGGAGGGCATGGCCTGGATATTGGAGACTGATGACGGATGATGCTTTCTTGTGGCAGCGCTCCATGTAAATGTGCTCAATAGTGGGAAGGGCTTTGCCTGTGATGGATGGGGCTGTATCCACCACATTCTGTAGACTTCTGTCTTTTCATATGGAACCCTGTAGGACACTGCCTGGATTGGAGTATATTATCTGCCAGCATTCTGGCAGACAGGTTTGCCACTGCATCATGGATGTGTTTAAACTAAGTCGTGGGGGGGAGGGGATGAACTGGAAATATAGGGATGGAGTTAAAGGGAAAGTGAAAATAAGAAAAGTTAAAAAGGACAACAGAATCAATGGAGTAGAAAGTTCAAGAAGAGATCATACAGTATGGCCAAGTGAAATAGGAATTGATATGAAAGGAGAGGGGAGTAACGAATTAAAAGTATTATATATGAATGCAAGAAGTATAAGGAATAAAGTAGATGAGCTTGAGGCTCAGTTGGAAATTGGCAAGTACGATGTTGTGGGAATAACTGAGACATGGCTTCAAGCGGACAGGGCCTGGGAAATGAATATTCATGCATATACATCTTATCAAAAGGACAGACTGACTGGCAGAGGGGGTGGGGTGGCTCTGTTGGTGAGGAATGATATTCAGTCCCCTACGAGGGGGGGGGGGACATAGAATCAGGGGATGTAGAGTCAGTATGGATAGAACTGAGAAATTCTAAGGGTAGAAAGACCCTAATGGGAGTTATCTACAGGCCCCCTAACAGCAATCTGGATGTAGGGTGTAAGTTGAATGAAGAGTTAAAATTGGCATGTCGCAAAGGTAATGATACAGTTGTCATGGGGGATTTCAACATGCAGGTAGACTGGGAGAATCAGAATGGTACTGGACCCCAAGAAAGGGAGTTTGTGGAGTGCCTCCGAGATGGATTCTCAGAACAGCTTGTACTGGAGCCTACCAGGGAGAAGGCAATTCTAGATTTAGTGTTGTGCAATGAACCGGATTTGATCAGGAACCTCAAGGTAAAGGAACCATTAGGAGGTAGTGACCATAATATGTTATGTTTTAACCTACAATTTGAGAAGGAGAAGGGAAAATCGGATGTGTCTGTATTACAGTTGAACAAAGGGAACTATGGAGCTATGAGGGAGGAGCTGGCCAAAGTTCAATGGAACAATACCCTAGCAGGGAAGACAGTGGAAAAAAAAGGGCAGGTATTTCTGGGAATAATGCAGAAAGTGCAGGATCGGTTCATTCCAAAGAGGAAGAAAGATCCTAAGGGGAGTAAGGGGCGGCCGTGGCTGACGAGGGGAGTAAAGGGCAGTATAAAAATAAAAGAGAAGAAGTATAACGTAGCAAAGATGAGCGGGAAACCGGAGGACTGGGAAGCTTTTAAAGAGCAACAGAAGATAACAAAAAAGGCAATACGCCAAGAAAAAATGAGTTTGAAAGGTAAACTAGCCAAGAATATAAAGGAGGATAGTAAAAGCTTCTTTAGGTATGTGAATAGCAAAAAAATAGTTAAGACCAAAATTGGGCCATTGAAGACAGAAACAGGTGAATTTATTATGGGGAACAAGGAAATGGCAGATGAGTTGAACAGGTACTTTGGATCTGTCTTCACTAGGGAAGACACAAACAATCTCCCAGATGTAATAGTGGCCAAAGGAACTAGGATAAAGGATGAACTGAAGGAAATTTATATTAGGCAAGAAACGGTGTTGGATAGACTGTTGCATCTGAAGGCTGATAAGTCCCCGGGACCTGATGGTCTGCATCCCAGGGTACTTAAAGAGGTGGCTCTAGAAATCGTGGACACATTGGTAATCATTTTCCAATGTTCTATAGATTCAGGAACAGTTCCTGCTGATTGGAGGGTGGCTAATGTTGTCCCAGTTTTCAAGAAAGGAGGGAGAAAGAAAACAGTGAATTATAGACCGGTTAGCCTGATGTCAGTGGTGGGAAAGATGCTGGAGTCAATTATAAAAGAGGAAATTACAACACATTTGGATAGCAGTAGAAGGATCAGTCCGAGTCAGCATGGATTTATGAAGGGAAAATCATGCTTGACTAATCTTCTGGAGTTTTTTGAGGATGTAACTATGAAAATGGACAAGGGAGAGCCAGTGGATGTAGTGTACCTGGACTTCCAGAAAGCTTTTGATAAAGTCCCACATAGGAGATTAGTAGGCAAAATTAGGGCACATGGTATTGGGGGCAGAGTACTGACATGGAAAGAAAATTGACTGACTGACAGGAAACAAAGAGTAGTGATTAACGGGTCCCTTTCGGAATGGCAGGCTGTGACCAGTGGGGTACCGTAAGGTTCGGTGCTGGGACCGCAGTTGTTTACAATATACATTAATGATTTAGATGAAGGGATTAAAAGTAGCATTAGCAAATTTGCTGATGACACAAAGCTGGGTGGCAGTGTGAAATGTCAGGAGGATGTTATGAGAATGCAGGGTGACTTGGACAGGTTGGGTGAGTGGGCAAATGTATGACAGATGCAGTTTAATGTGGATAAATGTGAGGTTATCCACTTTGGTGGCAAGAACAGGAAGGCAGATTACTATCTAAATGGAGTCAAGTTAGGAAAAGGGGAAGAACAACGAGATCTAGGTGTTCTTGTACATCAGTCAATGAAAGCAAGCATGTAGATACAGCAGGCAGTGAAGAAAGCTAATGGCATGCTGGCTTTTATAACAAGCTGAATTGAGTATAGGAATAAAGAGGTCCTTCTGCAGCTGTACAAGGCCCTGGTGAGACCCCACCTGGAGTATTGTGTGCAGTTTTGGTCTCCAAATTTGAGGAAGGACATTCTTGCTATTGAGGGAGTGCAGCGTAGGTTCACAAGGTTAATTCCCGGAATGGCAGGACTGTCATATGTTGAAAGATTGGAGCGACTGGGCTTGTATACACTGGAATTTAGAAGGATGAGAGGGGATCTTATTGAAACATATCAGATTATTAAGGGATTGGACACACTGGAGGCAGGAAGCATGTTCCCACTGATGGGTGAGTCCAGAACTAAAGGCTACAGTTTAAGAATAAGGGGTAGGCCATTTAGAACAGAGATACGGAAAAACTTTTTCACCCAGAGAGTGGTGGATATGTGGAATGCTCTGCCCCAGAAGGCAGTGGAGGCCAAGTCTCTGGATGCATTCAAGAGAGAGTTAGATAGAGCTCTTATAGATAGCGGGGTCAAGGGATATGGGGAGAGGGCAGGAACGGGGTACTGATTGTGTATGATCAGCCATGATCACAGTGAATGGCGGTGCTGGCTAGAAGGGCTGAATGGCCTACTCCTGCACCTACTGTCTGTTGTCTATTAGCTACGAGGAAAGGTTGGAAAAAGTTGGGTTGTTTTCTCTGGAGTGGTGAAGGCTGACGGGAGACTTGAAGGAGGTTTATGACATTATGAAAGGCATGGATTGGGCAGATAGCTCAGGTTTAAGGTACGAGGGTGAAAGCTTAAAAGAGATGTGTCTGTCTGGATAAGTTTTATTTTCCCCACAAAGAATGTTGGGTGTCTGGAATGCGATGATTGTGGAGTTTTAGAGGCTTTTATAAAGATATATGAACAAGCAGAAAGAATTAGTTTAGATTGGCATCATAGAAGACGAAAGATTAGATTCATTTGTCATAGTGAAATACATCGTTCACATAAGTGATCAGCACAGTCTGAGGATATGCTGAGGACACAGCTCCAGTGCCAACATAGAGTGCTCACACTCACTAACTCTAGCCCTTACATCTCTGGAACGTGGGGGGAAACTGGAGCACCTGGAGGAGACCCAAGTGGACCTGGGGAGAATGTACAAATCTTTATAGACTGGAGCGGGAATTGAACTCTGAATTTCCAATTGCTGGCAATGGCCCTGTAAAGCATTACATGAAACACAATGCTACGATGCCATGCAGAAATGATGGCTGAAGGGCTATACTGCCCTATGCCCACATTCGACACAGTAGGCTGAGCCAAAAGGTTGAGAGACAAAGGAACCAGGGCACATTCATTTAATCCAAACTTGCTGAAGTGATAAATCCGGAAGATAGTGATGGAAGGACTTTTCTCTGTATGAGTGTTGTTTGCAAGGATTGGCACTGAGACCTTTCCTCTTTGTAATACATATATAAATGACTTGGATGAGCATATAAGGCGTCTGATTAGTAAGTTTGCTGACAACATATAAAAGTTTGCAGAGCTGTAGATAACAAAAAAATTTGTCTAAAGATACCGCAGGACACAGAACAGCTGGAAAGTTGGATGGAGCAGTGGCAGGTGGGATTTAATCCAGACAGATTTGAGGCAATGCACTCCACGGAGTCTAATTCAGGAAACATTGAGTAAGTTGCAGAGACCTACAAAAAGATGTGCAGAGAGACTGTGATTTGCAAGGTTACTGTGCACCTCCCCCAAAAACGGCGACACAAATGGAAAGGGTGGCACTGTAGATTAGCAGTTAGCATAATGCTTCACCGCACCAGCGACCCAGCATGGGTTTCCCTCAGGTGTTCCAGTTTCATCCAGTATTCCGAAGTCATAAGGGAATAGGATTAGTAAAATATGGGGATGACAAACACAACAACACTTGAGGGCTATCCTGAATAAACAGTGACTCTGTACAGTTACACAGTGAGTGACCCTCACCCTGAATAAACAGTGACTCTGTACAGTTACACAGTGAGTGACCCTCACCCTGAATAAACAGTGACTCTGTACAGTTACACAGTGAGTGACCCTCACCCTGAATAAACAGTGACTCTGTACAGTTACACAGTGAGTGACCCTCACCCTGAATAAACAGTGACTCTGTACAGCTACACAGTGAGTGACCCTCACCCTGAATAAACAGCGACTCTACAGTTACACAGTGAGTGACCCTCACCCTGAATAAACAGCGACTCTACAGTTACACAGTGAGTGACTCTCACCCTGAATAAACAGTGACTCTGTACAGTGACCCTCACCCTGAATAAACAGCGACTCTGTACAGTTACACAGTGAGTGACCCTCACCCTGAATAAACAGCGACTCTGTACAGTTACACAGTGAGTGACCCTCACCCTGAATAAACAGTGACTCTGTACAGTTACACAGTGAGTGACCCTCACCCTGAATAAACAGTGACTCTGTACATTTACACTGTGAGTGACCCTCACCCTGAATAAACAGTGACTCTGTACAGTTACACAGTGAGTGACGCTCACCCTGAATAAACAGTGACTCTGTACGTTACACAGTGAGTGACCCTCACCCTGAATAAACAGTGACTCTGTACATTTACACAGTGAGTGACCCTCACCCCGAATAAACAGCGACTCTGTACAGTTACACAGTGAGTGACCCTCACCCTGAATAAACAGCGACTCTGTACAGTTACACAGTGAGTGACCCTCACCCCGAATAAACAGCAACTCTGTACAGTTACACAGTGAGTGACCCTCACCCTGAATAAACAGCGACTCTGTACAGTTACACAGTGAGTGACCCTCACCCTGAATAAACAGCGACTCTGTACAGTTACACAGTGAGTGACCCTCACCCTGAATAAACAGCGACTCTGTACAGTTACACAGTGAGTGACCCTCACCCTGAATAAACAGCGACTCTGTACAGTTACACAGTGAGTGACCCTCACCCTGAATAAACAGCGACTCTGTACAGTTACACAGTGAGTGACCCTCACCCTGAATAAACAGCGACTCTGTACAGTTACACAGTGAGTGACCCTCACCCTGAATAAACAGTGACTCTGTACAGTTACACAGTGAGTGACCCTCACCCTGAATAAACAGTGACTCTGTACAGTTACACAGAGAGTGACCCTCACCCTGAATAAACAGTGACTCTGTACAGTTACACAGAGAGTGACCCTCACCCTGAATAAACAGTGACTCTGTACAGTTACACTGTGAGTGACCCTCACCCTGAATAAACAGTGACTCTGTACAGTTACACAGAGAGTGACCCTCACCCTGAATAAACAGTGACTCTGTACAGTTACACAGAGAGTGACCCTCACCCTGAATAAACAGTGACTCTGTACAGTTACACTGTGAGTGACCCTCACCCTGAATAAACAGCGACTCTGTACAGTTACACAGAGAGTGACCCTCACCCTGAATAAACAGTGACTCTGTACAGTTACACTGTGAGTGACCCTCACCCTGAATAAACAGTGACTCTGTACAGTTACACTGTGAGTGACCCTCACCCTGAATAAACAGCGACTCTGTACAGTTACACAGAGAGTGACCCTCACCCTGAATAAACAGTGACTCTGTACAGTTACACTGTGAGTGACCCTCACCCTGAATAAACAGCGACTCTGTACAGTTACACAGTGAGTGACCCTCACCCTGAATAAACAGCGACTCTGTACAGTTACACAGTGAGTGACCCTCACCCTGAATAAACAGTGACTCTGTACAGTGTTACATACCCGTCACAGTGGTGTACTTATCACGTGACAGGTGTTGAAGCTATACTGGACTTAAGGTAGTGGTCTTGTGATGGTGGAGTGACGTCATTTTCCCACCAGTAGATGTCATGTGACAGGTTTTTTTTTACAGGGTATAAAAGGAGGACCCCTCCCTATGAGGAGGGGTAGTTTGTGGCTGGATTTGCCATTTTGACTTCATGCCACTGTGTGATTTAATATTATGACGCAGTTTAGTTGAAAGATGGAGTTTTATTTAATGCCTAAAGTTTAAAAGGTCATTGCTGGCAGTTTCTTTATAATACTGCTAGTTAAAAGTCAGTGGAGAGTGAAGATCGGAGTTCGGGAGTTAAAAGATCGAGGAAAGTCGATTTCGACGGTGAAACAGGTACGACTTTGTTTGATCCTCATTCGCAAGGAATTCGTCGGCTGTCCCCGTGTTAATCCCTGTGAATAGCAGAAAGGATTGGGAACAGTTTTGTAAAGGAAAGGTCAGTGCCTTTAAGCCGTTTCATTTTCCATCTTCATAAATTCTTCGTGGGAAAAGTAGTTTGACTGGGGACCGCAACAACACGACGTGAGAGAGAATTTAAATCGTCTTAAAAAGTCGCACCCTTAAATGGACTGTAAGCATTTTGAACTTTTGCAATACTACTTTGAAGAACTGTTTTTGCAACATCGCTTTAAGAACTGTTTAAGCTGCCGCACAGCAGCTGATTTCCGGTTACGTTAGTGATTTGTTTACTTTTGGGGGTTTGTTTTTCAGTGTTTAATAAATGTTTTATTTGTTATAAAAACCCTGCCTCACTCATATATTTATTGTTGCTGAATCCGTAACATAAATATGGGGGCTCGTCCGGGATTGGATCATTTTTGAGTTTAAATGCTTGTTAAATTTTGAATCGGTGTTTTGGAAAAGGGGAATACTCGATTCTTTTATTTGATTGGCTTGTGAGTGGTATTCGGCAACAATGAATACTGATGAGTTTCTGGCTTCGCCAGACGCGGAGTTGTTAGCAAAGGCGAAAAAAACTGAGGTGTCTGAGATAGCTAGTAGATTGCAACTTAAAGGTATTTGGAGGTCTACATCAAAGGCTCTAATACAGAGAAAAATCGCGTCACACTATGTGGATTCGGGTGATTTTGATGAATCGATTTTAGAGTCGTTTCCAATAAGTAATATACAGATGCAGTTGCAAATCGAACAAATGAAGTTGGAACAAAGTAAAGCAGAATTGGAGCGTTGTAGGTTAGAAGCTGATAATAAAAAAAGGGAATTTGAATATGCAATGACAGAATTAAGGTCTGGGAATCAGTCTTCTGGTTCTAGAAAACCGTTTGTTGCTAATCAAGAAATTAAATTGGTCCCTCCATTTAGTGAAACAGAAGTGGAAACATATTTCCAACATTTTGAAACGATTGCTCAGATTACAGAGTGGCCAAAAGATAAATGGTCAGTGTTGTTACAGAGTGTAATTAAAGGCAAAGCACAACAAGTTTACACAGCTTTAACTGCTGCGCAAGCACTTGATTATGATATTGTGAAAAAGCATATTTTAAAAGCATATGAATTGGTCCCAGAAGTGTATAGAGAAAGATTCAGAAGTTTGAAGAAGTCTGTGGAAAAAGCTTATGTGGAATTTGCCTATGATAAAGCTGTGTGTTTTGAGAGATGGGTTTCCTCTAAAAATGTAAATGGGGACTATAATACATTGAAAGAGCTGATTTTAATGGAGGAATTTAAAAGAAGCATCCCTGGTGAAGTAAGGACCTACTTAAATGAGAGGGATACTGATAAATTGCAGGACTCTGCCAGATTAGCTGATGAGTATGTTTTAATCCATAAGAATAAATTTCCTCAGGGCAGAATTTTTAAGAGGAAAAGTAACATGGAGACTCAAGGTAAGTCAGAAATTAAATCAGAAGTTATTGAGAATGGTAAGGAGGAAGGAAAACCTGTGAAGGAAAGACAGTTTGGTCTTATTAGTAACTATTGTAAGAAACCTGGCCATGTAATAGCTAACTGTTTCAGATTGAAAAAGAAAGAGAAGGAAGCAGTTACAGATGCATGTGTGCAACATACTGAAGCACCTGTAAAATTACAGGGTTCGATAAACACAAATGAGGTTTTGTTAGAGTCTGACCAAGTTAAAAAGGGATATGATCATTTTATAACTGAAGGGTTTGTATCCTTGAAAGAAGGATCTACTCTGGTGCCAATAAAAATCCTTAGGGATACTGGAGCTTCTCAATCACTGATGTTAGACAATGTATTGAAGTTTAATGAAGAGTCTGATACTCATGAGGTAAATTATATACGAGGTGTTGGGAGTGATTTTATGCCTGTACATTTACATAAAGTAAATTTAAAGTCAGAGTTAGTTATAGGATTTGTTAAAGTAGGATTACAGCCTAGCTTACCTGTGAAGGATATTTCTTTATTGTTAGGTAATGACTTGGCAGGTGGACAAGTTTTTCCTGAAGTGCATTTGACAATGGAGTCAGAGGAACCAGAGATGAATTCTAACACAGATTCTTCCTGTGTTGTGACTAGAGCTATGGCTAAAAAGATTGATGCACAGAATGAGGTTGTTACTCATGACTGTTCAACTCAGGATTCGAGTTTTGAGGATGTGTCAGAGACTTTCTTACCTTCATTGTTTGAACAAGATTCTTGGAGTAAGTCTGACAATGAAGATTTATCTCTGTCTCGGAAGGAGATGATAGCAGAGCAGAATAGAGACCCTGAGATTATAAAATTAAGAGAACAAGCTCTACTAGATAGTGAAATTGAGAAGGTGCCAGTAGGATATTACTTGGAAAAAGGAGTGTTGATGAGGAAGTGGAGATCACCTACAATTCCTGCAAGTGAGGAATGGAATATTGTCCCTAAAGTTTATCGAAATGAGATTTTGACTTTAGCTCATAGTGTGCCTTTAGGTGGACATCAAGGGGTAAGGAAAACTGTGGACAAGATTTTAAAACATTTTTACTGGCCTGGTCTAAGAAAAGATGTGGCGATGTTTTGTAAAATGTGCCATACTTGTCAAATTGTGGGTAAACCAAATCAAGTTCCATTACAACCTATTCCAGCATCTGGTAAACCGTTTTCTAAAGTTATTATAGATTGTGTCGGTCCATTACCAAAGACAAAAACTGGTTATCAGTACTTGTTGACTATTATGTGTACTTTGTCTAGGTTTCCAGAGGCAGTACCACTTACGAATATAACAGCTAAAACTGTGACAAGGGCTCTTATAAAATTCTTTACTTATTTTGGATTACCTAAGGAAATACAAGGCAGTAATTTTATGTCTGGATTGTTTCAACAGATAATTTATAAATTGGGAGCTAAGCAAATCACTTCGTCTGCATACCATCCAGAATTGCAAGGTGCCTTGGAGAGGTTTCATTCTACCCTCAAGAATATGATTAGGACATATTGTGTGGAAAATGAAAGTGATTGGGATGAGGGTATAAACTTACTTTTATTTGCAGTAAGGGAATTGGTACAAGAATCGTTAGGTTTCAGTCCATTTGAACTTGTATTTGGGCATAGAGTTAGAGGACCTTTAGCTTTATTAAAAGAACAGTGGATTAGTAAGGAAATACACACTAATTTGTTGGGCTGTTTTGAAATTTAAGGACAGGTTACATAAAGCTTGTAGCTTAGCCAAGGAAAATTTAAAATTGGCTCAGAAGAAAATGAAAAGTTGGTATGATAAAGAAGCTAGGATGAGGATGTTTAAGCCTGGAGATAAGGTGCTGGTTCTTTTTCCAGTGCAAATGAATCCTTTACAAGCTAGATTTCATGGTCCTTATGAAATTGTGTCTAAAATCAATTATGTGGATTACGTGATAAAAACTCCAGATCATAGAAGGCCAACACAACTTTGCCATATAAATATGATAAAACCATATTTTGAGAAACAATCTGATACTGTGACTGTTGTGGTTAATGATAATGAGTTTGATTTAACTAGGAACATGATAGATGATTCATCTGAATTTCATTCTAAATCCAACATTGTTTCTGTTAGGTTACCAAATTCAACCACTCTGGAAAATATTGATGAGAAACTAGCACATTTACAGCTAGAGCAGAAACAACAGATGAAGAAATTAATTTTTATATATAAGGATTTGTTTCCAGATGTTCTGAAAAGGACTACTATAGCTTCACATGATGTAGATGTTGGAGATGCCAAACCTATTAAACAACACCTATATAGGATGAACATAGAAAAATGTGAACTTGCTGAGAAATAAATTAAATATATGTTAGAAAATAATATTATTAGACCTTCTAACTCGAATTGGAGTTCACCCTGTGTTATGGTGCCAAAACCAGATGGTAGTATTAGGTTTTGTACGGACTATAGGAAGGTGAATGCTGTAACGAAAACAGATGCATATCCAATTCCTAGAGTAGATGATTGTGTAGATAAAGTTGGAAAAGCAAAGTTCCTTACAAAGATTGATTTATTAAAAGGGTATTGGTGTGTTCCATTAACGGACAGAGGTAGAGAGATTTCTGCATTTGTAACTCCATCTGGGCTATATGAATATAATGTTCTTCCATTTGGGATGAAGAATGCCCCAGGTACTTTCCAGAGGATGATTCACTCTGTGATTCAGGGATTGAAAGATACTGATGCTTATATTGATGATTTAGTGACAGGAAATGATACTTGGGAAGCACACATTATTGCGGTGGAGAAATTGTTCAAAAGCTAACTTAACTATTAATTTAGCTAAGAGTGAATTCGGACATGCCACTGTGACTTACCTTGGTTATGTTGTAGGTCAAGGTAAGGTAGCTCCTGTTCAGGCAAAAGTTCGGGCAATTTTAGAGATTCCCACTCCAATGGGGGAAAAAACTCTCAGAAGATTCTTGGGAATGGTAGGATATTATCAAAAATTTTGTAAGAATTTTGCTAATGTTGCCCTTCCATTAACTAACCTTTTGCAGAAGAATGTGAAGTTTGTGTGGACAGTGCCTTGTCAAGAAGCATTTGAAAAATTGAAAACAATGATATGTCAACAACCTGTGCTCAAGGCATCTGACTTTGAAAAACCTTTTTTCATTAGCTGTAGATGCTAGTGATGAGGCTGCAGGAGCAGTATTAATGCAAAGGAATGAGGGTGATGAGGTTGATCATCCAGTAGCTTACTTTTCTAAGAAATATAATAAGCATCAAAGAAACTATTCGACAATAGAGAAGGAATTGTTATCTCTTGTTTTAGCTTTAGAATATTTTGAGGTATATGTTGGTACAACTCAAAAACCACTTATTGTTTACACTGATCATAATCCGTTAGTTTTTCTGAGTAAAATGAAAAACAAAAACAGAAGGTTATTAAATTGGAGTTTGATGTTACAAGAGTACAATATTGTGATAACTCATATTAAAGGTAAAGATAATGTGGTTGCTGATTGTCTATCTCGATGTTGAATGTACAATGTAATTTTTTTTTATGGAGTGGTTTTTTACAATTGTAACACTCCTACTGTATTGTGAGTTGTAAGATGTTATATGATACTGTATTGTATATTGTGTATGTTATAAACTTTATACTTTTTTTCTTGTAAATAATTGTTAAAATGTTGTTCTTGACAGACCAATTTTTTTTTTGGAGGGAGGTGTTACGTACCCGTGACACGTGACGGTGGTGTACTTGTCACGTGACTGGTGTTGAAGCTATACTGGACTTAAGGTAGTGGTCTTGTGATGGTGGAGTGACGTCATTTTCCCACCAGTAGAGATCATGTGACAGGCTTTTTTTACAGGGTATAAAAGGAGGACCCCTCCCTGTGAGGAGGGGTAGTTCGTGGCTGGATTTGCCATTTTGACTTCATGCCACTGCGTGATTTAATATTATGACACAGTTTAGTTGAAAGATGGAGTTTTATTTAATGCCTAAAGTTTAAAAGGTCATTGCTGGCAGTTTCTTTATAATACTGCTAGTTGAGAATCAGTGGAGAGTGAAGATCGGAGTTCGGGAGTTAAAAGATCGAGGAAAGTCGATTTCGACGGTGAAATAGGTTCGACCTTGTTTGATCCTCATTCGGAAGGAATTCGTTGACTGTCCCTGTGTTAATCCCTGTGAATAGCAGAAAGGATTGGGAACAGTTTTGTAAAGGAAAGGTCAGTGCCTTTAAGCCGTTTCATTTTCCATCTTCGTAAATTCTTCGTGGGAAAAGTAATTCGACTGGGAACCGCAACAACAAGATGTGAAAGAGAATTTAAATCGTCTTAAAAAGTCTCTCCCTCAAATGGACTGTAAGCATTTTGAACTTTTGCAATACTACTTTGAAGAACTGTTTTTGCAACATCGCTTTAAAAACTCTTTAAGCTTCATTGCTTTAAGAACTGTTTAAGCTGCCGCACAGCAGCTGATTTCCGGTTACGTTAGTGATTTGTTTACTTTTGGGGGTTTGTTTTTCAGTGTTTAATAAATGAACACTGAATGTTAAGTCTGCTTAACATTAGTCTGCTAAGGCAGACACATAACACCTTAGTCTGCTAAGGTGGACTTGACTTTACAATCAACCTCCTATTGTCTGCACTGTCTCCACAACCGTAACACTTTATTCAATATTCTGTCATTGATTTACCTTGAACTACCTCAATGCACTGTTGGAATGAGATGCACTGGTATTGGTTTATTCTTGTCACGTACACCCAGGTAAATGAACAAATAAAAGTGTTTAATTTGTTATAAAAACCCCTACCTCACTCATATATTTATTGTTGCTGAATCCGTAACAACAGTTACACAGTGAGTGACCCTCACCCTGAAATAAGCAGTAGCTCTGTATAGTTACTCGAAGACGGAGCTATCCTTGATGAACTGGCTGCAGATTAAACACTTAGAGGCAAAGTGCAAGCTACCCACAGTTAAATCACTTTGAAAGGCTGCTTCTCCAAAGACCAGTTAGGGTTAAAGATCACCATGAGCTCTTAGACCATTTAACAAGACATCTTTGTTGCCACGGACACTGCAAAATAAAACTCAGTCAGTGGACACCTATTCATCATTGCTTTAACCATGTAAGTGTGCCAGTTAAAACGGGTCTTCTCAAACATGATTTTGTAAAGTTAGTACATTAGTTGAGGGTGGAGGTGTGATCAAAATGTGTCAACTGATTAGTATTTATTATTTGTTCTGAGTTTTCTATCAGACCAAATAGCTTAACTTTGGTCTCAGCAGTAAGTAACACAACAGAGTGTATTACTGTAAAATTTTCTGCTGTTAATCAATAAATGGACACATTCTTACAATGGTGTGATTTCCCAAAGTCTAACTGTACAGATCTCTGAATTATACAAGTGACAAGGTGAGCCTCCTTGGCCATTGGAGTCTGCTCCACTGTAAATGAGACTGCCTCATATCCCAGCTTGGTCTCAACATCACCTTTCCTAGGTCCCTCCCCAGCCCTCGAATCTTGTAGTTCAATACCCACCAGCCTGTTGGAATATATCCCAAACTGCACACTCTGGAGGAATGAATTCCAGCTTCAATGCTCTCAGGAAGGAAACTGCAGAGTTGTGAACACAGCTCTACACATGACAGGAATCAGCCTTCCCTCTGCCTCAGTGTAAGCAGAGACCCCACCCACCCCAGACACAGTCACTTCTCCCAACCCCTAAAGGACAGAAAATACAAAAGCAAGAACCACCAGGTTTAAGGACATCTTCTATCCCACTGTTATAAGACAGCTGAACAGTCTCGAGTCTGCTAAGGTGGACTTGACTTTACAATCAACCTCTTATTGTCTGCACTGTCTCCACAACCGTAACACTTTATTCAATATTCTGTCATTGATTTACCTTGAACTACCTCAATGCACTGTTGGAATGAGATGCACCGGTATTGATTTATTCTTGTCACGTACACCCAGGTAAAGTGAAAAGCATGTCTTACATACTATTCATACAGATTGATACAGTATAACCCTCCCTCTGTGATGCCTTCCCACAGTGTGACCCTCTCCCTCGGTACCACCCTTCCCTCATTGCCAACCCTCCTTCAGTGTGACATTCCCTCTGTACCACCCTTCCCACAGCATGTCCCTCCCACAGTACCACCCCTCCCTCAGTTCTGTCCACCCACAGCACGACTCTCTCAGAACCAACCCTCCCTCAGTTCTGTCCCCCCCCCCCAAGGCACGACTCTCTCAGTACCACCCCTCCCTCAGTTCTGTCCCCCCCCCCCAAGGCACGACTCTCTCAGTACCAACCCTCCCTCAGTTCTGTCCCCCCACGGCACGAGTCTCTCAGCACCAACCCTCCCTCAGTTCTGTCCCCCCACGGCACGACTCTCTCAGTCCCAACCCTCCCTCAGTTCTGTCCCCCCACGGCACGAGTCTCTCAGCACCAACCCTCCCTCCGTTCTGTCCCCCCACGGCACGACTCTCTCAGTACCACCCCTCCCTCAGTTCTGTCCCCCCACGGCACGACTGTCTCAGTCCCACCCCTCCTGCAGCATGACCACACTTTCTGCCCCTCCCTCTGCACTGTGAACCCACCTTGTATGCTCCGTTTGAAGAAAGCCTTGCAGCCCTCACAGGACCAGACGCCATAGTGATATCCAGAGGCAAAGTCATTGCAGACGGCACAGAAGTGGGCATCCCGCCTGTTGCAGACCCCGATGCCTGAGCCCGGAGCCAATAACTTCTTCTTCAAACCCTCCCTGCAGGAAAAAGAAACGACAAACTCATTGCGCTTTCACTCAGTGTAAATGACCCACAGTCCTGTAGACAAGATGAGGAACTGCTATGTTCTTCTTCTTGCAGAAACATGGCTTCAAGACACCATCAATCTTCAGGCCATGTCAATCAGTGACTTGTGCTAATTTTGGATCATAACTATATGTGCTATGTGCCACTGGATCATGACTCTGGAGAATCAGTGGATGTGGTGTACTTGGATTTTCAGAAAGTCTTTGACAAGGTGCCCACATGAGGCTGCTTAACATGCTACAAGCCAAAGTTCTACAGGAAAGATATTAGCACGGACAGAGCAGTGGCTGATTGGCGGGAGGCAAAGAGTAGGAATAAAGGAAGCCTTTTCTGGTTGGCTGCCGTTAAATAATGGTGTTCCACAGGGGTCTATGTTGGGACTGCATCTTTTTGCATTATATACCAATGATTTGAATGACAGAATTGATGGTTTTTTCACAAAGTTTACAGATGATACGAAGACAGTTGGAAGGTCATGTAGTGTTAAGGATATAGACAGGCTGAAGAAGGACTTGGGCAGATTAGGAGAATGGGCAAAGGAGTGGCAGATGGAATAGAGTGTCGGGAAGTGTATGGTCATGCACTTTGGTAGAAGGAATAAAAGGGTAGACTATTTTTTAAATGGAGAGAAAATCCAAAAATGTGAGGTGCAAGGGGACTTGGGAGTGCTTGTGCAGGATTCCCTGAAGGTTAATTTGGGGTTGAGTCGACGGTGAGGAAGGCAAATGCAACAGCAGCATTAATTTCAAGAGGACTAAGATTATAAAAGCAAACATGTAATGTTGAGGCTTTATAAGGCATTTGGAGTATTGTGATCAGTTTTGGGCTTCTTATCTAGGAAAGGACATGCTGATTTTGGAGAGGATTCAAAAGAAGTTAATGAAAATGATTCTGAGATTGAAAGGCTTGTCTTATGAACAGCATTTGATGGCTTTGGGCCTGTACTCACTGGAATCCCAAAAAATGCAGGGGGATCTCGTTGAGACTCATCGGATGTTGAAAGGCCTAAATAGAGTGGATGTGGAGAGTTTCTTTCTGGGGTGGGGGTGGGGGTGCCTTGAACCAGAGGGCACAGCCTCAGAATCGAGGGATATCCATTTAGAATGGAGATGAGAAGGAATTTCTTTAGCCAGAGAGTAGTGAATTTGTGGAATTCATTGCCACAGGCAGCTGTGGAGGCCAAGCCTTTGGGTATATTTAAGGTAGAGGTTGATAGATTCTTGAAAAGTCGGGGGATGAAGAGATATAGGGAGAAGGCAGAAGATTGGGGTTGAGAGGGAAATGGATCAGCCATGATGAAATGGCAGAACAGACTCATTGGGCCAAATGGCCTAATTCTACCCCAATATCTTATGGTCTTATGGTAACTACATGTATTATCTGTGACTGTATGTATTGTGTTTTGCACTTGGCCTCAAAGGAACGATGTTTTGTTTAGCTGTGTACACTTGTACAGTTGAATGACAATAACCTGTGGTGGTTCAGTCTGAAGTCCGTGGTCCGGTCCGCAGACTCCGGGTTTTCCGGCGGTCCCTTGCTGCGGTTGGACTTAACCAGAAACACCTGAGGCTCATATTGGAACTGGGAATATAAGTGGCCCTGGTATTGAGTGTGGTTGGGGGGTTGTTGTCTTGTCAAGATACTCATGGCACAGATGGCTGGTGGAAGGCTAGAATGGGCTCTTACCATCCTTGGGGCTGTGTTGGAGAACCATGGCTTCTGGGAGCCTTGCTGGTAGTAGTTGGAGTGGTCATTGTGGTATGGATTCAGCTGTTTCCTGGGCCAGCTGGGTGGCTGTCAGCCACTTGGAACTAGGTAGGGATCTGGTTGCTTCCGTAGCCAGCTAAGGCTGCCAGCTGTGATGCTACTTGGAGTAACCCTGAGGCAGAGATGGAACTGTCTGTCATTCTTTGGTGTTTGTCTCTTCCTGTCCTTGCCTCTGTGGGGTAAGTCTGGCCATTCTGCTGTTGGCCTGTGGGGGGATCTGTCTTGTCTTTGCCTCTGTCAGGTAGGTCAGACTGTTCTGCCATTACCTGACAGATGGTCCTGCCCCACCTTGGTGTGGAGTTACAGATGAGTCCCAGCTTGTCGGTGGATAAGTCCTGGCTCTATGTTTGTGTACTGTCCCATTTCATGTCAGTGTCCTGTTAGAGATGAGTCCCAGCTTGTCGGAGGATAAGTCCTGGCTCTATGTTTGTGTACTGTCCCATTTCATGTCAGTGTCCTGTTAGAGATGAGCCCTGGCTTGTCGGAGGATAAGTCCTGGCTCCATGTTGATGTACAGTTCCTAGTCTGCCCCTAGCTCCAACCTCCGCGTTCCCCAAGCTCCAAGCCTGTAGCCTCGAGCCTTGACCTGAGCCTGCAGCCTCGAGCGTCAAGCCTTGACCCAACCCTCAAGACCCCAAGTCCCTAGCCAAGCCTTGTCACGTCCTCGCCTGGGTTTGGGGGTCTGAGCCCGAGGACAAGGACCCAGGTTCTGGGTCCTTGTGCAGTCTCAGGCTCGGAGTCCACCCCAGGCTCCTTGTTCTCAGTCCCTCGTCCTGGTCCTGCTTCCCCTGCCTAGACTGTATCCCGTCCCGTCTTTGGGTTATGTCTCGTCCTGTTTCCGGGACTCCAGTGTCTGTGTCCTGCAGTTGGGTCCTGATTCAACACCCGACTTATGACATAACCTTGAACTTGGACTTGAATCCATGTTCTGTTGATGTGTTGTTGGTTGAGAGTTGGACTAGGACCACCTCCTAGCTGACAAGCAAGACCTGAAGGGTATGTGCTAAGCCTACTGCTCATCTCTACACTCTTAACTGTGTGGCTAGGCACAGATCAAATGCCATCTATAAATTAACAGATAATACAACCGTTGATGGTAGGATCTCAGAAGGCGATGACGAGGTGTACTGAGGTGAGATTGATCAGCTGGTTGAGTGGTGTTGCAACATCAACCTAACACAGCAAGGCCAAAGAATTGGTAGCAGACTTCAGGAAGGGAAAGTAGGAAGAACACATACAATTTCTCATTGAGCGGTCAGCAGTGGAAAGCTTGAACTGCTTCAAGATCCTAGGCGTCAACATCTCACAGGATCTATCCTGGGCACAACACATTGATTCAATCATCAAGAAGGCACACTAGTGGCTCAAATTCTTTAGGAGTTTGAGGAGATGTGGTATGTCACCAACGACTCTGACAGATTTCTACAGATGTACAGTGGAGAGCTTTCTGACTGGTAGCATCACCTCCTGGTACAGAAGCTCCAACACACAGAACTGTGAGGGTTGGACACCACGCCAGCTCCATCACAGGCACAACTCTCCGCACCATTGAGTACATACTCAACAGGTGATACCTCAGGAAGGAGGCATCCAACATTAAGGTCTCCCACCATCTAGGACATGTGCCCTTCTCACTACTGCCATTCAGGGAGGAGGTACAGGAACCTGAAGACACACTCAACATTTTAAAAGCAGTTTCTTTGGTTCCACCATCAGATTTCTGAATCCTTCCTCAGTACTATCCCGGCCACTGTGTGACCCTCCTCACCTTCTCAAGGACAATATGGATGAGCAGTATGAGTTGGCCTCACCAGACATCCCCGAATTAAAATACCCCAGGAAAACCTGAATTACTGAGCGCAAGTTCAACAATAAAAAGGCTGATGGAACACAGTGTAGGGAATTGTATGGCCATGCATTTTGGTGGAAGGAATAAAGGTGTAGACTATTTTCTGAAAGGGGAGCAAATTCAGAAATCCAGAGGTGCAAATAAACTTGGGAGTCCTTGTGTAGGGTTCTCTAAAGGTTAACTTGTAGATCGAGGCAGTGGTAGGAAGGGCAAATGCAATGTTAGCATTCATTTCAAGAGGACTGTAGTACAAAAGCAAGGATGTAGCGCTAAGGCTTCATAAAGCCATAAGATAGAGGAGCAGAGAAGGCCATTTGGCCCATTGAGTCTGCTCCACCATTCAATCATGGGCTGATCCAATTCTTCCAGTCATCCCCACTCCCCTGCTTTCACCCCATACCCCTTGATGCCCTAGCTAAGATACTAGTCAGGCCACACATGGAATATTGTGAGCAGTTTTGGGCTGCAGATCTTAAGAAAGTATGTACTGACACTAGAAATGTTCCAGAGGAGGTTTACAAGAATGATCACAGGAATGAAAGGATTAACATGAGGAGCGTTTGATGGCCCTGGGACTGTGCTCACAGGAGCTTAGGAGAATAAAGGGGGATCTCATTGAAACCTACCAAATATTGAAAGGGTTAGATAGAGGGGACATGGAGTGGATGTTTCCAATAGTGGCGGAGTCAAGGACCAAAGGGCACACCCTCAGAATAGGAGACCCCTTCAGAACAGAGATGAGAAGGAGTTGTTTTAGCCAGAGGGTGGTGAATCTGTGGAATTCATTGCCACAAACAACTGTGGAGGTCAAGTCATTGGGTGTATTTAAAGTAGATGTTCTGGAGTAGTAAGGTTGTCGAAGGTTACAGGGAGGAGGCAGGAGAATGGGGTTGGGAGAGATAATAAATCAACCATCATGGAATGCTGGAGCAGACTTAAGGGACCCAATAGCCTCTTTCTGCTCCTATGTGCAGAAAAATCTATAAACATTTAAGGCTCAGTCCAGTCACCCATACTCCTGTAATGTGGATCTTTGTCTGAGCGTTAATGAGTTCTCCAAATGTCTGCCAGGATTACACAGCAACATCTTTCAAATGATTCCAACCATCTCAAGGGTTCACTCATGGATCCAACATGTATATGAGTAGCCCTGGTCATAGCTTACAAACAGGCATCAATTGCACCATTCAATTAGTGTCCCCACACTAAACATTGCAGCCAGACAGGTGTGAGATGTTTAAATCTGGAAGGACAAACCAGGGGAGGACTTGCACAGCAAGTGGTAGGTCACTGAGGATTGTGGTAGAACAGAGGGATCTGGGAATACAAATCTGTAATTCCTTGAAAGAGGTGTCACAGGTAGATAGGGTCATAAAGAGACCTTTTGGCACATTGGCCTTCATAAATCAGAGTACTGAATTAAGGAGTTGGGATGTTGAAAATGTTGGCGAGATTCATTTGTATCAAGTAAGAGAATTTTGGATAAGAATATGGGTGGGAGGGGTACGGAGGGTTATGGCCTGGGTGCAGGTTGATGGACCAGGTAGAATAATTGTTCAGCACAGACTGGATGGGTTAAAGAGCCTGTTTCCATGCTGTAATGTTCTATTACTCTATAAACAGAGATCAAAAATAAGAAAAGGGCGATCACTTTAATGCAGTTACAATATTGACTCTCTAATATTCACCAAGAATTTGAGGAACAAATTGTCAATTGAATAGAGATAATAAGATAGTAATGGTAAGTGACTGAACTTTCGCAGTATTGACTGGCATCGAGATAGGCACATCCTGGTGGGCTGAACAGCCTGGTCAGTCCTGTACATTGATTGTAACATTCAGAGAAATTTGGGTAGGTTCATTGATGGAATGGGTATGGATGACTACAATGCATGTGTGGGTCAATGGGATTGAGTAGAATCATAGCCTGGCATGGACTAGATTAGCCAAAAGGCCTGTTTCTATGACTCTAAGGCATTGCAGTCAGAAGACCGGGGTGCGTGAAGAGAGGGAGGGGACTGTGGAGTCAGTCCCATTCCCTCTTCACCCACTCGAGCAGGGTGCAGTCCACAGGTGGTGGTGTGGTTCACGGATATCCCTGAGCACTGGAGCAGTACAAAGAGATTCATGGGCAAACTCACCCAGAGCCCAGTCAAATAGCAGAGACTCTACTCTTGACCAAGTCCAGCCCAGGGGAAGGCACAGTCAGAAACTTGGGAAGAGTGGACTATGGGAGAAAGGGAAGGTGATGGGCAGATGAGGCGAGGAGAGAGGCTAACAGGGAGGCCAGAGCAGGGAATGGAAAAAGAGAGGTGGGAAGGGGAGAAATTACCAAAAGCTAGAGGAAACCAGCAGAGGAGAGTGGACCATGGGAGAAAGAGGAGAAGAACCAGAGTGCCCTCCTGTTTTTGGGACTCCCAACCCTAGGAAAAGACTATTCACATTCATCCTGTCTATGTCCCTCGTGATATAGATGCCTCTATAAGATCACCCCTCTCTCCTATGCTCCAAGGAATAAAGTCCCGGCCTGCCCAACCTCTCCCTGTAATTCATTCCCTTGAGTCCCAGCAACTTCCTTGTCACAGAAGTAACATGGCCAACACTGGGTGCAGACCTGCCTCTTACCTGTTGGGTGGTTGCTGTTCCATTTGTAGTTCGCTCCATGGGCTCCGAGGGGGATCGGTGTACCTGACGGGTTGCTGGCAGTGGAGAGTGAGCGGAGACACGTGGCCAGAGGAGGACCAGTACATCGAGGGGCTCAGAGTCTGCCTCGCGAAGGTGTTTTCCGTTCCACTGGCATCACCGGACACACTGTAGCCCAAGATGGACGGGCTGTAGAAGGCCAGCGCGGGGAATTCGTGCCTGTTCTCCACGTAAGGCGCTGGGATACATACAGCCCCACTTTCATTCAGACCGGACAGCACGCCACTGTATTGTGGCTGCGCCGTGGAAGCTGGGGGCGAATTTTTCATGTGATTATCCGCCACCTCGGCTCTGAATTCCGGCAGCTCAGGCAGCGGTGGACACTCCTTCCTCGGGGACAAAGCCATCCCTGCCCCACAGCCCCCGCGCAGTAGGAACTTGCTGGGAGATGGCCGCTCAAAGAACCATTGTGTCTTGTCGCTGGGAAGTGGAGAGCAAAAAATTAAAATGGGAATCACATTCACTGCCTTTCCCACCCCTCCCAAGGACCTGAAAGAGCAGATGAATTGAGTTTATTGTCATGTGCACAAGTCCACATTTACATAGGTGATACGAAAAACTTACTTACAGCAGCATTGCAGGGACACAACATCGGGTATGCAACGTTGCCAAGATAAACACAAATTAGGCACAATTATACACAATTTTTGCAAGAAGGAACACAAATAGAACAAAATAAAATGCAAAATACCCATTGCATTGCCGAATTGTAGGGATTAAGGCCGTGTTGGTTGGTTCAAGAACCAGATGGCTAACGGGAAGTAGCTGTTCCTGAACCTGGTGTGTGCGGCTCCTTTATTTCCCTGGGAATCTTTGATGATAGATGTTTTCTTTTTGAGGCGGTGCCAACTGTAGGTACTGTTGATGCCAGTGATGTATTGGGCAGAGTCCACTGCTTTCTGGAGCTTCTTACTTTACCTCATTTGAACTGCCGGCTTAAAACCGGTCACTTAGGGCAGATGGGGCTTGTCAGCCACGATCGGGGGCTCGTCCAGGAGAAGGCTTTCTCTGATCTCAAACCTTCACTGCCGTGTGGCTATACCCTCTCATGAGGAAGGCTTTAGGAGTAAACCCCAGGAAAAATCCGGAGTTTAGGAGTCCCTAAGGCAGTTGCTGTGATTCAGCTGGTCCCTACCATTCCTTTGGATTCATCAGCTGCGTAGGGTGTGGTCTCCCGCATGGGCAACAGCATTTTCTCCATAACGTACTGCTCTGGCATATGCATCGACTGATCGTAGACAGCTAGGATGCAACATCTGTGGTTGATTCCGACCAACAGAGGCCTCACCAGACTGTGACTCAACCAGTCAGGGTACTTAGATGACACTTTGTGACTAGTTGCATCATGGTCTGTTGATGCTTGTTAAGTGTTTAAGGACAAGCTTTAGGAAGATGAGGTGTAGAGATCTGTGAGACCTCACTGGCTATCTAGACCTGGTAGCCCAAAGTAGGGTCCTGGCCATAATGTCTCCGATTAGAATGGAAAGGAGGTTGTCCAGACTGTTACAAAAGGGCAAGGTTAGATTACAAGGAATAAAACATTTTAGCCAGAGGGTGGTGAATTTGAAGAACCTATTGCCATAGACAGCTGTGGAGCCAAGTCATTGGGTATAGTTAGAACACCAACTACAGATTACAGAACAGTACATGCCCTTCCGCCCATGAAGTTGCACCAACATTTTAACCCACTCTAAGATCAATCTAACTCTTCCCTGCCACATAGCCCTCCATTTTTTTTTTATCATTTATATGCCTATCTGAGAGTGTCTTAAATGCCCCTAATAATTCTGCCTCTACCATTATCCCTGGCAGGGTGTTCCACACACCCACAACTCTCTGTGTAAAGAACTAACCTCTGATGTCCACCCTATACTTTCTTCCATTCACCTTAAAGTTATGCCCCCTTGTATTAGCCATTTCCAGTCTGGGAAAAGGTGGTGGCTATCCACTGACTATGCCTCTAATTATCTTGTACAACTCTATACAAGAAATGCAGCGACGACTTATGGAAAGCTATCTTTAGAGCAAGAAAACATTTCCGATTGAGGTTAGAGATGGAATTGGATGCATGTCAGCTCTGGCAGGGTTTGCAGGCTATCACTTCCTACAAGGTGAAACCCAACATCGTGAATGCTTCACTCCCAGATGAGCTCAACGTCTTTTCTGGAGGGAGGGAGGGAGGGAGGGGGAGGGAGGGAGAGAGAGAGAGAGAGAGAGAGAGAGAGAGAGAGAGAGAGAGAGAGAGAGAGAGAGAGAGAGAGAGAGAGAGAGAGAGAGAGAGAGAGAGAGAGAGAGGGAGAGAGGGAGAGGGAGAGGGAGAGGGAGAGGGAGAGGGAGAGGGAGAGGGAGAGGGAGAGGGAGAGGGAGAGGGAGAGGGAGAGGGAGAGGGAGAGGGAGAGGGAGAGGGAGAGGGAGAGAGAGAGAGAGAGAGAGAGAGAGAGAGAGAGAGAGAGAGAGAGAGAGAGAGGATGAAACTACATCTATTCGGATCCCTACAGTATCTGGTGACCCCGCGACCTCTGCCTCAGCATCGGATGTCAGATCATCTTTCAAGAGGGTGAACCCTCCCAAGGCATGAGGCCCTGTTGGTATACCTGGTAGGTACACCAATATGTGGGAGTTTTCAAGGACATCTTCAATCTCTCATTGCTGCAGCCAGAGGTTTCCACCCGCTTCAAAAGGGCGACACCATATGACTATCACCCAGTGGCACTCACATTTACAGTGATGAAGTGCTTTGAGAGATTGATCATGGCTAGAACCAACTCCTGCCTAAGCAAGGACCTGGACCTACTGCAATCTGCCTATCACCAGAATAGATGATGCAATCTCAATGGCTCTCCACTCGGCCTTGGATCACCTGGACAATACTAATACCTACATCAGACTGCTGTTTATTGACAACACTCACCGTCCAACACAATCATACCTTCAGTTCCAATCAACAAGCTCCAAGATTTCTGCTACTGGATCCTTGACTTCCTCACCAGGAGACAACAGTCTGTAAGGATCATAAATAACATCTCATCCTCGTGGATAATCAACACTGGCAGACCTTGGGGATGTGTGCTTAAGAGAAAGAGACTTCACAATGTAGTAATCCAATCACAAACAAGAGAAAATCTGCAGATGCTGTAAATCCAAGCAACGCACTCAAAATGCTGGAGGAACTCAGCAGGCCAGGTAGCATCTGTGGAAAAGAGTACAGTCGGTGTTTTGGGCTGAGCCCCTTCAGCAGGACTGGAGAAAAAAAGATGGTGATGAGGAGTCACAGAAGTGTGAGGTAGATCAGCTGCTTGAGTGGTGTCACAACATCAACCTTTTATTCAACATCAGAAAGACCAAATCATTGACTGTGGACTCAGGAATGGGAAGTCAAGGGAACACACATCTGTTCTCATTGTGGGTTGACAAGTGGTATGGATGAACAGGTTGACATCGATGGATCTGGGGTTGAGAGGGTGAACAGCTTTAAGCTCCTCTGCATCCACATCACCGAGGATCTCACGTGGTCTGTACATAACGGCTCCGTGGTGAAAAAGGCACAGCTCTTTTACCTCTTTTACCTGAGATGGTTGAGTAAGTTTGGTATGGGCCCCCAAATCCTAAGAACTTTCTACAGGGGCACAATTGAGAGCATCCTGACTGGCTGCATCACTGCCTGGTATGGGAACTGTACCTCCCTTAATCGCAGGATTCTGCACAGAGTAGTGTGGACAGCCCAGCACATCTGCAGTTGTGAACTTCCCATGGTTCAGGGCATTTACAAAGACAGGTGTGTAAAAAGGGCCTGAACAATCATTGGAACCCAAGTCACCCCAACCACAATCTACTCCAGCTGCTACCATCCAGGAAGCGGTACCACAGCATAAAAGCCAGGACCAACAGGCTCCAGGACAGCTTCTTCCACCAGGCCATCAGACTGATTAACTCACGCTGATTTGAGTGTACTCTGTATTAAATTGACTGTTCTATTTATTATAAATTAATATAAGTTACTATGACTGCACATTTAGACAGAGATGTAACGTAAAGATTTTTACTCCTGATGTATGTGAAGTATGTAAGAAATAAAGTCAATTCAATTCAGGCTCAAGTTCCTGTGTGTCGACATCTCTGAAGATCTATCCTGGGTCCAACATATTGATGCAATTACAAAGAAGCCACGACAGAGACTATATTTCATTAGAAGATTGAGGAGACTTCTACAGATCTACCATGGGGAGTCTTCTAACTGGTTGCGTCACCATCTGGTATGGAGGGGCTGCTACACAGGATCAGAAAAAGCTGCATAAGTTTGCAAACTCAGCCATTTCCATCCAGCATCAAGGACATCTTCAAAAGGCGATACTTCAAAAAGACAGTTTTCATCTTTAAGGACACCTATCACCCAGGATATACCCTCTTCTCATTACTACCAGCAGGTACAGGAGCCTGAAGACCCACACTCAACAATTCAGGGACAGCAATTCTCTACCATCAGATTTCTGAACAGTCGATGAACTGATGAACACTACTTCATTTTTCCTTTTTTTTTTGCACCATTCATTAATTTTTGTGATTTATAGTAATTTTTCTGCCTTTGCTGCCATAAAACAGCGAATTTCAAATGACAACATAAGTGAATCTGCAGATGCTGGAAATAAAGGGTCCTCCTGATGAAGGGTTTCGGTCCGAAACGTCATCACTACCTCCTCCCATAGATGCTGTCTGGCCTGCTGAGTTCTGCCAGCATTTTGAATTTCACATGAGTTGGCGATATCAAACTTAATTCGGATGTTGTCCTTAGCCAGTGCAGCAAACACTCCTCTGGAACCACCTGGGCAGAGGCCTACATTGTGTCACTCTGGAAAAATGGCCTTGGGATTTGAGGAGATACTGAAGCCTCAGCATTGCTGGAAGCTGGAGTGTAAGGAAGCCAGTAGCTTTCAAAATTACTCCCTCATGTCTCAGTTCCAACAATCTGCACACCACATCACTTGCCATGAACCGTATGCTCAGACAAAGGCTTGTATTATTTAAACCTTCTTCAACTAATTCCATCTTGCAACAACTCCCTGCTCTGCCTAAACTTTGCCAACTTTGGTTGGAGGTGGACCTGCTGGCCTTGACACATGACCTCACCTCGATGCCCCTACCATTGAATGGCCACCACGTCCATCACTGGGTAACCCCGCCTGACCTCTCACAAGGCAAGCAGGTGATTGACTGCTAAGACTGTCGGTCTATGCTCCCACAACAAGGTAGTGAAAGTGAAAAGTAACAAGTGAAAGTAATCAAACGAAATGTTTTACGAAGCATAATATTTCAACACCTTTTTAGCCTTCTCTGCTCCGTTCACATTTGGCCACAGGCTGAGCGTTCCCTAGGGCAGGAAATATTACATTTTCACTGTGGATTAATCCAACATTTTTTAAAATCCTGAAGCAGTCTGAAATTGAATACAAAGGATTCTATGTAATGCAAGAATTCAGGCAAAGCTCAGTACGGCAAATGTTCCTCCATGCTGCCCATGAGAAACATAACTTATCATGGAATGTCAGAGGACAGCATTCATTCTTTGAGTCAATCCTAGCTCTCGGAGCAACCCTGCCAGGCCAAGGGCTGTAGCCCCTCACTTTCTGTCTCCCTTTGGAATAAAGGAGTTGTTAGCAGGCAGCACGGAAGGTTAGGCGCTGTGAGAGGAGGAGGCAGAATGAGATACATTCGGTCCATTTAAGAGACATTAAGACATTCACTTGAAGGATGCAGAACTAATGAGGCCAGATAGAACGATGCAACAAACAAGAGGCTGGAGGGGACTAGACGAATCAATGCTTCAGGCCGAGGCCCTGCCTCTGGCCCGAAAGGTGGGAAAGAGAACGGTGCAGCACAGAAACAAGCCCTTCAACATCCAGGACTCAACACCTCTTGGCAATGTTTAAGGGCGACACGGTAGCACAGCGACTAACGCAATGCTATTACAGTGCAGCAATCGGGATTCAAATCCCACTGCGTCTGTAAGGAACTTTATGTTCCCTCCCCTTGACCGAATGGGTTTCCTCCCCCATTCCAAAGACATACAGGTTAGGGTTAGTGAGCTGTTGGCATGTTACCATAGTACCGGAACATGGTGATACTTGTGGGCTGCCCCCAGCACATCCTCAGACTGCGTTGGTCTTTGACATAAACGATGCAATTCACTGTTCATGCCGATGCAAATGTGGCAACTAAAGCCAATCTTTGTCTTTATCTCCTTTTGCAAGTGGACCTTTAACTTCCTGACCAACAGACCACCATCAGTTTGGCACGGCAACTGCTCTGCCCAAAACAGCAAGAAATTGCAGAGAGTTGTGTGGACAGAGCTCACCAATCATAGCAACCAGCCTCCCTCCCATAGACTCTGTCGACACTTTGTGCTGGCTTGGTAAAGCAGACAGGATAATCAAACAGACCACCCATACTGGACACTCTCTCCTCTACCCCTCCCATTAGGCAGAAGATACAAAAGCCTGAAAGCACACACCACTACGTTCAAGGACAGATTTGGCTATAAGACTCCTTCCGGTAAGATAGCAGCATGTTGGGACACAGTGGCCTCTTGGGGGGTTACCAGAAGTGTGTTTTCTTTTGTTAAATGTCTTTTTTTTAATGATCACAAGACAATGTTGGACTCGTAGAATTTCAGGTACTGGTGGTCTACCCCATCAGTGGTGCATGAAGACGGCATGCAGTGCAACTCTGGGTGATTGTCTTCGATGTTTCTCCGGCAATCGCAAGGCCCTGTTGGATATCGATAATGTCAGATATCGCAGGCCTGCTTTCCTCGCTTGGTGGAAGAGCTGTGTGGCCTCGGCTGTAGCGAGTACTAGGCCTCGAGCTGCAGGCTTGCCTGTTGCTGCAGTCCAGGAAAGGAGATGCCGGGGGCGAAGTAGCATGGCGTCCATGCTCAGTTGGGGGCTGGCCTTGCCTATTACTGATGCTCTCTAGTGTTCGATCAGTGGAATGACAGGTTAGATTGCCCGTGTTTGCTCACTGCCGGGAACTGCACCGTCAAGTTGCAGAACACGTCGCTCAAGGACTTAGGCCTTATATAAATTTATTTTTTTGCATGATTTTGCTTTTTTTTGCTTGGTATTTTGAACATGGCCCCAGAAGAATGCTGTTTCCATCGGTTGTATTTATGAACAGTTGAATGATAATTAAACTTGAACTTGAATTTGAACAGTGGCCTAATATAATAAGATGGACCAATGACCTCACAATCTATTTTATTAAGATTGCCATGGAACACTACAGCATATAAAGAGGCCCTTTGGCCCATCTAGTCCATGCTGAACTGTTAATTTGTCTAGTCCCATCAACCCACATCTGGACCCTTTCCATACCCATGCCCTTCCCATTCACGGCCTTGCACCTCATTGCCTACCTATGCTGAACTTTATTTGTAGCTGGAACACTTTATTCTGCACTATGTTATTGCTTTTCCTTGAACTACCTCCATGCACCATTGTAATTAATTGATCTGTATGGATAACATGCAAAACAAGTTTTTCACTGTACCTCAGTACACGTGACAATAATAAACCAACTTGCATTTAGCTCACGATGTTTTGCTATGTGCCAAACTAATTAAGAAGGTAATTAAATCCCTGACTTAACTAATCACATCTGCCTACACAATGTCCATCTCTCTCCATTCTCTGCACATCCATGGGGCCGGTTTAAGAGCCTCTAAAACACCTCTGTTCGATTTATCTTCACCACCTACACCACACTCTGGGTAAAAATCCTGCTCGTCAATATTTAAACTTTCTCCCTCTCTCTGTAACCGTGTGCACAGAGGAGCAATCGCCAACGTTCAAAGGAGAATAGAGGAGGGTGGAGCAAAGGCTGGCCTAAGATAGGTGGATCCAGATGAGGGAGGTGACTGGCAAATGGAGGAAGGGAGGGTGGGAGTAGTGACAGAGGCTGGGAGATGGTGGCTAGATCCAGGTCTGGAGGGGTGATAGGCAGATGGAGGAGGGGAGAGTGACAGAGACTGAGAGGTGATAGGTGGACCCAGGTCAGGAGGGAAGACACAAACACAAGAAACCACCTAACACCCCCTTAGCCTCCACATCCAGCACGTGATTCTCCATACCTTCCGCCATCTCCAATAGGATCCCACCACCAAGCCATCTTTCCCTCCCCCCCACTTCTGCTTTCCACAGGGATCACTTCCTACGCAACTCCCTTATCAACTCATCTGAGACCTGACGAAGGATCTCGGCCCAAAATGTCGACTGTTTACTCTTTTCCATCGATGCTGCCTGACCTGATGAGTTCCTCCAGCATTTTGTGTGTTGCCCAGAAGGGGAGACAGGCAGATGGAGAAGGGAGGGTGGGAATTGTGACAGAGGCTGGGAGGTGATAGGTGGAGGTGGGATCTGATAGGAGTGGATGTTGGAGCATATAACCAAGTGAGGGAGAAGGGGAGAACAGGTGGGCAGGGGAGGGGAAGCAGTGGGAGGAGTATGTGAGTGATAGGCAGATGAAATGGGTGGTGGTGGAGAAGAAACAGAAAGATGGGAGAGTGAAGCTCTGTGTAGGAGGAACTGGGTAGGCGAGGAAGACAGAGAAAGGGACAGAGGGCGAGCAGGTATCAGAAATTGGAGAATTTGGATGTTTCCATTAGTGGGGAGTCAAGGATCAGAGTGTACAGCCTTAGAATAGGATGTTCCTTCAGCACAGAGATGAGGAGGAATTGCTTTAGCAAGAGAGTTGTGAATCTGTGGAATTAGTTCCACAGATAACTCTGGAGCCTATCATTGAGCATATTTAAAGCAGAGTTTGATAGGATCTTGATTAGTAGAAGTGTCAAAGGTTACAGGGAGAATGTGGTTGAGAGGGATAGTAAATCTGCCATGATCAAATAGCAGAGCAGATTTGATGGGCCAAATGGCCTAATTCTGCTCCTATGTCTTATGGTCTTACCATTGGGTCGTTGACCACCTACATGAGGGGCTGCTCCTCTGGTTTGAGTTTGGCCTCTCCTCTTGGCAGTGGAGGAGGCCAAGGACAGAGAGGTCAGTATGTGATGGAGGGGAATTAACGTGGCTGGCAACTGAGAGCTCCAGCAGGCCATAGCGGACAGTATAGTGGTAGTCCTTCGGACTGGAAGAAGACATGCTGTTGTGTAGTTCATCTGTGGGCACAGAGGTGGCTCTGCAGTCCCAGTCTGGAAGCGCAGAGTCTAGCACAATGGGGGCACTGGAAGTCCGTTATTGTAATAATTGTGGCTGCTGTTCTGTGACGCCACTCAGGGTTTTCCATCAGTTTTTGGCAGCACCTGTCTTCAAAACTGGTGTAGGCTTCATAGCACAGGGCTCGCCAGCGGGTTCTGTCAGCAGCCGCAGCTTCTAGTTCCCCTGGCTGGATGTCACAGTAGTGTAGGGTTTCATTCACAGTGTCTTTGTAGCTCTTGCGTGAGGTCTCTTTCCAGTCTCCAGTTCACCATAGAGCAGCTGGCGAGGCATACGGTGGTCGTCCATTCTGATGACGAGTTCCACCCACCGCACCTGGGCTCTGATGATCCGGGACTCAATACTGGTGGACTCCGCGCAATCCAAGACCTCCAGGTCGGAGGAGACGCGGTCTTGCAAACGAATGCCAAGGATGGAGCGGAGGGCGCGCATGTGAAATTTCTCCAGTTGTCGTCAGTACAGAGTCCAGGTCTCACATCCTTATAGGAGAGAAGGGATGACCACAGCTCTGTAGACTTCCAGCTTCGTGGAGTTGCGGACGTTGTGTTGATCGAGCACTCTGGTATGCAGCCTCCCCAGAACCTGGCTGGCCTTGCTGATCCTGGAGTCAATTTCTCTGTTCAAAGACCCATCACTCGAGATGATGCTTCCCAAGTATTTGAAGCTGTTTACATTTGTCAGCTGGGTGTCGTCAACAGTGATTTTTGGTTCAATGGGATTGGTGAAGTATTTCAGTCTTGTTCAGGCTGATAGTCAGGCCAAAGGGCATAGCAGCATCTGAGAATTTGTTCAATATCAACTGTAGATCACTGTCTTTATGTGCCAGGAGCGCACAGTTATCAGCAAAGAAGGATTTTTGAATGACTGTATGGAGGCACTTTGTCTGTGCGTTCAAGCAGCGAAGGTCAAAGAGAGAGCTGTCCAATCGGTACCTGATGTACACTCGCTCCTTCAGACCCTGGACAGCACGTGACAACATGCATGTGAGGAACAGACTGAACAGGACTGGGGCTAGTACACAGTCCTGCTTCATCCCATTGGAAATGGCAAATGCAGCTGACGTATCACCACTGAAAAGCACCTGTCCTGTCATTCCACCTTGGAGCAGCCGAATCATCTTCACGAATTTCCTCAGGCATCCGTAATGTCTCAGGATGATCTAGAGAGCCTCCCTGTTTACAGTGTCAAGTGTTTTGTCGGGTCAATGAAGACAGAGTAAAGAGGCTTGTTCTGCTCGATGCACTTCTCCTGGACTTTCCTCTCGGCAAATATCATGTCTGCTGTACTCCGTTCTGACCGAAAGCCACACTGCGCCTCCGGGAGGTTCCTTTCCGAGACAGTGACAGATCTGTTCAGGAGAATGCGGGCAAAAATCTTGCCTGCGATGGACAGCAGTGAGATACCCCTGTAGTTTCCGCAGTCTGATTTGCTTCCCTTGTTTTTGTAGAGAGCCGCAATGAAGGCATCGAGGAAGTCGTCCAGCATCTCCTCTGTGATCCGGATGTCTTCCAGGATGTCTTGGAACACCCTTGAGGCGTTTGGGCCTAATGCTTTGTAGATCTCGGCAGGAATGCCATCCTGCCCTGTTGCTTTATTTGGGTTCATCTGCGAGATCGCTTTCGTGATCTCAGCCGCAGAGGACGGCAGGTCTAGGCCATCCAGGAGTGGCTGCTGAGGGATCTGCTGTGGACGGCCTATTGAGCAGGCTGGAGAAGTGTTCAGCACAGCGGTTTTTCAGCCTTTGATCAGGCTCGACCCGTCAGGTGACAGCAAGGGGGAGAATCCTGATTTAGAGCCCCAGCAGGCCACAACGGACAGTATAGATGGGCTACAATGCCAGCACAGATATGGTGGGCAGCAGGGCCTGTTTCTGTGCGATATGACACCATGATTGACATCTGCCTGTTTTCAGTCTCTGCTTGAAACTGCAGAGTTGTGGTCACATCACAGAAACCAGCCTCCGCTCCACCAACTCTGTCTATACACTCACTGCCTTGGTAAAGCAGCCAGCGTAACTCACAGACCCCTCCCGTCAGGCCTGAAAGCTTGTACCAGCAGACACAAGGATAGCTTTTACCCCGCTATGATAGGACTTCTGAACAGACCTCTTATCCGACAAGATGGACTCTTGACCTCACAATCACACACCTTATTGTCTGTCTGCACTGCACTTCCTCTGCAGCTGTTACACCTTATTCTGCATTGTTACTGCTTTGCCTTGTTTTGCCTTTATGTACTGTGAATTGATCTGTCTGAACAAGATGCACGGCAAGTTGTTCCACTGAATCTCAGTAGGTAACAGTAATAAACCAAAATTAAAACCTTTCCCTGAATCGAGCGAATTGGGCAAGTTAAAATCAATGCATCCACTATCTCACGAGCCACTCCCTTTAAGACCCAGGGTGAAGCCTCAGGGAGGCTGACCCACAGCTCCAGCATCTTGTTCCTCGTGTTCATGACTTCAGAACAGGTGAAATGTTCCACTTCCATCCCTCATTACCTGGCGGCCCTGCCTATGTACCTTTATAAATAAATGAAAGGGTTGCAAAGAGAGCTTTTGCACTTTGACCTTCAAGGTATTGAATACCAGAGTTGGGATTTTGGTATGCTTTTGGTATTCTGGCCTTTATAAATCAGAGCATTGAGTATTGGAGTTGGGACGTAATGTTAAAATTGTACAAGGCATTGGTGAGGCCAAATTTGGAGTATTGTGTACAGTTCTAGTACCGAATTATAGAAAAGATGTCAACAAAATAGAGAGAGTACAGAGGAGATTTACTAAAATGTTACCTGGGTTTCAGCACCCAAGTTACAGAGAAAGGTTGAACAAGTTAGGTCTTTATTCTTTGGAGCGTAGCAGGTTGAGGGGGGACTTGATAGAGGTATTTAAAATTATGAGGGGGATAGATAGAGTTGACATCCATTGAGAGTAGGGGAGATTGAAACAAGAGGACATGAGTTGAGAGTTAGAGGGCAAAAGTTTAGGGGTAACACGAGGGGGAACTTCTTTACTCAGAGAGTGGTAGCTGTGTGGAACGAGCTTCCAGTAGAAGTGGTAGAGGCAGGTTCGGTATTGTCATTTAAAGTAAAAAAATGGATAGGTATATGGACAGGAAAGGAATGGAGGGCTATGGACTGAGTGCAGGTCGGTGGGACTAGGTGAGAGTAAGCATTCAGCACGGACTAGAAGGGCTGAGATGGCCTGTTTCCGTGCTGTAATTGTTATATGGTTATATGGATGATATGTTGGAATTGTGTAAGACAATGGTGAGGCTTAATTTGGAGTATTATGTGCAGTTCTATTCAGGAAAGGTATCAATAAAATTGAAAGAGCACAAAGACAATTTACAAGGATGTCATGGGGTCTTGAGGACCTGGGTTATAGGGGAAGGTCAGGACTTCTTTCCCTGAAGAGTGAAAGAATGATAAATTTGATAAAGACAAAACAAAATTATGAGGGGTATAGATAGGGTAAATGCAAGGAGGTTTGGGTGAAACTAGAACTTGAGGTCATGGGTTAAGGGAGAATGGTGAAATATTTAAGGGGAACTGCTTCACTTAGAGGGTGGTGCAAATGTGGAACGAGCTGCCAGCAGAAGCAGGAGATTTAAGTTCAATTTGGATAATTCAGGGATGTTTGTATAAAAAATGGAGGGCTGTGGATCAATTGGACTAGGCATAATTATAGTTCTGCATGGATTAGAAGGGCTGAAGGTCCTGTTTGGGTGCTATAGTGCTCTATGACTCTATGAGATGGGACCTGCAGACAGCGAGTAGTGATTAGCTGGATGATATCCAGCTCTGACCACATGCAAGGACAACATTTATGCGGTAAATAAAAATTGCCTTATTGTTTAAACAAAACACAGGTTAGATGCAATTGGAAACTCCCTCTATGATTCACTGTCTCTTACAGGCAGGATAGAGATAGCAAAGATCAAACACAAGACCATAAGATACTGGAGCAGAATTAGGCCATTTGGCCCATCAAGTCTGCTCCGCCATTTCATCATGGCTGATCCATTTCCCTCTCAGCCCCAATTTCCTGCCCCCTTCCTATAGCCCTTCATGCCCTGACCAATCAAGGATCTATCAACCTCTGCCTTAAACATATCCAATGACTTGGCAACCACAGCCGCCTGTGGCAATGAATTTCACAGATTCACTGGTCTCTGGCTAAAGAAATTCCTCATTTCCGTTCTAGATGGACATCCCTCTATTCTGAGGCTATGTCATTTGGTCCTAGACTCCCCCACCACAGGAAACATCCTCTCCACATCCATTCCATTGAGGCCTTTCAACATTCAATAGATTTCAGTGAGATTTCACCCCCCCCCCTTCATTTTTCTGAATTCCAGTAAGTACAGAGCCAACAATTGATCCTTATCTGGTAACCTGTTCATTCCTGGAATCTTTCTCATGAACCTTCTCTGAACCCTCTCCAAATTCAGCACATCCTTTCTTAGATAAGGGGCTCAAAACTGCTCACGTGAGTGCAACACAGACCCACCATACACTGACAGGGTCAGGCACAGAGTGAAGCTCCTATCACACACTCTCAAGGCTCAACACAGAGTGAAGTTCCCTCCTCCACACCATCCCATCAAATACTGTAATCCCGGGGTTAGACACAGAGTGAAGCACCTTCTACACCACCCCATCACACACTAAGACACCAAGTGAATCTCCCTCTACCCTGCCTGTGGAACAAGAATATAAAGCAGCCCACGATGAAAGTGCCAAACATGATGCCGAATTAAACTACAACTGTCTGCCTGCATGTGATGCTGTTGCTTCCCTTCCCAACCTGCCAATGTTTTGGTGTAATTACTTTACACCCCCAAGAGCTCTGGGCTCTGTGACTTATAAATGAAAGCTTTGAGAGTGTGTGGTGCAGCGGGCACACATATGCAGCCGGGCTTTACACAGAAAGATCTCACGGAACCCAAATTGAGTCCGGTGGTGTCAGATTCAGAGCAAGCCCAACTCCCTCACCTCCACATCCTCCCGCAAGCTCAGCCTCTGTTAGCTGGGCCGAGCCCCCAGGGCGTGGGGTGAGAGCATCGGGAGAAGCTCATCTCGCTAATACACCCTTCTACTTCCCCCGCCCCGCTGCCCACGGGAAACATTTGTATCGAGGAGCCGCAGATGTACCTGCTCTGCTAGTCTTTCCCACAGCGTCGGCTGAGGGCCCCGAACGGCACTGAACTTCAGACACAGCAGTCGGCTTCCAATATGTTCAGGGCGAAGTTCAGCCGACAGGACAGTGATAAATCACAGCCCGAGTGTATGGGGAGGGGGGGCAGAGAGAGATTGGGCAAGCAGTCAGGCAGATCGTCAGCACCTTGCCCATAGCCTCTGCATTGACTCTGAAGGCGAGCCTTTGCACACAGCAGATCCAAACCCTTCACCGGGGTGTAGAGAATCTTTCCTTCTGGGGCATAGTGGGTGTGAAGGATAGTCGTGGGACAGAACATCATACACAGAACCAGGAAAGTACAGCACTGAACACAGATGATGTGGGGAGGATAATACAGTCACATAGCACAGGACAGGCCTTTCAGCCCAAGGTGTCGATCTGGGCTAGTACCATTTACTACAGAGAACAGTACAACACAGGACAGGCCCTTTGGCCCAGGATGTTGTGCCAACCTAATTAGACATGTACAATGCTTACTAATAAAACAATTTCCATGTCACTTCGTTCTCTGCATATCCATGTGTCTATCTAACATCACTCTATTGTATCTGCCTCCACCAACGCCCCTGGCAGCACATACCAGTTACCCATCAATCTCTGTGTAGGAAAGACTTGGAACAAACAATATTACATCACAGGACAGGCCCTTTGGCCCAGGATGTTGTGCCGACCTTTTATTCTACTCCAAGATAAATCTAACCCTTTCCTCCCATGTAGCCCTCCATTTTTCCATCGTCCATCCGCCTAAATAAGAATTTCTTAAATGTTCCTAATGTATCTCCTCCCCGGCAGCAAGTTCCACACACATAGGTGTGAAAAAAATGCTACCTCTTACATACCACCTGGACTTTCCTCTCATCACCTTAAAATTATGCTCCTCATACCACCCTGTCCACTCAATCGATGCCTCTTTCATATTCAAATTTCCTTTCATCCTCCTTTGCTCCAAAGAGAAAACTCCTCATTCGTTCAAACTATCCTCACGAGATGTGCTCTCTAAACCAGGCAACATCCTGGTGAATCTTCTCTGCACCCTCTCTAAAGCTTTGACAGCCTTCCTCTAATGAAGCAGCATAAATGAACAGAAGTGGGGTCTAACCAGAGTTTTATAGAGCTGACAACATTACCTCAACGCTCTTGAACTTAATCCCTCAATTAATGAAAATCATTCACATCTACCCATAGAAAAGGGGGAATGGGGGGGGATTGTGGGTGGTAACTCTCCAATCACCAAGCATACAGTATTCCCACAGGAGAGGGAACTGGAGGATGGGAGTTCATGAGACATATGTCCCTGGAGTCCACAGTGCAGGTGCACCATCTACTAGACAAGGGTGCAAGAAAGAGGCTTGCAGAACACAGGGAGTTAGTCAGAGGCTAATGGTGGCCAGGTTTCCCAGCATGCACCACTTCTGAAAGCCCACTATACAAGCCATGGACTCCATACAGTATCTCAGTCTACAGAGCTAGCCCTCTCCATACCTCCCTCCCCCCTACCTGCTATGATCCCACCATCTTCAGCTCTTTATCATCTACTCCTTCCATCACCTGGCTCCACCCATTACTCATCAGCTCCTGCACCACCTCCTCTCCTCTTTGTTCCCTGTATCAGCTATGTCCCCTTTATTTCTTTATACACTCACTAACCACTTCATTAGGTACCACCTCTACCTCATAAAGTGGCCACTCGGTGTACATTCATGGTCTCCTGTTCCTGCAGCCCATCCACTTCAAAGTTTAGTGTTTTGTGCATTCAGAGGTGCTCCTCGTTATTGCAACCCACGGTTATTTGAATTGTCGTCGCCTTCCTGTTAGCTTGAACCAGTCTGGCCATTTTCCTCCAGCCTCTCTCATTCCCAAGGCCCTTTTAGCCCACAGAACTGTCGCTCACTGGATGCTTTTTTTCTTCTCCATGGATTGTCACCTCGTCGTGGTGGAGAAGCTTGTGTCCTGAGATCCCGGGAGTGATGCCGTCTGGAGCTATGCTCCTGGTAGGGACACCCATGGCGATAAGGTCGAGGGTGAGGTCCCTGACAAAGAACAATCCAACCAAGACCTCAACGGTGGAACAGGCGGACGAAGTTACTTCGAACTCAATGGCTGTGAAGGCGGATGAAGGCTGCAACAAATCCATCAGCTCCAATCGTCGTGGTTTCCATGCCATTGGAATCAGTTGGTTGATTTGTGAAGTATCGTGTGCTTCTTGGAGTGCAACATCAAGTACACGTTAAACAAATACACGCACAGGCGTCTTCGCTCTGTGGAAACGGAACGAAGACCATCATCCTCGACCTCGAGGGATAGCCACGACGATGACAATGACTTGTTTTTTTGCACCATACTCTGTAAACTCTAGAGACTGTTATGTACAAAAATCCCAGACGATCAACATTTTCTGAGGTACTCAAACCACCTTGTCTGGCACCAACTATCATTCCATAGTCAAAGTCACATTTCTTGCCATTCTGCAGTTTAGTATGAACAACAATTGAACGCTTGACATCTGCATGCTTTTATGCATTGAACTGTTGCCTCATGATTGGCTGATTAGATATTCGCATAAGCGAGCCCATGTACCTAATAAAGTGGCCACTGAGGTAACCTCTCATCCCTCTTTACAACAACCATCTCCCCTCTAATCTTTCTGTACACTTAAAGGACTTTGGCCCAAAACATCAACAGTCCATCTCCCTCCACTGATGCTGACTAACGTGTCAAGTTCCTCCAGAGTTTTATGCTTCACCCACATCTGGAAGAAATCTCACATCACCAGCAGCTCACCCTCACGCCCCTTACCCTCCCAACAGAGGGAGTGGGCCTGGTAGAGGCCTAGAGCAAAACAGCAAGGATACAAGCCCTTCAGCCCAATGAGTCCGTGCAAACCACCATGCCTACACAGCTGGTTCTAATTCCCTGCATATGGCCCGTATTCCATCTCGCCCCATCCCTCCATCTACCTGTCCAAGTGCTTTTTAAATGAAACTATTGTACCTGCCTCAACCATTTCCTCTGGCAGCTCATTCCATATACTGAGTGGAAAAGATGTTCCTTTTAATTCTTTCCAGTCTCACCCTAAACCTATGCCATAAATTGGACATTGGTCTAGCCTGGAGTAAAGACTGTTACTGTCCCCCTTTCTAAGCCTCTCATAATTATATAAATTTGCCCCTCATTCTCCAATGTTCCAAGGAATAAAGACCCAACCTGGACAACTTCTCCCTATAACTCAGACCTGACAACATCTTCAGAGTCATAGAGCACTACCGCACAGTTACAGGCCCTTCAGCCCATCTAGTCCTGGCCGAACTGTTATTCTACCTAGTCCCATCGACCCACATCTGGACCACAGCCCTCCGTATCCCTCCCATTCATGTACCTATCCAAACTTCTCTTAAATGCTGCAATCAAACCCACATCCACCACTTCCGCTGGCTGCTCATTTCACACTTGCACCATCCTCTGAGTGAAGAAGTTGCCCTTCTTAGCTACTTCACCTTTCACTCTTAATCTATGGTCCCTATGAGCTTTGTTGTTAGTCTCACCGAACCTCAGTGGGAAAAGCCTGCTTGCATTTACCCCATTTAACCCTATAATGTCCACCTATAGTCAGAGAAGTGCAGGTAACATTTCTTATTCTTTCCCATTTCTCTTCTAATATTTATATCTGTGCACTTGTAATGTTACTGTGACACTCTAACTTCCTTTGGGGTCTCTAAATTATCTATCTAACTAGACCCCTCATAATTTTGTATACCTCTATCAAATCTCCCCTCAATCTTCTACGTTCTACAGAATAAAGTCCGAACCTATTCAACCTTCCCGTACAACTCAGGAGGATCTTGCACTCTCTCCAGTCCAAGCACATCTTTCCAACATCAGGGCGGTAGAACAAGGTAGCGAGTACATCCTCAGAATGGAGGCTCTTGGAACAGGCTGTTGATTGATCAGGGGTTCAGAGAGGACAAGTTATCTGTGGGCACGCAGTCAAGCAGTTATCAGCTTGAACCCAGCGGCCGTTTCCATGAAGGTCTGGGTAAATGATTCACCATTAGTTACCCTGGAATAGAGATATACTCCCAGTGTACACACGGAGTAGCCTCATCGCCCAGAGTCACCACTGGGGGGTGGTAGTATCTGAGAACCAGACACACTGCGGCCACTGCGTGGTTGGGGGAGGGAGTTTAGGGACAGAGGGGGAGTTTAAGGTGGTGGGAGGAGTGTAGGGACAGAGGGGGTGTTTAAGGAGGTGGGAGGGGGAGTATAGGGATAGAGAGGTGTTTAAGTGGTGGGAGGAGAAGTTTAGGGACAAAGGGTTGTTTAATGTGGTGGGAGGGGATGTTTAAGGTGATGAGGGGAGTTTAAGGTGATGAGAGTGAGATTTTAGGGTGGGGCAAGAGAGTTTAGTGTGGATGGAGGCAGGGTTTAGGGGATTGGGAAGGAGGAGGGAGGGAGAGTTTAGGGGATTGGGAAGGAGGGAGGGAGATTTTAGGGGATTGGGAAGGAGGAGGGAGGGAGATTTTAGGGGTATGGCCAGGATACCGATCGAGTGGGCTGCTTTGTCCTGGATGGAGTTGAGTTTACTGAGTGTTTTTGGAGGTTAACTAACCCAGGAAAGTGTCCCATCACATTCCTGACCTGTGGAAGTCTTTAAATACAGAACAGTACAGCTCAGGAACAGGCCCTTTGACCAACCCATGTCTGTACCAACCCTTACATCAATCTAACTAAACCCATTTGTCTGCACACAGTCCATATCTCCCTGTTCCCTGCCTGTTCCTGTGTCTGTCCAATTACGTTTTAAAAGTTGCTGTTGCATCTGCTTCCCCTGGCAACCTGCTCGATGCACCTACCACTATTGTTTTTAAGAAAATCCTTGCCTCATAAATCTCTTATAAACTTTGCTCTCTCTCACCTTAAAAGCTTTGCCCTCCAGTATTTTACATTTAAACCCTGGAAAATGGCTGTGACTCTCTACACTATCCACGCCTCTCATAACTTCCCGCCACTGCCTGCAGTAAGTTTGTACATTCTCCCAGCGACCGCCATCAGAGAGGAGGGACAGGAGCCTGAAGGCGCACACTCAGCGATTCAGGAACGGCTTCTTCCCCTCCGCCATCAGAGAGGAGGGACAGGAGCCTGAAGGCGCACACTCAGCGATTCAGGAACGGCTTCTTCCCCTCCGCCATCAGAGAGGAGGGACAGGAGCCTGAAGACGCACATTTAACATTCCAGGGACAGCTTCTTCCCCTCTGCCATCAGATTTCTGAATAGACAATGAGCACTGCCCCACTGTTCCTCTTTCACACTTTTATTTCTCATTAAAGATTAGCTTTACTTGTCACACGTACATTGAAAGCTCGAAACAGTGAAATACGTCGTTTGTGTCAACGACCAACACCGTCTGAGGGTGTGCTGGGGGCAGCCCGCAAGCGTTACCATGCTTCCCGCACCAACACAGCGTGCCCACAACTTATTAAGCCACATATCTTTGGAATCTGGGAGGAAACTGGAGCACCAAGAGGAAATCCACGTGGTTATGGGAAGAGTGTACAAACTCCTCACAGGCAGCGGCAGGAATGAAACCCTGATCTTAAAGCTGCTGATGTATAACATTACACTAACACGCCTCCCCGGTAATCAGTATTACAACAGATAGTAATTTCATGTATTGCACTGCTCTGCTGCCACTGAACTAATTTTGCCGCATATGTCAGTGATGTAAACTCGACTCTCAGCCACTCCTTACATACAAACAAATTCCCATAACATTACTAAATTCAAAAGTCCAACATAAATACATACATTCGTTCCTTCAAATAGCAGAGTTCATGTCGTGGAGAGCCACACAGCACAGAAACAGGCCCTTTGACCCAGCACATCCGTGCAGACCAAGATGCCCATATCATCCAGTCCCACGTGCCCACATTTGACTTAGTTTCCCTAATTTTAGTCATTGCTTTCTCTCATCAGCACTGTGTTCAGTTCCAGTCACTTCATTACAGGAAGGGCGAGGAAGCTTTAGAGAGGGTGCAGAGGAGATTTACCAGGAGGCAGCCTGGATTAGAGAGCATGTCTTATGAGGAAAGGTTGAGTGAACTAGTGCTTCTGTCTTTGAAGAAGAGAAGGATAGAGGTGTACAAGATGATAAACGGTGGATAGAGAGTGGATCGAGTGGACAGCCAGAGAATTTTTCCCAAAGTGGAAACAGCTAACACGAGGGAACATAACTTTAAGATGATTGGTGGAAAGTATGTGGGGGCGGGGTGGATATCAGAGGTAGTTTTTTTCCCTGGAACGTGCTGCTGGGGGCGGTAGTAGAGGCAGATACATTAGGGACATTTAAGGGACTCTGAGATAGGCACATGGATGAAAGAGAAATGGAGGGATGTGTGGTAGTGAAGGGTTAGATTGATCTTCGAGTAGGTTGAAAGTTGGCACATCATGGGCCTGTATTTGGCTGTACTGTTCTATGTAGCACTAGGTCTCTGCTCAACTCCACTCCAGAGGGTTCCTGCCACCTCACACTTGTCCAAGTTAAACCCCATTATCCACTTCCTTGGCCACTTGCCCAGTTAATCCAACTCTGTTGTAACCTCAGACAACCTCCTTCACTGATCAGTCTTGCCTACAATCTCTGACGTCGTCCCATTAAGCAGCCGGTTCTGAGGTTGTGTTCACAGTGATAGTAGTACTGCGATCACTCAAGACAAGTATGATGTTCTCCTGAGGAGTTATTCACTTAATGGACAAAGGCTGTGCATGAATTTACTCAACCTGGGGAGGCTGAGGTATACTTTTTGTGACGCCCGGTCAGGACCAAGGAGCAGTGAGGGATTCAGCCTGCTGTTTGTGAAAGAAGCGTCTGTGCGTTTTAAGCTAAGTAACCTCCTGGAAACCAGATATAGCTGTGGAAGGGCTGAAGTGGATGCAGTGTAATGGACTGAATCACACCGCAGTGGTTTAAATGATGCTGAAAATAGGTGTGTCTGTCTGTGTGTGTGTCTGTGTGTGGGTGTGTCTGTGTCTATCTGTGTGTGTGTCTGTGTGAGTGAGTGTGTGTGTGTGTCTGTGTGTGTGTCTGTGTGTGGGTGTGTCTGTGTCTGTCTGTGTGTGTGTCTGTGGGTGTCTGTGTGTGTGTCTGTGTGTCTGTCTGTGGGTGTGTGTGTGTGTGTGTCTGTGGGTGTCTGTGTGTGTGTCTGTGTGTCTGTCTGTGGGTGTGTCTGTCTGTGGGTGTCTGTGTGTGTGTGTGTGTGTGTCTGTCTGTCTGTCTCTGTGTGTCTGTGTGTGTGTGTGTGTGTGTGTCTGTCTGTCTGTCTGTCTGTGTGTGTGTGTGTGTGTCTGTCTGTCTGTGTGTGTCTGTGTGTGTGTGTGAGTGTGTGTGTCTGTCTGTCTGTGTGTGATTTAAGACCAAACATGCAACACAAGGAGTTAAGCAGCTTTTCAGAACCTTTCCAGAATCTAAAGCAAGACCATAGCTGTATACGTCCTTGTTCTCCTACATTCCAGGTAACAAAGCATAGTACAGGCCCTTCAGCCCATGACATTCTGCTAACCCATTATCCAACTCCAAGATCAATCTAACCCATCCCTCCTACCTTGGCTTCCATTTCTCAGTCACCCATGTGCCTATCTAAGAGTTTCTTAAATGTTCTGACTCTATCTGCCTCTATCACTTCCACCAGCAAGGTTATCCATGCACCCACCACTCTCTGTGTAATTGCCTTAAAATTATACCCCCCCCCACCCCAAAAGCGATCTCCACCCTGAGTAAAAGCCTCTGGCTACCCCATCGATTTACGCCTCTAATCAACTCGACTAAGTCACCTCAAATCGTCACTCGCTCCAGAGAGAGAAGCCCAACCTGTCTGGGGTGTGTGGGGTCTTTGAGCACACTGCCTGCGTTACCAAGGCACTGAGAAGTGCAGACAGAGTCTGTGAACGGGAGGCTGGTTATCGATGATGTGCTGAACTGTTCACTCCCTGTGCTCATTCCTAGTAGTCATATCCTTCGCTGGCCTTGCCCACCTCCTGTGGCCCTGCAACCTTCCCAGATCTGAGCACGCCTCCATTCTCCAGCTCCCAAACAGCTGCAACACTGTCTACTCTTTCAGTTACCTGAATCCTGAGATCTGGAATGCCTTCCCATAATCTCTCTGCTACCCCCCCACCCCCGCCACACCACACCCATGTCTTTAAACCTGCTTCTGGATATCTCTTCAATTGGTCCACTGCCAAGTGTTGGTAAAATGATCTGGAGGAGCATTCGGAACGTGTTACTGTGTTACACCAATTCTTTTTACAAAATTACAAACGTTTGTTCACTTACAAAATACAGATAATAACCAAGGGTTCACAAAACTATTGACAAACTCAAATTAAAAAACCATTACTATTATAATCCACAAAACACTTTGTGGGGGGGAGGGGCTCAACGTTCACAGAAATCCTCCACTGTGCCCACAGAGATTGCATGGTCCCTCTCATGGACACCCGGGCACAGACACAACCCCAGAAGAGGCCAGCCCTCAATTGCCTGCTGCCTGGACCCGTGAGTGGCCAGCTTGGCCAGGCCCAGGTGACCCTCTCCCTTCAGTACTGGGCGACTTGAGGTCAGGAGCGAGGGGTCCTTCACACACTCAAACAGGGGCCACAACCTCTCTCTCTCTCTCTCTCTCTCTCTCACACACACACACACACACACATTATATATCACAATTTGATTGTTCCAGATATAGAACGTAAAAGAGTACAGACCCTTCGGCCCACAACATTGTGCTGAACCATATAAACCTGCTCCATGGCCAATCTAACCTTTCCTTCCTACATAGCTCTCCATTGTTCATTCATCCATGTGTCTACCTAAGAGTCTTTTAAACATCCCTAATGCATCTGCCTCTAGCCGCAAGCCAGCAGTGAGTTTCAGACACCACCACTCTGAGTGAAAAAATACACCTCTGATATTTCCCTTATGCATGTCTCCAATCTCCTTTAATAGATTCCACAAGCATTAGCATTTGCTGCTTGGTGAAAAAGACACTAGTTGTCCACTCTATCTTTGCCTCTCACAATGTTATACACCTTTGTTAAATCACCTCCCATCCTCCTTCTAACCTATTCTAAGATCAGTACAGCCTTTGCCTCTCACATAGCCCTCAATTTTTCTTTCATCTGTGAAGAGGGCAAATGGTGTGTTGGCCTTCAGTAGCCCTTCTCTTTTTCCATTCCCCTTTCTGGTTCCCCTCTCACCCTTTCTCTTCTCATTTGCCCATCCCCTCTCTCTGGCTCCCCTTCTTCCCTTTCTCCCATTGTCCACTGTCCTCTCCTGTCAGATTCCTCTTCCTTCAGCCCTTTACCCCTTCCACCTATCACCTTCCAGCTTTTCTTCATAACCCCACCCTCACTACCCACCTTCTCCCACACTGGGTCTCAATATCACCTGCCAACTTGTCCCCCTTCCCCTCACTCCCCCACCCTCTTATTCTGGCGTCTGCCACCTTCCTTTCCAGTACTGATGAAGGGTCTTGGCTTGAAACGTCGACTGTTCATTCCTCTCCATAGATGCTGCCTGACCTGCTGAGCTCCCCCAGCAGTCCATGTGCACTACTGAAGTCAAAGTGAGGTGCCTCTGGGGTGACGGGGCCCCCAGCTCCCAGCTGCAGCCTGGAGGAGATCGCGTGGCTTTGGAATTCGCCTTGCCGACTCACAGCAATGAGACCCAGCACTCCTCACACCCCCGAACACTCTGCTTGAGTTGTCCGTTCACCGGCCACCTTCAGAGAGGAATCATGGCACAACCACAAGGCCAGGAATGACAGGCGATCACAAGGGAGGATGCAGATTCCACTTCTGGATTGGCCTGGCTCGAGCAGGTCCCAGCAGGAGGTGGGCGTGGGGGGGGTATCGGGAGACGTAGTTGGACAGGTCAGTGTCCCTGCTCTGGACAGTAAGGACCTTTTAGCCCATGATGCTGTGCCGACTTTTAACCTACCCCAAGATCAATCTAATCCTTCCCTCCCACATAGGCCTTCATTTTACTTCCATTTAAGAGTTTCTTAAATGTCGCTAATGTATCTACCTCTTCCCCCAACCCTGGCAGTATGTTCCACACACCCACACCTTCTGTGACACTTCCCCAGTACATTCCTCCAGTCACATGGAAGTTACACCCCCTCGTGACAGCATTTTACCAAGTTTATCACTTTTATAAACTGCTATCGAGTCTTCCCTCAGCCTCCATTGCCCCAGAGAAAAGTTACCAGACGGTGAGGACTGAACTTGTGTTGTTGTAGTGGGGTGGTTCCAAAGTGGAACGAGGGAGGCTTGGGGATTCCAGCAGTCAGGGCCCAGGCAGCTAGAAGCATGGCTCTCAATGGTAAACTGATGGATATACGAAGAGACCAGGGAGGTGAAGAAGGCCAGTCGAGGCACTGAGCCAGGGAGCCGTGTTGCAGCTTCCGTTAATCTGCATTGGGAGCATTGTGTGCAGTTCTGTTCTGGTCGGCCCATGACAAGAAGCACATGGAGGCTTTGGAGAAGAGATTCACCAGGGTGCTGCCTGGGTTAGAGAGAGTGAGCTATAAACAGAGGCTGGACAAATCTGGGTTCTTTTCTCTGGAGCTTCGGAGGCTGAGAGGAGACCAGATAGAAATGTATAAAATTATAGCAGGCATAGATCGGATAGATTGTCAGAATTTTTCTCTCAATTGACAAATACTCAAGGGCATAGGTTTGACATGAGAGAGGGAAAGCTTAGAGTGGCGGGTGTCTGGAACGGACAGCCAGGGCCAGAAGCGGATACGATAGACGGGTTTAAGAGCCAGTTAGACAGACCACAAACAGCCCAGCCATGGAGGGATATGAATCAAAAACACAAGAGATTCTGCAGATGCTGGAAATCTAAAGCAACAAAATGCTGTAGGAACACTGCAGGTCAAACAGTAACCATGGAGGTGACTAAACAGTCGACGGTTCAGGCCAAAACCCTTCATCAGAATCACATGCAGGCAGATGAAATTCAGTTTAATTCTGTATCATGCTCGGTACAGACGTTGTGGGCCAAAGGGCCTGTTTCTGTGCTATTCTCTGTTGAACAGGATGAGGGCAGAGGTCTGTGATCGGTGTTGGGCTGGAAGGAGCTGCAGTGAGATGTGTTGGGTGGGAGAGAGGAAAAAAGTCCAGTGCTGAATCTGGAGAAGAGCAGAGGCTCAGATTCAGTTTATCTATCACATGCAGATCAAAGCACACAGTGAAAAACAACGTTTGCATTAACAACCAACACAGTCCAAGGGTGTGCCTGGGGCAGCCAACAAGTCACCACACATTCCAGAAGCAACATAACAAGCACTCAGTGTTCAACAGAACAACACAAGCAATCACAACAACCACAAAACAAATCCCTTTCCCCATTCCTCCCAACCCCACACAGACAGGCAACCAACATCAGGCCTCCACTTTCAGGCTCACACAGATCTCTAACCCTGGGGTCTCCTTCAGGTCTCTACCTTTTTCCCTTCAGCTTCTACCTCTGGACTCACCATGCTCTGGCTTTGAACTTGGGTTCTGCAGTGTTTGCCCTCTGACTTAGGGCTGTCATGGGTTTGTACAGCTGGGAAGGAATTTTTGTAGACACGTGGAAGTCAAGGCCCAATGGACAAAACCCTGGGTCTGCAAGAAGACTGAGGAAGTTGGAGGCTGGGGGGGTGGCCTGCTCTAGGAGTTAGAAGGGGGGGGGGAGAGGAGAGCGAGAGAGAGAGAGAGAGAGAGAGAGAGAGAGAGAGAGAGAGAGAGAGAGAGAGAGAGAGAGAGAGAGAGAGGGAGAGAGAGGGAGAGAGAGGGAGGAGAGAGAGAGAGAGAGAGAGAGAGAGAGAGAGAGAGAGAGAGAGAGAGGGGGGAGAGAGGGAGAGAGAGGGAGAGAGAGGGAGAGGGAGGGAGAGGGAGAGAGAGAGAGAGAGAGAGAGAGAGAGAGAGAGAGAGAGAGAGAGAGAGAGAGAGAGAGAGAGAGAGGAGAGAGAGGAGAGAGGGAGAGAGGGAGAGAGGGAGAGAGAGAGAGAGAGAGAGAGAGAGAGAGAGAGAGAGAGAGAGAGAGAGGAGAGAGAGAGGAGAGAGAGAGAGAGAGAGAGAGAGAGGGAGAGAGAGGGAGAGAGAGGGAGAGAGAGGGAGAGAGAGAGAGAGAGAGAGAGAGAGAGAGAGAGAGAGAGAGAGAGAGAGAGAGAGATGGTTTGCTGTAGCTAGTGCTTGTGTTGTTTTGCAGAGCACCATGGGCATGCTGTGTTGGTGCTGTATGTGTGGTAACACTTCAATGAATAGCGCTATTGGTCACATGTACATCACAACATACAGTGAAATGCGTCAGTTGTGTCAACGACCAACACAATCCGAGGATGTGCTGGGGGCAGCCCGCAAGTGTTGCCACACAGTCCTGTGTACCCACCACTCAGCAACCCTAACCCGTACATCTTTGGAGTGTGGCAGGAAACCCACGCGGTCACGGGGAGAACATACAAGCTCCTTATAGGCTGCGGCGGAAAGGGAAGCCCAGTCACTAGTGATGTAATGGCGTTACGCTGGCCGCTACACCACCAGGCTGCCATCACCTGTCCACTTGCACAGCCTCAGACTGTGTTAGTGGCTCACGCAAAAGGCCCATTTCACCGTATGTTTCAATGTACACGTGACAAATAAAGCTAAACTTGGTTCTTTCAAAACTAATCAGAAAAGTCAGATTTCCAGAGGTTAAAAAAAAAACAGGCCCTTTAGCCCATCTCATCCATGCCAGTCCTCATTGCTGTTCTAAAGGGATGTCCTACTATTGAGCTGTGCCCTCTGGTCCGAGACTCTCCCACAACAGGAAATATCCTCTCCATGGCCACTCTATCTAGGCCTTTCAATATATGATAGCTTTCAATGAGATTTCACGGCCCCCCCCCCATTCTTCTAAACTCCAGTGAATACAGGCCCCAAGTCATCAAATGCTTATGTTAACCCTTGCATTCCCGGGATCATTCTTGCAAACCTCCTCTGCACCCTTCCCAATCCCAGCACATCCCTTCTTAGATAAGGTGCCCAAAACTGCTCACAATAGTGCAAGTGTGGTCTGTCCAATGTGATAAATAAACGATCCTGAAATCAGTGTGGAAGACACTGATGCGATAAGGACAACCACAGCCAGCCCAGTAAACCATCAGCACCCTGCCCTGCGGCCAACGTCCAGTCCAGTCGGTCAACTCTCTTCCTTCTGACAGACTCCTCATTGTTAGAGATCATCAGCTGCTTAATGGGTTAGGTTATTACAGCCCAGTCAATAAAATGCTTTGAATAAGTGTGAATTAAAAGATATAATGCAGCATCCTTTACAATTGAATCTGCATCTGTGGTCGCCCAGTAACCAACCTAAGAAGCTGAAGTAGATTATTAGTATCGGTTTATTGTTGTCGCCTGTACCGAGGTACAGAGAAAAGCTTGCCTCGCATACTGTTCATTCAGATCGAATCATTACACAGTGCACTGAGGAAGAACAAGACAGAGTGCACAATAGAATGTTACAGTTACAGCGACAGTGCAGTGCAGATAAACTGTCAAGTGTGAGAACACACGAGGATGATTGTGAGACAAGAGTCATTTTATTGTACCTGGGAATCATTTAATGGTCTGATAACAATGGGCTAGGTGTCCTTGAGCCTAGTGGTACAGGCTTTCGTATCTACTGCCCGATGGAAGGGAGGAGAACAGAGAACATCTGGGGTGTTTGATGCACGGTACAGCAGCTTAGGAGTTTGCACAATCACTTTATAGGTCCAGTGATAACCGATCAGAATTCATTTCTCATCTCTGTCTGTGAGGAGTTTGTACATTCTCCCCGTGACTCCATGGGTTTCCTCTAAGTGCTCTGGTTTCCGGTGACGTACGGGCTAGGGTGAGTAGGGGGCAGCCCACAAGTGTTGTCGCGCTACCGGCACCAACAGAACGTGACCGCGCCACAGCATGACAAACCTCGCTTTCAGCAACGGTTTTTCCAGCTTTTTTTATAAATCCCTGCCGTCGTAACTAAATTGTAAAACCTTCAATAAAAGCAATAAATCTTCAAACTTTAAACAGATCTAGCAGTGTGAAGTAGGTTATCAAAGTTAGGAGCAGCGCACACACGTCCTACTCCATGGTCTGGCAACGGGAGACTCTTTAACCATATAACAATTACAGCACAGAAACAGGCCATCTCGGCCCTTCTAGTCCATGCTAAATGCTTACTCTCACCTAGTCCCACTGGCCCGCACTCAGCCCATAACCCTCCATTCCTTTCCTGTCCATATTCCTACCCAATTTTACTTTAAATGACAATACCGAACCTGCCTTTACCAATTCTACTGGAAGCTCGTTCCGCACAGCTACCACTCTCTTGTTACGAATGATGAGCAACTCTGATGGGCAGAAGGGTACAGAATCGCCAATGCCCCCACCTTTTGGAGAATTGCAAATTGCTACTATTCCGATGCTGTTATCAAGGGAGATGAGAGAGACACAGGATAACAGTAAAGGCAGTTGTTATTGACAACGCAGGGATACATAAAAGTGGAATGTCTCCTCCTAACAAAAGTGGAACGGAACCACTGATTACTGCTATTGTCTCTTGGAGAAGGAATTGTGTATTGAGTACTGTTCTATTCATTGAAACCCCTCAGGGGGCAACCAGAGTGGTCTGGTTGAGGGATTGCATCATCCCAACCTGATTGACACCTGAGACCCCGTGTGTGGGGATAAAAGTAGGGTCTGGGGAAACACCCCTCAGACCCACCAGGAGAGATGCTACGAGACCGGTGGGGGGCTTGTGTGTGTGTCCACCCTTGCCTGGGTGACGAGTCCTCCACGGAACGGTCTAGCTAAAGGACGGAGGGGTCATACGTGAATGGCCACAACAACGACGGATCAAGATCGTAAAAGGAAAGTCGGCAAGTCAATAGCTTTTACTCTCTCTCTCTCTCCAACAATTGCAACACAGTGATCAGCAACTACCGCAGCCTGCATGAACTGAACTGAACTTTATATTTCCATCAGACAATTCATTATCCCCTAGACAACGATAGAGCTTATTTCTTATTGATTATTATTATACCCGCACTTTTAGGTTTAGTATTGATGACGTATATTATCTGTATATTTGCATTGATATTATTTTTGTGTATTTTTACTAATAAATACTGTTAAAAATAGTATCATCAGACTTCAATGGATACTCCTATCTTTGCTGGTAAGATACCCAGTTACGGGGTTCGTAACAACTTGGGGGTTCATCTGGGATTTGATACCAAATTGGGAGGGCCAGTGCATCGGGCTTTAAAGTCCAGACTTGGATCTGGTTGTGCGGGTAACCAGACGGGAAACCAACAAAGATGGACGTAGACGAATTTACAAAAAACCCAACTCCGGAGGCGCTAGAGGATGCCACAAAGTCGGACTTGGTAAATATCGCGAAAAGATTAAAACTCACAGAGGTGAAGTCGTCAATGAAAAAGTGGGAGATACAGAGGGCCATAGCTCAGTATTTTGTTAATAAGGAGGTGTTTTTGGCTGAGGTAGTGGAACCTACCCCTGAAAAGGTACCAGCTAGTGGGACGGTTCAGTTAGTGTTGGAAAAATTAAGGTTGGAACAGAAGAAAAGGGAGTATGAGCTCCAGCTAAAGGAGTTAGAGGCGAAGAGGGAGCATGAAATTAGGTTAAAACAGCTGGAAGCGGCTGAAAAGGAGAAGGAAAGAGCTGAAAAGCAGAGGGAGCATGAACGTAGGTTAAAACAGCTGGAAGCAGAGGAAAGGGAGAAGGAAAGAGCTGAAAGGGAGAAGGAGAAACAGAGGCAGCATGAGCTGGACATGGAGAAGTTACGGCAAGAGCGAAGAGCTCAAGGGGCAGACCGAGAGGAGAGGTTTAACGTTAGTAGGGAGTTCAGGTTAGTACCTCCGTTCGAGGAGACGGATGTTGATAGTAATTTCTTGCATTTTGAAAAGGTGGCAGTAAATCAGAAGTGGCCCAGAGATCTGTGGGTGGCGTTGTTACAAAATGTGTTAAAAGGGAAGGCACAACGGGCATATGCGGCGTTGTCTGTGGAAGAGGAGGAGTATGAGAATTACGAGGAAGTAAAACAGGCCATTCTTCGGACCTACGAATTGGTACCTGAGGCATATAGACAAAAGTTCAGAGATTTAAAGAAAGTGTGGAATCAGACGTATGCAGAGTTTGCCTATGAGAAGGGTGTGCTCTTGGATCGCTGGTGTGCGGCAGAAAGGGTGGAAGAGGATTTTCAGCGTTTCAGGGAGTTAATTCTGATTGAGGAATTTAAAGGTTGTGTTTCGGATGATATCCGGATGTATTTGAACGAGAAGCCGAATAAGTCCATATCTGAATTTGCCAGGTTCGCAGATGAATATGCCCTAACTCACAAGACAAAGTTTTCCTCGAATAAGAGTTACCAGAAAGACTGTAGGAACGGTAGAGAAAGCCCGCCGGCTGAGGTAGAAATTCAGCCGGGAGCTAGTGGTAAAAATAAGGAGGAAGAAAGGCAAGATGGCAGGAGGGGTCCTGGCTTGACCTGTTTTAATTGTGGAAAGGTGGGTCATATTGCATCTAAGTGCTTTGCTCCGAGGAAGGAGACAGGAAAAGGGACAGAAGCTGTACCTTTGCATGGGATCATTATAAATTGTGAACTGGTATCTGGACCAGTTGAAATAGGGGTGCGATCAGAATTCCCGAGATAAGGCGTGGACGTCCTTCTTGGTAATGATTTAGCAGGTGGTGATGTGTGTTCAGCAAGGAAGCTGACAAGCCAGCCTGTAAGTGTTGAGGACCCGCCCCTAGATTCCAAGATCTATCCCGCATGCGCGATCACTCGCAGCATGTCGAGAAAGGCCGCTGAGAAAGAGACCAGTTTAAATCAGGCCAGTGTTGATTTGGCTGAGACGTTTTTACTGACCCTGTACCAAGAGGGGTTGGGGGGTGGTAAAACGGAGAATAGGGAGGTAAAAGAGAGTAAAGGAGAGGAGGTAGACCTACCCTTAGCCAGGAGGAAATTTATAGAGGCACGGAGTAAAAATGAGAAACAGATAAGGCTGTTAGAAGGTCCAGGGTTGGACATGGATGATCTGTCTGGCTTGACAGAACTGTTTGAAGAAGTTGAAAATTTTAAATGTGTTCCCGATAATGAAATAAGGGCAGTCCTAAATGAAAAGGATGCCATTACCTGGGTTAGCAGATGAGGTTGTTTTAACCCGCAGGGTTGAGTTTACTCCGGAAGGGAGTTGCCCAGAGAGTAACTGGGAGGATCAGGGGAACTTAGAATTTGAAAAGGGGATGGGTATTGAAAGCCTGGAAGAGGCAGATGGCCCATCTGAGTGTGTTCAAGATGTGGATGCACATGGTACTGAACCTAGTAATGAAACTCAGGAAAAGTCTGAGGTATCTGATTCAGTTGAAAAGGAATGCAGTCCTTGTGGGTCAGATGGACTTGCTTCAGTGAAGAAAGGGTTAACCTTGGTACTAGTGGGAAGTGAGAATTCCCAGTTGTTTGTGTTCGAAGGTGTGTTAAAAGTTAGTGAGGAGATAAAAGGTGGTGATGTGGATATTATTATTGAAGGGAAAGGGAAAAGTGTAGTTCCTAAATTGAATGAAGAAAATTTAAAGTCTGGATTGGTGTCAGAAGCAGTAACCAGGCTGAAGGAACAATGGCTTGTTGACAAGGTGCCTGTGAATCAATTACAGTTTGATTTGGAATGTAAAGGTGCCCCACTCGCTAATGTTATTCAAGGGTGTGCTGTGAAGAGGCAGAATTTGAAATGCTGTTTGGACAAAGAGGGATCACTTGCAGATGTTAACCTGAACACTAATAGAATGAAGGGTCCTGAAGATAAAACTAACAACTTGCTGACAAATAAAGAATTGTGTGGAAGTTCAGAAGATGGGCTAAGTTTGGAAAACATTGTTGATAAAATAACTCCTATTAAAGGAGCATGCAAAAGCCTATTCCACACTGGTAAGCAAGCTAACCACGTGGGAGTTAACTGGAAAAGCGGCGAGGGTTGACTGGATGCCACTTTAAATAACAGGATCCGGTTTTAAGGGATTTCGACAAAGCATGTAAATAATAAAGACAACACCATGGAAGATTGACTGTTAAGTTTAAAAGTAAAATAAAGATTAGTATTTGCATAAACTTTTGTAAGGTACTACAGAATAATCACACATGTATTGGTTTACATTTTGTATTATATACTTAAGATCACAACCCTTTAGTTTTGTTTTTGCTGAAGAAAAGGAATAAAAATAGGTGATTATTAAATTGGAGTCTGATGCTACAGGAATTTATTAAGGTACAAGATATTAAGATATTAAAGGAAGTGACAATGTAATCGCTAGTTATCTAGATGCTAAATTGAATGTATAACTGTTTTACTCCGTAGTGAAAAACTCTTTTGTACTGTGTTAGATTCTGAAATTCTGTAAGACTCTGTATTAGTTAATTTTCCCCTTTTGGTGAAAATTCTTAGAAGGATGGGGGTGTTACGAATGATGAGCAACTCTGATGGGCAGAAGGGTACAGAATCGCCAATGCCCCCCCCCCCCTTGGAGAATCGCAAATCGCTACTATTCTGATGCTGTTATCAAGGGAGATGAGAGAGACACAGGATAACAGTAAAGGCTGTTGTTGTTGACAACGCAGGGATACACAAAAGTGGAATGTCTCCTCCTAACAAAAGTGGAACGGAACCACTGATTACTGCTATTGTCTCTTGGAGAAGGAATTGTGTATTGAGTACTGTTCTATTCATTGAAACCCCTCAGGGGGCAACCAGAGTGGTCTGGTTGAGGGATTGCATCATCCCAACCTGATTGACACCCGAGACCCCGTGAGTGGGGATAAAAGTAGGGTCTGGGGAAACACCCCTCAGACGCACCAGGAGAGACGCTACGAGACCGGTGGGGGCTTGTGTGTGTGTCCACCCTTGCCTGGGTGACGAGTCCTCCACGGAACGGTCTAGCTAAAGGACGGAGGGGTCATACGTGAATGGCCACAACAACGACGGATCAAGATCGTAAAAGGAAAGTCGGCAAGTCAATAGCTTTTACTCTCTCTCTCTCTCCAACAATTGCAACACAGTGATCAGCAACTACCGCAGCCTGCATGAACTGAACTGAACTTTATATTTCCATCGGACAATTCATTATCCCCAGACAACGATAGAGCTTATTTCTTATTGATTATTATTATACCCGCACTTTTAGGTTTAGTATCGATGACGTATATTATCTGTATATTTGCATTGATATTATTTTTGTGTATTTTTACTAATAAATATTGTTAAAATAGTATCATCAGACTTCAATGGATACTCCTATCTTTGCTGGTAAGATACCCAGTTACGGGGTTCGTAACACTCTGAGTAAAGAAATTCCCCTTTGTGTTATCCCTAAACTTTTGCCCCTTAACTCTCAGCTCATGTCCTCTGGTTTGAATCTCCACTACTCTATATGGAAAAAGCCTATCCACATCAACTCTATCTATCCCCCTCTTAATTTTAAGTACCTCTATCAAGTCCCCCCTCAACCTTATATGCTCCAAAGAATAAAGACCTAACTTGTTCAACCTTTCCCTGTAACTTAGGTGCTGAAACCCAGGTAACATTCTAGTAAATCTCCTCTGTACTCTCTCTATTTTGTTGACATCTTTCCTATAACTCGGTGACCAGAACTGTACACAATACTCCAAATTTGGCCTCACCAATGACTTGTACAATTTTAACATTACATCTCAACTCCTATACTCAATGCTCTGATTTATAAAGGCCAGCATACCAAAAGCTTTCTTCACCACCCTATCCACATGAGATTCCACCTTCAGGGAACTATGCACCATTATTCCTAGATCACTCGGTTCTACTGCATTCGTCAATGCCCTACCATTTACCATTTATGTCCTATTTGGATTATTCATACCAAAATGTAGCACCTCACACTTATCAGCATTAAACTCCATCTGCCATCGTTCAGCCCACTCTTCTAACTTGTCTAAATCTTTCTGCAAGCTTTGAAAACCTACATCATTATCCACTACGCCACCTACCTTAGTATCATCTGCATACTTAATAATCCAATTTACCAACCCATCATCCAGATCGTTAATGTATATGACAAACAACATTGGACCCAGTACAGACCCCTGAGGCACACCACTAGTCACTGGCCTCCAACCTGATAAACAGTTATCCACCACTACTCTCTGGCATCTCCCATCCAGCCACTGTTGAATCCATTTTACTACTTCAATATTAATACCTAATGATTCAACCTTCCTAACTAACCTTCCGTGTGGAACCTTAATAACTCATCTCCTTCTACCTTAGGCCACGAACTTATCAATCACCCCGATGAGTTGTTAACTGATGAGTTACTAACTTCAAACTTTCTGCATAATCACTCAAAGAGTTGATTTGCACGTGAATGTAACAAGAGCTGTATAACTCATTTCCTTCTACCTTGAGCCATGAGCTTATCAATCACCCCTGCTGTGGACACTTTCTAGAGTCCAAGATCCATATGCTCCACAACCGCTGGACTAAGTATGTAAATGTAGGAGGGGACTATGTTGAAAAATAAATGTGCTAGGTTTTCTAAAATTGACTCTTTCTACCGTAGGCCACAAATTTATCAATCCTCGTACAGACGGCCCTAGATTATGTCCTTCTCTAAAGGAGATGCATTCTCTCAGCACCCATCCTGCCAAACTCTTCATCATTCTAAACATATCCTGTTTCCTTTCTCCACAGAACAGTCCCAAAGGAATCGAGGCTTTATGGACAAATGCTGGGAGTGGGTTACAGGCTGACATCTAATCCGAGGATTTGGAATTGTTTATATACAGAATAACAGGTCCTCGGGAGTGGTTTAAGGGCTGGGATCTAATCCAGGGGTTTGGAGGTTTACATACAGAATAACAAATCCTCAGGAATGGGTTACAGGCAGAGATCTGATCCAGGGAACCAGGGGTTCTGGTCCTGCTGTTACCCAACTGTGGGTGACTGGAGTAGGGGACGTGACGGTTGATTGAGATGATATGTGAAGTAATGGAGTGCTTCTGCTGGGCTCTGGGACATCTCATCACTTTGACGCATGGCCACGGGAGCCTATTTAGTACCAAGGGACTGTGGGTGAGGTGATGACCCAGGCTCCTGATCCATCCCTTACCAACAGCATCTTCCCCCGACCCTAATCTAAAGTCCCCTCCCAGCCCACTGCATCTGAGCAGCCAGAGAGCCGGGGGTCAGCATGACCCAGACGGTGTTTAGCTGGGATTTGGCATGGTCCACCAGTTGTGATTCTCAGTTACACACTCAATGCACACACCAAGGAAACGGTGAAGCGTCTTCTGGCATGACCTTGCTCTCTGTCTCACCACTGTGGAGAGCATTCTGACTGGTTGCAGAATCATCAGGTATGGACGCTCCAATGCAGAAAGAGCTGGGGAGGGTCATTTACTCTGCCATCTCCATCAGGGGCAACACCCTCACCACCAACGAGGACACCAAAGAGTGATGCCTTAAGAAGGTGGCATCATGAAGGATCGTAGCCATCCAGGATATGATTTCTTCTCATTTCCACCCTTAGGGAGCCTGAAGATGCACACTCTATGTTTTAGGAACAGCTTTCCACCCTCCATCTTCAGATTACTGAATGAACCATGAACCCACGAACACCATCTTCCCCACCCCTAACTTTTAAATCTACTCCTCATCTTTTTTTCTACAGTCCTGATGAAGGATCTCAGCCTAAAACGTCAACTGTACTCTTTTCCATAGATGCTGCCTGATCTGCTGAGTTCCTCCAGCATTTTGTGTGTGTTGCTTGGATTTCCAGCATCTGCAGATTTTCTCTTGTTCCCTATTTCGCTCTCTTTTTGCACTACTGTACTTATTTTTATACACTTTATTGCAGCTTATAATCATTTTTTAATGTATTGCATTATACTGGTGCTGCAAAACAACAATTTTCATAACATATGTCAGAGATAAAGAACATGATGCTGACTGTGACCTCCTCCTCTTCGCCACAACTATCACCCATTCCTGGCATACAATTCCACCAATCATGGACAACACAGTCAGGGCAGAAGATGACACAAGAGATCAGAGCATGGGATACATCATCAATGCAAGTTATTGCGCAGATGCTGGGAATATTGAGAAATGCACACAAAGTACATTACCACAGCATATTGGCCCTTTGGCCCACAACGTTGTTCCAACTTTTGAAACTTACTCTAAGATCAATCTAAACCTCCCCACCTACACTGCCTCCATTTTCTATCATCTATTTGTGTATCTAAGAGTTTCTTAAATTCCAACAATGCATCTACCTCTACCACCAGCCCTGGCAAGACATTCCACCCACCCACCAGTTCTGTATAAAGAACTTACCTCTGACAACCCCCCATACATTCCTTCAGCCACCTAAAAACTATGCTCACTTGTAATAGCCACTTCTTCCTTTGGAAAACATCTCTGACTGTCCACTCTGTCTATGCCCCTTATCTTCTTTATCAAGTCATCTCTCAGCCTTCACTCCAAAGAGAAAAGCCCTAGCTCGTTTAACCTATCCTCATAAAATATGCTCCCTGATCCAGGCAGCATCCTGGCAAATCTCCTCTGCACCCTCTCGAAAGCTTCCACATCCTTTCAGTAATGAGTTGACCAGCACCTACAACAATACTCTGAGTGTAGTTTAACCGAGGTTTTATAAAGCTACAACATTACCTCATAGCTCTTTAAGCTCAGACTCAGCAGAAAGCAGCTGATTGGGCAATTGAGGTCAGGTAACCAAGCAGTTTGAAAAGCTCAAACAAATAAATAGAGGGTTACCTCAAGCAGTGCAGCCAGTGAGTGAGTGGCCAGTGAAGGAGTGGAGATTTGAGGCTTTGACTCGAGAGGCTTCGACGAGAAGAGGCTGAGGACGAGCTTCACTCCAAGTGAGGTAAGGCCGGGTAAGTTCCTTTCAAAGGAGAAAGTTTCAAAAGTTGAAGCAAGTATTGGGTAGGTCATGGCAGCTGAGATCGGCCCTGTGGTTTGTTCATCCTGCAGCATGTGGGAAATCAGGGATACTTCCAGTGTCCCTGACGACTATGTGTGCAGGAAGTGTGTCCAGCTGCAGCTTCTGGCAGACCGCATTGAGCGTCTGGAGCTGCGATTGGATTCATACTGGAGCATCCGCGATGCTGAGAAAGTCGTGAATAGCACGTTCAGTGAGTTGGCCACACCGCAGGTAAAGGCTACACAGGCAGAAAGGGAAGGGGTGGCCACTAGACAGCATAGTGGTAGGCAGGTAGTGCAGGAGTCCCCTGAGGTCATCTCCCTCCTAAACAGATATACTGTTTTGGATACTGTTGGGGGAAATGTCTCATCAGGGGAAGGCAGCAGCAGCCGAGTTCATTGTACCATGGGTGGCTCTGCGGCACAGGAGGGAAGGAAAAGGAGTGGGAGAGCTATAGTGATAGGGGATTCAATTGTAAGGGGAATAGATAGGCATTTCTGCAGCCGCAAACGAGACTCCAGGATGGTATGTTGCCTCCCTGGTGCAAGGGTCAAGGATGTCTCTGAGCGGCTGCAGGACATTCTGGAATGGGAGGGTGAACAGCCAGTGGTCGTGGTGCACATAGGTACCAACGATATAGGTAAAAAACGGGATGAGGTCCTACAAGGTGAATTTAGGGAGTTAGGAGATAAACTAAAAAGTAGGACCACAAAGGTAATAATCTCTGGATTACTACCAGTGCCACGTGCTAGTCAGAGTAGAAATAGGAGGATATTTCAGATGAATACGTGGCTTGAAAAATGGTGCAAGGAGGAGGATTCAAATTTCTGGGGCATTGGAACCAGTTCTGGGGGAGGTGGGACTGGTATAAACAGGACGGTCTGCACCTGGGCTGGACTGGAACCAATGTCCTAGGGGGAGCGTTTGCTATTGCTGTTCAGGAGGCTTTAAACTAATGTGGCAGGGGGATGGGAACAAATGCAGAGAGACAGAGGGGTGTAAAATGAGGGTAGAAGCAAAAAGTAGTAAGGTGAAAAGTAAAAGTGGCAGGCAGGCAAATCCAGGGCAAAAAGCAAAAAGGGCCATTTTTCAACATAATTGTATAGGGGCTAAGAGTGTTGTAAAAACAAGCCTGAAGGCTTTGTGTGTCAATGCGAGGAGCATTCGTAACAAGGTGGATGAATTGAATGTGCAGATAGTTATTAATGAATATGATATAGTTGGGATCACAGAGACATGGCTCTAGGGTGACCAAGGATGGGAGCTCAACATCCAGGGATATTCAATATTCAGGAGGGATAGACAGGAAAGAAAAGGAGGTGGGGTAGCATTGCTGGTTAGAGAGGAGATTAACGCAATAGAAAGGAAGGACATTAGCCTGGAGGATGTGGAATCGATATGGGTAGAGCTGCATAACATTTAGGGGCAGAAAATGCTGGTGGGAGTTGTGTACAGGCCACCTAACAGTAGTAGTGAGGTTGGGGATGGTATTAAACAGGAAATTAGAAATGTGTGCAATAAAGGAACTGTAGTTATAATGGGTGACTTCAATCTACATATAGATTGGGTGAACCAAATTGGTAAGGGTGCTGAGGAAGAGGATTTCTTGGAATGTATGCGGGATGGTTTTCTGAACCAACATGTCGAGGAACCAACTAGAGAGCAGGCCATTCTAGATTGGGTATTGAGCAATGAGGAAGGGTTAGTTAGCAATCTTGTCGTGCGAGGCCCCTTGGGTAAGAGTGACCATAATATGGTGGAATTCTTCATTAAGATGGAGAGTGACATAGTTAATTCAGAAACAAAGGTTCTGAACTTAAAGAAGGGTAACTTTGAAGGTATGAGACGTGAATTAGCTAAGATAGACTGGCAAATGATACTTAAAGGGTTGACGGTGGATATGCAATGGCAAGCATTTAAAGATCGCATGGATGAACTACAACAATTGTTCATCCCAGTTTGGCAAAAGAATAAACCAGGGAAGGTAGTGCACCCGTGGCTGACAAGGGAAATTAGGGATAGTATCAAGTCCAAAGAAGAAACATATAAATTAGCAAAAAAAAGCGGCACACCTGAGGACTGGGAGAAATTCAGAGACCAGCAGAGGAGGACAAAGGGCTTAATTAGGAAAGGGAAAGAAGATTATGAGAGAAAGCTGGCAGGGAACATAAAAACTGACTGTAAAAGCTTTTATAGATACGTGAAAAGAAAAGATTGGTCAAGACAAATGTAGGTCCTTTACAGTCAGAAACAGGTGAATTGATCATAGGGAACAAAGACATGGCAGACCAATTGAATAACTACTTTGGTTCTGTCTTCACTAAGGAGGACATAAATAATCTTCCAGAAATAGTAAGGGACCGAGGGTCTAGTGAGATGGAGGAACTGAGGGAAATACATGTTAGTAGGGAAGTGGTGTTAGGCAAATTGAAGGGATTAAAGGCAGATAAATCCCCAGGGCCAGATGATCTGCATCCCAGAGTGCTTAAGGAAGTAGCCCAAGAAATAGTGGATGCATTAGTGATAATTTTTCAAAACTCCTTAGATTCTGGATTAGTTCCTGAGGATTGGAGGGTGGCTAATGTAACCCCACTTTTTAGAAAAGGAGTGAGAGAGAAACCGGGGAATTATAGATCCCAGTTGTTTACAATATATATTAATGATTTAGACGAGGGAATTAAATGCAGCATCTCCAAGTTTGCGGGTGACACGAAGCTGGGCGGCGGTGTTAGCTGTGAGGAGGATGCTAAGAGGATGCAGGGTGACTTGGATAGGTTAGGTGAGTGGGCAAATTCATGGCAGATGCAATTTAATGTGGATAAATGTGAGGTTATCCACTTTGGTTGCAAGAACAGGAAAACAGATTATTATCTGAACGGTGGCCGATTAGGAAAAGGGGAGACGCAACAAGACCTGGGTATCATTGTACACCAGTCATTGAAGGTGGGCATGCAGGTACAGCAGGCGGTGAAAAAGGCAAATGGTATGTTGGCATTCATAGCAAAAGGATTTGAGTACAGGAGCAGGGAGGTTCTACTGCAGTTGTACAAGGCCTTGGTGAGACCGCACCTAGAGTATTGTGTGCAGTTTTGGTCCCCTAATCTGAGGAAAGACATTCTTGCCATAGAGGGAGTACAGAGAAGGTTCACCAGATTGATTCCTGGGATGGCAGGACTTTCATATGAAGAAAGACTGGATTGACTAGGCTTATACTCACTGGAATTTAGAAGATTGAGAGGGGATCTTATTGAAACTTATAAAATTCTAAAGGGATTGGACAGGCTAGATGCAGGAAGATTGTTTCCGATGTTGGGGAAGTCCAGAACGAGGGGGTCACAGTTTAAGGATAAAGGGGAAGCCTTTTAGGACCGAGATGAGGAAAAACTTCTTCACACAGAGAGTGGTGAATCTGTGTAATTCTCTGCCACAGGAAACAGTTGAGGCCAGTTCATTGGCTATATTTAAGAGGAAGTTAGATATGGCCCTTGTGGCTAAAGGGATCAGGGGGTATGGAGAGAAAGCAGGTACAGGGTTCTGAGTTGGATGATCAGCCATGATCATACTGAATGGCGGTGCAGGCTCAAAGGGCCGAATGGCCTACTCCTGCACCTATTTTCTATGTTTCTATGTTTTAAAGTGCTAGAGGAACTCAGCAGGTCAGAAAGATAAAACACGTTTTCGATTACCCAACCATCTGCCGGAGACTGCAGTGCTCAAAGAGACAGCTTTCCGTCAATAGTTGTTAGTCTCACATCTCTGTTGTCAAGATCTCAATCCCTGATACCCCACACTCTGACCTCACACAAGGTGATCCTGCTCTTTGACTTCTTCCTCGGCTTCCCAACATGGCATCTTTGACACCAGAGATTAACGAATGAATCACTCCACCTTATCTGTCAGCCAAGGCTTAGAATGTCTGGCCTCCATGACAAAGAATCACTGTTTTCCACACCACAGACCAGCAGGTGTCTGGATCCTAATGCCTACTTAATTCCAGGTGGCGGTCTCCATCCTCATTCCGAGAGAGCTGCCTCACTAAACACAGTCCTCCATCGGAAGGGAATCTGTCTCTCAATGAAGGAACCAAGCAGTGAGACAGGTCCACAGGGGGAGGTAGAAGATGAGAGAAGGATTATAACATGGAAAAATGCTAAGTTATCTACTTTGGTAGGAAGAATAGCTACACAGAGTTATTTTTACTGGAAGTGGCTACATAAGTGGACAAGACCATCAGGCATAGGAGCAGAATTTGGCCATTAGGTCTATTGAGGCTGTTCCACCATTTCATCATAGCTGATCAATTATCCTCTCAACCCTATTCACCTGCCTTCTCTTTGTAACCTTTGACACCTTTATTAATTAAGAACCAGTATTTCAAATATACCCAATGACTTGGTCTCCATAGCAGTCTGTGGCATCAAATATCACAGATTCACCACCTTCTGTCTAAAGAAATGCCACCTCATCTCTGTTCTAAAGGAATACTCTTCTATTCTGCAGCTGTGCCCTCTGATCCTAGACTCCCCCACAGCAGGTTCACTGCACTTAGATCTTACTATTTTCGGTAGAGTTCAATGAGACACTCCCCCCCCCCCCCCCCCCATTCTTCTAAACTCCAGCAAGTACAGGCCCAGAGCCATCAAATGCTCCTCATATATTTTCCCAGGAATGAATGGGTTAATGTATGTGAACCTCCTCTGGACCCTCTCCAATGCCAGCACATCTTTTCTCAGATAAGCGACTCAAAATGGCTCACAATACTCCATGTGCAGTCTGACCAATGCCTCACTAAGCCTTAGAATTACATTCTTGCTGTTACATTCTAGCCCCTCGAAATGAATGGATAAGATGGTAAAGTATGCTTGCCGTCATTGGTCACGGTACTGAGTTTAAGGGTAAGGAAGTCACACTGCATTTGTATAAAACTATATTCATGCCACATTTAAAGTACCGTATAGAGTTCTGGTCACTCTATTACAGGAGGCCCTGGAGACAGTGCAGAAAAGCTTCACCAGGATTTGAGGGTATGAGTTACAAGGCTGGACAAACTTGGAACATTGGAGGCTGAGGGGAATTAAATTAAATTATGAGAGGCATAGAAAATGATTCTTTTTCCTCGGGTAGAAATGTCAAACACCAGAGGACATGCTTTTTAAGTTAGAAGGGAATTTAAAGGTAACATGAGAGGCATGTTTATTTTTAAACACAGAGTATGGGTACCAGGCGCAGTAGTGTAAGCAGACGGCTTGGTTGAGATCTGAGGCATGAATATGAAGTGAATGGAAGGATCTGGACTATAGACAGGAGGACGTATAGTATAAATTGGAATTGAGATCAGCACAACATTGTGGGCTGAATGGCCTGTCCCATGTTGTACTGTTCTATGTTGAATGTTATCTCAATAGAGAACAACTGTTGAGGGTTGTCATCAACAGATCAGAATCTTCAGGCAAGCAACAAGAAAACAACACGTACAGTAAATAGAGCTTTTAGAAAAGCAAATTAGATTTCTGCCATTAATGCAAACCAGAAGGTTAAAAAAAAGTTCAAGGATTAGCTTTATGTGTCACGTGTACATTGGAACATATGGTGAAATGCATCATTTATGTCAACAACCAACACAGTCCCAGGATGTGCTGGGGGCAGCCCACAGGAGTCATCACATCCATAGCAAAGAAAGCCCAGCAGCGTCTCTACTTTCTGCGAAGGCTGAGGAAAGTCCATCTCCCACTCCCCCCATCCTCATCACATTCTACAGGGGTTGTATTGAGAGCATTCTGAGCAGCTGCATCACTGCCTGGTTCGGAAATTGCACCATCTCGGATTGCAAGACCCTGCAGCAGATAGCGAGGTCAGCTGAGAAGATCATCGGGGTCTCTCTTCCTGCCATCAGACATTTACACTACAATCTGCATCCGCAAAGGAAACAGCATTATGAAGGACCCCATGCACCCCTCATACAATCTCTTCTCTCTCCTGCCGTCTGGGAAAAGGCACCAAAGCGTTCGGGCTCTCACGACCAGACTATGTAACAGTTTCTTCCCCCAAGTTATCAGACTCTTCAATACCTGAAGCCTGGACTGACACTTTGCCCTTTTGTCCTGTTTATTATTTATTGTAATGCCTGCACTGTTTTTGTGCACTTTATGCAGTCCAGTGTAGGTCTGTAGTCTAGTGTAGCTTTCTTTGCATTGTTTTTTTAAGTAGTTCAGTCTAGTTTTTGTACTGCGTCATGTAACACCATGGTCCTGAAAAACATTGTCTCATTTTTACTATGTACTGTACCAGCAGTTATGGTCAAAATGACAATAAAAGTGACTTGATTTGACTTCTTGGCACCAACACAGCATGGCCACAATTTACAAACCTGTATGTCTTTCGAATGTGGGAGGAACTGGAGCACCCAGAGGAAATGCACACGGTCATGGGGAGAATGTATAACTCCCTTACTGACAGCTGTGGGGATTGAACTCTGAACTCTGGCACCGTAAAGTGTGACGCTACCATTACTCTGACCACCAGCATACGAGTCTCTGAGCCGATTCCTGACGTAAATGGGTTGGTACAACACTAAACTTTGCGTCAAGGTAGTACAAGGAAAAACAATAAGAGAATGTAGAATGAAGTGTTACAGAGAAAGTGCAGTGCAGGTAGACAATAAGGTCATGTTGATGTAGACTGTAGCAGAGTGCTACTATAACTCTATTATAGTGCTGCTGCCTGTAAGGAGTTTGTATGTTCTCCCTATGACCATGTGGGTTTCCTCCAAAATTTGAAAGACATACGGATTAAGATTAATGAGTTGAGATAGATAGATAGATAGATAGATACTTTATTCATCCCCATGGGGAAATTCAACTTTTTTTCCAATGTCCCATACACTTGTTGTAGCAAAACTAATTACATACAATACTTAACTCAGTAAAAAAATATGATATGCATCGAAATCACTATCTCAAAAAGCATTAATAATAGCTTTTAAAAAGTTCTTAAGTCCTGGCGGTAGAATTGTAAAGCCTAATGGCATTGGGGAGTATTGACCTCTTCATCCTGTCTGAGGAGCATTGCATCGATAGTAACCTGTCGCTGAAACTGCTTCTCTGTCTCTGGATGGTGCTATGTAGAGGATGTTCAGAGTTATCCATAATTGACCGTAGCCTACTCAGCGCCCTTCGCTCAGCTACCGATGTTAAACTCTCCAGTACTTTGCCCACGACAGAGCCCGCCTTCCTTACCAGCTTATTAAGACGTGAGGCGTCCCTCTTCTTAATAACACGCAGAAGAGGGCGCTCTCCACAACTGACCTATAGAACATCTTCAGCATCTCACTACAGACATTGAATGACGCCAACCTTCTTAGGAAGTACAGTCGACTCTGTGCCTTCCTGCACAAGGCATCTGTGTTGGCAGTCCAATCTAGCTTCTCGTCTAACTGTACTCCCAGATACTTGTAGGTCTTAACCTGCTCCACACATTCTCCATTAATGATCACTGGCTCCATATGAGGCCTAGATCTCCTAAAGTCCACCACCATCTCCTTGGTCTTGGTGATATTGAGACGCAGGTAGTTTGAGTTGCACCATATCACAAAGTCCTGTATCAGTTTCCTATACTCCTCCTCCTGTCCATTCCTGACACACCCCACTATGGCCGTGTCATCAGCGAACTTCTGCACATGGCAGGACTCCGAGTTATATTGGAAGTCTGATGTGTACAGGGTGAACAGGACCGGAGAGAGCACGGTCCCCTGCGGCGCCCCTGTGCTGCTGACCACCGTGTCAGACCTACATGCAATGCTGGCATTGGAAACATAGTGAAACTTGTGGGCTGCCAAACACTATCCTGGCTGATTTAACTTGATGCAAAATGATGCATTTCACTGCATGTTTTCATGTACACGTGACAAATAAAGCTAACCTTTAAAAAGATGTAAGATTAAGATCTTTAAACCTTATCTGAGGTCAAGAATCCATCTTAGTTTGATATCGGTGAGACAGAAGCTGACCTTGAGCTTGGTAGTACATACTCCCAAGCTTTTATCTCTTCTGCCAAATGGGAGAGTGTAATGAAGAAGGCATCTAACACGCTCATCTTCAGAATCAGGCTTTTTAATCACTAACGTATCTCATGAAGTTTGTTAATTCTGATGAAGGGTCTCAGCCCAGAATGGCAACTGTACTCTTTCCATAGATGCTGCCTGGCCTGCTGAGTTCCTCCAGCATCTTATGCGTGTTTCATGAACCTTGCTGTGCAATACAGAACAATACATAAAAGACACTATAAATTACAAGAATTTTTTTTTAAATAGTGCAAAATGAAGAGTGAGGTAGTTTCCATGGCTTCATGGACTATTCAGAAGCTTAACGGTAGAGGGGAAGAAGCTGCTCCTGCATCAAGTTCCTGGCTGAAGTGGTGAAAGTTAAGTGTGGATTTTCTCTGAGTTGGACAGTCAACATCAGGGGTGCGCAAAAAGAGCTACCTGTTAATCAGGACGGTGATCGAGATTTTAAAGTTTTTAGTGTTTCACGGCAGTTTCTCTGACTGTAAGAGGGATTCATTAAATGGGCTGATAAAAATAACTCAAGTGCAAGCGGAGCGGCCACTCCTTAGAGTGCACCAGTCTTTAGAGTGGCTTTGGCCCATCAGGCTTAGGTGAGGTAAAGTATCTTGTAAGTTAATCTCTCCCTGTTCTTATTTATTCACTCCTCATCTGTTAGGATACAGTAGTTTAGTGAGAATGGCTCCGGGGCAGCGTTTTGTACTGTGAGTGGGATGTGGGAAGTCCGGGGGTTCTCCAGTCTCCCAGATAAACACACCTGCATCAGGTGCACCGAGCTGCAGCTCCTGAGGGAATGTATTAAGGAACTGGAGCCATAGCTCAACCTCCAATTCATATGGGAGAATGAGGAGGTGATAGACAGGAGATACAGGAAGGTAGTCACCCCTACATTGTAGGAGACAGGTAACTGAGTGACTGTCAGGAGGAGGAGGAGGGGAAATGCACAGCCAGTGTAGAGCACACCTGTGGCCATTCCCTTCAATAATAATTATACAACTTTAGATACTATTGAGGGGGAATGACCTGCCTGGGAGAGCCACAGCAACCAGGTCTTTGGTGCTGTGGCTCAGAAGAGTACAGAGGTGAAGAGAACTGCAGTGTTGATATAAGATGCCATAGTCAGAGGAACAGAGACGAGGATAGAGACACCCGGATGCCAGGATCAAGGATGTCTCGGATAGGGTCTCGGATAGGGTCTCAAAGGCAAGGGCGAGCTGCCAGAAGTCTTGGTACATACTGGCACCAATAAACGTCGGTAGACAAAGTGAAGAGGTCCTGAAGAGAGATTTTAGGGAGCTAGGTAGAAAGTTGAGAAACAGAACCTCCAGGATAGTACTCTCTGGATTACTGCCTGTAGCACTTGCCAGTGAGGGTAAGAATATGATGACTTGGCAGGGGAATGCATGGTTGAGGAGTTGGTGCAGGGGGCAGGGCTTCAGATTTATGGATCTTTGGGAGTTCTTGTACAGGTCATATCTTCCCCAGAAAGGGGAGGGTCACACCTGAACCTGAGGGAGTCCAATATCCTTGCAGGCAGGTTGGCTAGAGTTGTTCGGGTGGACTTAAACTAATTTGGCAGGAGGGTGGGAACCTGAGTGATAGTGCTGAAGATGAGGTCGTTGGTTTACAACAGAGGCAATGTGCAGTGAGACTCCTATCGAGGACAGGCTGATGATAGGGTAAAATTACAGTCAGCAGGATGAGCTCTCATGTAAAAGGCAGACAAATCGAAAAGGGTGAATACAATACTGAAGGTGAAAGCGCGCAGTATGTGGACTAAGGTGGATGAACTTGTATCACAATTACAGATTGGCAAGTATAATGTTGTAGGCATCACTGAATCAGGGCTGAAAGAAGATTATGGCTGAGAGATTAATGTCCAAGGATACATATTGTATCAAAAGGGTATGTGGGATGGCAAAGGGCATGTCGTTGCTCTACTGGTAAAAATGAAATCAAATCATGAGAAAGAGATGGCACAGGGTTGGAAGGTGTTGAATCATAGTGGATGGAGCTAAGGAATTGCAAGAGTAAAAAAACCCTGATGGGAGTTGTAAACAGACATCCAGACAGTAGTAAGGACGTGGTCTACAAATTGCAAAAATGTGTGCCAAAAGGGCAATGTTACAGTAGTCATGGGAGATTTCAATATGCAGGTGGATTGGGAAAATTAGGTTGGTGCTGGATTCCAAGAGGGTGAATTCTAAACAGCCAATGAGATGGCTTTTTAGAGCAGCTCGTGGTTGAACCCACTACAGAATCAGCTATTCTGGATTGGGTGTTGTGCAATGAACAGGAATTGATCAGAGAGCTTAAGGCAAAAGAACGTTGAGGAGAAAGTGATCATAGTATGATCGAATTCACCCTGAAATTTGAAAAGGAGAAGCTAAAGTCAGATGAATCAGTATTACAGTGGAGTAAAGGGAATTACAGAGGCATGAGAGAGGAGTTGGCCAGAATTGACTGGAAAAGAACACTGGCAGGGATGACAGCAGAGCAGCAATGGCTGGAATTTCTGGAAGCAATTCGGAAGGCACAGGATATAGACAACCCAAAGAGGAAGAAGTTTTCTAAAGAAAAGGTGACACAACCATGGCTAACAAGAGAAGACAAAGCCAACATTAAAGCCCAAGAGAGGGCATATAGTAGAGTAAAAATGAGTGGGAAGTTAGAGGATTAGGAAGCTTTTAAAAATGAACAGAAGGCAACTAAAAAAGTAAGAAAGAAAAAAAAGGAATATGAAGGTAAGCTGGCTGTATCCAGAAATACCGGCCACATGACAGATGCACTGCCACCTGGCTGGTCGGAGGACACACCACATGCCAATCAACATTTGGTCCCTCCCAACTAATCAATGCACACCTAAATTATTGGTCACCTTAATTGGATTATCGTGCCCAGCCCCATGCTTTAAAAGGTGAGACTTGCCCTTGGCTAGCCCTCTCTTACAGACCACCACATTGGAGGTAAGTGCATTGATTTATGCTTGGGAAGGTTTATCGTTTGTCCTGGTAAGGGAGCCGCAGCTATCCAAGTTCAAGGGGGATAGCTGTCGTAGTGCTTTTCCCTTGTTCTTTGTATGTGTAACCGTACCCTGTCCCCACACCGCTTCCTGTGTATTGTAGTTGCTTGTGTTGACCCGACTTCCCCTTTAATAATAAATTCCTTATTATTAAAACTGTGTGTGTCCAGGCCTCTACTGTTGAGATTCAAAGAACCAGTTATTTCCATCACAACATTTGGCGCTGCGAGCAGGGTCTCATAGGTTTTGGCTGGACACAAGCACAGGGGATAATGTTCCGGAATAAGGGGAAGAAAGCCAGTGCAGGCTCCCAGGATAAGATCCCCGGGTGGGCTGATGAAAGGGAGGGATTTGAGAGTCTGGCCAGCATGCTGGCAGACCACGGACAACCAGTGGACTGGTCTGAGCAGTTAGAGCCCCGTGGAGAGAAGCTGGACCATCATGTGGTCTCCCTCCTGAAGGAATCAGGGTTCCCCAAAGCCAAGGGGAGTCAAAGGGGTGCCTTCTGGTTGTTTGCGTCCCTGCTGAGACGCCAGGTTAGAATTACTGATCACCTGCAGCATTTGTGTGGTCAGAAGGACAGGGAAATTGAAGACCTCAGTCAGCGTTGTTGCACGCTGAAGGAAGCAGCACAGGCTGCCCAGGCCCGAGCCAATGACCTTGAAGTTAAGGGAACTGAACTTGCCTGCCTCATAAAACCTCAGCAGGCCAGGGCAGCCCGTCGGTCTGGCTGGCAGCCGGAGCCATTAAAGATTCGAGCCTTAGTCCAGTGTGGCGACAAGCTGGACGCATGGCTGGGGGATGGGGACATCTGGCTGGATAGTGACGACGAGGGGGTGCCCGAGGAACCAAGGTCCCACAACCACCCTTCCCCCTTCTCACCCGAGCTCCAACATGCCACTTTCTTCCCGCAAGGCAGGTCTGCCTTTTGAGTTACAGGTCTCAGTGAGCGAGACGGTCGCCGAGTGGAGCCTTTGGCAGAAGACCCCAGGGCGTAGAGTCCCCCTCGGTTTCTGGACTAAGTCCCTACCTGAAGCGGCAGTGTGCTACAGCCCCTTCGAGCGCCAGCTACTAGCCTGCTACCTGGCGCTCCTCGCCACAGAACACCAAACAGGCACCGACCCTGTCGTCCTTCGCCCCCATCTCCCCATAATGCGATGGGTCAAGTCCCCCGATTCTACCCACAAGGAGGGCCGTGCCCAGAGGTCCTCCATTGTCAAGTGGAAGTGGTACATTGCGGATCGGGCTGAGCCCGGTCCTGAAGGGGTCAGCCGCCTCCATGAACAAGTCATGGCTTTCCCCCAGTCTCAGGACCCTGCCCCGGACATCCCCGAGGTACAACCCTGCCCAGCATGTTGGGGTCAACCCTTCGATTCCCTCGACCCCGACAGCAAACTGCGCGCCTGGTTCACAGACGGCTCCAGCCGCTGGAAAGGGGGTAAACAATTTTGGAAAGCGGCAGCACTTCATCCCGCCACGGGTAAAATTTTAACCACCGAGGGGGAGGGGGGGAGGGTTCCAGTCAACTTGCCGAGCTGGCGGCAGTAGCCCTCACCCTCCAAAACACTACCGGACCAGTCCACATCTACACTGACTCCTGGGCAGTAACAAACGGCATTGCGGTGTGGATGGCCCGGTGGCAAGACATGGGGTGGGAAATACACGGATGTCCCCTCTGGGGACAGCACCACTGGCATTTCATTTGGGACCAGGCTACCCACAGGAAAATTTCTGTGCACCATGTGGATGCCCACACCCGGAAAGATAATGAAGAGGCAACGTTAACGCCGCTGTGGACCAGGCTACCCAAATATCATCTGCCACCACTTCCACCCCTGACACAGACCCCAGTGCACGAGCTGCGTGGGCACACCGACCCCAGTGCACTAGCTGCGTGGGCACACCGACCCCAGTGCACGAGCTGCGTGGGCACACCGACCCCAGTGCACTAGCTGCGTGGGCACACCGACCCCAGTGCACGAGCTGCGTGGGCACACCGACCCCAGTGCACGAGCTGCGTGGGCACACCGACCCCAGTGCACGAGCTGCGTGGGCACACCGACCCCAGTGCACGAGCTGCGTGGGCACACCGACCCCAGTGCACGAGCTGCGTGGGCACACCGACCCCAGTGCACTAGCTGCGTGGGCACACCGACCCCAGTGCACTAGCTGCGTGGGCACACCGACCCCAGTGCACTAGCTGCGTGGGCACACAGACCCCAGTGCAATAGCTGTGTGGGCACACCGACCCCAGTGCACGAGCTGCGTGGGCACACCGACCCCAGTGCACTAGCTGCGTGGGCACACCGACCCCAGTGCACGAGCTGCGTGGGCACACCGACCCCAGTGCACGAGCTGCGTGGGCACACAGACCCCAGTGCACGAGCTGCGTGGGCACACAGACCCCAGTGCACGAGCTGCGTGGGCACACAGACCCCAGGGCACTAGCTGCGTGGGCACACAGACCCCAGTGCACGAGCTGCGTGGGCACACAGACCCCAGTGCACTAGCTGCGTGGGCACACCGACCCCAGTGCACGAGCTGCGTGGGCACACCGACCCCAGTGCACTAGCTGCGTGGGCACACAGACCCCAGTGCACTAGCTGCGTGGGCACACAGACCCCAGTGCACTAGCTGTGTGGGCACACCGACCCCAGTGCACGAGCTGCGTGGGCACACCGACCCCAGTGCACTAGCTGCGTGGGCACACCGACCCCAGTGCACTAGCTGCGTGGGCACACCGACCCCAGTGCACTAGCTGTGTGGGCACACCGACCCCAGTGCACGAGCTGCGTGGGCACACCGCAAAGGTGGCCACTTAGGGGCCGATGGCACGCGGCGCTGGGCTGAACAATTCGGTGTCGCCTTGACACTCGATCAATGTAAAACATCTGTAGATAACTGCCCCATCTGCCAGCTAGTCAAGCCGCGGGACTGGCCGATAGGGCCACCGGGCCACATTCGTCGCGGCACGGGAGCGGGTCAGGTATGGCAAATCGACTATATTGGACCGCTCCTGTGCCGCGACAGAATAAGAAGCAGTATGTCCTCACGATGGTGGACACATACTCGGATGTCCTGGTGGCAGTGCCCTGTGAGAGGGCCGACCAGAACGGCACCATCAGAGGATTACAGCACCTCTCCTCTCTCTATGGGGTCCCATGGGAGGTACAATCCGATCAGGGCTCGCACTTTGCTGGGACCAAAGCCCAGACCTGGGCGGCTGAGGCGGGGATCTCGTGGCTCAGGCATACCCCACCACCCCCAGGCATCGGGCTTAATTGAAAGAATGAACGGCCTGCTCAAGGAAAAAATCCGCCCTCTGACACCCTCTCGCAGGCTGCAGGGGTGACTAAGTGTCCTTCAGCAGGCCGTCGACCAGTTAAACACACGGCCCACTAGCCAAGGGGGATCCCCACTGGCCCGCCACCTGGCACAGTCCCCATCCACCGGCTGGGAAACCACCGAACCCCCCGAGACCGAGGACTCGGGCATAGTATGGATCCGACAGCCACAGAGCCTCCCCAGAAAGGGAGAAATTGTCGCGCGCGGTCCAGGGGACACCCGCTGGGCAAATCTGATTTGTCCTGTATACATACCCGGCATTTAACCAGACAGGAATGAGTTTCCTCCTACACCTACACCTACCCCCACCCTTCCACCCCCGTCTCCCTCTACAGGACAATGGTGCGACTCCAGTCATCCCTCCTGGTCGCTGCGATGCTCGGCTCCGTGACAGCTGCCAACACCTTCCTCAGGGTCGCTTACGAGTTTGCTGCTTCAGGAACTGCTATTTCCCTCCCTACAATTTGACCTCCACCCGAGTCCCCACCCTCAGAGTTATTCCACAGCCACTGAGTATACCTAACGAATGCTGGTGCAGACTCCGCAATGAGCACATTTCTAACTTTTCCGTTGGTCACAGCAACTGCCAGCGGAACTGGTACCCGGGTGCCCCAGTGACCACTGCCGACGATGCCGCTAAGCTGGGAGCTCCCTGGACCCTGAACGGGACCCACTGGATCTGCGGCCACCGCGCCTACCCGTGGCTCCCCACCAGCTGGTACGGCTGCTGCTTTCCAGCATATGTGGTGCCCTTCATCCACCCCCTGAATGACCTTGGGGAGCATCCGGCGTACAGCGGCCACCGGGACAAGAGGGCCATTACAGAGGCAGAGAGGTTCTGGATGATAGCCTTTCCCAGTTATGGTATGGCCCGGCTGTCCCGGGAGGTGATCCAGATGGCCAGTGTGCTTGAGACTCTGGCCAACGAGACGGCAGTGGCACTGCAACACACGGAGGATGCCCTCACCCGAACGGCGGCAGAACTGACAGCTGTCAGGATGGTCGCCCTGCAGAACCGAATGGCTCTGGACTACCTACTCGCTGCTGATGGTGGAACGTGTGCAGTGGTTGGTAAGGAATGCTGTACCTTTATCCCTGATGAGTCCAGCAACATCACTCACTTGGCCGCTCACATTCGGGACTCGGTGGCTAAAATTCAAAAATCAAGGGACCAGCTCCTCCAGCACAACACCTCATGGGGCAATTGGTGGCCGTTTGGGTCCCTAGGGGGGTGGTGGGCAACTGTCATTCACTGGTCCATCGCACTCATTCTTGTACTCATAGCCATTTCTATACTATGTTGCGCATGCCAGCTGATTAAGAGTGTCTCTGCATTTACTTAGCTGCTCAAAATATTTATTTCTGGTATGTGTCATTGTTTCACCCTCTTATGTGTGTTGGCTATGTGGTGCGTCTTCCGAGGGGTGGAGTGTAACCAGAGATACCGGCCACGTGACAGATGCACTGCCACCTGGCTGGTCGGAGGACACACCACATGCCAATCAACATTTGGTCACTCCCAACTAATCAATGCACACCTAAATTATTGGTCACTTTAATTGGATTAGCTCGCCCAGCCCCATGTTATAAAAGGTGAGACTTGTCCCTGGCTCGGTCTCTCTTACAGACCACCACATTGAAGGCAAGTGCATTGATTTATGTTTGGGAAGGTCTATCGTTTGTCCTGGTAAGGGAGTCGCGGCTATCCAAGGTCAAGGGGGATAGCTGTCAAGTAGTGCTTTTCCCTTGTTCTTTGTATGTGTAACCGTACCCTGTCCCCACACCGCTTCCTGTGTATTGTAATTGCTTGTGTTGACCTGACTTCCCCTTTAATAGTAAATTCCTTACTATTAAAACTGTGTGTGTCCAGGCCTCTACTGTTGAGACTCAAAGAACCAGTTATTTCCATCACAACACTGGCCAATAATATTAAAGAGGATACCAAAAATTTCTTCAGGTACATAAAGTGTAAAAGAGAGGTGAGTGTGGATATCGGTCTACTAGAAATCTATGCTGGAGAGGTGGTAATGGGGGGACAATAAAATTGGCAGGCAAACTGAACAGATATTTTGCATCAGTCTTCACTGTGGAAGACACTAGCAGTATGTTGGAAGTTCAAGAGTGTCAGTGGTCAGGTGTGTGAAGTTGGTATTACTAAGGAGAAAGTTCTTGGAAAACTGAAAGGTCTTAAGGTAGATAAGTCACCTGGACCAGATGGTCTACACCACAGGGTTCTGAAAGAGGTGGCTGAAGAGATTGCAGGGCATTAGAAATGATCTTTCAAGAACCACTAGATTCTGGAATGGTTCTAGAAAACTGGAAAACTGCAAATATCACTTCACTCTTCAAGAAGGCAGGGAGGCAGAAGAAAGGAAATTATAGGCCAGTTAGTCTGACCTCAGTGGTTGGGAAGATGTTGGAGTCGATCGTTAATGATGTGGTTTTGTGGACTTGGAGGCACATGATAAAATAGGCCACAGTCAGTATGATTTCCTCAAGGGAAAATTTTGCTTGACAAATCTGTTGGAATTCTTTGAGGAAATAACAAGCAGGATAGAGAAAGGTGACAAAGTCGGTCGATGATGTGTACTTGGATTTTCAGAAGGCCTTTGACATAGTCCCACACATGAGGCTGCTTAACAAGATAGAAGCCCATGGTATTACAGGAAAGATTCTAGCATGGATAAAGCAGTGGCTGATTGGCAGGAGGCAAAGAGTGGGAATAAAGGAAGCCTTTTCTAGTTGGCTGCCAGAGACTATTGGTGTTCCATGGGAGACTATGTTGGGTCCAAGACTTTTTATGTTATACATCAGTGATTTGAATGATGGAATTGATAACTTTGTTGCAGAGTTTGCAGACAATACTGAGATAGGTGGAGGGGCAGGTAGTTTTGAGGAAGTAGAGAGGCTGCAGAAGGACTTGGGCAGATTAGGAGAATGGGCAAAGAAGTGGCAGATGGAATACAGTGCCAGGAAGCGTATGGTCATGCACTTTGGTAGAAGAAATGAAAGGGTATACATTTTCTAAATTGAGAGAAAGTTCAAAAATCTGAGGCACAGAAAGACTTGGGAGTCCTCGTGCAGGATTCCCTAAAGGTTAATTCGCAGATTGAGTTGGTGACAAAGAAGGCCAATGCAATGTTAGCATTCACTTCAAGAGGACTAGAACATAAAAGCAAGGATGTAATGTTGAGACTTTATAAGGCACTGGTGAGGCCTCACTTGGAGTATTGAGAACCGTTTTGGCCCCTTATCTAAGAAAGGATGAGCTGAAACTGGAGCAGGATCGAAGGAGGTTCACAAAAATGATTCCAGGGTTGAACGGCTTGTCATATGAAGAGAGTTTGATGGCTGTGGGTCTGCATTCACCAGAATTCAGAAGAATGAGGAGTGACCTCATTGAAACCTATCGAATGGTGAAAGGCCTTGAGAGAGTGTATGTGGAGCGGATGTTTCCTATGGTGGGAGAGTCTAAGGCCAGAGGACACAGCCTCAGAATAGAGGGGGTTCCTTTTAGAATGGAGATGAGGAGGAATTTTTTTAGCCAGAGAGTAGTGAATGTGTGTAATTTGTTACCATGGGAAGTTGTGGAGGCCAAGTTTTTAATGTATATTTAAAGCAGAGGTTGATAGAATCTTGATTAGTCAGAGATACAGGAAGAAGGCAGGAGATTGGGGCTAAGAGGAAAATGGATCAGCCATCATGAAATGGTGGAGCAGACTTGATGGGCCAAATGGCCTCATTCTGTTCCTGTATCTTATGGTCCTATGACCATATGGATGGGAGGGTATGGAGGGCTATGTTCCAGGTGTAGGTTGATGGGTCCAGTCAGAATAACAGTCCAGCATGAACTAGATGAGCTGAAGGGGCTGTTTCTTCGATGCAGTGCTGTATACCTTTCTGACCCCTCAGTCTCCTACATTCCAGGGAATTAGCTCCGGCCTATCCAGCCTCTCCTCACCCCTGGTCATCAGCTCCCATAGCATCCTTGTTCAGCTTCACAGGGCATCAGGGATGCCACAACAAAACAAAATCTCAGAACCGAGGAGTGATGCAGTACTGAACCGTTTTTTTAAAAAAAAGAAAGCTCACAGAAAGGCTGTAATAGCCTCCTAATATGGGCCATTAAGCTGTTGGGAGATCTCCAGATGACACATGAAGGTGCATTTGAGAACTTGTAAGGTTAAACATTAAACTAGGAGAATAGCATACACTTTTAGTCACCATGGTACAGGAAAGATGTTATCAAACTGGAACCAGTTACAAAAAGATTCACAAGGATGTGGCTATAGTTCGAGGCCTGAGTTACAAGGGGAGATTACATGAACTGGGACTTTGTTCCCTGGGACATAGGAGATCGAGGAGTGATCTGATCAAGACAGGGTGAAAACAAATTGTCTTTTGCCAGCCACGGGGTGCTAAGAACAAAAGGGCACAGGTTTAAGATCAGAGGTGAGAGATTTTAAACATTAAAGATTAGCTTTATTTATTACATTAAAACATTGAAAAATACAGTGAAATGTGTTGTTTGCATCAAATCAAAGATTGTGCTGGGGGCAGCCTGCAAGTGTTGCTACACTTCCAACACCAGCATGGCAAGCCTACAACTCACTAACCCTAGCTGTACATCTTTGGACTGTGGGAGGAAATCAGAGCACCCGGAGGAAACCCACGCAGTCACGGGGAGGACATGCAAACTGCTTACAGACAGCGGCAAGAATTGAACCCCCAATCACAGGCACTGTATGCTAACCGGTGCCTCTTGGAACATCGGAGGCAGCTTCTTCATACAAAGGGTTGTGCATACTTGGAACGAGCTGTCAGGAACAGGGGTTGAGATGGGTAACATCAGCAACATTTAAAATCCATCTGGACAAGTACATGGATATGAGAGGTTTTGAGGGCTATGGGACAAACGTGGACAGATGGAACATGTTCCCTAAGCAACACAGTTGGCAGGAGGAGTTGGGCTAAAGAGCCTCTTTCCATCCTGTATCACTATTCCACTGTGTGGCCAGATGCTGTTCTAACTCCACTTACAAGTTTGCAGATGACACCACCGTAGTCGGCCAAATTTCAAATAACACTAAGTCAGTACAGGAAGGAGAGAGCCGCATGGTATCAAGACAGTAACCTTCCCTCAATGACAGTGGGGGAAAAAAAGAGCTGGTCATTGACTTCAGGAACTGGGGGTGGTGGTGATGCACACACGCCTGTTTATATCAACAGTGCTGAGGTCAAGAGAGCTTGAGAGCTCCATGTTCCTCGAGTGCACATCACCAATAGCCTGTCCTGGTCTAATGCAGATGCCACAGCCAAGAAAGCTCAAAACATCCCCATTTGCTTCAGAGAATAGAGTCATAGAAAAGTACAGCTTAGAACTAGGCCCTTCAGCCCATCTAATCCATGTTGAACCATTTAAACTGCCTCCTCCTATCGATCTGCACCGGGACCATACACCTTCATACCTCTACCATCAAGGCACCTATCCACACTGCTCTTAAATGTTGAAATCAAGCTCACATGCATCACTTGAGCTGGCAGTACCGAGTGAAGAAATTTCCCCTCATGTTCTCCTTAAACGTTTCACCTTTCACTTTTAACCCATGATTTGTTTATTATTGTCACATGTACTGAGGCAGAGTGGAAGATTGTTTTGTGCACTATCCATACAGTTCATTTCATCACATCAACCTATTGAGGAGGTACAGGGGTAAGTTACACTACAGAGAAAGTGGAGTGCAGGTAGACAATAAGATGCAAGATCATAACACGGTAGTTATAACTGTGGGATAGAAACTGTTATTCAGTCTGGCGCTGTGTTCAAATTTCTATATTTTCTGCCAGGTGGAGAGAGGGTGGAAGAGAGAACCTCTAGTTTACTACCTCACACCCAACCTCAGTGGAAAAAGCTTGTTTGCATTTATTTACAACTTTCCTGCAGGCGGGTGACCAAAACTGTACACGATACTTCAAATTAGGCCTCACCAATGTCTTATATGATTTCAATGTAACATCCCATCTTCTGTACTCAATATTTTGATTTATGGCCAAAGTGCCAAAGCTTTCTTTACAACCCTATCAACCTGTGATGCGACTTTCAATGTATTATGGACCTCTATTCTCTTTGTTCACCACATTCCTCAGTGCCCTACCATTCACTGTGTAAGACACGTCGGTCCTACCGAAGTGCAACACTCACACTTGTCTGCATTAAATTTCATCTGCCATTTTTCAGCCCATTTTTCCAGTTGGACCAGATTCTGCTGCAAACTCTGATAGTCTTCCTCCCTGTCCACTGTATCCCTTATCTTAGTGTCATCTGCAATTATGTTGATGCAGTTAAACACAACATCATCCAGATCATTGACATAAATGACAAATAACAACGGACCCAGCACCGATCCCTGCAGCACTCCACTAGTCAAAGGCCTCCAGACATCTACTACCACTCTCTGGCTTTTTCCACAAGAACAAAGTCTAATCCAATTTACTACCTCATCTTGAATGCCAAGTGGCTGAAACCTTGACCAATCTCCCATGCAAGACCTTGTCAAATGCTTTTCTAAAGTCCATCTAGACAATATCCACTGCCTTGCCTTCATCAACAAATAAAGAAATTCATCAGTGACGTCACCAGTCTTTACTGAATGTCTGTAGGCCTAATGGCTTGGTACGGTAACTACTGCTTGTGGCCACGAGCAGCAGATAGTCATGGAGATGGAAACCAAATCCCCTCCATGGATTCTGTTTACACATCTCACTGTGCTGGTAAAGTAGCCAGCATAATCAAAGACCCCACCCACCACGAATATTCTCTCTTCCATCCTCTCTCCACCTGGCAGAAAATATCGAAATTTGAACACACACCGCCAGACTCAAAGACAGTTTCTATCCCACAGTTATAACTACCGTGTTATGATCTTGCATCTTATTGTCTACCTGCACTCCACTTTCTCTGTAGTGTAACTTACCCCTGTACCTCCTCAATAGGTTGATGTGATGAAATGAACTGTATGGATAGTGCACAAAACAATCTTCCACTCTGCCTCAGTACATGTGACAATAATAAACAAATTGACCAGGATTGTTTGCTTCCAGTTGGCACCATTTCAGGAAACCTTACCCCACACCCCACAATGCCCAGTTCAATCCCTACACTCCATCCTACCAAAAAAGCCTCCCAAGGGCTATTTACTGTGTAAGTCCCCTTTACATTTGACCTTCTAATGTAAAATACCTCACACTTACCATAGACGATAGTACAGCATAGCACTGTACATAATGTTGGGCCAACCCTTTATCCTTGCAATCCTTGCCAGCATTGATCTTTGAAGAACACTACTGGTCACAAACCTCCAGTGAGAATAACACCCCTCCCCCACTACACTCTGTCTTCTGGGGTCAAGCCTATTTTAAATTCCATCTACCAAGTTTCCATTGAATTCCATGTGCGTTAATCGTTTAGATCAGTCTATCATGGGGGACCTTGCAGAAAGGTTTACTAAAGTCCATGTGGGCAACATCCATTGCCCTACCCTCATTAGTCACCTCCCCAAAAATCTCAAACAAGTTGTTAAGACATATAGTTGCTCCCACCAGAATATGGAATGGAAAAAGAGAGAAGGGAGAGAGAAGTTACTCGAATTTGGAAAAATGGATGTTCCTGCCATCAGGTTGGAGGCTCTAGTTACTCTAACCCCCTTCCCTTCCCCTCACCTGCCCATCATGTCCCTCTAGTTCTCCACCACCTCTCTTTTCTTGCATTGCCCACTCTCCTCTCCTGTCAGATTCCTTCTGGTTCAGTTCATTACAGCTTCCACCTATCCCCTCCTAGCTTCTCACTCCATTCCCCCTGATGCACCATCAATAACTCTCTGAAACATGAGGTGAGATATAGGCTTTTTAAGAAAGAACAAGCAGCAATTGACCACCATGCTACATCCTGCAGACTGAGGGCAGGTCTCAGGCCCCAATCGCCTTTATACTGGGGTCTGTGGGAGGAGCCACAGGAGCAGTCAGCGGGGGGGGGGGGGGGCGTGTCCAGACAGGTATATGTAGTTCACCACACCCCCTACCCCACCTACCATTCCCCTCCCCCAGTCTCACTTGCCATCTGCCTGCTTGTACTCTTTCTTCCCCCCTCTTATTCTGGTTCCTGCCCCCTTCCTTTCCAGTCCTGATGAAGGGTCTTGGCCTGAGACATCGACTGTTTATTCCCCTCCATAGATGGCACCTGACCTGCTGAGTTTGTCCAGGGTTTTGTATGTGGGCTCCAGAATTCCCTCCCTCAACCTTCCTTAAAACCTCCTTGTTTAACTGTCCTCTTCATGAGCAGCCTTATGTTCTGCTTGTCGGACTGCAGTCTGATGGAGCACCTTGGGACTTTCATTACAACAAAGGTGCGGCATTACCTCAACTCAAAGCTTGGAACTCATCCATTATAACTTTGAGCACTTGCACAATAAGTTTCATCAGGTGAAAAAAAACAAATCAGGCAATCTGCCATGGAGAATCTCAGCCCCGAAGCCTCCACATTCCACAGCCTACCTCAGCTAGCAGCCAGGCAGAGGCCGAGTGTTGGCAAAAGGCTCTCTCGTGAGCGTTGTGTAGACAGACCGCAGCTGAGACAAAGGCGACGCTGCGCAGCAGAGGCAGCTCATCTGTCAAGGACCATTGAAGGATTGAGTTCCAAAAGCAACAGCCTCACATTACAATGATTAACCAAAAGGCAGAGTGATCCCTCCCCACTGAAACCATGTCCGGCTTGGAGCTGGCACAACATCAAGCACTAAGCCAAGGGACCTGAGCCAAAGAGTCCATAGAGCTCTGCACGTAAACCATCTGATTAGAACCCAGCCACTGAGTCAGGCCCTATGCTGAAACAGCACCAAACCCTCTGTCACAGCCAAGAGTGCAACCTGTTGTTCTATCTATGACCAAACACCTCAAACTCTAACCCCACTCCTAGACTTATTCTATCTAAAACGCCCATCGCCTCAAGCTGTAATGCCACTCCCTGAGAATGGCCTTTGAGCAGAAAATCCTATAAAAGATAATGGATTCAGTCTAGTACATCACAGGTAAAGCCCTCTCAACCATGAAATGTTGCTGTAGAGAGACAGCATCCATCATCAAAGATCCTCACCACTCTGGCCAGGCTCTTTTCACACTGCTGCCATCAGGGAGAAGGTACAAGTGCCTCAGGACTCACACCACCAGGTTCAAGAACAGTTACTATCCCTCAACCATTAGGCTCTTGAAAGGGGATAACTACACTCATTTAAGGACTCTTATCTTGTTACTTATTTATATCTGCATTTGCAGTTCATTGTCCATTGTTTACAGTTACTGTTCTATAAATTTCCCAAGTATGCCTGCAGAAAAAGAATCTCAGGGTTATATGTGGTGTCGTGTATGTACTCTGATAATAAATTTTACTTTGAACTTTGAGATCTGGTGTTCTATCTGTAACCCCCAAAACCTCACTTATTTCATCAACTTTGCTTCCAATGTCTGTTCTGCCTATAAATTTACTTGGCCCATTTCTGACATCTCTCCTCTTTCTCAATCTCTCTTTCTCCATCTCTGGAGATAAACTGTCTACTGATTCCCACTGCTAACTTGACTATACCTCTTCCCACCCTTTCTCCCATGAAAATGCTATTTTCTTTTCTTTATCCTTCGTCTCAGACGCATCTGTTCCCAGGATGAGGCTTTTCATTCCAGGACATCATAGATGTCCTCATTCATCAAAGAACGGGGTTTCCCTTCCTCCACCATTGATCCTGCCCTCACCTGCATCTCCTCCATTTCCCAGACCTCCATGTTTACCCCATCTTCCACCTGAACAGGGATTCCATTTTTTGCCACCTTAACAGGGATAGAGTTCCTCTTGTCCTCACCTGCAACCTCATGAGCCTCCATGTCTCATCATTCTCCACAACTTGCGCCATCTTCAATGGGATCCTACCATCAAACACACCTTTACCTCCCCCACTCTTTACTTTCCCTCCCTGATTCCCTTGTCCATTCATCCCTTCCCACTAATCTCCCTCCTGACACTTATCCCTGCAAGTGACAGAAATGCTACACCTGCTCATTCACCTCCATTCAGAGGCAGCACTTCACCCATGAAACTATTGTGTCCGGTGCTCCTGATGCAGCTTCCTCTACATTGGTGAGACCTGACGTCAATTGGGGGACTACTTTGTTGAGTACCTCTGCTCCATCTATCATGAGCAGAATTTCTGGTGGCCAACCATTTTAATTCCTGACCCAATTCCCATTCTGATGTATCGGTCTATGGCCTCCTCTTTTGCCATGATGAGACCACTCTCAGGGTACCATCTAGGTAGCCTCCAACCTAATGGCATGAACATAGATTTCTCCTTCTGGTATTTTTCTTTGTTCTAACCCCTTCTCTCTTCTTCTATCCCAATTCTGGTCCCTTACCTCTTTTCCTCAGCTGCCTATCACCTCCCCCTAGTGTCCCTCTTTCCATTTCTCCCGTGGTCCACTCTCCTCTCCTACCAAATTTCTTCTTTTCCAGCCGTTTACCTTTCCCACCCACCTGGCTTCACCTATCACCTTCCAGCTAGTCCCCTTTCCCCTCTTCCACCTTTCTATTCTGGCGTAATCCCCCTTCCTTTCCAGTCCAGAGGAAGGGTCTTGGCCCAAAACGTCAACTGTTTATTCACTTCCATAGCTGCTACCTGACCTGCTGAGTTGCTCCGGCATTTTGTGTGTGTACCTCAACTTATAAACCCACTCCCCAAGTTCTGTAATCAGAAACACATCTATTAGTACCCAACCTGTAATCCCACTCACAGTGACCTGTTCTGTTTAATCACGAATATGTCAATTAGTTCCTGACCTATAACCTCGTTCCCATAGACTTTTTATTCTGTAACCCCCAAACACCTCAGCATGTATCCTTACTTTCAGAGATCTGGTGTTAACCTGCACCCAGCAGTAACCTTGTCACCAACTGACTTTGCAGAACAGTTTTGATACTGTGCAGAAGATGGCACTGCTGTGTAATGATTAGTATAATTCTTTAAGCACCAATGACCAGTGTTCAACTCCTTCCACTGTCTGTAAGGAGTTTGTACGTGTGGTGAACTACATATACCTGTCTGGACACCCCCCCCCCACCACCCCCGCTGACTGCTCCTGTGGCTCCTCCCACAGACCCCTGTATAAAGGCAATTGGAGGCACTGCTCCTCCCTCAGTCTCCAGGATGTTGTGTGGTGGTCTCTTGCTGCTAAAAGTGCTCTCTTCCAGCTAATAAAAACCTATCTCTCGACTCACGTCTCCAAGAGTTATTGATGGTGCATCAGTACGTTCTCCCTGTGACCACCTGGGTTTCTTCTAGGTGCTCCAGTTTCCTCCCACATTCCAAAGATTTACTCTATGGGTTAGTGTCAGTAAGTTGTAAGCATACTCTGGCACTGGAAGGTGTGGGGACACTTGTGGGCTGCCCCTGGCACATCCTCGGTCGTTGACACAATTGATGCATTTCACTGTATGTTTCGATGTACACGAGACACATTGCAAATCTGTAATCTTCTAATCAGACACTGCAAAGTTCAGGGTCACTCCGGGCCCACAGAGCCGAGAGACAGGAGCTTGCTCTGTAACTTTCCCTGCCTCAGCCATTCAAGCTCTCATCCAGATTCTAAAATGCCTCCAACACCCCTCAGGCATTCCAAGTTTGAAGCCCTGACTGGAGGGAAAATGTTCTTCCTCAGTTAATACATCAGAGGATCTTTCCTGGGGCTAGCATGTAAGTGACATCACAGAGTAGCACATCTATTTTTGATGAAGTTTGCTTAGATTTGGCATGTCACCAAAAACTTTGACAATTTGCTGTTGTTCAGTATGAACCAGATGGGTCAAACAGCCTGCTTTGTTGCTGTAGTCCTCTGACTCTATGCACAGTACAGAGTATCCTAGTTGGTTGCATCATGGCCTGGTGTGGAAACATCAGTGCCCAGGATAAAAAAAAGACTACAGAAAGTGACGGTTTCAGTTCAGTCCATCACAGGCAAAGGCCTCCCCATAACTGAGCACATTTACATGGAGAGCTACCACAGGAAAGCAGTGTCCATCATCAAAGCTCCTCACCATCCAGGCCACACTCTCTTCTTGCTGCAGCCATCAGAAAGGAGGTACAGGAGCCTGAGATCCTACACTATCAGGTTCAGGAACAGTTATTACCCTTGAGCCACTAGGCTCCTGAACCAGCATGGATAACTTCACTTCCAGTGGTTAACCACTACTCTAAACTGATTCTACAACCTAAAGACTAATTTTCAAGGATTCTTTACAACTTATGTTCTCAGCATTATCATTTTTATTTGCACATTTGTCTTCTTTGCACGTTGGTTGTTCGTCAGTCTTTATTTATGTATACCTTTTTGTAGATTCTAACGTATTTCTTTATTTTCCTGTAAATGCCTTAAGGAAAATGGATCTCATGGTAACATTTATGTACTTTGATAATAAATTTACTTTGAACCTCCTACTCTCATCTTAAACCTTTGCCCATGGGGTACCACTGTTTAAAAAGGATGTATGCATAAGGAAAGTAACAACAGACTGGTTAGCTTAACATCTGAAGCCAGAAAAATGCTTGCAGTTATCATTAGGGAAGAAACAGCCAGACATCTAGCTAGCAGTAGTTCAATCAGGCAGACAAAACATGGATGCATGAAGGGCAGGTCTTGTTTGACAAACTTACTGGAGTTCTTTGAGGATCTTATGAGGGCAGTAGAGAGAGGGGAAATGGGGATGTTGTATACTTGGATTTCCAGAAGGCATTTGATAAGGTGCCACATAAGATTTAACCATAAGATAAAGATGCATGGAGTTGGCGAGTAATCAATAGAGGATTGATTAACTAATAGAAGGCATAAAGGGGTGTTTTTCTGGTTGGCAGTCAATGGTAAACACAGTGCGTCAGGGATTTGGAAGAGGGGACTGAGTGTAGCCCATCCAAGTTTGTAGACAATACTAAATTGAGTGAAAAAGCAAATTGTGGAAGGGATATAGAGCATCTGCAAAGAGATATAAATAGGTTAAGTGAGTGGGCAAGGGTCAAGCAGATGGCGTACAATGTTAGTAAATGCAAGGTCATCCACTTTGGAAGGAAGAATGCAAGAAACAATTATTACTCATATTATGAAAGATTGCAGCATGCTGTTGTGCAGCAAGACTTGGGAGTGTGTGCATGAATCACGAAAGGTTGGTTTGCAGGTACAACCGGTTACCAAGGCGGCAAATGAAATGCTACTTTCACTACTAGAGGGAGTGAGTTTAAGAGCAAGAAGGTTATTCTGCAACTGTACAGGGTATTGGTGAGGATACACCAGGAATACCTTATGCAGTGTTGGGCTCCTTACTTGAGGAAAGATATACTGGCTTTTGAGCAGTGCAGAGGGCCTCACCAGACTGATTCCAGAAATGAGGTAGTTAGCCTATGAGAGAGATAGTTTCCTGGGAATATACACAGAATTCAGAAGAATGAGAGGGTATTTTATAGAAACATACAAAATTATGAAAGAGATAAAGAAAATTGAGGCAGGAAATTTATTTCCACTGGTAGGTGAGATTAGAATGAGGGGATATTGTCTCAAGTTTCAGGGGAGTAGATTTAGGATGGAGGTGGGGACAAACTGCTTTTCTCAGAGTGGTGAATTGGTAGGATTCTCTGCCCAGAGAAACAGTAAAGACTACCTTGTTAAACAGATGTAAGGCATAAAGAGATTTTTGCATAACGGAAGTTAAGGGTTATTGGGAAAAGACAGGTTGGTCGACCTGAGTCCACGGTCAGATCAGGCATGTTCTTATTAAATGGAGGAGCAGGCTCAATGGGCAAGTTGGCCAACTCCTGCTCCTGTTTTTTATACAGTATTCTTATGAAGTAATACTTCCTACAACCATGCTCTTCATAATTCTTCTGGAGGCTAAAGGAACTCAGCGTATCCCATTCATCCTCACCAATTTTTATCAAATCATCACAAAAAGTATTTGGATGCATCACAGCTTGGAACAGCAACTGATCTGCCCTTGACCACAGGAAACTGCAGGGAGTTTTGGACAAAGCTCAGCACATCATGGATGTGCTCCCCTCCATGAACTCTGTCGACAATTCTTGCTGCCTTGGTAAGGCAGCCAGTATAATCAAAGACCCACCTACACCGGACTTTTCCCCTCTCCCATCGGGCAGAAGACACAAAAGACTGAGAGCACACACCACCAGGCTCAAGGACAGCTTCTATCCTAAGATTATTGAATGGTCCCCTGGAACATTAAGATGGATGTCTGACCTCACAAGCTATCTCATTAAGGCCTCGCACCTTATTGTCTGTCTGCAGTTCCTCTGTAACTCAGTAATTCAGGGAACACCGAGAGAGGTTAAGAGAGAAGGAAGTCATTGCAGGGTCCCCCGTGGCCATTCCCCTCAGCAATTGATATACCCCTTTGGATACTGCTGAGGGGGTGACCTATCTGGGCAAAGCAGCAGCAGCCAGACCAATAGCACTGTGGTTGGCTCTGAACCTCAGAAGGGAGGAGTGAAGTCAGGCGGAGTAATAGTCATAGGGGACTCAGTAGTTAGGGGGACAGATTGGAGATTCTGCGGCAGCAAAACAGACACCAGGATAGTGTGTTGCCTCCCAGGTGCTTGGGTCCAGAATGTCTCTGAGCTGTTGCAGAATATTTTTGAAGGGGAAGGCGAGCAGACGGAGGTCGTGGTACTCAATGGTACCGATGACATAGGCAAGAGAGAGGTAGAGGTCCTGCGCAGTAAGTTTAGTGGATTAGAAAGGAGGCTGAACAGCAGGACCTCCAAGGTGGTAACTTCCAGATTACTCCCAGTGCCACAAGCTAGTGAAGGTCAGAATAGGAAGACAGCGCAGATGAATGAGCGGCTGAGGAGATGGTGCAGGGGGCAGGGTTTCAAGTTCTTGGATCTTTTCTGGGCAAAGGGTGACCTGTACAAGTGGGACAGGTTGGATCTGAACTGGAACTGATCTGGGAGGGAGCTTTGCTAATGCTATTGGGGAGGGTTTAAACTAGATTTGCAGGGGGTGGGAACGAAGTGAAGAGGCAGAGGATGGGGCAGTTGGCGCACAGCTTGTAGGGAGCTTATGAGGAAGGATAGGCAGTTGGTAGAGCAAAGAGGCACTCATCTTCTTTGAGATGTGTCTATTTTAATACAAAGAGTATCATGAGCAAGGCAGATGTACTTAGAGCATGGATCAATACAAGGAACCATGATGCTGTGGCCATTACAGAGACTTGGATGTCTCAGCAGCAGGAATAGCTGGTGAGTGTGCCAGGCTTTAGATGTTTCAAAAAGGACAGGGAGGGAGGCAAAAGAGATGAGGGAGTGGCATTGCTAATCGGGGATAGTATCACAGCTGCAGAAAAGGGAGAAGTCATGGACAGCCTGTCTACTGAGTCAGTGTGGATGGAAGTCAGAACAGAAAGGGGCAATAACTCTACTCGGTGTTTTTTTTTTATAGACTCCCCAATAGTTACAGAGACATCGAGAAGCAGATAGGGAGGCAGATTCTAGAACAGTGCAAAAATAATAGGGTTGTTAGGATGGGTGATTTTAACTTTCCTAATATTGACTGGCATCTCCTCACAGCAAGGAATTTGGATGGGGTGGAGTTAGTTCAGTGTGTTCAGGAAGGTTTCCTGACGCAATATGTAGATAAGTCAACTGGGGAGAGGCTGTACTTGATCTGGTATTAAGAAATTAACCTGGTTAGGAGTCAAATCTCTTGGTGGGAGGGCATTTTGGAGGTAGTGATCACAATGCTATCTCATTTATCATAGTGCTGAAGAGGGAGAGGAACAAAACATTTGGGAAAACATTTAATTGGGGTAGGGGGCAATATTATGCTATTAGGCAGAAATGTGGGAGCATAAATTGGGAGCAGATGTTCTCAGGGAAATGCACAGCAGAAATGTGGCAAATGTTTGGAGAATATTTGCAAGGCATTCTGCATAGGTATGTTCCATTGAGTCAGGGAAAGGATGGTAGGGTAAAAGAACCATGGTGTACAAAGGATGTACAAAATCTAGTTAAGAAAAGAAAAGCTTACGAACGGTTCAAGAAAATCAGTACAGTTAGAGCTCTAGAAAATTACAAAGGTGCCAGGAGGGAGCTCAAGAATGAAATTAGGAGAGCTGGAAGGGGCCATGAAAAGGCCTTGGCGAGCAGGATCAAGGCAAACCCCAAGACATTCTACAAGTATGTGAAGAGCAAGAGGATGAGCCATGTGAGAATAGGACCAATCAGGTACGACAGTGGAAATGTGAGTGAAGACAGAGGAAGTAGCTGAGGTACTCAATGAGTACTTTGCTTCAGTATTCACCAGAGAAAAGGACCTTGGCAATTGTGAGGATGACTTAAAGTAAACTGAAATGATGTGCTGGAGCTTTCTGCAAGGTATTAAGTTAGATAAGTCGCCAGAACCAGACAAGATGTATCCCAGGCTACTGTGGAAAGCAAGGAAGGAGATTACTGAGCCTCTGGCAATGATCTTTGCATCATCAATAGGGACGGGAGAAGTACCGGAGGATTGGAGGGTTGCAAATGTTGTTCCCTTGATCAAGAAAGGGAGTAGAGATAACCCAGGAAAATATAGACCAGTGAGTCTTACTTCAGTGGTGGTCAAGTTGTTGGAGAAGATCCTGAGAAGCAAGAGTTATGAGTATTTGGAGAGACATAATCTGATCAGGGATAGTCAGCATGGCTTTGTCAAGGGCAGGTCATGCCTTATGAACCTGACTGAATTCTTTGAAGATGTAACAAAACACACTGATGAAGGTAGAGCAGTGGATGTAGTGTATATGGATTTCAGAAAGACATTTGAGAAGGTTCCCCATGCAAGGCTCATTCAGAAAGTAAGAAGGCATGGGATCCAAGGAAACCTTGCTTTGCGAAACCAGAATTGGCTTGTCCACAGAAGTCAAAGAGTGGTTGTAGATGGTTCATATTCTACATGGAGGTCGGAGACCAGTGGTGTTCCGCAGGTATCTGTTCTGGGACCCTACCTCTTTGTGATTTTTATAAATGACCTGGATGAAGAAGTAGAAGAGTGGATTAGTAAGTTTGCCGATGATACAAAAGTTGGGGGTTTTGTGGATAGTGTGAAGGATTGTCAGAGGTTCCAGAGGACATCAATAAAATGCAGAACTGGGGTGAGAAATGACAGATGGAGTTCAACCCAGGTAAGTGTGAAGTGGTTCATTTCGGTAGGTAGAGGATCAGCAAGATCTTAGGGTCCATGTCTATAGGACACTCAAAGCTGCATTACAACCTAGTCTGGTGGCTCCTGTACACTGGATTGCAAAAGGCTGCAGACGTTTGTAAACTCAGCCAGCTCCATCATCGCAAAGCCCTCCCTTATCATTGAGGACACCTTCAAAAGACAGAGCCTCAAGAAGGCAGCATCCAGCATTAAGGACCCTCGCCCTCCTCTCATTACTACAATCATAGAGGGGATACAGGAGCCTGACGACTGCATTCAACATATTCGGAAGAACTTTTTCCTGTCTGTCTTCACATTTCTGAATAGTCTGTGAAAACCATGATATCTTATTTTTGTTTTGCACAGCTTATTTTGTAATTAAACTAATTTTCTGCCTTAGCACTGAACTGCTGCTGCAAAATAACAAATTTCAATTCTGACAAGCAAAATGGTTTCCACAGTTCTTCAGTACATGTGACAATAATAAACTAATTTACAGTTTTGTACTCTTCTATCAGGGACATCCTCAGGCTCATCTTCTCCAAGGAAAACAAACCCAGCCTGTCCAGTATCTTCTCACAAATGAAGCGGTCAACACACCAAGCACCCAACTGCTGAATCACCCCCCCACCCCCCACCCCCAGACATGCAAGCTCAGAATCCGAACCAGCTTTATTATCACAGTCTTATATAGATTATACAACATGGAATTGTACAGCACAGTACCGGCCCTTCAGACTACGATGTCATGCCAACCTTTTAACCTGCTCTAAGATCATCTAAACCTTCCCTCCTACATAACTTTCCATTTTTCTTTCATCTATATGCTTATCTAAGAGTCTCTTAAATGTCCCAACGTATCTGCCTCTACCTCCACCCATGGTAGTGCGTTCCACACACTACCATTCTGTATAAAACAAAACTACCCCAATGCCCCCGCATACTTCCCTCCAATCAGCTTGAAATTATGTCCCCTTTACTAGCCATTTCCACCCCAGCCTCTGGATGTTCACTTGATCTATGCCTCTTATCATCTTGTACACCTCTACCAAATAACCTCTCGTCCTCCCTCTTGCTAAAGAGAAAAATCCTAATTCAGTCATAAGACACGCTCTCTAATCTGGGCAGCATCCTCTTCACCCTCTCTAAAGCTTCCACATTCTTCCTATAATGAGGTGACCAGAACTGAGCACAATGCTCCAAGTGTGGTCTAACCCGGGTTTTATAGATCTGCAGCATATGACATGGAACTCGTTGCTTTTTGACAGCAGTACAAAAACATAATTACAAAATAAGTAACTAAGTAAATAGCGCAAAAAACAAGGAATAATGAAGTATTGTTCATGGACTGTTCAGAAATTTTATGGAGAGGGGAAGAAGCTGTTCCTGAATTAGGGCGTATAGGTCTTCAGGACTCCAACCTGGAGAGGAGGTGGGGCTTCACTGAGCTCGGGGTTTACTCTGGATAGCGACAGAGGTTGGGATTGAACCTGTGTCCCTGGAGTTGTGAAGTAGGAGCTCTGACCACAGCACCACCAAGCCTTCCTTTCCCTCCTCTCTCTTGCCCCTGCAGCTGTGCATATGGCCTGGTGTGAGATTTCAGAATCAGGTTTAACAAACTTCATGACATATGTTAATTTTGTTGCAGCAGTAGAATGCAATACATGATAATAGAGCAAAAAAGAAAACTGAACTATAGTAAGTATATATATTAAATAGTTAAATTAAATAAGTAGTGCAAAATCAGGTTTAGTATTGCTGACATATGCCGTGAAGTTTATTGTTTTGTGGCAACAGTACAGTGCAATATATAAAATGTTATAAATTACTATAAAAATATATCGTCCATTCAGAAATCTGATGGTGGAGAGGAAGAAGTTGAAGCTGAAACACTGAGTGTATGGCTTCAGGTTCCTGTACATCCCTGAGTCAGCTGAGAAGATCATCGAGGTCTCTCCTCCCACCATTACGGACATCTACACTACACGCTGCATCCGCAAAGCAAACAGCATTATGAAGGACCCCACGCACCCCTCATACAAACTCTTCTCCCTCCTGCCGTCTGGGAAAAGGCACCGAAGCATTCGGGCTCTCACGACCAGACTATGTAACAGTTTCTTCCCCCAAGCTATCAGACTCCTCAATACTCAGAGCCTGGACTGACACCAACTTACTGCCCTATTGTCTTGTTTATTATTTATTGTAATGCCTGCACTGTTTTGTGCACTTTATGCAGTCCTGGGTAGGTCTGTAGTCTAGTGTAGTTTTTTTGTGTTGTTTTTTTACATAGTTCAGTCTAGTTTTTGTACTGTGTCATGTAACACCATGGTCCTGAAAAAACATCTCATTTTTACTATGTACTGTACCAGCAGTTATGGTCGAAATGACAATAAAAGTGACTTGACTTGACTTCTGTCAGTAGTAATGGGAAGAGGACATGTCCTGGTGGTGGTGGGCCTTAATGATGGGTGCAGACACTTTGAGGCATCGCCTGCTGAAGATGTCCAGTCCACAATATGATGCTGAACTGATTACATGAGGCAGTGTAGTAGCACAGTGGTTATTATAATGCTATTATATGGGTTCAATTCTGCCATTCTCTGTGAAGAGTTTGTATATTCTCCTCGTGAGCACATAGGTTTGCTCGAAATTCTCTGGTTTCCTCCCACACTGCGAAGACACATGGGTTGGGATTAGTGAGTTGTGGGTCTGCTTTGTTGGTGTCGGAAGCATGCTGACACTTGTAAGCTGCCCCCAGCACATCCTCGGACTGTGTTGGTTGGTAGTGCAAGTGGTACATTTCACTGCATGTTCTAATGTACATGTGACAAATGAAGCTAATCTTTGGTAATCAATGCCCAACTAAACTCAGTCCTTCTGTTCAAACAGCACACACAAAATGCCGGAGGAACTCAGCAGGTCAGGTAGCATCTATGGAAGGAAATAAACAGTAGACTTTCCAGGCCATGACCTGTCATCTGGACTGCTTATTCCCCTCCATAGGTGCTGCCTGACCTGCTGAGTTCCTCCAGCATTTTATGTGCATTAGTCAAGATTTCCAGCATCTGCAGAATCTTTGTTTACTTGAGTAACACACAAAATACTGGAGGAACTCAACAGATCAGGCAGCACCTATGGAAAGGATAAACAGTCGGCTTTAGGAGCCAAGAACATTCATCAGGACAGGAGAGGAAGAAAACAGAATAAGGTAAGTGGGGTGAGATCACAGAGGGGGAGCAGTGAGAGTCTCACTAAATTCCCAAAGAGAAGATTTCTGTTAATCTTATGCTTACACAATGTCCATATCCCTCCATTCCCTGAACACTCCTCTACCTATCTAGATAGATAGATAGATAGATACTTTATTCATCCCCATGGGGAAATTCAACTTTTTTTCCAATGTCCCATACACTTGTTGTAGCAAAACTAATTACATACAATACTTAACTCAGTAAAAAATATGATATACATCTAAATCACTATCTCAAAAAGCATTAATAATAGCTTTTAAAAAGTTCTTAAGTCCTGGCGGTAGAATTGTAAAGCCTAATGGCATTGGGGAGTATTGACCTCTTCATCCTGTCTGAGGAGCATTGCATCGATAGTAACCTGTCGCTGAAACTGCTTCTCTGTCTCTGGATGGTGCTATGTAGAGGATGTTCAGAGTTATCCATAATTGACCGTAGCCTACTCAGCGCCCTTCGCTCAGCTACCGATGTTAAACTCTCCAGTACTTTGCCCACGACAGAGCCCGCCTTCCTTACCAGCTTATTAAGACGTGAGGCTCTTCTTAATGCTTCCTCCCCAACACGCCACCACAAAGAAGAGGGCGCTCTCCACAACTGACCTATAGAACATCTTCAGCATCTCACTACAGACATTGAATGACGCCAACCTTCTAAGGAAGTACAGTCTCTTAAGTAAGAGCCTCTTAAATGAGTTTGTCACATCTGTTTTCACTACTACCCCAGGCAGCGCATTCCAGGCACACAGACACAAGAAAGCTTGCCTGCACATCTCTTTTCAACTTACCTCCCCAACTCACCTTAAATGCATACCCTCTGCATGCATTATTTGAGTGTTGGCATATCTACCAGACTAACACTGCTGGCTGCACTGGTGTTGATGCCAGACGTTGCATGAGTCAGGGTTGCTGCTGGTGCTGGCTACATGAGTCAGGGAGCGCGGGGGAAAGGTTTGGGTGTGCTCTGTGAGATACCTGCTCTGCCCGCTCTCCCTTGGCCAGCACCACTGCAGCCTCCAATCACACAGCTCATATGCTGCAAAGGCCACGACACTTGAGCTGCTATTAGCTACTGTCAACCTCCGCCCGCCACCCCGCAGACACTGAGCCCTCTGCGCTGAGTGCAGCCATCTTGGCCAAGACAAAGCCCCCAGCAAACTGAGCACAGCGAGGGACCGAGGGATTCCCCACTCCAGAGGGTCTCACCATGGCTCAAAGCCCACTGCGTTGCAGATTTAGATTAATTTATTTATCACATGTACATGGAAACATACAGTGCAATGTGTCATTTGGGTTAACAACTAGCACAATCCAAAGATGGGTTGGGGGCAGCCTGCAAGTGTCACCACACAATGTTGCATGCCCACAATGCTTGGCAGAACAACACAGAACACAACAAACAACAAAACAAGCTAAACAAGCCCCTTTCCTCCCTCCCACCTACCCACTCATCTTCGGTATCAATCCCCAGATTTGCTGATGATGGGACAGCAAAGTTCAGGCTTGAACTCTGGGCTTGCCGACTGACCAGCATTGTGCCACCTGCTTGCATGGACATCTGATCCTGGGATCCTGGGTTCCTCTGACCTGGGAGAGCTTACATCCATGGATGTTCTTCATCCCAATGTCCACGTCACTGGCCAAGAGTGGAGTGGAGGCCTGGTCTCTGGATGTCCTTCATCCCAATGTCCATGGTTGCTGGACTTCAAATACAGAGTAGAGGCCTAGATTCAGGATGTCCTTCATCACCCATCCACATCACTGATCACTGAATGTGGCGTGGAGGCTTGGCCTCTCACAGCACTGTCACTAAACACTAATCTCATCTCTAACTCCCCTCTTCATCCCCAAAACCATCACTGTGAATTTAAACCTTAAATATGAAGGAGGGACAGACACCTAAAGGCACACACTCAGCTTCAGGAACAGGAACAGCTTTCCCTCTGCCATCCAATTTCTGAATGGCCATTGAACCCATAAACACTAAGTCACCACTTTTTTATTTCTGTTTATGCACTACTAATTTAACTATTTGATATACAGATATATTTACTGTAATTCAGTTTTATTCTCTGTATTATCATGCATTTTATTGAACTGCTGCTGCTAAGTTAACAAATTTCGCGACACATGCCAGTGATACTAAACCTGATTCTGAAAAGAAGTCTGAGCCACGATCTCAATGGAGACGGCAGATCAATACCAACTCCACCGGAACACACATTGCTGAGTCACCTAATGCCACAACAGATGAGTGCATTGATTCACAGAGCACAGAAACAGGCCTTTTGGCCCATCTCCTCTATGCTGACCAAGACTGATAAACTGGATTATTATCGTCACATGTACCAAGGTACAGTGGGAAATTCTGCCCTGCATACCAACCTTACAGATCAAATCATTACAACAGTGCATTGATGTAGAACAAGGTAAGAGAATAAGAGGATGCAGAGAAAGTGTTACAGTTACAGAAGTGAAATGTAGTCGGACAGTAAGGTGCAAGGGCCATAACGAGGTAGATTGTGACGTCAGGATTCCATCTTATCATATTAGGGCACCAGTGAATATTCTTATAACAGTGGGCTAGAAGCTTTCCATTAATGCCATCCTACACTATTAATCACCAAGCTTCTAAACATGGATCTCTAACCTTCGCTCTGCAACTCGATCCTCAACTTCCTCATCTTCTCGTTACTACAGATAGGTGGTGCAGGAGTCTGAAGACACACACTCAATGATTCAGGAACAGCTTCTTCTCCTCTACCATCTGATTTCTGAACGATCCTTGAACACTACCTTATTTCTTTTTTTGCACTATTTATCATGTGATTTAAAGTAATTTTATGTCCTCATACTGTACTGCTGCCTCTGTTACGAATGAGGAGCAAATCTGATGGACAGAAGGGTACAGAATCGCCAATGCTCGCCCCCTCCTTTTTGAGAATCGCAAGATCGCTATTATTTCGGGTCTGAGACCCAGGAAATGAGAGAGATACACATCATGTCAATAATGAGAGAGAGAGAGAGATGCAGGATCACAGCAAAGGCAGTTGTTATAGACAACGCAGAATACACAACAAGGTGGAATGTCTCCTAACACAAGCGGAACGGAACCACTGATTACTGCTATTGTCTCTTGGAGAAGGAATTGTGTATTGAGTACTGTACTATTCATTGAAACCCCTCAGGGGGCAACCAGAGTGGTCTGGTTGAGGGATTGCATCATCCCAACCTGATTGACACCTGAGACCCCGTGTGTGGGGATAAAAGTTGGGTCTGGGGAACACCCCTCAGACACACCAGGAGAAACGTACGAGACCGGTGGGGGGCTTGTGTGTGTGTCCATCCTTGCCTGGGTGGCGAGTCCTCCACGGAACGGTCTAGCTAATGGACGGATACGGATCAAGATCGTACCAAGGAAAGTTGGCAAGTTATTCTATTTCTCTCTCTCTCTCCAACAATTGCAACACAGTGACAAACAAACAACGGCTGCAGCCTGTATGAACTGAAATGAACTTTAGATTTCCATTGGACAATTCATTATCCCCTAGACAATGATAGAGCTTATTTCTTGTTGATTATTATTATACCCGCACTCTTAGGTTTAGTATCGATGACGTATATTATCTGTATATTTGCATTGATATTATTTTTGTGTATTTTTGCTAATAAATACTGTTAAAAATAGTATCACCAGACTCCAACTGACGTCTCTATCTTTGCTGGTAAGTAACCCAGTTACGGGGTTCGTAACAACTTGGGGGCTCGTCCGGGATTTGATACCAAATTGGAGGGCCAGTAAATCAGGCTTTTAAGTCCAAACTTGGATCTGGTTGCGCGGGTAGCCAGACAGGAAACCAGCAAAGATGGACGTAGATGAATTTACACAAAACTCGACTTTGAAGGCGCTAGAGGGGGCCACAAAGTCAGACTTGGTAAATATTGCGAAAGGACTAAATCTCGCAGAGATGAGGTCATCAATGAAAAAGTGGGAGATGCGGAGGGCCATAACTCAGTATTATATTGAGAAGAATGTGTTTTCGGCTGAGGTATTGGAAAATATCCCTGAAAAGGTACCAGCTAGTGGGACAGTTCAGTTAGAGTTGGAAAAATTGAGGCTGGACGTGGAACAGAGGAAGAGGGAGCATGAAATTAGGTTAAAAGAGCTGGAAGCAGCTGAAAAGGAGAAGGAAAGAGCTGAAAAGCAGAGGGAGCATGAAATTAGGTTAAAAGAGCTGGAAGCAGCTGAAAAGGAGAAGGAAAGAGCTGAAAAGCAGAGGGAGTATGAGGAGAAGGAGAAACAGAGGCAACATGAGCTGGACATGGAGAAGTTAAGGCAAGAGCGAAGAGCTCAAGGGCCAGACTGAGAGGAGCGGTTTAATGTTAGTAGGGAGTTTAGGTTAGTACCTCCGTTCAAGGAGACGGATGTTGATAGTTTTTTCTTGCATTTTGAAAAGGTGGCAGTGAATCAGAAGTGGCCCAGAGATCAGTGGGTGGCGTTGTTACAAAGTGTGTTAAAAGGGAAGGCACAACGGGCATATGCGGCGTTGTCAGTGGAAGAGGAGGAGTATGAGAATTACGAGGAAGTAAAACAGGCCATTCTTCGGGCCTACTAATTGGTACCTGAGGCCTATAGACAAAAGTTCAGAGATTTAAAGAAAGTGTGGAATCAGACGTATGCAGAGTTTGCCTATGAGAAGGGTGTGCTCTTGGATTGCTGGTGTGCGACAGAAAGGGTGGAAGAGGATTTTCGGCGGTTAAGGGAGTTAATTCTGATTGAGGAATTTAAAGGTTGTGTTTCGGATGATATCCGGATGTATTTGAATGAGAAGCCGAATAAGTCCATATCTGAATTTGCCAGGTTCACAGATGAATATGCCCTAACCCACAAGACAAAGTTTTCCTCGAATAAGAGTTACCAGAAAGACCGTGGGAACGGTAGAGAAAGCCCGCCGGCTGAGGCAGAGATTCAGCCGGGAGCTAGTGGTAAAAATAAGGAGGAAGAAAGGCAAGATGGCAGGAGGGGTCCTGGCTTGACCTGTTTTAATTGTGGAAAGGTGGGTCATATTGCATCTAAGTGCTTTGCTCCGAGAAAGGAGACAGGAAAAGGGAAAGCAGCAGTCCCTACAGGGTGTATTGTGTTGATCAGTAAATCGACGAGAAAGCCCCAGGTAGATAGAATACAAGAGGGGCGTGAGAAATTTATTTCAGAAGGGACCGGGTCTGTGAAAGAGGGAGAAACACCAGTTCCAGTGCGGATCTGGAGAGATATTGGAGCTGAGCAGTCATTGATTCTCAGTAAGGTACTAGATTTTGGTCCTGGGATGGGAGAGGTAGCTTTGAGAGGCATAGGAAAAGGGACAGAAGCTGTGCCTTTGCATAGGATCATTATAAATTGTGAGCTGGTATCTGGACCAGTTGAAATAGGGGTGCGATCAGAATTTCCGAGAACTGACGTGGACGTCCTTCTGGGTAATGATTTAGCCAGTGGTGAGGTTTGGTCAGCAATGAAGCTGACAAGCCAGCCTGTAAGTATTGAGGACCCGCCCCTAGATTCCAAGATCTATCCCGCATGCACGATCACTCGCAGCAGGTCGAGAAAGGCAGCTGAGAAAGAGACCAGTTTAAATCAGGCCAGTATCGATTTGGCTGAGATGTTTTTACCGACCCTGTACCAAGAGGGGTTAGAGGGTGGTAAAACGGAGAATAGGGAGGTGAATAGAGTAAAGGAGAGGAGGTAGACCTACCCTTAGCCAGGAGGAAATTTATAGAGGCACGGAGTAAAAATGAGAAACAGATAAGGCTGTTAGAAGGTCCAGGGTTGGACATGGATGATCTGTCTGGCTTGACAGAACTGTTTGAAGAAGTTGAAAATTTTAAAGGTGTTCCCGATAATGAAATGAGGGCAGTCTTAGATGAAAAGGATGCCATTACCTTGAAGGAGTCTGCTGGGTTGACAGATGAGGTTGTTTCACCCCGCAGGGTTGAGTTTACTCCGGAAGGGAGTTGCCCAGAGAGTAACTGGGAGGATCAGGGGAACTTAGAATTTGAAAAGGGGATGGGTATTGAAAGCCTGGAAGAGGCAGATGTCCCGTTTGAGTGTGTTCAAGATGTGGATGCACATGGTACTGAACCTAGTAATGAAACTCAGGAAAAGTCGGAGGTATCTGATTTAGTTGAAAAGGAATGCCGTCCTTGTGGGTCAGATGGACTTGCTTCAGTGAAGAAAGGGTTAACCTTGGTACAAGTGGGAAGTGAGAATTCCCAGTTGTTTGTGTTCGAAGGTGTGTTAAAAGTTAGTGAGGAGATAAAAGGTGGTGATGTGGATATTATTATTGAAGGGAAAGGGAAAAGTGTAGTTCCTAAATTGAATGAAGAAAATTTAAAGTCTGGATTGGTGTCAGAAGCAGTAACCAGGCTGAAGGAACAATGGCTTGTTACCAAGGTGCCTGCAAATCAATTACAGTTTGATTTGGAATGTAAAGGTGCCCCATTCGCTAATGTTATTCAAGGGTGTGCTGTGAAGAGGCAGAATTTGAAATGTTGTTTGGACAAAGAGGGATCGCTTGCAGATATTAAACTGAAAACTAATAGAATGAAGGGTCCTGAAGATAAAACTAACGACTTGCTTAAAAATAAAGAATTGTGTGGAAGGTCAGAAGATGGGCTAAGTTTGGAAAACATTGTTGATAAAATAACTCCTATGAAAGGAGCATGCAAAAGCCTATTCCACACTGGTAAGCAAGCTAACCACGTGGGAGTTAACTGGAAAAGGGGCGAGGGTTGACTGGATGCCACTTTAAATAACAGGATCCGGTTTTAAGGGATTTCGACAAAGCATGTAAATAATAAAGACAACACCATGGAAGATTGACTGGTAGGTTTGAAAGTAAAATAAAGATTAGTATTTGCATAAACTTTTGTAATATACATGTAAGCTAAGATCACAACTCTTTAGTTTTGTTTTGCTGAAGAAAAGGAAAAAAAATGAGTGGTTATTAAATTGGAGTCTGATGCTACAGGAATTTATTAAGGTACAAGATATTAAGATATTAAAGGAAGTGACAATGTAATCGCTAACTGTTTAGATGCTGAATTGAATGTATAACTATATTACTCTGTAGTGGAAAAAAAACTTTTGTATTGTGTTAGATTCTGAAATTCTGTAAGACTCTGTAGTAGTTAATTTTTCCCTGTGGTAAAAATCCTTAGAAGGATGAGGGTGTTACGAATGAGGAGCAAATCTGATGGACAGAAGGGTACAGAATCGCCAATGCTCGCCCCCTCCTTTTTGAGAATCGCAAGATCGCTATTATTTCGGGTCTGAGACCCAGGAAATGAGAGAGATACACATCATGTCAATAATGAGAGAGAGAGAGAGATGCAGGATCACAGCAAAGGCAGTTGTTATAGACAACGCAGAATACACAACAAGGTGGAATGTCTCCTAACACAAGCGGAACGGAACCACTGATTACTGCTATTGTCTCTTGGAGAAGGAATTGTGTATTGAGTACTGTACTATTCATTGAAACCCCTCAGGGGGCAACCAGAGTGGTCTGGTTGAGGGATTGCATCATCCCAACCTGATTGACACCTGAGACCCCGTGTGTGGGGATAAAAGTCGGGTCTGGGGAAACACCCCTCAGACACACCAGGAGAGACGCTACGAGACCGGTGGGGGGCTTGTGTATGTGTCCATCCTTGCCTGGGTGACGAGTCCTCCACGGAACGGTCTAGCTAAAGGACGGATACGGATCAAGATCGTACCAAGGAAAGTTGGCAAGTTATTCTTCTATTTCTCTCTCTCTCTCCAACAATTGCAACACAGTGACAAACAAACAACGGCTGCAGCCTGTATGAACTGAAATGAACTTTAGATTTCCATTGGACAATTCATTATCCCCTAGACAACGATAGAGCTTATTTCTTATTGATTATTATTATACCCGCACTTTTAGGTTTAGTATTGATGACGTATATTATCTGTATATTTGCATTGATATTATTTTTGTGTATTTTTGCTAATAAATGCTGTTAAAAATAGTATCAGCAGACTCCAACTGATGTCTCTATCTTTGCTGGTAAGTAACCCAGTTACGGGGTTCGTAACACCTCAAAGAAAAAGTTCACATCATATAAGACACTGATAACAAATCTGCTTCTGATTCCAGTACCAGAGGCAGGTCCGTACCCCCTCTGCCTCAGTAATTCAAGTGCTCATATGATCATATATCACAGAAGCCCTTCAGCCTTACTGGTCCATGCTGACCAAGATGCCCAAGTTAAACAAGCTCAGTTTGCCCCGTGCTTGCCACATCTTCCTCTAAGTCTTTCCAATCCAAGTACATATCCAAATCAACACACACAAAATGCTGGAGGAACTCGGTTTCAGGCTGAGACCCTTCATCAGGATGGAAAGGAAGGAGTAAGATACCAGAATTAAAATAAAGTGGGGGGATAGGGAAGAAGGATAGCTAGATGGTGATAAGTGAAGCCATGGGGTGGGAAAGGCAGGCTGGAGAAGAAAGAATCTGATAGGAAAGGAGAGTGGACAATAGGGAAAGGAAAAGAGGAGACCCAGGGGGAGGTGATAGGCAGGTAAGAAGGAAAGGTATGGTAGGAGTGGGGAATAGATGAAGTGAGAAGGGGAAGGGGAAAAGAATTACCTAAAGGAGAAATCAATGTTCATGCCATCAGGTTGGAGGCTACATAGTCGGAGTATGATGTGTTGCTCCTCCAGCCTGAGAGTGGCATTTTCATGGCACAAGAGGAGAGCCCAGACCGTCATGTTGAAATGGGAATAGGCATAGGAATTATAAATGGTTGGCCACTAGGAAGAAAAGTTTTGGAAGATAGAGCAGAAGTGCTCGACAAAGTGGTCCCCCAGTTTATGACTGGTCTCACTAATGTAGAAGAGGCTGCATCAGTAGCACCAGACACAATAGATGACCCTAACAGGTTCACAACTGAAGTGTGGCCTCACCTGGAAGGACTCTTTGGAGCCCTGAATGAGGATAAGAAAGGAGATGAATAGGCAAGTGTAGCATTTCAGTCACTTACAGGGACATGTGCCAGGAGGGAGATTAGTGGGGAGGGATGAATGGACAAGGGAATCAGGGGAGGAGAGGTCCTGCAGAAAGAGTGGGGAGGGGTGGGGAGGTGTTGTGCTCAGTGGTAAGGTCCCATTGAAGATGGCAGAAGTTGCTGAGAATTGTGCGTTGGATGTGGAGGCTCAAGAAGCGGTAGGTGGGGACAAGAGGAACTCTATCCCTGTTAAGGCGATGGGAAGATAGGGGGAGGGCAGATGTCTGGAAAATGAAGAAGATGTGGGTGAGGGCAGTATCAACAGTGGAGGAAAGGAAACCCTGTCCTTTGAAGAATGAGGACATCTAGGAACAGATGCAACAGAGACAGGGGAATTGAGAAAAGAGAATAGCATTTTTTTCCAGAAACAGGGTGGGAAGAGGTACTGTCAAGATAACCTTGGGAATGGGTAGGTTTATAAAATATGCTGATAGACAGTTTGTCTCCAGAGATGGAGATAGAGAAATCAAGAATGGTCAAAAATAGACCAAGTGAATTTAAGGGCAGGGTGGAAGTTGGAGGCAAAGTTGATGAAATTGATGAACTCAGCACGGGTGCATGAAGCAGCACCAATGCAATTGTCAATGAGCAGAGGAAGAGTTGGGGAGTATTACCAGAGAAGGCACGGAACATTGACTGTTCTTGTAGCCATTAAAAAGGCAGTTGGAACTGAGGCCCATGGACACTCCTCAAGTTTGGAGAATGTGGAAAGAGATGAAAGAGAAATTGTTGAGGGTGAGGATCAGTTCTGCAGACAGAGGAGGATGGTCTTGGAGGGGAACTGTTTCGGTCTTTTGTTGAGAAAGAAACCAAGTGCTTTAAGGCTTTCTTGATGGAGAATAGAAGTGTATAGGGACTGGACAACCATGGTGAAAATGTGCATTTAGGGCTAGGGAGTTGAAAGTGATCGAGAACATGTGAGGTGTCATGGACATAGATGGGAAGGGACAGAATCGAGGGAGTTAGAATGGAATCGATGTTTGTGGACTCGAATTCAGTGTGTCAGGAGCAGACAGAGGTGATGGACCCACCTGGGCAGTCAGGTTTGTGGATCTTGGATAAGAGGTACAAACTAGCAGTATGAGATAAGGGAACTAAGAGTATGGTGGCAGTGGATGAGAGTTCTCCAGAGATGATGAGGTCAGTGATGGTGACAGAGACAATTTTCTGATGGTCCAAAGTGGGGCCATTTTCAAGGGGTAAGCAAGAGGAGGTGTCTGAGAGATGCCGCCTGGCCTCGGCAAGATGGAGGTTAGTGAGCCCTCAGTGCGTGGACAGAGGTCAGTACTTACCCAAATGTCTTTTTAGGTGTTTTTGCATTTACCTCTACCATCTACCCACCACTCACATTGCTCCTTAGATCCCATTTATATCTCTCCCCGCTCACCATAAATCTGTTCCTTCTAACTACATAGTTGACCCACTATATTGTGCTGACCTTTTAGCCTGTTCAATGATCCATCTAACCCTTCCCTCCCACATAGTTCTCCATTTTTCTACCATTCATATGCTTATCTAAGAGTTCTTAAAATGCCCCTAATGCATTCGCTTCTACCACTATCCCTGGCAGGGTGTTCCATGCACACACAACCCTGTATAAAAAAAAGTACTTCTAATGCCCTCTACACTTTCCCAACGATCAAGATCACCCAATAATTTTTGAAAACCTACTTTCTTCAGGAAATGCATTTTCTCACAGATAGTATTGGCCAGAAGGTACAGAAGCCTGAAGTCCCACACCACCAGGTTCAAGAACAGCTACTTCTCTTTAACCATCTGGTTCTTGAACTGACTGGCACAATCCCAAACACTACAGTTTAGCAACACTATGTCCACTCTCCACTATTTTGTACTAATTGCATTCTTTCTTGTATAATTTGTGTTTAAATAATGTGTTTCTTATGAAGGCTGATTATCTGATGCTCTGGGCCAGTGATGCTGCTTCAAGTAAGTTTTTCATTAGACTCGTACAGACATGGACTTGTGCAGATGACAATAAACTTGACTTTATGGTAGAAAGGAGATGGAAATCCAAAGGCAAGATCAACAACATTTCTCACTACATTCCTACTTCAACTATTTGCCCAACAGTTTAAATCTCTCCCAGTAATATTTCCAGCTACACGAGGAAAAGTTGTTTACAGAGAAGTGGTGGTCTGAGCTCACAGCCCAAGGGTTACTGAAACACTGTTAAATCACACCTTCCCCAGAGGAACTGGATCAACACTCCAATCGAAAAAGCTTACAGGCTGAGGAAGAAGCAGTCAAACAAGACCAACAAACACAAGGCTCCCTGTGTGCTGTAATCAGCAGGTTTATTAACATATGTCATGAAATTTGCAGCTTTGTGGCTGCAGTACAGTGCAATAATTAAAAAATGAATATAATCAGAACATAGAACAGTACCAGCCCTTCGGCCCTCAATGTTGATCTTTCAACCTACTCTAATATCAATCTAACCCTTTCCTCTCACAATCCTCCATTTTTATTTCATCCATGTGCCTATCTAAGAGTCTCTTAAATATCTCTAACGTATCTGCCTCTACCACCATCCCAGCAATGTGTTCCACACACTCTGCACTCTGTGTAAAAAAAACCTGCATCTGACATCCCCCTCTATACTTTCCTCCAATTACCTCACGATTATGCCCCTTGTAATAGCTATTTCCACCCTGGGGAGAAGTCTCTGGCTATCCACTCGATCTATGCCTCTCATCATCTTATACACATCCATCAAGTCACTTCCATCCTCCTTCACTGCTAAAGGAAAAGCTCAAGCTTTATAAGAATACTCCTCAGTCTGCTACAATCTAGGGAATAAGGGCCTGTCATATCCAACCTCTCCTTATAACTCAGTCCCTCAAGTGCTGGCATCATCGGTGTGACTCTCTCTCCGCCCTCTTTTCAGTTTAATAAATGTGACAGAGTAGTGTAGTGGTCAGTGTAACACTATCACAGCACCAGCTGTGAGATCAGAATTCAGTTCCGCTGCTGTCTGTAAGAAGTTTGCAAATTCTCCCATCACTGTGTGGGTTTCCTCCCAAAGCTCCTGTTTCCTCCCACATTCCAAAGACATACAAGTCAGAGTTAGTGAGTGGCGGGTGTGCTATGTTGGTGCTGGAAGTATGATGACACTTGCAGGCTGCCCCCAGCACAATCCTTGCTGAAGTGATGCAGTTCACTCTGAGTTTCGCTGAACATGTGACAATAAAGCTAATCTTTATCATATCTTTCCTACAGCAGGGCGACCAACACTGAACACAATTCTCTGTGTGACCTCACCAGTGTCCTGGACAACCACACCATGACCTCCCAATCCAATCCCTAACCTAATCAGCATGCTATGCCTCACCTTGGCGATCTACCTGAAACACTCCCTCTCCATAGACAATGACTGACCTGCTGAGGATTTAGGACTCTTATGTCTTCATTTCAGTTTTCCGACATCTGCAGGATCTTTGACCTGGTTATTCAGTAGATGATGGTAAAAGAGAGTAACACACACAAAATGCTGGAGCAACTCGGCAAGTCAGTCAGCATTTCCAGCCAAGACTCATCATCAGGACTGGAGAGGAAGGGGGAAGAAGCCATAATAAGAAGACGGAGGTGAGTGGGGGAGGTGAGTAAAATCTGGCAGGTGATAGGTGAATCAATCACAAAGAAGAGAAAATCTGCAGACGCTGGAAATCCAAGCAACACACACAAAATGCTGGAGGAACTCAGCAGGCCAGGCAGCATCTATGGAAAAGAGTAAACAATCAATGTTTCAAGCAGAGACCCTTCATCAGGACTGGAGAAAAGAAGATGAGGAGTAGATTTTAAAGGAGGGGAGGGGGAGGGAGAAACACAAGGTGATGGGTAAAAACGGGAGGAGGAGGGGTGAGGAAAAGTGCTGGGAAGTTGATTGGTGAATGAGATACAGGGCTGATAGGAGAGGACAGAAGGCCATGAAGAAAGAAAAGGGGGGAGAAACACCAGCGGGAGGCAATGGGCAGGCATGGAGATAAGGTGAGAGAGGGAAAGGGGGATCGGGAATGGCGAAGGGAGTTTGAGAAATCGATGTTCATACCATCAGGTTGGATGCTACCCAGAAGGAATACAAGGTGTTGTTCCTGCAGCCTGAGTGTGACTTCATGGCGACAGTAGAGGAGGCCATGGACTGACATATCAGAATGACAAAAAATCATATTGGGAATGGGAAGTGAAGTTAAAGTGGGTGGCCACTGGGAGATCCCACTTCTTCTGGAGGATCGAGTGCAGGTAGGTGCTCGGCGAAGCGGTCTCCCAATCTATATTGGGTCTCACCGATATACAGGAGGCCACACCAGGAGCACCGGACACAGTATATGACCCCAACAGACTCACAGGTGAAGTGTTGCCTCCCCTGGAAGGACTGTTCAGGGCCCTGAATGGTAGTGAGGGAGGAGGTGTAGGGGCAGGTGTAGCACTTGTTCCACTAGCAAGGATGTGCCAGGAGGGAGATCAGTGTGGAGGGGGAGGGACGAATGGACAAGGGAGTTGCATAAGAAAGCAGAAAGTGGGGGGAGGGAAAGATGTGCTTGCTGGTGGGATCCAGTTGGAGATAGCAGAAGTTGTGGAGAATTATGTGCTGCACACAGAGGCTGGTGGTGTGGTAGGTGAGGACAAGAGGAACCCTATCCCTGGTAGGGTAGCAGGATCTCCCAGTGGCCACCCATTTCATCTTGTGCTTCTCCCTCCCTCCCCACTTCCACTCATCCTTTTTCCTCCAGTCCTGCTGAACAGTCTCAGCCCAAGACGTCGACTGCACTCTTTTCCATAGATGCTGCCTGGTCTGCTGAGCTCCTCCAGCATTTTCTGTGTGTTGCAGATGATAGGTGAGACCAGGCGAGGGGGAAGGCCGGTGGGTGGGGAAGGGGCAATGATAAGAAGCTAGGAGGTGATAAGTGGAAGGGGTAAAGGGCTGAAGGAGGAGGAATCTGATTGGAGGGACAGAGGACCATGGGAGAAAGGGAAGGAGGAGGCGTACCAGAGGGAGGCGATGGGCAGGTGAAAAGAAGGGTTGAACAGGGAACTGGAACAGGGAATAGAAAATGAGTGAAAGGGGAGGGGCAGAGGTCTCCTTCTTCAGCCCTCCCACCACTACTCTCCTTTTCCAGTTCTGACTAAAGGTCTCGACCCAAAATGAGGACTGTTTATTCCACTCCATAGATGTTGTCTGACCAGCTGAGTTCCTTCACCATTTTGTATGTACTGCTCTGGGATTTGCGGCATCGGCAGAGTCTCCTGTGTTGATGATAAAGGAGCGCTGGGAAGGAGGGAGGTCAGGGCAAATGTGTGCGGTCAAATGTGGAATTTATTGAATGGTCTGTGCATGTTGTTTTCACTGCAGGGTAGTGGACCAGCTCACTGGGAGAATGGTTTGTACTAGGCAGCTGTGGCAGACCCTGGATTTATACAACACGTTACAGCTCATCCTCAGAACATGCCAAACAGCCAAAGCTGCTCCCACGTTCACTCAGTGCTTTAATGCAGGCAAGTTCAAAATGCATGGTCAGCTCTCCTGATAAAGGAGCAGGCCATTCAGCCCACAGTCTGTGTGCCAGACCTAGACCTTCTCCAATTTGTTTTTAAACAGAGGCTTCACAAAACACATCTGATCTCGATGCAGAACAGCTTGGAATGACAACTGTTCTGCCCGTGGCCACGAGAAACTGCAGTGAGTTGTGGACACATCACGGAAACACTTCTCCCTTCCACGGACTCTGTCTATGCTTCTCAGTGCCTCAGTAAAGCAGCCAGCACAATCAAAGATCCCACCCACCTCAGACATTTTCTCTTCCCTCCTCTCCCACCAGAAGATACAAAAGCCTGAAAACATATAGCACTAGATTCAAGGACAACTTCTATCCCACTGTTAACAGACTCTTGAACAATAAATATGGACTCTTCACCTCACAATCTAACTCATTTTGACCTTTGCACCTTATTGCCCGCCTGCACTGCATTCTAGAACACTCCATTCTGTTGTCACTTTTCTCTTTAGACCACAAGACATAGGAGCAGAATTAGGCCATTTGGCCCATCGAGTATGCTCTGCCATTTCATCATAGCTGATCCATTTTTCCTCTCAGCCCCAATCTCCTGTCTTCCTCTCCACCTCCCCCCCATATCCCTTCACGCCCTGACTGATCAAAAATCTATTAACCTCTGCTTTAAAGACACATAATGACTTGGCCTCCACAGCTGCCAGGGGCAACGAATTCCACAGATTCACCACTCTCTGGCTAAGGAAATTGCTCCTCATCTCCATTCTAAAAGGATGCCCCTCTACTTTGAGGCTGTGTCCTCAGCTCTTAGAAACTCCCACCATAGGAAACATCCTGGAAACATCCTCTCTACTTCTGCTCTACCAAGGCCTTTCACCATTTGGCAGGTTTCAATGAGGTCACCCTTTATCCTTCTGAATTCTAGTGAATACAGACCCAGAGCCATCCAACCGCTCTTCATATGACAAGCCATTCAATCCTGGAATCATTTTTGTGAACGTCCTTTGAACCTTCTCCAATTTCAGCACATCATTTCTAAGATAAGGGGCCCAAAATTGTTCACAATACTCCAAGTGAGTCCTCACCAGTGCTTTATAAAGACTCAACATTACCTCCTTGCTTTTATTTTCTAGTCCTCCTGAAATGAATGCTGACATTGCATCTGCCTTCCTCACCACAGACTCAAACTGCAAATTAACTTTTTGGACTCCCAAATCCCTTTGTGCCTCAGATTTTTGTATTTGCTCTCCAGTTGTAAAGTAGTCAACCCTTTCATTTCTTCTATCAGAGCACATGACCAAATACTTCCCGACACTGTATTCCATCTACCACTTCTTTGTCCATTCTCCTCTTCTGTCCAAGTCCTTCTATAGCCTCCCTATATCCTCAAACCCACCTGCCCCTCCACCTATCTTTGTATCGTCTGCAAACTTTGCAACAAAGCCATCAATTCCAACATCCAAATCATTGACATATAACGTAAAAAGAATTGGTCCCAACACAGACCCCTGTGGAACACCACTAGTCACCAGCAGCTATCCAGAAAAGGCACCCTTTATTCCCACTCTTTGCCTCCCACCAATCAGCCACTGTTTTATCCATGCTAGAATCTTTCCTGCAATACCATGGGCATGTAGTTTGTAAAACAACCTCATGTGTGACACCATCAGAACATCCAAGTACACAACATTGAATCACTCTCCCTTAACTATCCTGCTTGTTATTTCCTCAAAGAATTCCAACAGACTTCTCATGCAAGATTTTCCTGTGAGGAATATAATATAAATGGTAAGACTCTCGGCAGTGTGGAGGATCTGAGAGACCTTGGGGTCCGTGTCGATAGGACACTCAAAGCTGATGCACAGGTTGACAGTGTTGTTAAGAAGGTGTATAGTGTGTTGGCATTCATCAACCATGGGATAGAGTTCAAGAGCTGTGAGGTAATGATACAGCTATACATGACCTTGGTCAGACCCCACTTGTAGTGCCGTGTTCAGTTCTGGTCACCTCACTACAGGAAGGATGTGGATACTATAGAGAGAGTGCAGAGGAGATTTACAAGGATGTTGCCTGGAGTAGAGACCGTGTCTTATGAGAATAGGTTGAATGAACTTGGCCTTTTCTCCTTGCAGTAATGGAGGATGAGAGGTGACCTGATAGAGGTGTAGAAGATGATGAGAGATATTGATCGTGTGGATAGTCAGAGGCTTTTTCCCAGGGCTAAAATGGTTGCCACAAGAGGACGCAGGTTTAAGGTGCTGGGGAGTAGGTACAGAGATGTCAGGGGTAAGTTTTTCCACACAGAGTGGTGGGTGCTTGGAATGCACTGCTGGTGGACAATAGGGTCTTTTAAGAGCCTCTTAGATAGGTACATGGACTATAGAAAAACAGAGGGCTATGCGTTAGGGAAATTCTAGGCAGTTTCTAGAGTAGGTTACATGGTTGGCACAACAACGTGGGCTGGAGCCTGTAATGTGCTGTGAATATCTATGTTCTATGAAACCATGCTATGGCCTGTGTTATCATGTGCCTCCAAGTACCCGGAAATCATATCCTTAATGACCAACTCCAACATCTACCCAACCACTGAGGTCAGACTAACAGGCCTATAATTTCCTTTCTTTTGCCTCTCTCCCTTCATGAAGAGTGAAAATTTGCAATTTTATGGTCTTCCTAAACCATTCCAGAATCTAGTGAATCCTGAAAGATCATTACTAATTTCTCCACGATCTCTTCAGCCACCTCTTTCAGAACTCTGGGGTGTACACCATCTGGTCCAGGTGACTGATCTACCTTCAGACCTTTCAGTTTCCCAAGAACCTTCTCTCCAGTGATGGTAACTTTACACACTCGTGACCCTGACACCTGGATCTTCCACCACACTGCTAGTGTCTTCCACAGTGAAGACTGACACAAAATACTTCTTCAGTTCATCCGCCATTTCGTTGCCCCCATTACAACCTTTCCAGCATCATTTTCCAGTGGTCCAATATCCTCTCTCACCTCTCTTTTACACTTTATGCTTCTGAAGAAACTTTTGGTATCCTCTTTAATATTATTGGCTAGCTCACTTTTGTATTTCATCTTTACCTTCTTAATAACTTTCTTAGTTGCTTTCTGTTAGTCTTTCCAAGCTTCCCAATCCCCTAATTTCCCACTAATTTTTTTATATGCTGTCTCTTTGGCTTTTATAATGTTATTATTTACCTTAAATCATAGATAAAGATTAACTTTATTTGTCATTTTACAGTGATACATCAAAACATAGTGAAATAGGTCATTTGCATTAACAGGCAGGAGAGAACTCCCAGGTGATTGGTAGACTGAGGAAGGACTGTGAGATGACAGGTAAGTAGCACCAGTTACGTAGAATATAGAAAACTTCAGCCCATGATGTTGTGCTGACCCTTTAACCTGCTGCAAGGTTAATCTAGCCCTTCCTACCTACGTAGTTGTCCATTTTTATTTCATCCACGTGCTTATCTAAGCACCTTTTAAATATTACTGATGTACCAGCCTCTACCACCACTCCTGTCAGGGTGTTCCACATACCCAGCACTCTGGGTAAAGAAAAAACTACCTCTGACAACCCCCGATCATCTGAAAATTATGACCTTTCTTTTTAGCTATTTCCGCCCTGGGAAAAAGTCTCTGGCTGTCTACTCTATCTATGTCTTTTACCATCTCGTACATCTTCTTTCTCTTCAAAAAGAAAAGCCCCAGCTTAGAAGGACATGGGATAGGCTTTCATGGGTATCTGGGGAGGTATGGACCTGTTTCTCTGTTGCATGTCTCTACTTGCATGGACACACCTTTGCTCTTCAACGAAACCACAGAACAGACAGCGGCTGTGAATTACAGGTAGCACTGTGCTTCAGGATGTACCACCTTCAGGAAGGGACATGAATGCCATCTGGTATCCGCCTGAGATGGATACTAAAGAATGCCAAAGCGTTATTCTGGAGTAGATATCCTGCTGCCCTGCACAATGTTAACCAAACCAACAGAACACCTGCTGTATGTCACACTGCGGTCAGCAGGGCTTGGTGTCTCCCTCCTGTTCTCTGATCTACAACTGTTAGGAGTTTGGGACGTTGGAGTGGGGTGAGGAATCATCTTCCGCAGCACCAGAGGCTGAGGAGAGACCTGAAAGCAGTTTATATGATTATGAGAGGCATAAATAGAGTGGACAGTGTCTTTAAATCCCCCCCCCCCCCCCATCGGGATCATAAATAAGATCTCCTCCTCGCGGATAATCAACACTGGCACAGCTTGGGGCTGTGTGCTCAGCCCATGGCTACACTCACTCAACGCCCACAACTCTGTGGTTAGGCACAGTTCAAACGCCACCTATGAATTTGCCGATGATACAACTATTGTTGGCAGAATTTCAGTTGGTGGCGAGGGGACGTACAGGAGTGAGATATACCAGCTAGTGGAGTGGTATCGCAGCAACAACCTTGCACTTAACATCAGTAAGATGAAAGGGCTGATTGTGAACTTCAGAAAGGGTATGACGAGGGAACACAAATCAATCCTCATTGAGGGATCAGAAGTGGAGAGAGTGAGCAATTTCAAGTTCCTGGCTATAAATATCTCTGAGGATCTAACCTGGTCCCAACATATTGATGCAGCTATAAAGAGGGCAAGACAGCTGCTATATTTCATTAGGAGTTTGAGAAGATTTCGTGTGTCACCTAAAACATTTGAAAATTTCTATAGACGTACCATGGAGAGCATTCTGACTGGCTGCATCACCGTCTGGTATGGAGGGAGGCTGGGGCAGATGTACAGGATTGAAGTAAGCTGCAGAGAGTTGTAAAATTACTCAGCTCCATCATGGGTACTAGCCTCCGCAGCTTCCAAGATATTTTCAAGGAGCGGTGCCTTCAAAAAGGCAGCATCTATCATTAAGGACCCCCACCACCATCTTCTCATTGGGACCATCAGGTAGGAGGTACAGAAGCCTGAAGGTACACACTCAGCGATTCAGGAACAGCTTCTTCCCTTCTGCCATCCAATTTCTGAATGTACATTGAATCCGTGAACACTACCTCACTACTTTTTTTGCAATATTTATTTAACTATTTTATATACACACACACACACTTATTGTAATTAACAGTATTTTTCTATATTATCATGTACTGCACTGTACTGCTGCCACAGTTAAAAAATTTCACGACATATGCCGGTGATTTTACACCAGAATCTGATTCTGTACACTCTTACCAATACCAGACTGGCGTGCATTTATGGTGAGAGGGGTAAGTGCAAAGGAGATCTGCGGGACAGGTTTTTTTTTTAAAACACAGGGAGTGGATGGTGGCTGGAGTTCTACCTGGAGAGGTGGCAGAGGCAGGTACAATAAAGGCATTTAAGAGGCTCTCAGCTGGGCACCTGGATGTGCAAGGAATGGAGGGATAAGGACATTGTGGGCAAAAGGGATTCGTTAATTGAATTAGTTTATTCATTACAGAACACATGGGTGAAAGGGCCTACATGGAACAACATTGTACAGGCCTTTCTGTCCACGATATTCTGCCAACCTTTTAACCTATGCCAAGACTAATCTAACCCTTCCCTCCCAAGTAGCTCTCCATTTTTCTTTCATCCACATGCCTAAAAGTTTCTTAAATCTCCCTAATGCATCTGCCTCTACCACCACTCCTTGTAGGGCAGTTCATGCACCCGCTACCCTCTGTGTAAAAAGCCTGCCTGTGACATCACTGATGCACCATCAATAACTCTCTGAGACGTGAGGCGAGATATCGGCTTTTATTGGCTGGAAGAAAGAACAAGCAGCAATTGACCACCATGCTACATCCTGGAGTCTGAGAGGCAGGGCTCAGGCCCCAATCGCCTTTATACCGGGTCTGTGGGAGGAGCCACAGGAGCAGTCAGCGGGGGGGCGTGTCCAGACAGGTATATGTAGTTCACCACATTCACCCCCCCCCCCTTTGTTTTAAAAGAGAGTCCCCATGGGGCGAAGTTTCTTACAAGTATATTTACAGGTTAAGTCTATCAGGTGGTCGAATCTGTCGCTGCGATCTACGTAGCACCGGCTGTGCTTGCACAGGTGCCGGTGGTGGTGATTGCACCGGAGACGGTGGTTGTGCTGGTTCCGGCCTAACTGAAGGTGTCAGCCCACTAGGCGTCAGTGATCCCTCATGCGTTTGCGAGGCGCCTGGTTTATGCGCGTGCGAGATGCCCGGTATAGGAGTGTCGTGAGGAGTCTGTGTGGGGCACGGTGTGCGCGGTGTCACCTCGGGTACAGGGTTCATAGTTACCGTGGAGTGTTCGGGGTAGTGGTCTGCTGCTCCTGCGGGCGCCAGGTCGCGGACGGAGACCGTGTCCTCCCGCCCATCAGGTAAGACCACGTAGGCATACTGGGGGTTCACATGTAGAAGGTGAACCCTCTCGACCAGCGGGGAGTATTTATTGCTCCTCACATGTTTCCAGAGCAGCACTGGCCGTGGGGATGTCAGCCAAGCTGGTAGGGTGGTCCCAGTGGCAGACTTCTTGGGAAAAGAGAATAGGCGCTCGTGAGGGGTGGCATTGGTGGACGTACATAACAGGGAGCGGATGGAGTGGAGTGCCTCGGGGAGGACCTCCTGCCAGCGAGAGACCGGCAACCCTTTCGACTTAAGGGCTAAAAGTGTGGCCTTCCACACTGTGGCATTCTCCCTCTCCACCTGTCCATTTCCCCGGGGATTATAGCTCGTGGTCCGACTAGTAGCAATGCCCCTAGCCAGCAGATACTGGCACAGCTCGTCACTCATAAAGGAGGACCCTCTATCACTGTGGATATAGCAGGGATATCCGAACAGAGTGAAGAGCTGGCGCAGGGCTTTTATGACAGACATGGCAGTGGTGTCGGGGCAGGAGATGGCAAAGGGGAACCACGAGTACTCGTCGATAATGTTGAGAAAGTAGACATTGCGGTCAGTGGAGGGAAGGGGGCCCTTAAAGTCAACACTCAGTCACTCAAAGGGGCGGGTGGCCTTGATAAGTTGCGCCTTTTCAGGATGGTAGAAGTGCGGTTTGCACTCAGCGCAGACTTGGCAGTCCCTGGTCATCGTCCTGATGTCCTCAAAGGATTACGGCAGGTTCCGGGCTTTCACGAAATGGTAAAATCGGGTGACCCCCGGGTGGCAAAGATGTGCATGGAGGGCGTATAGCTGGTCGAGCTGTGCTCTGGCACACGCTCCCCGGGATAGGGCATCAGGGGGCTCATTGAGCCTTCCAGGCCGGTACAGGATATCATAATTGTAGGTGGAGAGTTCTATTTTCCACCGCAAAATTTTATCATTTTTGATTTTGCCCCGCTGTTGGTTGCTGAACATGAACGCAACTGAGCGCTGGTCGGTCAGCAAGGTGAACCTTTTGCCAGCGAGATAGTGCCTCCAGTGCCTAATAGCTTCCACTATGGCCTGGGCTTCTTTCTCCACCGCGGAGTGCCAAATTTCAGGGCCTTGAAGGGTACGAGAGAAGAATGCTACTGGCCTGCCTGCCTGATTGAGGGTAGCAGCCAGCGCGAAATCGGAGGCGTCACTCTCTACTTGGAAGGGAATGGTCTCGTCCACCGCATGCATCGTTGCTTTGGCAATGTCCCCTTTAATGCAGCTGAAGGCCACGCAGGCCTCGGCAGAGAGGGGAAAAGTGGTAGACTTGACCAGGGGGCGGGCCTTGTCTGCGTAATGGGGGACCCATCGGGCGTAATAGGAAAAGAAGCCCAGGCACCGTCTGAGGGCTTTGAAGGTGGTGGGAAGAGGGAGTTCTAACAGGGGGCGCATACAGTCGGGATCAGGGCCAATGACCCCGTTCTCCACGACATACCCAAGGATAGCGATTCGGGTGGTTCCGAACACACACTTGTCCCTGTTATAAGTAAGGTTCAGGGCTTTGGCCACTTGGAAAAATCGTTGGAGGTTGGCGTTGTGATCCGACCAGTCGTGACCACAGATGGTGATATTATCCAGATAGGGAAATGTGGCCTTCAGTTGGCACTGGTCCACCATCCGGTCCATTTCCCTCTGGAAGACAGAGACACCATTCGTGACACCGAAGGGGACGTGCAGGAAGTGATAGAGCCTGCCGCCCACCTTGAAGGCGGTGTAGGGGCGGTCCTCTGGGCAGATGGGGAGCTGGTGATAAGCGGATTTCAGATCTATTGTTGAGTACACCTTGTACTGAGCTATCTGGTTGACCATATCCGCGATGCGGGGTAGGGGGTACGCGTCAAGCTGCGTGAACCTATTGATGGTTTGACTATAGTCCACGACCATCCTATTTTTCTGCCCGGTCCGAACAATAACCACCTGGGCCCTCCAAGGGCTTGTGCTTGGCTCAGTGATCCCCTCCCTGAGCAGCCGCTGTACCTCTGACTGAATGAAGGCCCTGTCCCCCACGCTGTACCTCCTGCTTTTAGTTGCTACAGGTTTACAGTCGGGGGTCAGGTTGGCGAACAGCGGTGGGGGAGGGATCTTGAGGGTGGAGAGGCTGCAAGTGGTGTCAGTAGCGCAGCTGTCGGCATGGTGCTGGGTGGGATGTGTGGGCCGGTGTGTGTGTGTGTGTGTGTGGTCAGTAGCGGGGTATATGACCAAGTCCCACAAAACTGAGGATTCCTGACAGTGAGTGGTGGGTGGGGCCCGTCATATGCCGTAGTCACACTTTCGAGATGGCTCTGGAAGTCCAACCCCAATAGCACAGGCGTGCACAGTTGAGGCATGGCCAGTAGCACAAAGTTCCGATATTCTGTGCCCTGCACCACCAATGTCGCTACACAACCCACCCGGATGTCTGTGGAATGCGACCCAGAAGCCGTGGTGACTCTCTGGCTTACCGGCCGTGTCACGAGTCCGCAGTGTTGCACCGTGTCCGGGTCAATAAAACTCTCAGTGCTGCCCATGTCAAACAGGCAGCTAGTCCTGTGCCCCTCCACCAGGATGTCCATCATTGACCTTGCAAGCTGGTGTGGGGCGCTTTGGTCGAGGGTTACAGAGGCCAGAGTTGAACTGCTGTCTTGGTGCCCGGTAAGCACCAGTGGGTCGGGGGCGGGGCGAGTTGGCGCCGACAAAGATGGCCGCCCCCATCCGGGCAGGCAAGATGGTGGCGACCAAGATGGCGGCCCCCATGCCTCACACGCAGCGCTACCCGACCCCGCTCGTGGTTCAGACTTACAGACCTTGGCGAAATGGCCCTTCTTCCCGCAGCGGGAGCAGGTAGCTTCTCAGGCCGGGCAGCGTTTTTGGGGGTGCTTTTCGAGTCCACAGAAGTAACACTGCGCGGACTTGCGACTGGCAGCAGCTGTGGTCGGGTTCGGGGAGTTCGTGGAATCGCGACTGGCAGCGGCGGTGGTGAATTTGCTCGCGGGTGGCAGCGACGGGGTCTGAGGTGTCCACGGGACCGGCAGGGGATCGCGCGGCTGGACAGCCTCAGCGTTGTGCAGAGCAGCCTCCAGCGTGTCGGCCGTCTCAATCGCCGAGCGTTAAGGTAAGATCGGCGTTTTCCAGCAGCCGCTGGCGCACGTACACTGACCTGATCCCTGTAACGAAGGCGTCTCGTACTAGCAGCTCCACATGTTGTTCCGCCATCAGAGCTTTGCAGTCACAAGTTCGCATGAGTGTCTGTAGGGCTCGGAGAAATGCAGTGCTCATCTCGTTGGGTCGCTGCCGCTGCGTCGCTAAGCGATGTCTTGCATAGACGGTGTTCACCGGCCGCAGGTACTGTCTTTTGAGGGCGTCCAGTGCCTCTTGGTAGGTCAGCAGGTCCCTGATAAATGAGTAGACTTTCGGGGTGACCCTCGAGAGGAGAATTCTGTGCATAATAGCGGGCTCAGTCGCACGAACCTCCTCCAAGTATGATTAGAAGCATGCAAGCCAGAGCTCAAAGGCAAGAGCTGCTTCTGAGTTTTGAGGGTTCAAGTCTAATTTTTCCGGACGTAAAATACTTTCCATGTTTTAAAACTTCCAGTCAATAAAATTGATGCACCATCAATAACTCTCTGAGAGGTGAGGCGAGATATCGACTTTTATTGACTGGAAGAAAGAACAAGCAGCAATTGACCACCATGCTACATCCTGGAGACTGAGAGGCAGGGCTCAGGCCCCAATCGCCTTTATACCGCGGTCAGTGGGAGGAGCCACAGGAGCAGTCATCGGGGGGGGGGGGGGGGGGGGGGCGTGTCCAGACAGGTATATGTAGTTCACCACATTCACCCTTATACTTTTCTCCAATCACCTTAAAGTTAAGCCCCCTAGTATTATCCATTTTGGTACAGACACAGCGGGTTGAAGGGCCTGTTCCTCTGCCTTCCTGCCTATACTGCAAAGAGAACGAGAGGCAGGCAGCTACCCAGGGAGAGTCCACAGCAGCAGAGCTGGTGTCAGTGGACTCAGGTGGGGAGGGGAGAGCGAGTCCCAACCGGGTGAAGCCAGATCAGCTGCCTTGAACTCTGGCTGAATTGTCTGAAAGCCAACAACGAAAGTCTCCAGGGATTCTGCCTTGGGCCTCCCCTGCATCACTTCAACCAGAACAAGCTCTTCCCCCAAACTGAAAAATCTCTCAAACCTCACACGATGAGACACCCCTCCAGCCAGGCTGGAAGCGCATCTTTCCTGAAAGGGTTCGCATGCCAATTTCCTTCGCACAGATATGAGGAGAGAGTGAATTGCTGCAGATGGCTTTGAGGAGGTCAGGACCCACCGCAGTGCCTCCCCGCACCCCCGGGCCCTCCATCCCAACTTCTGCCTCCCCCCCAGGGGCAACCCAGTGAGCCCCCCAGTTACAGAGGGGCTTTGCCTGCAGGCCAGTAATGACTGACTGCAAGTTACTCAAGCTTCGGGAGTTGGGGCACTGTAATGCCCTCACTTATTGCCCCACACACTGATACTCAGACCAACACAGAATTCCTACACTTGTAGTAAGAAGCAGGCCCTTTGGCCCAATTGGTCTATACTGACCCAGTCTTGCATTTGGCCCATATCCCTCTAACCCTTTCCTCAGTCACTTCCTCTCCAAGTTCATTTGTTTGAGGCCCTGATCTTCTGGATAGCCAGAGGATTTTCCCCAGGGCTGAAGTGGCTAACACGAGGGGGCATCGTTTTAAACTGCTTGGAGGTAGGTACAAGGGGGATGTCAGAGGCAAGTTTTTCACACAGTGTGGTGGATGTGTGGAATGCACTGGTAGAGGCAGATACTATAGGGTCTTTTAAAAGACTCTTAGATAGGTACATGGAGCTTAGAAAAATAAAGGGCTATGCGGTAGGGAAATTCTAGGCAGTTTCTAGAGTCTGTTTTATGGTCAGCACAACATTGTGGGCCGAAGGGCCTGGAAGGTGCTGTAGATTTCTATGTTCTATGTTTGGAGATCTGGAACACAGAGCTCAGAACATACAATACACGAGAGACTCTTCAGCCTCACAATGTTGTGCCAACTGAATTACATTAGTAATCAAATACCCAACTACACAAACCCCATCTACCTATACAACGTCCATAAACTTCCATTCCCTGCCATTTTTGTGCCCATCTAAGAGTCACTTAGAACCTCTCTCAGATGCACCTCCGCCACCACAACAGGAAGCACATCCCAGGCACCCACCACTCTGGGTAAAAATTGAATTGCCCTGCATACCTCCTTTAAAGACAAGATAGAGATTGAAGATTAGTTTTTATTTGTCAAGTGCATTGGAACGTAGAGTGAAATTTTGCGTCAGTGATCAATACAATCTGAGCATGTGCTGGGGACAGCGAGTGTCACCACGCCTCCGGCAACAGCATAGCAAGCCCACAACTCACTAACTCTAACCTGTATGTCTTTGGAATGCAGGAGGAAAAAGGGGCACCCAGAGGAAATCCACACAGTCATGAGAACGTATAAACTCCTCACAGGCAGCGGCAGGAATTGAACTCGTATCGCAGGTGCGGCAAAGCATCATGTTGACCGCTACGTTACCAAGCCTTCCTCTCACTTTAAATACATGCCTTCTAGTATTAGACATATCCTGTCTAGGAAAAAAACTTTGCCCATTTACTCTATCTATGTCTCTCATAATCTTTCACCTCCATCAGACCTCCCCTCAGCCTCTGTCGCTGGGAAGAGTACAGAAAAACTTCACAAGGGTGCTGCCAGGATTTGAGGAGCTGAGTTGTAGGGAAAGGTTGAGATCATAAGATATAGGAGAAAAATTAGGCCAGTCAGCCCATCGAGTCTGCTTCACCATTCGATCACGGCTCTCAGCCCCATCATTTTCCTATTTTCTTGCCTTCTCTGTGTAATCTTTGATGCCCTTATCAATCAAAAACATATAACCCAAGCCTGCACATCTCCCTGGGAGAACAAGACAGATGAGGAGTGTGGGATTAGAACAAATGCACCCTTTGTGGTCAGTAGCCTCACAGTGGGATGAAGGGCCAGGCTTCTATGCTACATCACTCATTAATGGTTGCCCCAACCCCTTTGAACTCTCACCCTCAGCCTGCTGCCCATTGCAATCCCTCACATCTGAGTGTCCACATCTCCCCCACCCTTCTCGGGTTCTCAAAGGGCTTCAATCAGGTTGCATCGTGGTCTGGGAAGCAAGAACGAAAGAAGCAGCAGAGAGCAATGGATTCTGCCCAATACATCATGGGCACATCCCTCATCACCGGTCATATTACAGGAGACATTGCCTCAAGAAGGTAACTTCCATCAAAGATGTACAAGGTGATAAGAGACATAGATTGAGTGGCACACATAAAATGCTGGTGGAATGTAGCAGGCCAGGCAGCATCTACAGGAAGAAGTACAGTCAACGTTTTGGGTTGAGACCCTTCGTTAGGACTGTTCCACCAGCATTTTGTATGTGTTGCTTGAATTTTCAGCATCTGCAGATTTTCTCGTGTTTGCGTTTATAGATTGAGTGGACAGCCAGGATCAGACAGCATGTCTTAGGAGGATAGGTTCAGCGAGCTAGGGCTTTTCTCTTTGGAGCAAAGGACAATGAGAGATGACTTAATTGAAGTGTACAAGATGATAAGAGGCACAGAGAGAGTGGACAGACAGAGACTTTTTCCCAGGGTGGAGATAACTAATAGGAGAGGACTCTTCACAGAATCCTGAAACATCTAGACAGCAAAGACGCATACATCAGGATGCTCTTCATCGATTAAGCTTGGCATTTAACACTGTCATCTCCTCAAAACTAATCAGTTATTACCCCTCAACCAACAGGCTTTTGAGCAAAAGGGGATAGCTACACTCATTTAATGACTTCTTATCTTGTTATTTCATGCTCTTATTGCTATTTATTTATATCTGCATTTGCACAGTCTGTTGTCCATTGATCCTCTTTACAGTTACTGTTCTACAGATTTGCTAAGTATGTCTGCAAAAAACAGAACCTCAGGATGGTATGTGGTGATCTGTACTCTGATAATAAATTTTACTTTGCACTTTGAATAATTTTAAGGTAATTAGAGGGAAGTATGGGGCACCTCTGCATACGTGGATTAGTGCACCTGGCAATGATCTTTGACTTTGAAAATACTCATCTACATTAATCCCATTACCAGCCCATCGGCCGATAGACTATTGTAGTACAGTATAGTTTTATAAATGCTTGTCTAGATACCACTGAGCAGTTGTGAGAGGAGGTGCATCGAGCATTTAACAGGCAATGCGTTCCAGAGTTCAATCACCTGCTGGGAAGATAAAAACCTTTCCTCAGATCTCCAGTAAACCTCTTGCTGCACGTCCTAAACTGATGCCCCCAGCCTTAGAGATCTGTGCCATGGGGAAAAGAACATCAATCTCAACACAAAAACAAACAAACACAAAACTCCACATGCTACAATCTGAAAGGGAGAAAAATAAACAGAATTGCAGGAAGAACTCAGCAGTTAGGCAGCACCTGTGGTTCCAGCCAAGCCAGCGATGAAAGAACTTGGAGAGATATCAGTAAGCTGGGAAGAGTACAGAAAAACTTTACAAGGACCCTACCAGGATTTGAGGACCTGAATTATAGGGAAAGGTTGCGATCGTAAGATATGGTTGCAAAATTCGGCCATTCAGCCCATCGAGTCTACTCCACCATTCGATCATGGCTATCATCAGCCCCATTCTCTTGCCTTCTCTGTATAATCTTTACCAATCAAAACCCTGTCAACTTCCACTTTATAAGTAGGCCAAATGATTTGGCTTCCACAGCTATCTGTGACAATGAATTCCACAGATTCACTATCCTCTGGCTAAAGAAATTCCTCCACATCTCTGTTCTAAAGGTTTGTCCTTGTATTCTGAGGCTGTGCCCTCTGATCCTGACTCTCCCACTTCTCCATGTCCACTCTATCTAGGCCTTTCAATATTCAATATAGGTTTCAATGAGCTCCCCCTTCATTCTTCTAAATGCCAGATGGCCCAAAGCCATCGAATGCTCCTTATCCCTTGACCCTTTCATTCCCAGAATCCTTCTCATAAACCTCCTCTGGACTCTCTCCAATGTCGGCACATCCTTCCTTAAATATGGAGCCCAAAACTGCTCGCAATACTCTGTGCAGTCTGACCAATACCTTATAAACGTCTCAGGTTGAATAGGTTAGGAGTTTACTCCCTGGAGCATAGGAGAGTAGGGGAGATTTGATAGAGGCATACAAAATTATGAGGGGTATCGACAGAGTAAATGCAGGTTGGCTTTTCCTCATCGGGGCCCAAAACGTCAACTGCTTACTCCTTTCCAGAGATGCTGCCTGGCCTGCTGAGTTCCTCCAGCATTTTGTGTGCGTAGCTTTGATTTCCAGCATCCGCGGATTTTCTCATGTCTGTTTTCCCATTGGGGTTGGGTGAGGTCATAGGTGAAGGGTGAAAGAAGAAATATTTAAGAGAGTGTTGCAAAGATGTGGTGCCAGTGGAAGAGGTGGATGTGGATTCAATTGCAACTTTTAAGAGAAGTTTAGATAAATACACAAATAGAGTGCTATGGTCTAGATTGTGGATCAATGAAACTAGGCAGAATAACATGGACTAGATGGGCCAAAGGGCCTGCTCCCTGCTGTAGCTCTCTATGACTCTAACATTACCCACTTTCCCCTTTTTCAGATGCTGCCTGACTGACCAAGTCCTTCCAGCATTTCTGCCTTTGTACTGTACTATTCGCAATTCCTAGCTCTTGTACGGAGAGGAGGGTACTCAAATCCCAGCTATGACGTGACCACCCGGGGCTTTCTCCGTCCAGGATCAGCCATCATCTTGCCGATAGGGGAAAACAGGAATCAAGGGGGTCTGCTCTTGATCCACATCTCCGCACGTGCTTGGAGTGGTTTAGAGCTGCAATCATGGAGTGGAACAACAGAGTCTTAGAGTCACACAGTGCGAAACGGATCCTTCGACCCATCTGCTCCATGCTGACCAAGATGTCCCATCCAAGCTAGTCCCATTTGCCAGCGTGTGGACCACAACTTTCTTTATGTTGCGGGCAAGCTACACTGGCAACAGAAGCATGGCAACATTTAGAGGGCTATGGGTAACCCTGGGTAATTTCTAAGGTGAGGACATGTTCGGCACAGCTTTGTGGGCCGAAAGGCCTGTATTGTGCTGTAGGTTTTCTATGCCTATGACTTGCTTCCCCCAACACATCCTTGACATTGTTTGTTTGTCATTGACCAAATGGTACATTTCATAGTGTGGTTCAATGTTTGTGACAAATAAAACTAATCTTTCTCTTTAAACGTTTCCAAACCATGTACTTGTCCAACTGTCTTTTAAATGAAAGTACCTGCCTCAATCACTCTCTGGCAGCTCATCTCACATATAATCCCTCCACTAATCTCTAATTTTATATATGTAATTCCTTATAATTATCCAATGTTGCTTTTTGTTGTATGTCGCACTCTGACCAACACGCCACTGCAGATTACTAATACTGTACACGAAAATGTATATTGGGAATAAATTTATTACTCTACTTTCATGTGCAACGTGTTGCTTGCCAATCACGTTCCTGTTCAATCTTCCCCCTCCAGCCAACTTAAATCTATGCCATAGTTCTCGTTTCGGACTAGGACACCCTAGTCTCCCCCCATCCCCCAACTCCGGTGGGGAGGAGAGCTGTTGGATGAGTGAGCAAGAGGCCAGACTTGGAGGAAGCACAAACATCTGGGAGGGTCGGCAGGCCAGAAGGAGCCACAAACTCCGGGAGGGACAAGACTGTGCCGAGGCTCAGGAGGCACAGAATTGCGGGGTTGTGGAGCGGGAACGGGCAGAAAGGTGGCGGATCCGAGGACAAGGGCGAGAGAGGTCTGGGTGTGGTGGGGAGGTGGGGGGTGTTGTCAGAGGGTGGGAGCCAGAGAAGAAGCCCAACAATTCCTGGAGCGGGCTTATGGTACTCAACAGCAGACACAGCTGGGATGTGACTTGCTCCCCAGACTGGAAAACACAGATCTCAAACACTGAGAAATATCACCACCCAGAGTAACACGAGGATCAGTGCAAGCACACCGAGAGCTGCCTCACACACACACACACCACCAATGCACACAGCACCCTGATCAGCCATCAGCTACAAAGATTTAATGAAAATTCAGTCGGGTCAAAGCACATTATGCGCAACAGAACACGACTCACACCTCTGCCCCAAAGTCTGCCATACAGAGGTAGCCAACTGGGCGGCCGGTTGACTGCTTGCTTCAGCTGTGTTGATCCACGACACCAGTGGGCAAAGGCACGTCCTGAAGCCAGACTGGGTTCACAACAGGAACTGCCTAGATTGGGATTGGGGGTGGTCGGTGACAGAGTAGTGGCCTCTCCTGGAGACTAATGCTTGTCCAAACCCGTGGGGAGGGAAGGGACTTGCAAGAAGGTTGGAGGGCAAATTCAGAGAATGAGGGCAAGGATAATCTGTGGAGAACCAACTCAAACACACCCTTGTCCCCCTCTTCCAAAACTCAGTGTTAGCCAACAAATAAAGGTAACTGAGAGAGGTGATGCCTAGTGTGGGGGAACAACCCAGCCTCACACAGGAAGAGTGTTGTTCAGATTGGCACAGCGTGACACTGCCCCTTGGGTGGAAGCAGAGACAGGAGGAGGGTCAAAAGGGTGGAGGGTGAAGACTGGAAGGAGAAAGGGGAGGGTGGAGGAGAGAAAGGGAAGGGTGGGGAGAGAAAAGGGAGGCAGAAAGGGGGTGGGGAGAGACTGAGGGCAGAAAGAGAAGGGTGGGGGAGAGACTGGGGCAGAAAGAGAAGGGTGGGGGAGAGACTGGGGCAGAAAGGGAAGGGTGGGGGGAGAGACGGGGCAGAAAGGGAAGGGTGGGGGGAGAGACGGGGCAGAAAGAGAAGGGTGGGGGGAAACTGGGGCAGAAAGGGGTGGGGCAGAAATGGAGGGTGGGGAGAGTGGGAGCAGAAAGGGAGGGTGGGAGAAAAGATGGGGCAGAAAGGGTGGGGGAGACTGGGGCAGAAAGGGAAGGGTGGGGGAGAGACTCGGGGCAGAAAGGGAAGGGTGGGGAGAATCTGGGGCAGAAAGGGAGGGTGGGGGAGAGACGGGCAGAAATGGAGGGTGGGGAGAGACTGGGGGCAGAAAGGGAGGGTGGGGAGAGACTGGGGGCAGAAATGGAGGGTGGGGAGAGACTGGGGACAGAAAGAAGTGTGGGGGGAGAGACTGGGGGCAGAAAGGGAAGGGTGGGGAGAGACTGGGGCAGAAAGGGAAGGGTGGGGAGAGACTGGGGGCAGAAAGGGAGGGTGGGGGAAGAGACAGGGCAGAAAGTGAGGGTGGGGAGAGACTGGGGGCAGAAAGGGAGGGTGGGGAGGGCAGAAAGGGCAGGTGGGGGAGACTGGGGCAGAAAGGGAAGGGTGGGAGAGAGACTGGGGGCAGAAAGGGAAGGGTGGGGAGGGAAGGGGCAGAGAGAGACGGGAGGAGCACAGGGGTAGTGTGGGGGAGGTGGGAGCGTAGATAAGGGAGGAGAGGGAAGAGTGAGGCGGAGGGGAATAAAGAGTGTGTGTGGAGGAAGAGAAATGGGGCATGTCTGCTTTCTCCATCCCAAGGGAGTATTATGGCGGTGGACGGGAGACCACCTCTCCCCACCCCACGAGGAATGTCTGATTAACAGCCCCCCAGCGCGCACACACCCCACCTCATCTCCCCTGTACACACACAGACACACAACACCCCGAATGTCCACAGACACCTCCAACACCACCCTCCCCCCGCGCACTCACTCAGAGACAACACGAGCCCCCACTCAACCCCAAAACTGTAAAACAAAAATACTTTTTCCTCAGCGTCAAAAGTGCAATAAACGCCCAGCTTAGTCCAGCGGCGAAGCCGAAGTGCGTGTCCAGAGAGAGGGGTAGGGAGAGAAGCGGAGAGTGGGGCGCGGACCCCCGGAGACGCACTCACCGTCTACCCGACTGCTCCCGGTCCATGACCAGCCGATAGCCAGCAAAGCCCGAGCGAATGTCAGCCCCGCTCTGTCTCCGTTCCGCCAGCGCCGAGAGCCACCGTCACTCACCGGTGGGGGCCGGCCCGTCTCCGCCCTCTCCGGCCCTCCTCTCACCCACTCACTCACTCACTACCCCTCCCTTCCACACTCACTCCTTCACATCCCTCTCTCTCCCCCTCATTCACTCCTTCCTTCACGTCCTTCATCCACTCACATTCTTATTGTTCCCTCAAACCTCCTTCCTCCCCTCTTCCACTCTCACTCTCCCTCCCTTATATCCACTCTATCTCTCTTCCTCACTCACTCCTTCCCTTCCTCCATCCCTGCCACCTTCTATCCCTCACTCTTACATCAACTTTCCCACTCTCACTCACCCCTCCCTCACAACACTCTCATCTCCTCCATTCCTCAGTCCCCCCATTCATACTCCTTCCTCCCTCACTGCCTGATCAGCCACACTCCTTCTCATTTCTCAGTTCTTCCCTTCCTCACAGTTTCCTCTCTACCCCTGCACACCTCCCTCACGACTCCATTACCCCACCACCCCTTCCCACTCTCGCCCCACACTCTCCCACATTCTGTTCTCCACCCACCCCTCACTCATCTTCCTCCCCTACAGCCTGACACACACACACACACACACACACACACACACACACACACATCACCACTCACTCCTTCTACTCTCCACTTACACGAGACCTCACCCCATAACTCCCTCCACACCTACCAAAGCCTTTTCCCACAGCCCCCTACCCCTTTAACAAATCCACCCTAACCATTTCCTTGCCACCACCCCTCAACTCGCCTGTATTTACCCCCATCCACCTGACACGGGGAACTACACCTCCACCGACTGAACAAAAGCTGGATGAACTTAGCAGGTCGGGCAGCATCCGTTGAAATGAGCAGTCAACGTTTTGGGCCGAGACCCTCACTGAACACCATCCCACCATCACTGTCTCTTCTGAGTAAGCATTTCAATTCCTTCCTGTCAGGTTAGTTTGGGAACTGATACAGGGCTGTGTGGAGACAGCAGGGCAGTGGGATTAGTGTCAGACTGATACAGGGCTGTGGGGAGAGAACAGGGCAGTGGGATTAGTGTCAGACTGATACAGGGCTGTGGGGAGAGAACAGGGCAGTGGGATTAGTGTCAGACTGATACAGGGCTGTGGGGAGAGAACAGGGCAGTGGGATTAGTGTCAGACAGATACAGGGCTGTGTGGAGACAGCAGGGCAGTGGGATTAGTGTCAGACTGATACAGGGCTGTGGGGAGAGAACAGGGCAGTGGGATTAGTGTCAGACTGATACAGGGCTGTGGGGAGAGAACAGGGCAGTGGGATTAGTGTCAGACTGATACAGGGCTGTGTGGAGACAGCAGGGCAGTGGGATTAGTGTCAGACTGATACAGGGCAGTGGGATTAGTGTCAGACTGATACAGGGCTGTAGGGAGAGAACAGGGCAGTGGGATTAGTGTCAGACTGATACAGGGCTGTGGGGAGAGAACAGGGCAGTGGGATTAGTGTCAGACTGATACAGGGCTGTGTGGAGACAGCAGGGCAGTGGGATTAGTGTCAGACTGATACAGGGCAGTGGGATTAGTGTCAGACTGATACAGGGCTGTAGGGAGAGAACAGGGCAGTGGGATTAGTGTCAGACTGATACAGGGCTGTGTGGAGACAGCAGGGCAGTGGGATTAGTGTCAGACTGATACAGGGCTGTGTGGAGACAGCAGGGCAGTGGGATTAGTGTCAGACTGATACAGGGCAGTGGGATTAGTGTCAGACTGATACAGGGCTGTGGGATTAGTGTCAGACTGATACAGGGCTGTAGGGAAAGAACAGGGCAGTGGGATTAGTGTCAGACTGATACAGGGCTGTGGGATTAGTGTCAGACTGATACAGGGCTGTAGGGAGAGAACAGGGCAGTGGGATTAGTGTCAGATTGATACAGGGCTGTGGGATTAGTGTCAGACTGATACAGGGCTGTAGGGAGAGAACAGGGCAGTGGGATTAGTGTCAGACTGATACAGGGCAGTGGGATTAGTGTCAGACTGATACAGGGCAGTGGGATTAGTGTCAGACTGATACAGGGCTGTGGGGAGAGAACAGGGCAGTGGGATTAGTGTCAGACTGATACAGGGCTGTAGGGAGAGAACAGGGCAGTGGGATTAGTGTCAGACTGATACAGGGCAGTGGGATTAGTGTCAGACTGATACAGGGCTGTGGGATTAGTGTCAGACTGATACAGGGCTGTAGGGAAAGAACAGGGCAGTGGGATTAGTGTCAGACTGATACAGGGCTGTGGGATTAGTGTCAGACTGATACAGGGCTGTAGGGAGAGAACAGGGCAGTGGGATTAGTGTCAGATTGATACAGGGCTGTGGGATTAGTGTCAGACTGATACAGGGCTGTAGGGAGAGAACAGGGCAGTGGGATTAGTGTCAGACTGATACAGGGCAGTGGGATTAGTGTCAGACTGATACAGGGCAGTGGGATTAGTGTCAGACTGATACAGGGCTGTGGGGAGAGAACAGGGCAGTGGGATTAGTGTCAGACTGATACAGGGCTGTAGGGAGAGAACAGGGCAGTGGGATTAGTGTCAGACTGATACAGGGCTGTGGGGAGAGAACAGGGCAGTGGGATTAGTGTCAGACTGATACAGGGCTGTAGGGAGAGAACAGGGCAGTGGGATTAATGTCAGACTGATACAGGGCTGTGGGGAGAGAACAGGGCAGTGGGATTAGTGTCAGACTGATACAGGGCTGTAGGGAGAGAACAGGGCAGTGGGATTAGTGTCAGACTGATACAGGGCAGTGGGATTAGTGTCAGACTGATACAGGGCTGTAGGGAGAGAACAAGGCAGTGGGATTAGTGTCAGATTGATACAGGGCAGTGGGATTAGTGTCAGACTGATACAGGGCTGTAGGGAGAGAACAGGGCAGTGGGATTAGTGTCAGACTGATACAGGGCTGTGGGGAGAGAACAGGGCAGTGGGATTAGTGTCAGACTGATACAGGGCTGTGGGGAGAGAACAGGGCAGTGGGATTAGTGTCAGACTGATACAGGGCTGTGGGGAGAGAACAGGGCAGTGGGATTAGTGTCAGACTGATACAGGGCTGTGGGGAGAGAACAGGGCAGTGGGATTAGTGTCAGACTGATACAGGGCTGTGGGGAGAGAACAGGGCAGTGGGATTAGTGTCAGACTGATACAGGGCTGTGGGGAGAGAACAGGGCAGTGGGATTAGTGTCAGACTGATACAGGGCTGTGGGGAGAGAACAGGGCAGTGGGATTAGTGTCAGACTGATACAGGGCTGTGGGGAGAGAACAGGGCAGTGGGATTAGTGTCAGACTGATACAGGGCTGTAGGGAGAGAACAGGGCAGTGGGATTAGTGTCAGACTGATACAGGGCAGTGGGATTAGTGTCAGACTGATACAGGGCTGTAGGGAGAGAACAGGGCAGTGGGATTAGTGTCAGACTGATACAGGGCAGTGGGATTAGTGTCAGACTGATACAGGGCTGTGGGGAGAGAACAGGACAGTGGGATTAGTGTCAGACTGATACAGGGCTGTGGGAGAGAACAGGGCAGTGGGATTAGTGTCAGACTGATACAGGGCTGTAGGGAGAGAACAGGGCAGTGGGATTAGTGTCAGACTGATACAGGGCTGTGGGATTAGTGTCAGACTGATACAGGGCTGTGGGAGAGAACAGGGCAGTGCGATTAGTGTCAGACTGATACAGGGCTGTGTGGAGACAGCAGGGCAGTGGGATTAGTGTCAGACTGATACAGGGCAGTGGGATTAGTGTCAGACTGATACAGGGCTGTAGGGAGAGAACAGGGCAGTGGGATTAGTGTCAGACTGATACAGGGCTGTGTGGAGACAGCAGGGCAGTGGGATTAGTGTCAGACTGATACAGGGCAGTGGGATTAGTGTCAGACTGATACAGGGCTGTGGGATTAGTGTCAGACTGATACAGGGCTGTAGGGAGAGAACAGGGCAGTGGGATTAGTGTCAGACTGATACAGGGCTGTGGGATTAGTGTCAGACTGATACAGGGCTGTGGGGAGAGAACAGGGCAGTGGGATTAGTGTCAGACTGATACAGGGCTGTGGGGAGAGAACAGGGCAGTGGGATTAGTGTCAGACTGATACAGGGCTGTGGGATTAGTGTCAGACTGATACAGGGCTGTGGGGAGAGAACAGGGCAGTGGGATTAGTGTCAGACTGATACAGGGCTGTGGGGAGAGAACAGGGCAGTGGGATTAGTGTCAGACTGATACAGGGCTGTGTGGAGACAGCAGGGCAGTGGGATTAGTGTCAGACTGATACAGGGCAGTGGGATTAGTGTCAGACTGATACAGGGCTGTGTGGAGACAGCAGGGCAGTGGGATTAGTGTCAGACTGATACAGGGCAGTGGGATTAGTGTCAGACTGATACAGGGCTGTGTGGAGACAGCAGGGCAGTGGGATTAGTGTCAGACTGATACAGGGCAGTGGGATTAGTGTCAGACTGATACAGGGCTGTAGGGAGAGAACAGGGCAGTGGGATTAGTGTCAGACTGATACAGGGCTGTGGGGAGAGAACAGGGTAGTGGGATTAGTGTCAGACTGATACAGGGCTGTGGGGAGAGAACAGGGCAGTGGGATCAAAGGCCTCCTAAACCAGAAGAAGAGGGCCTTTAAAGATGGTGATCGGTTGGAGCTTAAAAGAGTTCAGAAGGAACTCAGAGTACAGATAAGGGGGGCAAAGGAGCAGTATAGGAGGAAGCTAGAACAAAAGCTGCAGAAAAAAAGCATGAAGGAGGTGTGGGATGGGATGAAGATCATCACCGGATGCGGTGCAAAGCGGGGGGCGAACATAAGTGGAGATGTGGAGAAAGCGAACCAGCTGAACAACTTCTTCAACAGGTTCGACAGCTCAATCTCATCCTCACCGCAGAAATCCACACCAGGCTTACTTCCCTCACAGGAAAATAGCCACTCACAGGAGACCTTGCCCATGCCCAGGATTACGGCTGCACAGGTGGAAGGTCAACTGAGGAAGATCTGTACCAGCAAGGCGGCTGGACCGGATGGAGTTTCCCCACGATTACTGAGGGCCTGTGCGACTGAGCTGGGAGAACCACTACAGCGCATCTTCAACATGAGCCTGGAGCAGAGAAGAGAACCCAGACAGTGGAAAACATCCTGTATTTTCCCGGTACCGAAGAAACCACAACCAAAGGAGTTGAATGACTTCAGACCTGTTGCCTTGACGTCGCACGTGATGAAGACCATGGAGCGGCTGATAATACAGAATCTGAGGCCACAAACCAGGCACGCCCAGGATCCTCTTCAGTTTGCGTATAAGGAGAAGGTGGGAGTGGAGGATGCTATCATGTATTTGCTGCAAAAATCACTCTCTCACCTAGATGGGGCCAGTTGTGCTGTGAGGATTACATTCCTTGACTTCTCTAGTGCCTTTAACACCATCCAGCCCAAGATCTTAAGGCACAAACTAACGGAGATGGGAGTAGACTCTCACAGGGTGGATTGGATAGTGGACTACTTGACAGATAGACCTCAGTATGTGCGGTTGGGAGACTGTAGGTCTGACACGGTGGTCAGCAGCACAGGAGCGCCGCAGGGAACCGTACTCTCTCCGGTCCTGTTCACCCTGTACACATCAGACTTCCAATATAACTCGGAGTCAGACTGATACAGGGCAGTGGGATTAGTGTCAGACTGATACAGGGCTGTGGGAGAGAACAGGGCAGTGGGATTAGTGTCAGACTGATACAGGGCTGTGGGGAGACAGCAGGGCAGTGGGATTAGTGTCAGACTGATACAGGGCTGTGGGGAGAGAACAGGGCAGTGGGATTAGTGTCAGACTGATACAGGGCTGTGGGGAGAGAACAGGGCAGTGGGATTAGTGTCAGACTGATACAGGGCTGTGGGGAGAGAACAGGGCAGTGGGATTAGTGTCAGACTGATACAGGGCTGTGGGGAGACAGCAGGGCAGTGGGATTAGTGTCAGACTGATACAGGGCTGTGGGGAGAGAACAGGACAGTGGGATTAGTGTCAGACTGATACAGGGCAGTGGGATTAGTGTCAGACTGATACAGGGCTGTGGGGAGAGAACAGGGCAGTGGGATTAGTGTCAGACTGATACAGGGCTGTGGGGAGAGAACAGGGCAGTGGGATTAGTGTCAGACTGATACAGGGCTGTGGGGAGAGAACAGGGCAGTGGGATTAGTGTCAGACTGATACAGGGCTGTGTGGAGACAGCAGGGCAGTGGGATTAGTGTCAGACTGATACAGGGCTGTGGGGAGACAGCAGGGCAGTGGGATTAGTGTCAGACTGATACAGGGCTGTAGGGAGAGAACAGGGCAGTGGGATTAGTGTCAGACTGATACAGGGCTGTAGGGAGAGAACAGGGCAGTGGGATTAGTGTCAGACTGATACAGGGCTGTGGGGAGACAGCAGGGCAGTGGGATTAGTGTCAGACTGATACAGGGCTGTGGGGAGAGAACAGGGCAGTGGGATTAGTGTCAGACTGATACAGGGCTGTGGGATTAGTGTCAGACTGATACAGGGCTGTAGGGAGAGAACAGGGCAGTGGGATTAGTGTCAGACTGATACAGGGCTGTGTTGAGACAGCAGGGCAGTGGGATTAGTGTCAGACTGATACAGGGCTGTGGGGAGAGAACAGGGCTGTGGGATTAGTGTCAGACTGATACAGGGCTGTGGGGAGAAAACAGGGCAGTGGGATTAGTGTCAGACTGATACAGGGCAGTGGGATTAGTGTCAGACTGATACAGGGCTGTGGGGAGACAGCAGGGCAGTGGGATTAGTGTCAGACTGATACAGGGCTGTGGGGAGAGAACAGGGCAGTGGGATTAGTGTCAGATTGATACAGGGCTGTGGGGAGAGAACAGGGCAGTGGGATTAGTGTCAGACTGATACAGGGCTGTGTGGAGACAGCAGGGCAGTGGGATTAGTGTCAGACTGATACAGGGCTGTGGGGAGACAGCAGGGCAGTGGGATTAGTGTCAGACTGATACAGGGCTGTAGGGAGAGAACAGGGCAGTGGGATTAGTGTCAGACTGATACAGGGCTGTGGGGAGACAGCAGGGCAGTGGGATTAGTGTCAGACTGATACAGGGCTGTGGGGAGAGAACAGGGCAGTGGGATTAGTGTCAGACTGATACAGGGCTGTGGGATTAGTGTCAGACTGATACAGGGCTGTAGGGAGAGAACAGGGCAGTGGGATTAGTGTCAGACTGATACAGGGCTGTGGGGAGACAGCAGGGCAGTGGGATTAGTGTCAGACTGATACAGGGCTGTGGGGAGAGAACAGGGCAGTGGGATTAGTGTCAGACTGATACAGGGCTGTGGGGAGAGAACAGGGCTGTGGGATTAGTGTCAGACTGATACAGGGCTGTGGGGAGAGAACAGGGCAGTGGGATTAGTGTCAGACTGATACAGGGCTGTGGGGAGAGAACAGGGCAGTGGGATTAGTGTCAGACTGATACAGGGCTGTGGGGAGAGAACAGGGCAGTGGGATTAGTGTCAGACTGATACAGGGCTGTGGGGAGAGAACAGGGCAGTGGGATTAGTGTCAGACTGATACAGGGCTGTGGGGAGAGAACAGGGCAGTGGGATTAGTGTCAGACTGATACAGGGCTGTGGGGAGAGAACAGGGCAGTGGGATTATTGTCAGACTGATACAGGGCTGTGGGGAGAGAACAGGGCAGTGGGATTAGTGTCAGACTGATACAGGGCTGTGGGGAGAGAACAGGGCAGTGGGATTAGTGTCAGACTGATACAAGGCTGTGGGGAGAGAACAGGGCAGTGGGATTAGTGTCAGACTGATACAGGGCTGTGGGGAGAGAACAGGGCAGTGGGATTAGTGTCAGACTGATACAGGGCTGTGGGGAGAGAACAGGGCAGTGGGATTAATGTCAGACTGATACAGGGCTGTGGGGAGAGAACAGGGCAGTGGGATTAGTGTCAGACTGATACAGGGCTGTGGGGAGAGAACAGGGCAGTGGGATTAGTGTCAGACTGACACAGGGCTGTGGGGAGAGAACAGGGCAGTGGGATTAATGTCAGACTGATACAGGGCTGTGGGGAGAGAACAGGGCAGTGGGATTAGTGTCAGACTGATACAGGGCTGTGGGGAGAGAACAGGGCAGTGGGATTAGTGTCAGACTGACACAGGGCTGTGTGGAGACAGCTGGGCAGTGGGATTAGTGTCAGACTGATACAGGGCTGTGGGATTAGTGTCAGACTGACACAGGGCTGTGGGGAGAGTATAGGGCAGTGGGATTAGTGTCAGACTGATACAGGGCTGTGGGGAGACAGCAGGGCAGTGGGATTAGTGTCAGACTGATACAGGGCTGTGGGGAGAGAACAGGGCAGTGGGATTAGTGTCAGACTGATACAGGGCAGTGGGATTAGTGTCAGACTGATACAGGGCTGTGGGGAGAGAACAGGGCTGTGGGATTAGTGTCAGACTGATACAGGGCTGTGGGGAGAGAACAGGGCAGTGAAAAGATAACTCCTGTGGGAATGACATTTGTATTTTATGAAATACTGCAACCAACAAGCCATATTGGGCTTGTATGTCAAAAAAACAGGAGGACCAGCATTGTGGGGACATCAGTGTCTGAGACAACTACAGCTTGACTGGAGATCCATCCACCATTTGCATGCCACAGCCCCAGTAAAATGCTAACTGAAAGCAAATTAAGAAAGGTACTGGATGATGTCACAACTATCTCCAGTTGGTACACCATGAACTGTTGCCCAACTGAGGTCAAACTGGTGTTGGTGCCAACCTCTTTTCCTCTGGTTGGAAAGCATATTGGACCAAGGAAGGACCATTCTGCTCAGGGGAATCGTGGAAGTGACGAAAGCAGAGGTCCAACCACAGCAGTTTTTTGTAGGTAACATATCTGAGAAAACTAATGATATGTTTCGCGACTCCAAAAACACCAAAAACTGACATGTTAATCAGGCAGTTATTTGCTAAATGTGGCTTGGTTTTAGGCTGGAAGAGAGTTTAGGGAGTGTCAGGAAAGTTGCAAGAATTCAGTTTTTGTGAATTTAAAGACCCAGAATCTACCCTCTGTAGATTAAGGTTATTGCATGAGCTTCAAGTGAGAGACAAAAAGCTGCTTCCAAAAGTAGATGCAAAGCCCAAAGCCCAGCTGGATTAACAGAAGGTCAAAAAGAAAGGAGTCAATGGAGAATCAAAAACAGACTCGTCAAATGATGTTGTCGATAAGGAAACCAAGAGGAGAGATTGGATTGTAAAGGGAGCAATAGAAGGATCAATAAAAGAATACTCCAGTGAACTAAATGCACGTTCCCAAGATCAAGAGGCACATCCTAGAAAGAAGAAAAAAGAAAAGAAAGAGGAGGATGACATAATTACTATGGAAATGGAAAGGATAAATGAGACCTAATTTCTTGAGAAATTAGCAAATTCAGAGATACTCACAAGAAACTAGAAGAGAAATGAAGGTAAGAAAAAAAGACAAGAAGTTGAAAAGCAGAGAAGAAATAGAGAGAGAATGTGAGCAGGGAAGAGAGGGGCATGAAAGTGAAATGAAAAAGAGCAGGACCAAGATTAGGACCGTGAGCAAGACCACAATAGGGATTGTGAGAGGACCAAGGATAAGGAAAGGGAGCAAGACCAAGAATAGGATTAAAGTTCAAAGTTCAAAATAAATCTATTATCAGGGTACCCATATACAACCCCTGGGTTCATTTCCAATAAATCCATAATAGAATAATAACCATAACAGATTGAATGAAACTTGGGCATTGCACCAATGTGCAAAAGACAACAAACTACAAATACAAAAAAGAAATAGATAATAATAACAAATAAATAAGCAATAAATATCAAGAACATGAGATGAAGAGTCCTTGAAAGTGAGTCCATAGGTTGTGAAAATGTTTCAATGATGGGGCAAGTGAAGTTGAGTGAAGTTATGCTTTTTGGTTCAAGAGGCTGCTGGTTGAAGGGTAATAACTGTTCCTGAGCCTGGTGATGTGAGTCCAGAGGCTCCGCTACCTTCTTCCTGATAGCAGCTATGAGAAGAGAGCATGACCTGGCTGGTAGGGGCCCCTGATGATGGACACTGCTTTCCTGCAACAGTGCTTCGTGTAGATGTGCTCTATAGTGGGGAGGGCTTTATCCATTATGGACTGGGCCATATCCACTACTTTCTGTAGGGTTTTCTGTTCAAGAGCATTGGTGTTCCCATACCAGGCTGTGATGCAACCAGCCAATATACTCTCCGCCACACTTCTAAAGAAGTTTGTCAAAGTTTTAGATGTTATGTTGAATCTTTGCAAACTCCTACAGAAATAGAGGCACTGTCGTGCTTTCTTCATAATTGCATTTATATGCTGGGCCCAGGACAGGTCCTCTGAAATGGTAACATTGAGCAATTTAAAGTTGCTGACCCTCTCTGATCCTCCCAGGATGCCTGGCTCTGGTTTCCTCCTCCTGAAAATTAGCTCCTTGGTTTTGCTGACATTGAGTAAGAGATTATTATTGTAGCACCACTCAACCAGATTTTCAATCTCCCTCCTATGTGCTGATTCATCACCACCTTTGATTTGACCTTCTCCAGACATTCCAGGGTTGAGCGAAGAGCCAGCGAGATGGTATCTGCTGTGGACCAGTTGTGCCGGTAGGCAAATTGGAGGGGATCCGAGTTGTTTCTCAGGCAGGAGTTGATACATTTCATCAGCAACCTGTCAAAATACTTCATGACTGCCAATGTAAGTGCTATTGGGCAATAGTCATTAAGGCAGGTCACCACTTTATTATTTATTTGTTTGTTTGTTTGTTTATTTATTTATTTGCTGAGATATGCATGGAATAGGATGATGCTGGGTCTGGAGGACCTGAGTTATATAGAAAGATTGATTAGGTTAGGACTTTATTCCTTGGAACGTAGAAGATTGAGGGGAGATTTGATAGAGGTATACAAAATTATGAGGGGTATAGATAGAGTAAATGCATGCAGGCTTTTTCTACTGAGGTTCAGTAGGACTACAACTAGAGGTCATGGATTAAGGGAGAAAGGTGAGAAGTTTAAGGGGAACATGAAGGGAAACTTCTTCACTCAGAGGGGCATGAGAGTGTGGAATGAGTTGCCAGTGAAAGTGGTGCATGCGAGCTTGATTTCAACGTTTATTTGAAGTTTAGATAGGTGAATGGATGGTAGGGGTATGGAGGGCTATGTCCAGTGCTGGTCGACAAGAGTAGGCGGTTTAAATGGTTGAACCACTAGATGGGCTGAAGGGTCTGCTTCTGTTCTAGACTTTTCTGTGACTATAATAGGCCATTTGAGCTGTGACACCCTGCAATCCCCCAGTTTAATCCTAGCCTCATCATGGGACAATTTGCAACGACCAATTAACCTCCCAAACAGTGCATTATTGGACTGGGGGAGGCAAATGCAGTGTTGCCATTCATTTCGAGAGGACTAGAATATAAAAGCAAGGATGTAATACTTTTTAAGGCATTGGTCAGACCACACTTGAGTGTTGTGAGCAGTTCTGGGTCCCATGCCTAAAAAAAAAGAGAATGTGCTGGCATTGAAGAGGGTCCAGACAAGGTTCACGAGAATGATCCCAGAAATGAAAGGGTTAATGTATGAGGAGCAACACACAAAATGCTGGAGGAACAGCAGGTCAGACAGCATCTATGGAAAAGAGTAAACATTTGACGTTTCAGGCCGAGACCCTTCATCAGGACAAGGAAGGAAGGGGAAGGATGCCTGCATACAAAGGTGGGAGGAGTATTTGATGGCTCTGAGCCTAAACTCGCTGGAGTATAGAAGAATTTTGGGGGGGGGAGCGGAATCTCACTGCAACTTATCGAACGTTGAAAAGTCTAGATAGAGTGAATGTAGAAAGGATGATTCCTATGGTGGTAGAGTCTACAACCAGAGGGCATACCCTCAGAATAGAGGGACATCCATTTAGAACAGAGATCAGAAATAATTTCTTTAGCCAGAGGGTGGTGAATCTGAATTCATTGCCACAGACGGCTGTGGAGGCCAAGTTATTAGGTACAGTATATTTAAAGTGGAGGCTGATAGGCTTTTGATTAGTAAAGATGTCAGATGTTACAGGGAGAAGTCAGGAGAATGACATTAACGGATAATAATGATAGAATGGCGGAGCAGGCTTGATGGGCTGAATGGCCTGATTCTGCTCCCACATCTTATGGTCTTATCAAATGTCCAAATAATCTAATACCTTCCTTGTACACATCGTCCATATCCCTCCAATCCCTACACATCCATTGGCCTATCTAAGAGCCTCTTAAGTGCCTGTGCCACCATTCCGGCAGCATATTCAAGATACTCACACACATCTCCTTTGAACATCCATCTCAATTTAAATGTATGTTCTCTGGTATTAGACATCCTGTGGTAAATGACTCATCCCCTGACACCCGATCCAGTAGGCCCAAGTCAGGAGTGGGACAGAACACTCCCCACTTGCCTCGGTGAGTGTGGCTCCAACAAGACACTCTACACCATGCCCGAGAAAGCAGCCTGCTCGATCAGTGCCCCACCCACCACCCGAAACAACCCCCTCGCTCCACCATCAGCTCACAGCGGCTGCAGTTTGCACCATCTACAAAGCACACCATTGGTTACTCACATAGACTTCTCTGGCAGCCCGTCCCGTACCACCCACCCCTACCCAGCAAGGATAGCAGATGAAGGATCAGCTTTATTTTCCACTTGCATGTCAAAACACTGAAACATGCAGTGAACGGAATAATTTTGGATCAATGACCAACACCCTCCACAGGTGTTGCCATGCTTCTGGCACCAAAATAACCTGCCCATAATTTACTAACCCTAGCCTGTATGTCTTTGGAATGTGGGAGTAAACCAGAGCACCGGGGAAAACTCATGTAGTAATGGGAGAATGTACAACTAAGGCCCAACAACTTCTTGCAAAGGGGATGTCATGGTACGGTAGCAGTTAGCAATACACAATTACAGCACCAGCTTCAGGGTTCAGTCTGTAAGGAGTTCATACATCCAACCTTGACTGCATGGGTTTCCTCCGGGTGCCCCAGTTTTCTCCCACATTCCAAAGATGTATGGGTTGGTAGGTTAATTGGTTACATGGTGTAACTGGGCACTGTTACAGTGCTGTATCTCTGAAGAAAATAATATTTAAAAATAAAAATAAAGTTGGGTGATCTGATGAGTCGTGGGAGGTTGCTGAGGGGCGGCTGCAGACTACCAGCTGGTACACAGACTTATCCTCTGGAGAGTGAAATGTGCAGGGTGAGTGCCTGGGGACAGGTAACGTCCACCATGGTCCAACTTGTTTCTTGGTCAGGAACCTTCCTTAGAGGGTCAGATTTGAAGGCAGGATTCTTACCAGTGTGGAGGAAGAGAGGGATCTTGGGGTCCATGTCTGCAGATCCCTCAATGTTGCCATGTAAGTTGATTAAGAAGGTGTATTGTATGTTGGCCTTCATTAGTCAGGGGATTGAGTTCAGGTAATGTTACTGCTCCATAAAACTCTGGTTAGATCACACTTGGAATGATGTGTTTGGTTCTGGTCACCTCGTTATAGGAAGGATGTAGAAGCTTTAGAGAGAGTGCAGAGGAGATTTGCCAGGCTGCTTCCTGATTAGAGAGCATGTCTTATGAGGATTGGTTAAGCAAACTAGGGCTTTTCTCTGTGGAGCAATAGAGGATGAGAAATGACTTGATAGAGATAAACAAGACAAGAGGCATAGTTCAAGTGAATAGTAAGAGACTTTCTCCCAGAGCAGAAATTACTAATATGAGAGGGTATAACTTTTAAGGTGTTTAGAGGAAAGTATTGGGGGGGGGGGGAAGTCAGAGATAAATTTTTTAAACAGATTATTAGTGGAATGAGTAGCGAGGGTGGTGGTAGAGCCAAATACATTAGGTGCACTTAAGAAACTCTTACACGTGGATGGAAGAAAAAATGGAAGGCTGTGTAGGAGGAAAGAGTGAGATTGATCTTAGAGTGCGTTGAGATCATGCCACATTGTAAGCTGTAACTCCTGTACTGTGCCTTAGATTTAGGTCCTATGTTCTACATAACATCCTGGATCCAGGGAGACAAAGGAGGCAACTGGTGCTGGACTTTGGGGCAAAAGATGAGCTACTGGAGGAGAGCAGTGGCTCAGAAGGCTGGTCTCCTTCAATGTGTTGGCAATTCAAGGCTACATCTTGATATTTTCCCTGGAGCACAGGAGGCTGAGGGGTGATGTAGTACAGGTTTATAAAATCATGCCGGACTTGGATAAGGTGAAAGGTTGAAGTCATTTCCCCAGGGCAGGGTGTCTAAAACTTGGAGGGCACAGACTTATGATGAGAGGGAGAAGTTTTAAAGGGGAGCTGAGGGGTACAGAGGTTGCTGGGTAAATGGAACAAGCTGCCTGGAGTAAAGTCGAGCACAATTATGATGTTTAAAAGACAATTGAACAGGTTTGAATCACGTTTATTACCTCTGGCATATGTCGTGACATTTTTAGTTTTGAGGCAGCAGTACAGGGCAAAGACATAAAATTACTATAAGTTACAAAAATTTTAAAAATAGTTCAAACAATGAATAATGGTGCAGTGATCATGGATTCATGGGCTGTTCAGAAAGCTGATGGCAGAGGAGAAGCTGTTCCTAAAACATTGAGTATGGGTCGTCAGAGTCCAGTACCCTCTCCCCAATGGCAGTAGTGAGAAGAGAGCATGTCTCAAGTGGTGAAGATCCAAAGTGATAGGAAATGTTTAGAGGGATACAGGCCAAATACAGTCGTATGGAACAAGCACATGTAGTGAGTTGGGCCAAAGGGCCTGTTTCTGTGCTGAGTTACTTAGTGACTTTTCTGGAGGTTCCCATAAGGGATTGATCCTGAGAGCATTCTGTTGGAAATGTCCAGTTTCTATTGCTCCCCACACCACATTGCTCTGGATGTACTTGCTGTAGTTCTTCCATCACTCAGTAATCACCCTAACGATGCCTGTCATTAAACTAATGGAATACATTCAGTATCCACTTGTTAATGAATACAATGAAACACTTTATTATTATAATTACTGTACTTGCTTGACAAATGCTTTAAAGTATCTGGAAGGAAATATGTAAAGTAAAATTTCCATTAGCCAGTCAGTGGTAACCTGGGGAGATCTTGTACTTAATTCGGAAAGTCTCTATCTCTACCACCTCCTCAGGCAGTTGATTCCAGATTCCAGCCTCCTCTGGGCCTAAAAATAGCCACACATATCCCTACTAGACCTCTTTCCCCTTACCCTCAACCTATGACCTCTGACATTCAACCCATCTGCCATTGGGGTAATGTATCCAACTATCCATGCCCCTCATAATTTTGTACACCTCCATTAGAAGTCCTCCCCACCCACCCCTCCCCCAGCCTCTGGCTCCCACAGGCAAACATCCAAAGTCTCTCTCTGCTACAGGGGTCACCATCACAAATTAGTATCAATGCACCTATTTGGATACATCACAGATTGTTACAGCAGCTGCTCTCCATGTGACCGCAAGAAACTGCAGAGTCGCGAACATCACAGGAACCGTCCTCCCCTCCATGGACTCTGTCTACACCTCTCACTGCATCAGTAAATTAACCAACATAATCAAAAACCCCACCCAACTGGGACATCCTCTCTTCTCCCGCCCACCCCATCATTCCTCAAGTTGAAGATACAACAGCCTGAAATCACGTTGAAAATTCATTTCTCCCTTACACTATCTCATTGTACTTGTCTTCATGGTCGAATCAGCAGGAATCAGTCTAACCAGAGTAATCTGACCAGAACAGAGTTAACCAGTTCAGGAGAAACCTGGCCTTACCAGTAGCAATCAGCTTGGTTAACTGGCCAGAGGATTGGTGTTATTGTCACATGGATTGAGATACAATGAAAAGCTTTTGTTTGCCTGCCATCGGGTCAAATCATTCCATACATAGGTACATTAAAGTCACACAAAAGGGGAACAGATTGCAGATTGCAGGTTACAGAGAAAGTGCAGTGCACATTGACAATAAGGTGCAAGGGCCACAATGGGAGATCAAGAATTCAAGAATTTATCATTTAGATGAGAGATATCCACTTAAGAGTCTGATAACAGCAAGTAGAAGCTGTCCTTGAGCCTGGTGATACAGGCTTTCAAGCTTTCGTATCTCCTGGCCGGTTGGAGAGGGGAGAAGAGAGAATGTCTGGGGTGGGTGGGGTCTTTGATGATGCTGTCGGCTTTACTGAGGCAGTGAGAAGTGTAGACAGAGTCTACGGAGAAGAGGCTGGTTTCCATGATGTGCTGAGCTGTGTCCAAAACCTTCTATAGTTCCTTGTGGAAATGGACAGAGCAGTTGCTGTACCAGGCCACGAGGAATGAAGAATTAGGAGGTAGTAGAGTTATCAGACTACCTAATTCAAATGCCAAAATTTTCTAAGGATTGGATTAAGAATGCTTGTTAATGAGATGTGGGTGAAGGAATGGATGGCCAGGTTTGCAGATGGTATCAAGATATTTGGAGGGACAGGTAGTGTATAGAGGCAGGAGTCTGGAGAAGGACTTGGACAGGTTGGGAGAGGAGGAGATGAAATGCAGCATGGGAAATGTGGGGTCATGCACTTTGGTAGGAAGGAAAAAAGTGTATTTTCAAAACAGGGAGTGAATTCAGAAACAGAGGTACAAAGGGATTTGGGAGTCCTAGTACAGTATTCCCTAAAGGTTCATTTGCAGGTAGAGTTGGTGGTGAGGAAGGCAAATGCAATGTTGGCATTCGTTTCAGGAGGAGTAGAATATAAAAGATAGGACACAATGCTGAGAATTTATAAGGCATTGGTCAGACAACACTTGGAATATTGTGAGCAGTTTTGGGACCCTTATCTGAGAAAGGATGTGCTGGCATTGGAGAAGATGCAAGGAAGGTTTATGAAAAGTAATCTCAGGAATGAAAGGGTTAATGTATGTGAAGCATTTGATAGCTTTAGGCCTGTACTCATTGGAATTTGGAAGAGTGAGGTGGGATCTCATTGAAACTTACCAAAAGTTCAGTTCTAGATTGCGTGTGTGTGGACAGGATGTTTCCAATAGTGGGAGTGCCTAGGACCAAAGGGCACAGCTTCAGATTAGAAGGATGCTCCTTCGAGACAGAGATGAAGAGATATTATTTCTTTCCTCACTCCCTCAGTCAAGGGGCAGACCTGGTTCTCAGAGAACCATACTGGCAACACCAGGGTCCACAAGAAGGGATCAGGTGCAGCCCTAGTGAAGCTCCCATCTGGGATGGACTACAAACAGCACACAGATATCCCACAAGCAACAAGTCACATAACATGTCTGCAGACCTCTCACATCGAGATTAGTAAAGATCTGATCTCCATCACATCCTGAGGTGTGGCAACGGGAAGGCGAGGGTGTAAACCCCACCTCCACCCTCAGAGACGGGCACATCCAGACAGAACTGCCAAGGGGGTGGTCCATCTCAGTTCCTCTGAAGACCCCCACTGTCTCCAGCCCATTAGATTCCCTGAACGTTTAACTGGGGCAAAGGCTAAGAGCACAGGATGCAACAAAGTTCCAGACTGGGACCATGTCCCAGCTGTGGGAACGAGGAGCTGAGATCCCGAATGGGACCACATCCTAGCTGTGGGAACAAGGAACTGAGATCCCGAATAGGACCATATCCCAGCTGTGGGAATGAAGAGCTGAGATCCAGAATGGGACCACATCCCAGCTGTGGGAACAAGGAACTGAGATCCCGAATGGGACCACAGCCCAGCTGTGGGAACGAGGAGCTGAGATCCCGAATAGGACCATATCCCAGCTGTGGGAATGAAGAGCTGGGATCCAGAATGGGACCACATCCCAGCTGTGGGAACGAGGAGCTGAGATCCCGAATAGGACCATATCCCAGCTGTGGGAATGAAGAGCTGAGATCCAGAATGGGACCACATCCCAGCTGTGGGAACGAGGAGCTGAGATCCCGAATAGGACCATATCCCAGCTGTGGGAACGAGGAGCTGAGATCCCGAATAGGACCACATCCCAGCTGTGGGAAGGAGGAGCTGAGATCCAGAACTGGCTGAACCTCTGGCCAACCCATTCACATCTGGTTATCATACTGGCACCACATCACTATGGGACAAAATGACTGGGGGAGGGGAGGAAGAGGAGGGGACAGGGTGGGGTGGGGATTTGAAGTGTGGTAGGTACAGGGAGAGACAAAGGACAGGTAAGGTGGCGGGAGGAGAGACAGGGTGAGAACAGGGAGTAGTGGACATGGACAGGGAGAAGGTGAGAAGAATGAGAGGGTGACAGGGACGGGCAGAGAGTGGATGAGGACAGGGAGAAGGTGGGAAGAATGAGAGGGTGACAGGGAGGGGCAGAGAGTGGATGAGGACAGGGAGAAGGTGGGAAGAATGAGAGGGTGACAGGGAGGGGCAGAGAGTGGATGAGGACAGGGAGAAGGTGGGAAGAATGAGAGGGTGACAGGGAGGGGCAGAGAGTGGATGAGGACAGGGAGAAGGTGAGAAGAATGAGAGGGTGACAGGGAGGGGCAGAGAGTGGATGAGGACAGGGAGAAGGTGGGAAGAATGAGAGGGTGACAGGGAGGGGCAGAGAGTGGATGAGGACAGGGAGAAGGTGGGAAGAATGAGAGGGTGACAGGGAGGGGCAGAGAGTGGATGAGGACAGGGAGAAGGTGGGAAGAATGAGAGGGTGACAGGGAGGGGCAGAGAGTGGATGAGGACAGGGAGAAGGTGGGAAGAATGAGAGGGTGGTGATAGGGAGGGTCAGAGAGTGGATGAGGACAGGGAGAAGGTGGGAAGAATGAGAGGGTGGTGATAGGGAGGGTCAGAGAGTGGATGAGGACAGGGAGAAGGTGAGAAGAATGAGAGGGTGACAGGGAGGGGCAGAGAGTGGATGAGGACAGGGAGAAGGTGGGAAGAATGAGAGGGTGACAGGGAGGGGCAGAGAGTGGATGAGGACAGGGAGAAGGTGAGAAGAATGAGAGGGTGACAGGGAGGGGCAGAGAGTGGATGACAGGGAGAAGGTGGGAAGAATGAGAGGGTGACAGGGAGGGGCAGAGAGTGGATGAGGACAGGGAGAAGGTGGGAAGAATGAGAGGGTGGTGACAGGGACGGGCAGAGAGTTGATGAGGACAGGGAGAAGGTGGGAAGAATGAGAGGGTGATAGGGAGGGGCAGAGAGTGGATGAGGACAGGGAGAAGGTGGGAAGAATGAGAGGGTGACAGGGAGGGGCAGAGAGTGGATGAGGACAGGGAGAAGGTGGGAAGAATGAGAGGGTGGTGACAGGGAGGGGCAGAGAGTGGATGAGGACAGGGAGAAGGTGAGAAGAATGAGAGGGTGACAGGGAGGGGCAGAGAGTGGATGAGGACAGGGAGAAGGTGGGAAGAATGAGAGGGTGGTGACAGGGAGGGGCAGAGAGTGGATGAGGACAGGGAGAAGGTGGGAAGAATGAGAGGGTGACAGGGAGGGGCAGAGAGTGGATGAGGACAGGGAGAAGGTGGGAAGAATGAGAGGGTGACAGGGAGGGGCAGAGAGTGGATGACGACAGGGAGAAGGTGGGAAGAATGAGAGGGTGGTGACAGGGAGGGGCAGAGAGTGGATGAGGACAGGGAGAAGGTGGGAAGAATGAGAGGGTGACAGGGAGGGGCAGAGAGTGGATGAGGACAGGGAGAAGGTGGGAGGAATGAGAGGGTGACAGGGAGGGGCAGAGAGTGGATGAGGACAGGGAGAAGGTGGGAAGAATGAGAGGGTGACAGGGATGGGCAGAGAGTGGATGAGGACAGGGAGAAGGTGGGAAGAATGAGAGGGTGACAGGGAGGGGCAGAGAGTGGATGAGGACAGGGAGAAGGTGGGAAGAATGAGAGGGTGATAGGGAGGGGCAGAGAGTGGATGAGGACAGGGAGAAGGTGGGAAGAATGAGAGGGTGGTGACAGGGAGTGGCAGAGAGTGGATGAGGACAGGGAGAAGGTGGGAAGAATGAGAGGGTGACAGGGAGGGGCAGAGAGTGGATGAGGACAGGGAGAAGGTGGGAAGAATGAGAGGGTGACAGGGAGGGGCAGAGAGTGGATGAGGACAGGGAGAAGGTGGGAAGAATGAGAGGGTGATAGGGAGGGGCAGAGAGTGGATGAGGACAGGGAGAAGGTGGGAAGAATGAGAGGGTGACAGGGAGGGGCAGAGAGTGGATGAGGACAGAGAGAAGGTGGGAAGAATGAGAGGGTGACAGGGAGGGGCAGAGAGTGGATGAGGACAGGGAGAAGGTGGGAAGAATGAGAGGGTGACAGTGAGGGGCAGAGAGTGGATGAGGACAGGGAGAAGGTGAGAAGAATGAGAGGGTGACAGAGAGGGGCAGAGAGTGGATGAGGACAGGGAGAAGGTGGGAAGAATGAGAGGGTGACAGGGAGGGGCAGAGAATGGATGAGGACAGGGAGAAGGTGGGAAGAATGAGAGGGTGACAGGGAGGGGCAGAGAGTGGATGAGGACAGGGAGAAGGTGGGAAGAATGAGAGGGTCATAGGGAGGGGCAGAGAGTGGATGAGGACAGGGAGAAGGTGGGAAGAATGAGAGGGTGACAGGGAGGGGCAGAGAGTGGATGAGGACAGGGAGAAGGTGGGAAGAATGAGAGGGTGACAGGGAGGGGCAGAGAGTGGATGAGGACAGGGAGAAGGTGGGAAGAATGAGAGGGTGACAGGGAGGGGCAGAGAGTGGATGAGGACAGGGAGAAGGTGGGAAGAATGAGAGGGTGATAGGGAGGGGCAGAGAGTGGATGAGGACAGGGAGAAGGTGGGAAGAATGAGAGGGTGACAGGGAGGGGCAGAGAGTGGATGAGGACAGGGAGAAGGTGGGAAGAATGAGAGGGTGACAGGGAGGGGCAGAGAGTGGATGAGGATAGTGAGAAGGTGGGAAGAATGAGAGGGTGACAGGGAGGGGCAGAGAGTGGATGAGGACAGGGAGAAGTTGTAAGAATGAGAGGGTGACAGGGAGGGGCAGAGAGTGGATGAGGACAGGGAGAAGGTGGGAAGAATGAGAGGGTGGTGACAGGGAGGGGCAGAGAGTGGATGAGGACAGGGAGAAGGTGGGAAGAATGAGAGGGTGACGGAGGGGCAGAGAGTGGATGAGGACAGGGAGAAGGTGGGAAGAATGAGAGGGTGACGGAGGGGCAGAGAGTGGATGAGGACAGGGAGAAGGTGGGAAGAATGAGAGGGTGACAGGGAGGGGCAGAGAGTGGATGAGGACAGGGAGAAGGTGGGAAGAATGAGAGGGTGACAGGGAGGGGCAGAGAGTGGATGAGGACAGGGAGAAGGTGGGAAGAATGAGAGGGTGACAGGGAGGGGCAGAGAGTGGATGAGGATAGTGAGAAGGTGGGAAGAATGAGAGGTTGACAGGGAGGGGCAGAGAGTGGATGAGGACAGGGAGAAGTTGTAAGAATGAGAGGGTGACAGGGAGGGGCAGAGAGTGGATGAGGACAGGGAGAAGGTGGGAAGAATGAGAGGGTGACAGGGAGGGGCAGAGAGTGGATGAGGACAGGGAGAAGGTGGGAAGAATGAGAGGGTGGTGACAGGGAGGGGCAGAGAGTGGATGAGGACAGGGAGAAGGTGGGAAGAATGAGAGGGTGCTGACAGGGAGGGGCAGAGTGTGGATGAGGACAGGGAGAAGGAGGGAAGAATGAGAGGGTGACGGAGGGGCAGAGAGTGGATGAGGACAGGGAGAAGGTGGGAAGAATGAGAGGGTGACAGGGAGGGGCAGAGAGTGGATGAGGACAGGGAGAAGGTGGGAAGAATGAGAGGGTGGTGACAGGGAGGGGCAGAGAGTGGATGAGGACAGGGAGAAGGTGGGAAGAATGAGAGGGTGACAGGGAGGGGCAGAGAGTGGATGAGGACAGGGAGAAGGTGAGAAGAATGAGAGGGTGACAGGGAGGGGCAGAGAGTGGATGAGGACAGGGAGAAGGTGGGAAGAATGAGAGGGTGACAGGGAGGGGCAGAGAGTGGATGAGGACAGGGAGAAGGTGGGAAGAATGAGAGGGTGGTGACAGGGACGGGCAGAGAGTGGATGAGGACAGGGAGAAGGTGGGAAGAATGAGAGGGTGACAGGGAGGGGCAGAGAGTGGATGAGGACAGGGAGAAGGTGAGAAGAATGAGAGGGTGACAGGGAGGGGCAGAGAGTGGATGAGGACAGGGAGAAGGTGGGAAGAATGAGAGGGTGGTGATAGGGAGGGGCAGAGAGTGGATGAGGACAGGGAGAAGGTGGGAAGAATGAGGGTGGCAGGGAGGGGCAGAGAGTGAATGAGGACAGGGAGAAGGTGGGAAGAATGAGAGGGTGACAGGGAAGGGCAGAGAGTGGATGAGGACAGTGAGAAGGTGGGAAGAATGAGAGGGTGACAGGGAGGGGCAGAGAGTGTATGAGGACAGGGAGAAGGTGGGAAGAATGAGAGGGTGGTGACAGGGAGGGGCAGAGAGTGGATGAGGACAGGGAGAAGGTGGGAAGAATGAGAGGGTGACAGGGAGGGGCAGAGAGTGGATGAGGACAGGGAGAAGGTGGGAAGAATGAGAGGGTGACGGAGGGGCAGAGAGTGGATGAGGACAGGGAGAAGGTGGGAAGAATGAGAGGGTGACGGAGGGGCAGAGAGTGGATGAGGACAGGGAGAAGGTGGGAAGAATGAGAGGGTGACAGGGAGGGGCAGAGAGTGGATGAGGACAGGGAGAAGGTGGGAAGAATGAGAGGGTGACAGGGAGGGGCAGAGAGTGGATGAGGACAGGGAGAAGGTGGGAAGAATGAGAGGGTGACAGGGAGGGGCAGAGAGTGGATGAGGATAGTGAGAAGGTGGGAAGAATGAGAGGGTGACAGGGAGGGGCAGAGAGTGGATGAGGACAGGGAGAAGTTGTAAGAATGAGAGGGTGACAGGGAGGGGCAGAGAGTGGATGAGGACAGGGAGAAGGTGGGAAGAATGAGAGGGTGACAGGGAGGGGCAGAGAGTGGATGAGGACAGGGAGAAGGTGGGAAGAATGAGAGGGTGACAGGGAGGGGCAGAGAGTGGATGAGGACAGGGAGAAGGTGGGAAGAATGAGAGGGTGACAGGGAGGGGCAGAGAGTGGATGAGGACAGGGAGAAGGTGGGAAGAATGAGAGGGTGATAGGGAGGGGCAGAGAGTGGATGAGGACAGGGAGAAGGTGGGAAGAATGAGAGGGTGGTGACAGGGAGGGGCAGAGTGTGGATGAGGACAGGGAGAAGGTGGGAAGAATGAGAGGGTGACGGAGGGGCAGAGAGTGGATGAGGACAGGGAGAAGGTGGGAAGAATGAGAGGGTGACAGGGAGGGGCAGAGAGTGGATGAGGACAGGGAGAAGGTGGGAAGAATGAGAGGGTGGTGACAGGGAGGGGCAGAGAGTGGATGAGGACAGGGAGAAGGTGGGAAGAATGAGAGGGTGACAGGGAGGGGCAGAGAGTGGATGAGGACAGGGAGAAGGTGAGAAGAATGAGAGGGTGACAGGGAGGGGCAGAGAGTGGATGAGGACAGGGAGAAGGTGGGAAGAATGAGAGGGTGACAGGGAGGGGCAGAGAGTGGATGAGGACAGGGAGAAGGTGGGAAGAATGAGAGGGTGGTGACAGGGACGGGCAGAGAGTGGATGAGGACAGGGAGAAGGTGGGAAGAATGAGAGGGTGACAGGGAGGGGCAGAGAGTGGATGAGGACAGGGAGAAGGTGAGAAGAATGAGAGGGTGACAGGGAGGGGCAGAGAGTGGATGAGGACAGGGAGAAGGTGGGAAGAATGAGAGGGTGGTGATAGGGAGGGGCAGAGAGTGGATGAGGACAGGGAGAAGGTGGGAAGAATGAGGGGGTGACAGGGAAGGGCAGAGAGTGGATGAGGACAGTGAGAAGGTGGGAAGAATGAGAGGGTGACAGGGAGGGGCAGAGAGTGGATGAGGACAGGGAGAAGGTGGGAAGAATGAGAGGGTGGTGACAGGGAGGGGCAGAGAGTGGATGAGGACAGGGAGAAGGTGGGAAGAATGAGAGGGTGACAGGGAGGGGCAGAGAGTGGATGAGGACAGGGAGAAGGTGGGAAGAATGAGAGTGTGACAGGGAGGGGCAGAGAGTGGATGAGGACAGGGAGAAGGTGGGAAGAATGAGAGGGTGTCAGGGAGGGGCAGAGAGTGGATGAGGACAGGGAGAAGGTGGGAAGAATGAGAGGGTGACAGGGAGGGGCAGAGAGTGGATGAGGACAGGGAGAAGGTGAGAAGAATGAGAGGGTGACAGGGAAGGGCAGAGAGTGGATGAGGACAGGGAGAAGGTGGGAAGAATGAGAGGGTGACAGGGAGGGGCAGAGAGTGGATGAGGATAGGGAGAAGGTGGGAAGAATGAGAGGGTGACAGGGAGGGTCAGAGAGTGGATGAGGACAGGGAGAAGGTGGGAAGAATGAGAGGGTGACAGGGAGGGGCAGAGAGTGGATGAGGACAGGGAGAAGGTGGGAAGAATGAGAGGGTGGTGACAGGGAGGGGCAGAGAGTGGATGAGGACAGGGAGAAGGTGGGAACAATGAGAGGGTGACAGGGAGGGGCAGAGAGTGGATGAGGATAGGGAGAAGGTGGGAAGAATGAGAGGGTGACAGGGAGGGTCAGAGAGTGGATGAGGACAGGGAGAAGGTGGGAAGAATGAGAGGCTGACAGGGAGGGGCAGAGAGTGGATGAGGACAGGGAGAAGGTGGGAAGAATGAGAGGGTGGTGACAGGGAAGGGCAGAGAGTGGATGAGGACAGGGAGAAGGTGGAAAGAATGAGAGGGTGACAGGGAGGGGCAGAGAGTGGATGAGGACAGGGAGAAGTTGAGAAGAATGAGAGGGTGACAGGGAGGGGCAGAGAGTGGATGAGGATAGGGAGAAGGTGGGAAGAATGAGAGGGTGACAGGGAGGGGCAGAGAATGGATGAGGACAGGGAGAAGGTGGGAAGAATGAGAGGCTGACAGGGAGGGGCAGAGAGTGGATGAGGACAGGGAGAAGGTGGGAAGAATGAGAGGGTGGTGACAGGGAAGGGCAGAGAGTGGATGAGGACAGGGAGAAGGTGGGAAGAATGAGAGGGTGACAGGGAGGGGCAGAGAGTGGATGAGGATAGGGAGAAGGTGGGAAGAATGAGAGGGTGGTGACAGGGAGGGGCAGAGAGTGGATGAGGACAGGGAGAATGTGGGAAGAATCAGAGGGTGGCAGGGAGGGGCAGAGAGTGGATGAGGACAGGGAGAAGGTGGGAAGAATGAGAGGGTGACAGGGAGGGGCAGAGAGTGGATGAGGACAGGGAGAAGGTGGGAAGAATGAGAGGGTGGTGACAGGGAGGGGCAGAGAGTGGATGAGGACAGGGAGAAGGTGGGAAGAATGAGAGGGTGGCAGGGAGGGGCAGAGAGTGGATGAGGACAGGGAGAAGGTGGGAAGAATGAGAGGGTGGTGACAGGGACGGGCAGAGAGTGGATGAGGACAGGGAGAAGGTGGGAAGAATGAGAGGGTGACAGGGAGGGGCAGAGAGTGGATGAGGACAGGGAGAAGGTGGGAAGAATGAGAGGGTGACAGGGAGGGGCAGAGAGTGGATGAGGACAGGGAGAAGGTGGGAAGAATGAGAGGGTGACAGAGAGGGGCAGAGAGTGGATGAGGACAGGGAGAAGGTGGGAAGAATGAGAGGGTGGTGACAGGGAGGGGCAGAGAGTGGATGAGGACAGGGAGAAGGTGGGAAGAATGAGAGGGTGGTGACAGGGAGGGGCAGAGAGTGGATGAGGACAGGGAGAAGGTGGGAAGAATGAGAGGGTGACAGGGAGGGGCAGAGAGTGGATGAGGACAGGGAGAAGGTGGGAAGAATGAGAGGGTGACAGGGAGGGGCAGAGAGTGGATGAGGACAGGGAGAAGGTGGGAGGAATGAGAGGGTGACAGGGAGGGGCAGAGAGTGGATGAGGACAGGGAGAAGGTGGGAAGAATGAGAGGGTGACAGGGAGGGGCAGAGAGTGGATGAGGACAGGGAGAAGGTGGGAAGAATGAGAGGGTGACAGGGAGGGGCAGAGAGTGGATGAGGACAGGGAGAAGGTGAGAAGAATGAGAGGGTGACAGGGAGGGGCAGAGAGTGGATGAGGACAGGGAGAAGGTGGGAAGAATGAGAGGGTGACAGGGAGGGGCAGAGAGTGGATGAGGACAGGGAGAAGGTGGGAAGAATGAGAGGGTGACAGGGAGGGGCAGAGAGTGGATGAGGACAGGGAGAAGGTGGGAAGAATGAGAGGGTGACAGGGAGGGGCAGAGAGTGGATGAGGACAGGGAGAAGGTGGGAAGAATGAGAGGGTGGTGACAGGGAGGGGCAGAGAGTGGATGAGGACAGGGAGAAGGTGGGAAGAATGAGAGGGTGACAGGGAGGGGCAGAGAGTGGATGAGGACAGGGAGAAGGTGAGAAGAATGAGAGGGTGACAGAGAGGGGCAGAGAGTGGATGAGGACAGGGAGAAGGTGGGAAGAATGAGAGGGTGGTGACAGGGAGGGGCAGAGTGTGGATGAGGACAGGGAGAAGGTGGGAAGAATGAGAGGGTGACGGGGGGGCAGAGAGTGGATGAGGACAGGGAGAAGGTGGGAAGAATGAGAGGGTGACAGGGAGGGGCAGAGAGTGGATGAGGACAGGGAGAAGGTGGGAAGAATGAGAGGGTGGTGACAGGGAGGGGCAGAGAGTGGATGAAGACAGGGAGAAGGTGGGAAGAATGAGAGGGTGACAGGGAGGGGCAGAGAGTGGATGAGGACAGGGAGAAGGTGAGAAGAATGAGAGGGTGACAGGGAGGGGCAGAGAGTGGATGAGGACAGGGAGAAGGTGGGAAGAATGAGAGGGTGACAGGGAGGGGCAGAGAGTAGGTGAGGACAGGGAGAAGGTGGGAAGAATGAGAGGGTGACAGGGAGGGGCAGAGAGTGGATGAGGACAGGGAGAAGGTGGGAAGAATGAGAGGGTGACAGGGAGGGGCAGAGAGTGGATGAGGACAGGGAGAAGGTGGGAAGAATGAGAGGGTGACAGGGAGGGGCAGAGAGTGGATGAGGACAGGGAGAAGGTGAGAAGAATGAGAGGGTGACAGGGAGGGGCAGAGTGTGGATGAGGACAGGGAGAAGGTGGGAAGAATGAGAGGGTGACGGAGGGGCAGAGAGTGGATGAGGACAGGGAGAAGGTGGGAAGAATGAGAGGGTGACAGGGAGGGGCAGAGAGTGGATGAGGACAGGGAGAAGGTGGGAAGAATGAGAGGGTGGTGACAGGGAGGGGCAGAGAGTGGATGAGGACAGGGAGAAGGTGGGAAGAATGAGAGGGTGACAGGGAGGGGCAGAGAGTGGATGAGGACAGGGAGAAGGTGAGAAGAATGAGAGGGTGACAGGGAGGGGCAGAGAGTGGATGAGGACAGGGAGAAGGTGGGAAGAATGAGAGGGTGACAGGGAGGGGCAGAGAGTGGATGAGGACAGGGAGAAGGTGGGAAGAATGAGAGGGTGACAGGGAGGGGCAGAGAGTGGATGAGGACAGGGAGAAGGTGGGAAGAATGAGAGGGTGACAGGGAGGGGCAGAGAGTGGATGAGGACAGGGAGAAGGTGGGAAGAATGAGAGGGTGGTGATAGGGAGGGTCAGAGAGTGGATGAGGACAGGGAGAAGGTGGGAAGAATGAGAGGGTGGTGATAGGGAGGGTCAGAGAGTGGATGAGGACAGGGAGAAGGTGAGAAGAATGAGAGGGTGACAGGGAGGGGCAGAGAGTGGATGAGGACAGGGAGAAGGTGGGAAGAATGAGAGGGTGACAGGGAGGGGCAGAGAGTGGATGAGGACAGGGAGAAGGTGAGAAGAATGAGAGGGTGACAGGGAGGGGCAGAGAGTGGATGACAGGGAGAAGGTGGGAAGAATGAGAGGGTGACAGGGAGGGGCAGAGAGTGGATGAGGATGGAGAAGGTGAGAAGAATGAGAGGGTGACAGGGAGGGGCAGAGAGTGGATGAGGATAGGGAGAAGGTGGGAAGAATGAGAGGGTGACAGGGAGGGGCAGAGAATGGATGAGGACAGGGAGAAGGTGGGAAGAATGAGAGGCTGACAGGGAGGGGCAGAGAGTGGATGAGGACAGGGAGAAGGTGGGAAGAATGAGAGGGTAGTGACAGGGAAGGGCAGAGAGTGGATGAGGACAGGGAGAAGGTGGGAAGAATGAGAGGGTGACAGGGAGGGGCAGAGAGTGGATGAGGACAGGGAGAAGGTGGGAAGAATGAGAGGGTGACAGGGAGGGGCAGAGAGTGGATGAGGACAGGGAGAAGGTGGGAAGAATGAGAGGGTGGTGACAGGGAGGGGCAGAGAGTGGATGAGGACAGGGAGAAGGTGGGAAGAATGAGAGGGTGACAGGGAGGGGCAGAGAGTGGATGAGGACAGGGAGAAGGTGGGAAGAATGAGAGGGTGATAGGGAGGGGCAGAGAGTGGATGAGGACAGGGAGAAGGTGGGAAGAATGAGAGGGTGACAGGGAGGGGCAGAGAGTGGATGAGGACAGAGAGAAGGTGGGAAGAATGAGAGGGTGACAGGGAGGGGCAGAGAGTGGATGAGGACAGGGAGAAGGTGGGAAGAATGAGAGGGTGACAGTGAGGGGCAGAGAGTGGATGAGGACAGGGAGAAGGTGAGAAGAATGAGAGGGTGACAGAGAGGGGCAGAGAGTGGATGAGGACAGGGAGAAGGTGGGAAGAATGAGAGGGTGACAGGGAGGGGCAGAGAATGGATGAGGACAGGGAGAAGGTGGGAAGAATGAGAGGGTGACAGGGAGGGGCAGAGAGTGGATGAGGACAGGGAGAAGGTGGGAAGAATGAGAGGGTCATAGGGAGGGGCAGAGAGTGGATGAGGACAGGGAGAAGGTGGGAAGAATGAGAGGGTGACAGGGAGGGGCAGAGAGTGGATGAGGACAGGGAGAAGGTGGGAAGAATGAGAGGGTGACAGGGAGGGGCAGAGAGTGGATGAGGACAGGGAGAAGGTGGGAAGAATGAGAGGGTGACAGGGAGGGGCAGAGAGTGGATGAGGACAGGGAGAAGGTGGGAAGAATGAGAGGGTGATAGGGAGGGGCAGAGAGTGGATGAGGACAGGGAGAAGGTGGGAAGAATGAGAGGGTGACAGGGAGGGGCAGAGAGTGGATGAGGACAGGGAGAAGGTGGGAAGAATGAGAGGGTGACAGGGAGGGGCAGAGAGTGGATGAGGACAGGGAGAAGGTGGGAAGAATGAGAGGGTGACAGGGAGGGGCAGAGAGTGGATGAGGACAGGGAGAAGGTGGGAAGAATGAGAGGGTGGTGACAGGGAGGGGCAGAGAGTGGATGAGGACAGGGAGAAGGTGGGAAGAATGAGAGGGTGGTGACAGGGAGGGGCAGAGAGTGGATGAGGACAGGGAGAAGGTGGGAAGAATGAGAGGGTGACAGGGAGGGGCAGAGAGTGGATGAGGACAGGGAGAAGGTGGGAAGAATGAGAGGGTGACAGGGAGGGGCAGAGAGTGGATGAGGATAGTGAGAAGGTGGGAAGAATGAGAGGGTGACAGGGAGGGGCAGAGAGTGGATGAGGACAGGGAGAAGTTGTAAGAATGAGAGGGTGACAGGGAGGGGCAGAGAGTGGATGAGGACAGGGAGAAGGTGGGAAGAATGAGAGGGTGGTGACAGGGAGGGGCAGAGAGTGGATGAGGACAGGGAGAAGGTGGGAAGAATGAGAGGGTGACGGAGGGGCAGAGAGTGGATGAGGACAGGGAGAAGGTGGGAAGAATGAGAGGGTGACGGAGGGGCAGAGAGTGGATGAGGACAGGGAGAAGGTGGGAAGAATGAGAGGGTGACAGGGAGGGGCAGAGAGTGGATGAGGACAGGGAGAAGGTGGGAAGAATGAGAGGGTGACAGGGAGGGGCAGAGAGTGGATGAGGACAGGGAGAAGGTGGGAAGAATGAGAGGGTGACAGGGAGGGGCAGAGAGTGGATGAGGATAGTGAGAAGGTGGGAAGAATGAGAGGTTGACAGGGAGGGGCAGAGAGTGGATGAGGACAGGGAGAAGTTGTAAGAATGAGAGGGTGACAGGGAGGGGCAGAGAGTGGATGAGGACAGGGAGAAGGTGGGAAGAATGAGAGGGTGACAGGGAGCGGCAGAGAGTGGATGAGGACAGGGAGAACGTGGGAAGAATGAGAGGGTGGTGACAGGGAGGGGCAGAGAGTGGATGAGGACAGGGAGAAGGTGGGAAGAATGAGAGGGTGGTGACAGGGAGGGGCAGAGTGTGGATGAGGACAGGGAGAAGGAGGGAAGAATGAGAGGGTGACGGAGGGGCAGAGAGTGGATGAGGACAGGGAGAAGGTGGGAAGAATGAGAGGGTGACAGGGAGGGGCAGAGAGTGGATGAGGACAGGGAGAAGGTGGGAAGAATGAGAGGGTGGTGACAGGGAGGGGCAGAGAGTGGATGAGGACAGGGAGAAGGTGGGAAGAATGAGAGGGTGACAGGGAGGGGCAGAGAGTGGATGAGGACAGGGAGAAGGTGAGAAGAATGAGAGGGTGACAGGGAGGGGCAGAGAGTGGATGAGGACAGGGAGAAGGTGGGAAGAATGAGAGGGTGACAGGGAGGGGCAGAGAGTGGATGAGGACAGGGAGAAGGTGGGAAGAATGAGAGGGTGGTGACAGGGACGGGCAGAGAGTGGATGAGGACAGGGAGAAGGTGGGAAGAATGAGAGGGTGACAGGGAGGGGCAGAGAGTGGATGAGGACAGGGAGAAGGTGAGAAGAATGAGAGGGTGACAGGGAGGGGCAGAGAGTGGATGAGGACAGGGAGAAGGTGGGAAGAATGAGAGGGTGGTGATAGGGAGGGGCAGAGAGTGGATGAGGACAGGGAGAAGGTGGGAAGAATGAGGGTGGCAGGGAGGGGCAGAGAGTGAATGAGGACAGGGAGAAGGTGGGAAGAATGAGAGGGTGACAGGGAAGGGCAGAGAGTGGATGAGGACAGTGAGAAGGTGGGAAGAATGAGAGGGTGACAGGGAGGGGCAGAGAGTGTATGAGGACAGGGAGAAGGTGGGAAGAATGAGAGGGTGGTGACAGGGAGGGGCAGAGAGTGGATGAGGACAGGGAGAAGGTGGGAAGAATGAGAGGGTGACAGGGAGGGGCAGAGAGTGGATGAGGACAGGGAGAAGGTGGGAAGAATGAGAGGGTGACGGAGGGGCAGAGAGTGGATGAGGACAGGGAGAAGGTGGGAAGAATGAGAGGGTGACGGAGGGGCAGAGAGTGGATGAGGACAGGGAGAAGGTGGGAAGAATGAGAGGGTGACAGGGAGGGGCAGAGAGTGGATGAGGACAGGGAGAAGGTGGGAAGAATGAGAGGGTGACAGGGAGGGGCAGAGAGTGGATGAGGACAGGGAGAAGGTGGGAAGAATGAGAGGGTGACAGGGAGGGGCAGAGAGTGGATGAGGATAGTGAGAAGGTGGGAAGAATGAGAGGGTGACAGGGAGGGGCAGAGAGTGGATGAGGACAGGGAGAAGTTGTAAGAATGAGAGGGTGACAGGGAGGGGCAGAGAGTGGATGAGGACAGGGAGAAGGTGGGAAGAATGAGAGGGTGACAGGGAGGGGCAGAGAGTGGATGAGGACAGGGAGAAGGTGGGAAGAATGAGAGGGTGACAGGGAGGGGCAGAGAGTGGATGAGGACAGGGAGAAGGTGGGAAGAATGAGAGGGTGACAGGGAGGGGCAGAGAGTGGATGAGGACAGGGAGAAGGTGGGAAGAATGAGAGGGTGATAGGGAGGGGCAGAGAGTGGATGAGGACAGGGAGAAGGTGGGAAGAATGAGAGGGTGGTGACAGGGAGGGGCAGAGTGTGGATGAGGACAGGGAGAAGGTGGGAAGAATGAGAGGGTGACGGAGGGGCAGAGAGTGGATGAGGACAGGGAGAAGGTGGGAAGAATGAGAGGGTGACAGGGAGGGGCAGAGAGTGGATGAGGACAGGGAGAAGGTGGGAAGAATGAGAGGGTGGTGACAGGGAGGGGCAGAGAGTGGATGAGGACAGGGAGAAGGTGGGAAGAATGAGAGGGTGACAGGGAGGGGCAGAGAGTGGATGAGGACAGGGAGAAGGTGAGAAGAATGAGAGGGTGACAGGGAGGGGCAGAGAGTGGATGAGGACAGGGAGAAGGTGGGAAGAATGAGAGGGTGACAGGGAGGGGCAGAGAGTGGATGAGGACAGGGAGAAGGTGGGAAGAATGAGAGGGTGGTGACAGGGACGGGCAGAGAGTGGATGAGGACAGGGAGAAGGTGGGAAGAATGAGAGGGTGACAGGGAGGGGCAGAGAGTGGATGAGGACAGGGAGAAGGTGAGAAGAATGAGAGGGTGACAGGGAGGGGCAGAGAGTGGATGAGGACAGGGAGAAGGTGGGAAGAATGAGAGGGTGGTGATAGGGAGGGGCAGAGAGTGGATGAGGACAGGGAGAAGGTGGGAAGAATGAGGGGGTGACAGGGAAGGGCAGAGAGTGGATGAGGACAGTGAGAAGGTGGGAAGAATGAGAGGGTGACAGGGAGGGGCAGAGAGTGGATGAGGACAGGGAGAAGGTGGGAAGAATGAGAGGGTGGTGACAGGGAGGGGCAGAGAGTGGATGAGGACAGGGAGAAGGTGGGAAGAATGAGAGGGTGACAGGGAGGGGCAGAGAGTGGATGAGGACAGGGAGAAGGTGGGAAGAATGAGAGTGTGACAGGGAGGGGCAGAGAGTGGATGAGGACAGGGAGAAGGTGGGAAGAATGAGAGGGTGTCAGGGAGGGGCAGAGAGTGGATGAGGACAGGGAGAAGGTGGGAAGAATGAGAGGGTGACAGGGAGGGGCAGAGAGTGGATGAGGACAGGGAGAAGGTGAGAAGAATGAGAGGGTGACAGGGAAGGGCAGAGAGTGGATGAGGACAGGGAGAAGGTGGGAAGAATGAGAGGGTGACAGGGAGGGGCAGAGAGTGGATGAGGATAGGGAGAAGGTGGGAAGAATGAGAGGGTGACAGGGAGGGTCAGAGAGTGGATGAGGACAGGGAGAAGGTGGGAAGAATGAGAGGGTGACAGGGAGGGGCAGAGAGTGGATGAGGACAGGGAGAAGGTGGGAAGAATGAGAGGGTGGTGACAGGGAGGGGCAGAGAGTGGATGAGGACAGGGAGAAGGTGGGAACAATGAGAGGGTGACAGGGAGGGGCAGAGAGTGGATGAGGATAGGGAGAAGGTGGGAAGAATGAGAGGGTGACAGGGAGGGTCAGAGAGTGGATGAGGACAGGGAGAAGGTGGGAAGAATGAGAGGCTGACAGGGAGGGGCAGAGAGTGGATGAGGACAGGGAGAAGGTGGGAAGAATGAGAGGGTGGTGACAGGGAAGGGCAGAGAGTGGATGAGGACAGGGAGAAGGTGGAAAGAATGAGAGGGTGACAGGGAGGGGCAGAGAGTGGATGAGGACAGGGAGAAGTTGAGAAGAATGAGAGGGTGACAGGGAGGGGCAGAGAGTGGATGAGGATAGGGAGAAGGTGGGAAGAATGAGAGGGTGACAGGGAGGGGCAGAGAATGGATGAGGACAGGGAGAAGGTGGGAAGAATGAGAGGCTGACAGGGAGGGGCAGAGAGTGGATGAGGACAGGGAGAAGGTGGGAAGAATGAGAGGGTGGTGACAGGGAAGGGCAGAGAGTGGATGAGGACAGGGAGAAGGTGGGAAGAATGAGAGGGTGACAGGGAGGGGCAGAGAGTGGATGAGGATAGGGAGAAGGTGGGAAGAATGAGAGGGTGGTGACAGGGAGGGGCAGAGAGTGGATGAGGACAGGGAGAATGTGGGAAGAATCAGAGGGTGGCAGGGAGGGGCAGAGAGTGGATGAGGACAGGGAGAAGGTGGGAAGAATGAGAGGGTGACAGGGAGGGGCAGAGAGTGGATGAGGACAGGGAGAAGGTGGGAAGAATGAGAGGGTGGTGACAGGGAGGGGCAGAGAGTGGATGAGGACAGGGAGAAGGTGGGAAGAATGAGAGGGTGGCAGGGAGGGGCAGAGAGTGGATGAGGACAGGGAGAAGGTGGGAAGAATGAGAGGGTGGTGACAGGGACGGGCAGAGAGTGGATGAGGACAGGGAGAAGGTGGGAAGAATGAGAGGGTGACAGGGAGGGGCAGAGAGTGGATGAGGACAGGGAGAAGGTGGGAAGAATGAGAGGGTGACAGGGAGGGGCAGAGAGTGGATGAGGACAGGGAGAAGGTGGGAAGAATGAGAGGGTGACAGAGAGGGGCAGAGAGTGGATGAGGACAGGGAGAAGGTGGGAAGAATGAGAGGGTGGTGACAGGGAGGGGCAGAGAGTGGATGAGGACAGGGAGAAGGTGGGAAGAATGAGAGGGTGGTGACAGGGAGGGGCAGAGAGTGGATGAGGACAGGGAGAAGGTGGGAAGAATGAGAGGGTGACAGGGAGGGGCAGAGAGTGGATGAGGACAGGGAGAAGGTGGGAAGAATGAGAGGGTGACAGGGAGGGGCAGAGAGTGGATGAGGACAGGGAGAAGGTGGGAGGAATGAGAGGGTGACAGGGAGGGGCAGAGAGTGGATGAGGACAGGGAGAAGGTGGGAAGAATGAGAGGGTGACAGGGAGGGGCAGAGAGTGGATGAGGACAGGGAGAAGGTGGGAAGAATGAGAGGGTGACAGGGAGGGGCAGAGAGTGGATGAGGACAGGGAGAAGGTGAGAAGAATGAGAGGGTGACAGGGAGGGGCAGAGAGTGGATGAGGACAGGGAGAAGGTGGGAAGAATGAGAGGGTGACAGGGAGGGGCAGAGAGTGGATGAGGACAGGGAGAAGGTGGGAAGAATGAGAGGGTGACAGGGAGGGGCAGAGAGTGGATGAGGACAGGGAGAAGGTGGGAAGAATGAGAGGGTGATAGGGAGGGGCAGAGAGTGGATGAGGACAGGGAGAAGGTGGGAAGAATGAGAGGGTGGTGACAGGGAGGGGCAGAGTGTGGATGAGGACAGGGAGAAGGTGGGAAGAATGAGAGGGTGACGGGGGGGCAGAGAGTGGATGAGGACAGGGAGAAGGTGGGAAGAATGAGAGGGTGACAGGGAGGGGCAGAGAGTGGATGAGGACAGGGAGAAGGTGGGAAGAATGAGAGGGTGGTGACAGGGAGGGGCAGAGAGTGGATGAAGACAGGGAGAAGGTGGGAAGAATGAGAGGGTGACAGGGAGGGGCAGAGAGTGGATGAGGACAGGGAGAAGGTGAGAAGAATGAGAGGGTGACAGGGAGGGGCAGAGAGTGGATGAGGACAGGGAGAAGGTGGGAAGAATGAGAGGGTGACAGGGAGGGGCAGAGAGTAGGTGAGGACAGGGAGAAGGTGGGAAGAATGAGAGGGTGACAGGGAGGGGCAGAGAGTGGATGAGGACAGGGAGAAGGTGGGAAGAATGAGAGGGTGACAGGGAGGGGCAGAGAGTGGATGAGGACAGGGAGAAGGTGGGAAGAATGAGAGGGTGACAGGGAGGGGCAGAGAGTGGATGAGGACAGGGAGAAGGTGAGAAGAATGAGAGGGTGACAGGGAGGGGCAGAGTGTGGATGAGGACAGGGAGAAGGTGGGAAGAATGAGAGGGTGACGGAGGGGCAGAGAGTGGATGAGGACAGGGAGAAGGTGGGAAGAATGAGAGGGTGACAGGGAGGGGCAGAGAGTGGATGAGGACAGGGAGAAGGTGGGAAGAATGAGAGGGTGGTGACAGGGAGGGGCAGAGAGTGGATGAGGACAGGGAGAAGGTGGGAAGAATGAGAGGGTGACAGGGAGGGGCAGAGAGTGGATGAGGACAGGGAGAAGGTGAGAAGAATGAGAGGGTGACAGGGAGGGGCAGAGAGTGGATGAGGACAGGGAGAAGGTGGGAAGAATGAGAGGGTGACAGGGAGGGGCAGAGAGTGGATGAGGACAGGGAGAAGGTGGGAAGAATGAGAGGGTGACAGGGAGGGGCAGAGAGTGGATGAGGACAGGGAGAAGGTGGGAAGAATGAGAGGGTGACAGGGAGGGGCAGAGAGTGGATGAGGACAGGGAGAAGGTGGGAAGAATGAGAGGGTGGTGATAGGGAGGGTCAGAGAGTGGATGAGGACAGGGAGAAGGTGGGAAGAATGAGAGGGTGGTGATAGGGAGGGTCAGAGAGTGGATGAGGACAGGGAGAAGGTGAGAAGAATGAGAGGGTGACAGGGAGGGGCAGAGAGTGGATGAGGACAGGGAGAAGGTGGGAAGAATGAGAGGGTGACAGGGAGGGGCAGAGAGTGGATGAGGACAGGGAGAAGGTGAGAAGAATGAGAGGGTGACAGGGAGGGGCAGAGAGTGGATGACAGGGAGAAGGTGGGAAGAATGAGAGGGTGACAGGGAGGGGCAGAGAGTGGATGAGGATGGAGAAGGTGAGAAGAATGAGAGGGTGACAGGGAGGGGCAGAGAGTGGATGAGGATAGGGAGAAGGTGGGAAGAATGAGAGGGTGACAGGGAGGGGCAGAGAATGGATGAGGACAGGGAGAAGGTGGGAAGAATGAGAGGCTGACAGGGAGGGGCAGAGAGTGGATGAGGACAGGGAGAAGGTGGGAAGAATGAGAGGGTAGTGACAGGGAAGGGCAGAGAGTGGATGAGGACAGGGAGAAGGTGGGAAGAATGAGAGGGTGACAGGGAGGGGCAGAGAGTGGATGAGGACAGGGAGAAGGTGGGAAGAATGAGAGGGTGACAGGGAGGGGCAGAGAGTGGATGAGGACAGGGAGAAGGTGGGAAGAATGAGAGGGTGGTGACAGGGAGGGGCAGAGAGTGGATGAGGACAGGGAGAAGGTGGGAAGAATCAGAGGGTGACAGGGAGGGGCAGAGAGTGGATGAGGACAGGGAGAAGGTGGGAAGAATGAGAGGGTGACAGGGAGGGGCAGAGAGTGGATGAGGACAGGGAGAAGGTGGGAAGAATGAGAGGGTGGTGACAGGGAGGGGCAGAGAGTGGATGAGGACAGGGAGAAGGTGGGAAGAATGAGAGGGTGACAGGGAGGGGCAGAGAGTGGATGAGGACAGGGAGAAGGTGGGAAGAATGAGAGGGTGGTGATAGGGAGGGGCAGAGAGTGGATGAGGACAGGGAGAAGGTGGGAAGAATGAGAGGGTGGTGACAGGGAGGGGCAGAGAGTGGATGAGGACAGGGAGAAGGTGGGAAGAATCAGAGGGTGGCAGGGAGGGGCAGAGAGTGGATGAGGACAGGGAGAAGGTGGGAAGAATGAGAGGGTGACAGGGAGGGGCAGAGAGTGGATGAGGACAGAGAGAAGGTGGGAAGAATGAGAGGGTGACAGGGAGGGGCAGAGAGTGGATGAGGACAGGGAGAAGGTGGGAAGAATGAGAGGGTGGTGACAGGGAGGGGCAGAGAGTGGATGAGGACAGGGAGAAGGTGGGAAGAATGAGAGGGTGACAGGGAGGGGCAGAGTGTGGATGAGGACAGGGAGAAGGTGGGAAGAATGAGAGGGTGACAGGGAGGGGCAGAGAGTGGATGAGGACAGGGAGAAGGTGGGAAGAATGAGAGGGTGACAGGGAGGGGCAGAGAGTGGATGAGGACAGGGAGAAGATGGGAAGAATGAGAGGGTGACAGGGAGGGGCAGAGAGTGGATGAGGACAGGGAGAAGGTGGGAAGAATGAGAGGGTGGTGACAGGGACGGGCAGAGAGTGGATGAGGACAGGGAGAATGTGGGAAGAATGAGAGGGTGACAGGGAGGGGCAGAGAGTGGATGAGGACAGGGAGAAGGTGGGAAGAATGAGAGGGTGACAGGGAGGGGCAGAGTGTGGATGAGGACAGGGAGAAGGTGGGAAGAATGAGAGGGTGACAGGGAGGGGCAGAGAGTGGATGAGGACAGGGAGAAGGTGGGAAGAATGAGAGGGTGACAGGGAGGGGCAGAGAGTGGATGAGGACAGGGAGAAGGTGGGAAGAATGAGAGGGTGACAGGGAGGGGCAGAGAGTGGATGAGGACAGGGAGAAGGTGAGAAGAATGAGAGGGTGACAGGGAGGGGCAGAGAGTGGATGAGGACGGAGAAGGTGGGAAGAATGAGAGGGTGGTGATAGGGAGGGGCAGAGAGTGGATGAGGACAGGGAGAAGGTGGGAAGAATGAGAGGGTGATGACAGGGAGGGGCAGAGAGTGGATGAGGACAGGGAGAAGGTGGGAAGAATGAGAGGGTGACAGGGAGGGGCAGAGAGTGGATGAGGACAGGGAGAAGGTGGGAAGATTGAGAGGGTGGTGACAGGGAGGGGCAGAGAGTGGATGAGGACAGGGAGAAGGTGGGAAGAATGAGAGGGTGACAGGGAGGGGCAGAGAGTGGATGAGGACAGGGAGAAGGTGGGAAGAATGAGAGGGTGGTGACAGGGTGGGGCAGAGAGTGGATGAGGACAGGGAGAAGGTGGGAAGAATGAGAGGGTGACAGGGAGGGGCAGAGAGTGGATGAGGACAGGGAGAAGGTGGGAAGAATGAGAGGGTGGTGACAGGGTGGGGCAGAGAGTGGATGAGGACAGGGAGAAGGTGGGAAGAATGAGAGGGTGACAGGGAGGGGCAGAGAGTGGATGAGGACAGGGAGAAGGTGGGAAGAATGAGAGGGTGACAGGGAGGGGCAGAGAGTGGATGAGGACAGGGAGAAGGTGAGAAGAATGAGAGGGTGACAGGGAGGGGCAGAGAGTGGATGAGGTCAGGGAGAAGGTGGGAAGAATGAGAGGGTGACAGGGAGGGGCAGAGAGTGGATGAGGACAGGGAGAAGGTGGGAAGAATGAGAGGGTGACAGGGAGGGGCAGAGAGTGGATGAGGACAGGGAGAAGGTGGGAAGAATGAGAGGGTGGTGATAGGGAGGGGCAGAGAGTGGATGAGGACAGGGAGAAGGTGGGAAGAATGAGAGGGTGACAGGGAGGGGCAGAGAGTGGATGAGGACAGGGAGAAGGTGGGAAGAATGAGAGGGTGACAGGGAGGGGCAGAGAGTTAATGAGGACAGGGAGAAGGTGGAAAGAATGAGAGGGTGGTGACAGGGAGGGGCAGAGAGTGGATGAGGACAGGGAGAAGGTGAGAAGAATGAGAGGGTGACAGGGAGGGGCAGAGAGTGGATGAGGACAGGGAGAAGGTGGGAAGAATGAGAGGGTGGTGATAGGGAGGGGCAGAGAGTGGATGAGGACAGGGAGAAGGTGGGAAGAATGAGAGGGTGGTGACAGGGAGGGGCAGAGAGTGGATGAGGACAGGGAGAAGGTGGGAAGAATGAGAGGGTGGTGACAGGGAAGGGCAGAGAGTGGATGAGGACAGGGAGAAGGTGGGAAGAATGAGAGGGTGACAGGGAGGGGCAGAGAGTGGATGAGGACAGGGAGAAGGTGGGAAGAATGAGAGGGTGACAGGGAGGGGCAGAGAGTGGATGAGGACGGAGAAGGTGGGAAGAATGAGAGGGTGGTGATAGGGAGGGGCAGAGAGTTGATGAGGACAGGGAGAAGGTGGGAAGAATGAGAGGGTGGTGACAGGGAGGGGCAGAGAGTGGATGAGGACAGAGAGAAGGTGGGAAGAATGAGAGGGTGACAGGGAGGGGCAGAGAGTGGATGAGGACAGGGAGAAGGTGGGAAGAATGAGAGGGTGGTGACAGGGAGGGGCAGAGAGTGGATGAGGACAGGGAGAAGGTGGGAAGTATGAGAGGGTGACAGGGAGGGGCAGAGAGTGGATGAGGACGGAGAAGGTGGGAAGAATGAGAGGGTGGTGATAGGGAGGGGCAGAGAGTGGATGAGGACAGGGAGAAGGTGGGAAGAATGAGAGGGTGGTGACAGGGAGGGGCAGAGAGTGGATGAGGACAGGGAGAAGGTGGGAAGAATGAGAGGGTGACAGGGAGGGGCAGAGAGTGGATGAGGACAGGGAGAAGGTGGGAAGAATGAGAGGGTGGTGACAGGGAGGGGCAGAGAGTGGATGAGGACAGGGAGAAGGTGGGAAGAATGAGAGGGTGACAGGGAGGGGCAGAGAGTGGATGAGGACAGGGAGAAGGTGGGAAGAATGAGAGGGTGACAGGGAGGGGCAGAGAGTGGATGAGGACAGGGAGAAGGTGGGAAGAATGAGAGGGTGGTGATAGGGAGGGGCAGAGAGTGGATGAGGACAGGGAGAAGGTGGGAAGAATGAGAGGGTGGTGACAGGGAGGGGCAGAGAGTGGATGAGGACAGGGAGAAGGTGGGAAGAATCAGAGGGTGGCAGGGAGGGGCAGAGAGTGGATGAGGACAGGGAGAAGGTGGGAAGAATGAGAGGGTGACAGGGAGGGGCAGAGAGTGGATGAGGACAGAGAGAAGGTGGGAAGAATGAGAGGGTGACAGGGAGGGGCAGAGAGTGGATGAGGACAGGGAGAAGGTGGGAAGAATGAGAGGGTGGTGACAGGGAGGGGCAGAGAGTGGATGAGGACAGGGAGAAGGTGGGAAGAATGAGAAGGTGGCAGGGAGGGGCAGAGAGTGGATGAGGATAGGGAGAAGGTGGGAAGAATGAGAGGGTGGTGACAGGGAGGGGCAGAGAGTGGATGAGGACAGGGAGAAGGTGGGAAGAATGAGAAGGTGGCAGGGAGGGGCAGAGAGTGGATGAGGATAGGGAGAAGGTGGGAAGAATGAGAGGGTGGTGACAGGGAGGGGCAGAGAGTGGATGAGGACAGGGAGAAGGTGGGAAGAATGAGAGGATGGCAGGGAGGGGCAGAGAGTGGATGAGGACAGGGAGAAGGTGGGAAGAATGAGAGGGTGGTGACAGGGACGGGCAGAGAGTGGATGAGGACAGGGAGAAGGTGGGAAGAATGAGAGGGTGACAGGGAGGGGCAGAGAGTGGATGAGGACAGGGAGAAGGTGGGAAGAATGAGAGGGTGACAGGGAGGGGCAGAGAGTGGATGAGGACAGGGAGAAGGTGGGAAGAATGAGAGGGTGACAGAGAGGGGCAGAGAGTGGATGAGGACAGGGAGAAGGTGGGAAGAATGAGAGGGTGGTGACAGGGAGGGGCAGAGAGTGGATGAGGACAGGGAGAAGGTGGGAAGAATGAGAGGGTGGTGACAGGGAGGGGCAGAGAGTGGATGAGGACAGGGAGAAGGTGAGAAGAATGAGAGGGTGACAGGGAGGGGCAGAGAGTGGATGAGGACAGGGAGAAGGTGGGAAGAATGAGAGGGTGACAGGGAGGGGCAGAGAGTGGATGAGGACAGGGAGAAGGTGGGAAGAATGAGAGGGTGACAGGGAGGGGCAGAGTGTGGATGAGGACAGGGAGAAGGTGGGAAGAATGAGAGGGTGACAGGGAGGGGCAGAGAGTGGATGAGGACAGGGAGAAGGTGGGAAGAATGAGAGGGTGACAGGGAGGGGCAGAGAGTGGATGAGGACAGGGAGAAGATGGGAAGAATGAGAGGGTGACAGGGAGGGGCAGAGAGTGGATGAGGACAGGGAGAAGGTGGGAAGAATGAGAGGGTGGTGACAGGGACGGGCAGAGAGTGGATGAGGACAGGGAGAAGGTGGGAAGAATGAGAGGGTGACAGGGAGGGGCAGAGAGTGGATGAGGACAGGGAGAAGGTGGGAAGAATGAGAGGGTGACAGGGAGGGGCAGAGTGTGGATGAGGACAGGGAGAAGGTGGGAAGAATGAGAGGGTGACAGGGAGGGGCAGAGAGTGGATGAGGACAGGGAGAAGGTGGGAAGAATGAGAGGGTGACAGGGAGGGGCAGAGAGTGGATGAGGACAGGGAGAAGGTGGGAAGAATGAGAGGGTGACAGGGAGGGGCAGGGAGTGGATGAGGACAGGGAGAAGGTGAGAAGAATGAGAGGGTGACAGGGAGGGGCAGAGAGTGGATGAGGACGGAGAAGGTGGGAAGAATGAGAGGGTGGTGATAGGGAGGGGCAGAGAGTGGATGAGGACAGGGAGAAGGTGGGAAGAATGAGAGGGTGATGACAGGGAGGGGCAGAGAGTGGATGAGGACAGGGAGAAGGTGGGAAGAATGAGAGGGTGACAGGGAGGGGCAGAGAGTGGATGAGGACAGGGAGAAGGTGGGAAGAATGAGAGGGTGGTGACAGGGAGGGGCAGAGAGTGGATGAGGACAGGGAGAAGGTGGGAAGAATGAGAGGGTGACAGGGAGGGGCAGAGAGTGGATGAGGACAGGGAGAAGGTGGGAAGAATGAGAGGGTGGTGACAGGGTGGGGCAGAGAGTGGATGAGGACAGGGAGAAGGTGGGAAGAATGAGAGGGTGACAGGGAGGGGCAGAGAGTGGATGAGGACAGGGAGAAGGTGGGAAGAATGAGAGGGTGGTGACAGGGTGGGGCAGAGAGTGGATGAGGACAGGGAGAAGGTGGGAAGAATGAGAGGGTGACAGGGAGGGGCAGAGAGTGGATGAGGACAGGGAGAAGGTGGGAAGAATGAGAGGGTGACAGGGAGGGGCAGAGAGTGGATGAGGACAGGGAGAAGGTGAGAAGAATGAGAGGGTGACAGGGAGGGGCAGAGAGTGGATGAGGTCAGGGAGAAGGTGGGAAGAATGAGAGGGTGACAGGGAGGGGCAGAGAGTGGATGAGGACAGGGAGAAGGTGGGAAGAATGAGAGGGTGACAGGGAGGGGCAGAGAGTGGATGAGGACAGGGAGAAGGTGGGAAGAATGAGAGGGTGGTGATAGGGAGGGGCAGAGAGTGGATGAGGACAGGGAGAAGGTGGGAAGAATGAGAGGGTGACAGGGAGGGGCAGAGAGTGGATGAGGACAGGGAGAAGGTGGGAAGAATGAGAGGGTGACAGGGAGGGGCAGAGAGTTAATGAGGACAGGGAGAAGGTGGAAAGAATGAGAGGGTGGTGACAGGGAGGGGCAGAGAGTGGATGAGGACAGGGAGAAGGTGAGAAGAATGAGAGGGTGACAGGGAGGGGCAGAGAGTGGATGAGGACAGGGAGAAGGTGGGAAGAATGAGAGGGTGGTGATAGGGAGGGGCAGAGAGTGGATGAGGACAGGGAGAAGGTGGGAAGAATGAGAGGGTGGTGACAGGGAGGGGCAGAGAGTGGATGAGGACAGGGAGAAGGTGGGAAGAATGAGAGGGTGGTGACAGGGAAGGGCAGAGAGTGGATGAGGACAGGGAGAAGGTGGGAAGAATGAGAGGGTGACAGGGAGGGGCAGAGAGTGGATGAGGACAGGGAGAAGGTGGGAAGAATGAGAGGGTGACAGGGAGGGGCAGAGAGTGGATGAGGACGGAGAAGGTGGGAAGAATGAGAGGGTGGTGATAGGGAGGGGCAGAGAGTTGATGAGGACAGGGAGAAGGTGGGAAGAATGAGAGGGTGGTGACAGGGAGGGGCAGAGAGTGGATGAGGACAGAGAGAAGGTGGGAAGAATGAGAGGGTGACAGGGAGGGGCAGAGAGTGGATGAGGACAGGGAGAAGGTGGGAAGAATGAGAGGGTGGTGACAGGGAGGGGCAGAGTGTGGATGAGGACAGGGAGAAGGTGGGAAGTATGAGAGGGTGACAGGGAGGGGCAGAGAGTGGATGAGGACGGAGAAGGTGGGAAGAATGAGAGGGTGGTGATAGGGAGGGGCAGAGAGTGGATGAGGACAGGGAGAAGGTGGGAAGAATGAGAGGGTGGTGACAGGGAGGGGCAGAGAGTGGATGAGGACAGGGAGAAGGTGGGAAGAATGAGAGGGTGACAGGGAGGGGCAGAGAGTGGATGAGGACAGGGAGAAGGTGGGAAGAATGAGAGGGTGGTGACAGGGAGGGGCAGAGAGTGGATGAGGACAGGGAGAAGGTGGGAAGTATGAGAGGGTGACAGGGAGGGGCAGAGAGTGGATGAGGACAGGGAGAAGGTGGGAAGAATGAGAGGGTGGTGACCGGGTGGGGCAGAGAGTGGATGAGGACAGGGAGAAGGTGGGAAGAATGAGAGGGTGACAGGGAGGGGCAGAGAGTGGATGAGGACAGGGAGAAGGTGGGATGAATGAGAGTGTGACAGGGAGGGTCAGAGAGTGGATGAGGACAGGGAGAAGGTGGGAAGAATGAGAGGGTGACAGGGAGGGGCAGAGAGTGGATGAGGACAGGGAGAAGGTGGGAAGAATGAGAGGGTGACAGGGAGGGGCAGAGAGTTGATGAGGACAGGGAGAAGGTGGGAAGAATGAGAGGGTGACAGGGAGGGGCAGAGAGTGGATGAGGACAGGGAGAAGGTGGGAAGAATGAGAGGGTGACAGGGAGGGGCAGAGAGTGGATGAGGACAGGGAGAAGGTGGGAAGAATGAGAGGGTGACAGGGAGGGGCAGAGAGTGGATGAGGATAGGGAGAAGGTGGGAGGAATGAGAGGGTGACAGGGAGGGGCAGAGAGTGGATGAGGACAGGGAGAAGGTGGGAAGAATGAGAGGGTGACAGGGAGGGGCAGAGAGTGGATGAGGACAGGGAGAAGGTGAGAAGAATGAGAGGGTGACAGGGAGGGGCAGAGAGTGGATGAGGACAGGGAGAAGGTGAGAAGAATGAGAGGGTGACAGGGAGGGGCAGAGAGTGGATGAGGACAGGGAGAAGGTGGGAGGAATGAGAGGGTGACAGGGAGGGGCAGAGAGTGGATGAGGACAGGGAGAAGGTGGGAAGAATGAGAGGGTGACAGGGAGGGGCAGAGAGTGGATGAGGACAGGGAGAAGGTGAGAAGAATGAGAGGGTGTCAGGGAGGGGCAGAGAGTGGATGAGGACAGGGAGAAGGTGGGAAGAATGAGAGGGTGACAGGGAGGGGCAGAGAGTGGATGAGGACAGGGAGAAGGTGGGAAGAATGAGAGGGTGGTGATAGGGAGGGGCAGAGAGTGGATGAGGACAGGGAGAAGGTGAGAAGAATGAGAGGGTGACAGGGAGGGGCAGAGAGTGGATGAGGACAGGGAGAAGGTGAGAAGAATGAGAGGGTGACAGGGAGGGGCAGAGAGTGGATGAGGACAGGGTGGGAAGAATGAGAGGGTGACAGGGAGGGGCAGAGAGTGGATGAGGACAGGGAGAATGTGGGAAGAATGAGAGGGTGACTGGGAGGGGCAGAGAGTGGATGAGGACAGGGAGAAGGTGGGAAGAATGAGAGGGTGACAGGCAGGGGCAGAGAGTGGATGAGGACAGGGAGAAGTTGGGAAGAATGAGAGGGTGGTGATAGGGAGGGGCAGAGAGTGGATGAGGACAGGGAGAAGGTGAGAAGAATGAGAGGGTGACAGGGAGGGGCAGAGAGTGGATGAGGACAGGGAGAAGGTGGGAAGAATGCGAGGGTGACAGGGAGGGGCAGAGAGTGGATGAGGACAGGGAGAAGGTGGGAAGAATGAGAGGGTGATAGGGAGGGGCAGAGAGTGGATGAGGACAGGGAGAAGGTGGGAAGAATGAGAGGGTGACAGGGAGGGGCAGAGAGTGGATGAGGACAGGGAGAAGGTGAGAAGAATGAGAGGGTGACAGGGAGGGGCAGAGAGTGGATGAGGACAGGGAGAAGGTGGGAAGAATGAGAGGGTGGTGACAGGGAGGGGCAGAGAGTGGATGAGGACAGGGAGAAGGTGGGAAGAATGAGAGGGTGACAGGGAGGGGCAGAGAGTGGATGAGGACAGGGAGAATGTGGGAAGAATGAGAGGGTGGTGACAGGGAAGGGCAGAGAGTGGATGAGGACAGGGAGAAGGTGGGAAGCGCTGAGATGACAGGGAGGGGGGAGACAGGGTGAGGGGTAGTGTGGAGAGAGGATGCGGTAGACAGAAAGAAGGGAGGGGACAGGAAGCAGTGGCAGGGAGGAGAGTGGGAACAGGGTGTTGACAGGGAGAAGTGAGAACAGGAAGGGATGGACACCACAGTAGGGAATGGATTCTGTGCCAGAGACTGGAATCACCACTGCCTCACTTCAGCCCAGCCTTACAGACTCTTCCACCAGCTGTCCCCCTCCATCCAGTTCCCTTTGGAAACACTGTTTAAAGTTCTAACTAAACTTATTATCAAAGTACTTATATGTCACCATTTACAACCCTAAGATACATTTTCTTGTGGACCTATTCAATAAATCCAATAACCATCATGGAATCAATGAAAGACTGCACCAACAGAGCAGACAACCAGTGTGCAAAAGACAACAAATTGTGCAAATACAAAAAAGTAAAAAATATAAACAAACAATAAATATAAGAAACATATGATGAAGAGTCCTTGAAATTGAGTCCATAGGTTTATAGGAGCAGCTCAGTGATGGGACAAGTGAGTTTGAGTGAAGTTATTCCCTGTGGTTCAGGAGTCTGGTGGTTGATGGGTAATAACTGTTCCTGAAACTGATGGTGAGTCCTGAGGCTCCTGTGCCTTTTTCCTGATAGCAGCAATGAGAAGAGAGCTTGACCTGGGTGGTGCTGGATGATGGATGCTGCTTTCCTGCAACAACACTCTATGTAGATGAGCTCAATGGTGGGGAGCGTTTTACCCATGATGGACTGGACCATATCCACTACTTTTGTAGGGTTTTCTGTTCAAGGGCATTGGTGTTTCTGTGCCAGGCTGTGATGCAGCCCGTCAATATATTCTCCACTAAGTTTGTCAAAATTTTAGATGTCATGCCGAAACTTTGCAAACTCCTAAGGAGGTAGAAGTGTTGCCATGCTATCTTTGCAATTGCACTTACGTGCTGGGCCCAGAAGATGGTATCTGGAACAGAGCCAGATCAAGCCCAGGATCTGAGGCAGGACATACACTGTGGGTGAGCACAGTGGCCTTCAAGAGCTTAATGGCCTCTCCCGATCCAATTCATCATGGGACCACCAGGCCTAAGATCAGTGTCAATGACCAACTTCACCCTCCCTGACTCTTGCCCTGCCTCCTGTTGATGGTAACACTCCCTACCCCACCCCCTATGATACCAATTGACAACAAGAGTAGGCCTTTCAACCCCACCATCCTATTCTATCCAATGAACCCACTCCACCTCTCCATGGTGCTCAGATTTAACACCACTGAACTCCACCTTATTAGGTGAGGTGGTGTAGCAGACTTTGTTTATTCAGAGTCATTGCCTGTCCAAAAACAGGCCCTTTGGCATGTCTCACCCCCTGTTAGCCATCCTTCCAATCACCAGCATTCCTCGGCATTGGTGATTCAAGTGCTCACAAAGATACTTCTGAAAGTTTCTCTGCCTCCACACCCCCTCAAGAACTGTGTGTTCTGGGTATTGAATGAGAAAGTTCCTCCTCAGATTCCATCTACCCCTCTCCCTCCTCACCTTAAACCCTTGCCCTTTGGTTTGAGACCCCTCTGCCACAGGGAAATATTTCCTACCAGCTATTGTTTTCCTTTGGTGCTATGATGTCCTGGAACTCACTATGGGCCTTCACAAAGAAGGCACCGCAGCTCATCCACTTCCTTAGAAGTTTGCATAGATTCAGCATGTCACCTATAACTTTGACAAACTTCTATAAACGCAGAGTGGAGAGTATCCTGACAGGTTGCATCTTGGCCTGGTATGGAAACACCAGGTCCCAGGAATGGAAAAGTCTACAGGTAGTGGTGGATACAGCCCAGTTCATCACGGGCAAAGTCCTCTCGACGATTGAGCATATTTACATGGAACGCTGCCACAAGAAAGCAGCATCCCCATCAAGAACTCCCACCACCCAGGCCAGGCTCTCTTCTCACTACTACCATTGGATAGGGGTACAGGAGCCTTAGGTCTCACGACACCAGGCTTCTGAACCAGTGAGGATCACCTCACTCACTTCCAATCTGAACTGATTCCACAACCTACAAACTCAGTTTCAAGGACTCTGCAACATATGTTCTCAGTATTTGTTTGTCAGTCTTTATTTGTGTACTTAAAAATTTTCATTAATTCTGTTGTATTTCTTTTTTTCCCTGTAAATGTCTGCAAGAAAGTGTAGCTCCAGGTAGTATATCATGACTTAAGAGTACTTTGATAATAAATTTGCTTTAACTTTGGCTTTGATCAACCCGATCAGTGCCCCTCAACTTTCTCCGTACTCTGACAATGGTTTTGGTAACTTTGCTCCTGACTTCTTGGTTGTCATATTAAGGTCCCCCCGTCCTCAACTCCCACCCCACTTTCCATCAAAGTTTGAAAGAGAGATTTGGTCTTAAAGATAAGAAAGCCTTCCCCCACTGCCTTCACTTGATGAGCTATATCCAGTGGAAATTATGTCAGCTAACTTTGCCAAGGATGGAAGAGAAGTTTCAAAGGGCCAACAACAATATCGAGACCCTCTGCTGAAACCTCAGCCCCCCCCTTCCACCCCCTCACATAATTTTTAATGAACAGTGCATCTACTTTTCTATAAACTTTGAATTATCCAGATACAAAACAAAGTATATCATCTCGATGTCCACTCAACTTAATGACAGCCCAGGCAGATAAGCATCGGGCAAGAGACAAAATTCATCTTTATAATTAAAGGCAGATTAGTGTGAGACTTTGAAGTGAATTTTAGACTCCAACCTAATTTGGGGATAGAGATTAGATCAGGGGAATGTGGACTGATGCACTAATAATTTGGAAGCGGAATCGCGAGGTTGCCACAAATCTGTCGTAGAATTTGGATCCAGACTCACCAATCTGCTGGTTGGCGCGGCATCTTCCAACCCTGAGGGGGCCTCTTGGTTGAAGGCAGACTTGAGCTGAGACACGGAGTGCCTCAGCACAGTGGATTGATGGGGGAGACGCTCCGCTTGCCAGTGAGGACGGCTACGTTCCTCATGGGGAGGAAGGTTAGGGAAATTCAGCCTCACTAGAGGATGGAAAAAAATTGAAGGGGAAGGAGGCATTGAAGGAAGGTCACACTGAGGGAGGGGAGATAGTGAGGGAGGTGCAGTACTGAAGGAGTGTCTCACTGAGTTATAGGAGAAGGTTGAATCGGTTATTCCCTGGAGTATGGGAGAATGAGAGGACACTTGATGGAGGTATGCAAAATTAGGAGAGGTATAGATAGGGTTATTGCAAGCAAGCTTTTTCCACTGAGGTTGGGTGAGACTAGAACTACAGGTCATGGGTTAAGAGTAAAAGTGAAATATTTAAGGGGAATCTGGGCAGGAAACTTCTTCACTCAGAGGGTGGTGCGAATGTGGAAAGAGATGCCAGCAGAAGTGGTAGATGTGTCGTTGGTTGCAACATTTACGGGAAATTTGGATAAGTACATCATGGGAGGGTATGAAGGCCATGGTCCAGGTGGGGGTCGATGCGACTAGGCAAAATAATAGTTCTGTACGGACTAGAAGGACCAAAGAAAATCGAAAATCACACAACATGCTATAGGAGCTCAGCAGGTCAGGCAGCATCTATGGAAGGGAATAAACAGTCAACGTCTTGGGCCAAGACCCTTCATCAGTGACGCCTTTCCCTTCCAGAAGAGGGGTCTTGGCCTGAGACGTTGACTGCTTATTCCCATCCACAGATGCTGCCTGACCTGCTGAGCTCCTCCAGCACATTATGTGTGTTGCTCTCGAATTCCAGCATCTGCAGGACCTCTTGTGTGTAGATGACCCAAAGGGCTTGTTTCTGTGCTGTAGTGCTCTAAAATAGTGTAGGAGATGCCTCCCTGTATTTTATGAAAACCCCAATATCACCCATGGTTCACAGCGGGTCTGCTCACTTCCCCATCCATTCCCCCCTCCCAACCTACAGCCTACAGTCCTGCAGTGGAGGTGGGAGGTCTGCAGTCTCGAGAGGTGGGACTAAGTCCTGCCGATGTGGAGCAGCAGATGTCTACCCGACTGTTGGGGGGGGGTCCACCCTGTTTTCCTGAGCATAGCAGCAACGTGGTTGTAAGGAATGCTGAAGGTGAAGGGGTTTTGTGAGGCTCCAGTACAGATGGGGGTCAATAACATCAAGCAGCCTCATCTGAAAGGCAGCTAGTGAAATTGCTTCAATCAAAAAAATCCAATGACTCTCAACAACCAGCACACGCGGCTGCTGCCATTACAGAAAAAAACCTGCAAATTAAATTTATTTTTGGATGACAGACTAGCCAAATAATAATAGGTCTCCTTGGACACATTGTCATCTCGCATTAGGATACTTTATCAGTTCTTTTGAGAGTTGTATCGCCCAATTACGGGAGACAGTGGTGTGTGTTCAAAAACGGAAGCAGTCAACACAGTCAGGGGCCATTCAGCCCATTATTTCATTTCAAGAGGACCAGTGCTTCTTCGGACTGTGGAAGGCAAATGAAATGTTCACATTCATTTTGAGAGGATTAGTGTATAAAAGCAAGGAATTAATGCTAAGGCTTTATAAGCTATTGGTCTGAGAATACCTGGAGTACTGTGAGCAGTTTCAGGTCCCATGTCTAAAAAAAGGATGTGCTGGCTTTGGAGAGGGTCCAGACAAGGTTCACGAGAATGATCTCAGGACTGAAAGGATTAACACATGACAAGTCTTTGATGGGTCTAGGCCTGTACTTGCTGGAGTTCAGAAGAATGAGGGGAGAGATCTCATTGAAGCCTATCGAATATTGGAAGTCCTAGATAGAGTGGATGAGGAGAGGATGTTTCCTATAATGGGGGAGGCTAGGACCAGCGGGCACAGCCTCAGAATAAAAGGACTTCCATTTAGAACAGAGATGAGGAGGAATTTCTTTAGCCAGAGGGTGGCAGATCTGTGGAACTCATTGTCACAGATGGCAGTGGAAACCAAGTCATTAGGTATATTTAAAGTGGAGGTTGATAGTTCTTGATTAGTAAGTACATCAAAGGACATGGGGACTAGGCAGGAGAATAGTTTTGAGGGGGAAAATAAAAGAGCAATTCCAAGATAGGGCTGGCGATATATGGCGATGCTTTGCAGTCAGCTCACAAAACCTCTGAACTGCAATCTGCAGCCTATAATTTCCCTATAAGAAACAAACTTTTGCACCGTCTAAACAAAGCAGTGATTTTATGATACCCTGAAGGATTCGGCAAACCAGACTCTCGGCAATGCAGGTACGTCACCTTGAACCAGACAAAGGTTGTCCATCACTGGAAGAGGGAATACCAGGGTGCACTTCACGCCAGGTTAAAGCGTTGAGGCCTGACATCAGAAAACAAGCCAGTGTTCATCCCCAATACTCCATGCCAGTCAATCGCCCACCTGAACCTGTCCCGTTGGTCTGCATTTGACCCTTTTGCCTCTCTTCTCCTTCTACCATTGGACAGGAGGTACAAGGATCGTGGGTCCCATGCCACAAGTTCAGGAACAGTTGTTGCCCAGCAACCAACAGGCTCCTGGATCAGTGTGGACGGCTTCACTTGCTTCAGCTATGAACTGACACCACAGCCTGAAGACTCGCTTTCGGGGAATCTGCCTTTGTTGTGTGTTTTTTTTCATGGATTCTATGGTACTTCATCATTTTTCTGTGGGTGTCTGCAAGAAAATGAATCTCAAGGTTGTATGCTTTGAACTTTGAAGATGGAATGGCAGAGCAAACTTGATGGGCCAAATAGTTTAATTCTGCTCATATGTCTTATGGTCTATCCCTGGCCCTGCTCATTGAAAAGGCCCGAGAAGTAGTCCTTGTCCCCCGGCCTTTTGTTCCCATGCATATTCTATTTTAACTGTTTGGTTTCAAATCTTTGGCTGCTTGTTTGACTATGTCTTGTTGACATTGGCATCACCTTCATGTGGGAGGAGCTGGACTTGGAAAAGTGGGAATTCCCATCTCTCCGACAACAGTGGCTGCTGAATTTCAGCATCAGAGTCCCAGGTTCCACCCTCAAATGCTGTCTGTGTGGAGTTTGCATACTCTCCCTGTGAGCGCATGCGTTTCCCTGGGTGCTCTGGTTTGCTCCCTCATCTCAAAAACATGCGGAGTCACAGGATGTGGATGAAGTTTAGAATCTTAGGGGGAGCCATGTGGGGATTCAAATAATCCAATAGGATTAGTGTAAATGGGTGGTTGAACCATGGAGAGCATTCTAACTGGTTGCATCACCGTCTGATATGGAGGGGCCACTGCACAGGATCAGAAAAAGCTGCCGAGGGTTATAGATTCAAACAGCTCTGTCAAGGGCACTAGCCTCCCCACCATTAAGAACATCTTCAAAAGGCGATGCCTCAAGAAGGCAGCGTCCACCACGAAGGATCCTCACCAACCAGGACATGCCCTCTTCTCATTACGACCATCGGGAGAAGATGCAGGAGCCTGAAGACTCGCACTCAAAGTTTCAGGGACGATCCATGAACCCATGGACTCTACCTCACCAGTTCGTTCTCTTTCTCCACTACTTATTTATTTTTTAATATTTCTATTTGTAGCCTATAATAATTTTTTATGTATTAAACTGTACTGATGCCACAAAACAACAAATTTCACAAATTATGTTAGTGATAATAAACCTGATTTTGATGTATGCGTGCTTATTTGCGTGTTTGTGTGTACCTGTGTTTGTACTTCAGTGTGCACCTGATTGTATGCACGCCTGTGTGTGCTCACACACACGTTGTCACCTAGGACCCGTCACCGCGAATCCAGTCCCAGTCACTCGGGAAGCGCCACATCACACAGAATGTTTGGCTCAATTCTGAGCCAGAACAAACTTGGAACTAGTGTGTCTCTATTCTTCATTTGATTCTCTATAAAACCACAGCAAACACAGAGAACCAGTGCCTTGGATTTTAAGACTACTATTAGCATGATGAGTGTTTGCACACTTGAGTGCTTGGTGGTGGGTGCCAATGTTTTTTTGCTGGTGGGGAGGGGGTTTGTTGCTTTGTTGCTGCATACATGTGGGAGGGAGGGGAGCTGGGAGGCTTTGGGGTTCTAACATTTAACCGTCATTCATTCTTTGGGGGCACTCCTCTGTTTTCGTGGATGGCTGTGAAGAAAAAATCATTTCAGGATGTACATTGTATACATCTCTCTGACATTAAATTGAATCAATTGAACCTACAAGGAAAGTACCAGCAATGGCAGAATGTGGTAAATTTGTATTTTCACATGGCATTCCATGTTCTCACATGCACTGTGACACGTGTTCTTTCACATATCCACTTACATGTTTAGTTGACTGTACATGTGCTGCTGTGTACATGTGATTGTGTGTGTATACATACAGCAGGCTTGTATGTGTGAGTGTAGGTGTGTCTGGTTGTGTTCCTGTGCTTATTTGTATATGAGTGATAGTGAGATCATGTATGTGTGTGTGTGTCTGTATGTGTATTTGTGTGTGTTCAAAGGTTCATTTAATGTCAGAGAATGTATACAGTGTACAACCTGAAATTCTTACTCTTCAGACATCCACAAATCAAAAATCACATAGAATGAATGTTAGATGTGTCTGTGTGTGTTTCTATATGTATGTATGTGTGCATGTGTACCTGTCTGTCTGTGTGTGTGTGTGTGTGTGTGTGTGTTTGTATGCAGGTGTGCTTATGTGTGTATGCACGGTTGTGTGTTTCTCTCTGTGTGTAGATATATGTCTGAGTTTCTGGTTGAGCATCTGTGCTTGTAAATGTCCTTAAGTGTGAGAGAATTTGTGATCATGAGTGTGTGTGTGTGTGAAAGGAAGTGAAAGGGTTACCTTTGGGCTGGGAGGTGTGACAAGGGGGTGCTGCAGGGACTGATGCTGGACCCCAGGGGTTTACCACGGTTAACATAAGAGGATCACGTGTGATACATTCAAACTTGTTGATGCAAAGCTGGGTGGCAATGTGAGATGTGAGGGGGATTCAGGAAGGCTTTGGAGATATGCACAGGATAAGTGAAAGAGGAGAGGGCAGGTAGAATTTAATGTGGAAAACTGGGCTCATTGGTTGTCCCAAAATCAATACCGAAAAGGATTTGACTGAAACATTAACTGTTCTTCTCTCTTCATAGACACTGCCTGACTTGTTAAGTTTTTCCAACGCTTTGTTTCTGAACAAGGTCCATAATTGTTTGCAGTGTGTGCGCACATGTGCTTGTGTGTTTTCATGTGTGTTAGTATGTGTAAATATGCACATGTGTGCATCTATATGTGTATGCATATGTTTGTGGTGCATGCTTGTGTACCTGTGCAATTATGTATGTATGTGTGTGCATGTGAATGCTTCTGTTTATGTCTGTCTGTCTGTGCAGTTTTGTGTGCCTATATGCGTGTGTACGTGTGTGTGTGTGTGTGTGTGTGTGTGTGTGTGTGTGTGTGTGTGTGTGTGTGTGTGTGTGTGTGTGTGTGTGTGTGTGTGTGTGTGTGTGTGTGTGTGTGTGTGTGTTTGGTTTTGGAGGTGCCCAATAAAGTGACAGTGTTCAGGTGACACAGACACATACCCGGTGCTGAATAGGATGATGCACAGTTATATCTTCATTACTGGTGCCCACCTGCCATTTGGCTGCCAATTTGCGGTTTAATAGATAGATAGATACTTTATTCATCCCCATGGGGAAATTCAACTTTTTTTCCAATGTCCCATACACTTGTTGTAGCAAAACTAATTACATACAATACTTAACTCAGTAAAAAATATGATATGCATCTAAATCACTATCTCATAAAGCACTAATAATAGCTTTTAAAAAGTTCTTAAGTCCTGGCGGTAGAATTGTTAAGCCTAATGGCATTGGGGAGTATTGACCTCTTCATCCTGTCTGAGGAGCATTGCATCGATAGTAACCTGTCGCTGAAACTGCTTCTCTGTCTCTGGATGGTGCTATGTAGAGGATGTTCAGAGTTATCCATAATTGACCGTAGCCTACTCAGCGCCCTTCGCTCAGCTACCGATGTTAAACTCTCCAGTACTTTGCCCACGACAGAGCCCCGTGGGTAACCACCATTCCCTGATGACAAGCCTGCCCAACAAAAGCTGACCCACCCCATCAGATCCGCTATCTCTCCATCAGACCAGTCAACGTCACCACTGGTATCAGATATTCACCCACAGCTGGAAAGGAAATTGTTGTTCTACTGTCTAATTACAATCTAACCACATGTTTGTTAAAATGTGTTGTTTATGCAGGTCTGACCTGTGTTTTCAGATTTTCACCTTTACTTTTAAGTCATTTTTTAAATTGCCAAGTGTTTTTGATGGCACATTATTAAAGGCACAGCATTTGCTGAAAGATTAACGTCAAAAAGGGTTACCATTTTCACGCAGAAAACACAGAACAGTACAGCCCTGGTCTTGCCTTTTGTCCCACGATATTACGTAGAACATAAACATTACAGCACATTACAGGCCCTTCAGCCCACGATGTTGTGTTGACCTTTTAAACTACTCTAAGATCAATCTAAGCCTTCCATAGCTCTCCATTTTTCTATCAATCATGTGCTTATCTAAGAGTTTCTTATATGCCATTTAAAATTAAGTGCCAATATTGATGCCAAGTTATACTAACTGTCGTCATCCATATCTTGTCTTGTCCATACTGCACCAACCACCGCCACTGGGCTATAAACGTACAGGAGCACTGTGTGGTTAAGTGCCTTGCTCAAGGACACACACACTGCCTTGGCTGAGGCTCGAACTAACGACCTTCAGATCGCCAGCCCAAAGCCTTAACCACTTGGCCGTGCGCCTCCATTCTCCTCATGTTCATTGTCTACTCTTGTCCTCTGGCTGGTAGAGGTGGTGGGTTTGGAAATGAAGCTTGGTGAGTTGGTGCAATGTGATCTGTAGGTGGTGTAAGTCTTGTCAAGCACCTTCACTCTGTCTGCCGCAAGAGGCAGCATTTTCCAGTGGCCAATTCTGACATGTCAGTCTATGACCCTCTCTACCGCTACGATAAACCCAAACTCAGGTTGGAGGAGGAACATCTCAGCAATTTCCCCAGCTTTCATTAATTTCTCCCCTTCTCTCTTTTTCCTTTCCCAATTGCCCCTTCTCTTCTCCTCACCTGCCCATCACCTCCTGATTTCTCTCCTACTCCCTTTCTCTAATGTTCCACCACCTTCTCCAATCAGATCCCTTCTTCTTCAGCCCTTTGCCTTTTCCACCTTTCTCCTCACCAGGTCTCATCTAACTCCTGCCAGTTTGTGCCCCTCCTCCCCCCCCACCTTCTTTTTCTGGCTTCTGCCCCCTTCCAGTCTCAATGAAGGATCTTGACCCGCATTTTTATTCCCCTCCATATTTGTTTCCTGATCTGCTGAGTTTCTCCTGCGATTTTGTGTCTGTGGCTCTGGACTTCCAGCATCTACAGAATCTCTTGCGCAGTTGGTACAAAGTGTTGCTCCCGTGGAGTGAGTGACTGGTGGTGGATAGATGGTGGTGTCCTGTATAGTGTCAGACTTCTGGAGTGTTGTTGAAGCTGCTCTCTTGCAGGCAAGTGGTGGGCGTTGCATCACACTCCCCAGTTGAGGCTAGTAGGGAGTAAGGGGGGGTGAGTTACTCACTGTAGGATTCCTACCCTCTGACCTTCTTCCGATGCCACACTGTGTACGAGGCTCAGAGAAAACCCTCAGGATATTGATGATGGGTATCACAGTGATGGTACTGGCATAGAATGTCAAGGAACACCAATGAAGTGGATAGTTTCTTACAATAGTTTCATTATCATCGTTACTGATCCTGACATTTATTAAATTTTTAGTTAATTTCCATCACGATTATTTTATCCACCAGCCCCATTGTGGGCAAAACCCTTCTCTGTATCATGGACATCTTCAAGATATGGTGCCTCAAATTAGTGATATCCATCAATAAGGATACTCATCACTCAGGACATGCTCTCTTCTCTTTACTACCATCAGGTAGAAGGTACAGGAGCCTGAAGACACACACTCAACATTTTAGGAACAGCTTCTTCCTCTCTGCCGTCAGATTTCTGAATGGTCCATGAACTCATAAACACTATCTGGTTATCTTAAGAACATAGAACAATACAGCACACTACAGGCTCTTTGGCCCTCACTGTTGTTATGACTCTTTAATCTACTCCAAGATCAACCTAACCTGTCCCTCCCACATAGCCCTCCATTTTTCTATCATCCATGTGCCAATCTAAGAGTCTCTTAAATGTCTCTGATGTATCTGCCTGTACCACCAGCCCTGACAGGGCATTCCAAGCACCCAGAGCACTCAATGTATAAAAACCTGCCTCTGACATTTCCCCAACACACACAAAATGCTGGTGGAACACAGCAGGTCAGGCAGCATCTATAGGGAGAAGCACTGTCGACGTTTCGGGCCGAGACCCTTCGTCAGGACTAACTGAAAGGAAAGATAGTAAGAGATTTGAAAGTAGACATTCCCATTCTGATATGTCTATCCATGGCCTCCTCTACTGTCAAGATGAAGCCACACTCAGGTTGGAGGAACAACACCTTATATACCGGCTGGGTAGCCTCCAACCTCATGGCATGAACATTGACTTCTCTAACTTCTGTTAATGTCCCTCCTCCCCTTCTTACCCCATCTCTGATATATTTAGCTTTACCCCCCTCCTTTTTTCTCTTTCTTTCCGCCCATCACTCTGCCTGTTCTCCATCTCCCTCTGGTGCTCCCCTCCACCTTTCTTTCTCCCTAGGCCTCCCGTCCCATGATCCTTTCCCTTCTCCAGCTCTGTATCCCTTTCACCAATCACCTTTCCAGCTCTTAGCTTCACCCCACCCCTCCAGTCTTCTCCTATCATTTTGCATTTCCCCCTCCCCCTCCTACTTTCAAATCTCTTACTATCTTTCCTTTCAGTTAGTCCTGACGAAGGGTCTCGGCCCGAAACGTCGACAGTGCTTCTCCCTATAGATGCTGCCTGACCTGCTGCGTTCCACCAGCATTTTGTGTGTGTTGCTTGAATTTCCAGCATCTGCAGATTTCCTCGTGTCTGACATTTCCCCTATACTTTCCTCCAATCACCTTAAAATTATGCCCCTTGCATTATCCATTTCTGCCCTGCTCTGTTTTGGCACTTTGTTAAAATATTTCTTAGTCTCGCTCATAGTATTTGTTTATGTCTGGCACTGTACTGCAGCTGCAAAACAACAAACTTCACAAGCTACCTCAGTGATACTGAACCTGATTCTGCTTCAGGAAGGCCCAGAGGTTTCCGTAAAGCACACCAGAACAGAGCATTTTATTGGAAGAAAATCTTTGAGTTTAAAGGATCGGTGGTCACAAATAAGCTTAAACAGTTTCTGTGGAACGACGGATGACTGCAGTACTCAGAGTCACTACACAGCCATCACCCATCAGGCTTTCCTTACCCAGCTCCAAACTCTAGAAGGTGGACCTGGCCTGGGGACTCCAGGGCATTTGTCACATGAGCTCCCATCCTCCAGTGCCACTCCCATGGGAGTGCTACATGGTTGGTGGTGGGAGGGATCATCCACCCCCCTCCACCAAATACCTCAGCTCTGTAAGCAGATGAAAACTTATCTTTGTTAGTCAGGAGAATGAGTTGAAGAGCCCCAAGGTAATGTTGCCGGTTATGAAACCCTGGCTAGATGACATTTGGAGTATTGTGTTCACTTCTGGTGTCCTCATTATAGGGAAGATTTGGAAGCTTTCAAGGGGGTTCAGAGGAGATTTACCAAGATGTTGATGGATCAGAGAGCATGTCTGATGAGGAAAGGTTGAGCGAGCTAAGGCTTTTCTCTTGGGAGTGAAGGATGAGAGGTTACTTGATAGAAATGTACAAGGTGATGAGAGGCGTAGCCAGAGACTTTTCCCCAGGGCAGAAATTGCTAATACAAGGGGACAGCATTTTAAGGAGATTTTAGTAGTGTATAGGTCAGAGGTAGTTTGCTTTACACAGAGAGTGGTGGCTGTGTGGACCGCCCAGCCAGTGATGGTGGTAGATGCAATTAGATTTGGAATATTTAAGAAACTCTCACATGGCTAATAGAAGAATAGAGGGCTGTGTGGGAAGGAAAGGTTAGATTGATCTCTGAGTAGGTTAAAAGGTCAGCACAGCATAGCAAGCCAGAGGTCCTGTACTGTGCTGTAGTGCTCTGTATTGGTCAGGCCACAGTGCTCTTGGAGAGAGCGAGCACAGAGCAGAAGGGCCGAGTGGTAAGCTTCTGCGCAGTGGCCATTAACTGTGGTCCACATCGTGCTCTCGTTCAGGGGGCCTGGTGAAGGGGTAGTGCTGGGCTGCCCCAGACATGGCCCCGGTGCGGAGAGCCGGATGGGATGGTGTTTTGGCCCCAGCTGGGAGGGGGGCTGTGTGAGGGCCCCAGTGCCAGGCGTCCCCCGAGCCCATCAGTAGGCCCACGCTGGTGGGAGACCACCCGCCGCTCTCTGCTGTGAGGCTGGGTGAGGCTCTTCAGCTGGAGATAGATCTTGTCGTCAGGGATGGCCATGGTGTTTGTGTCGAATCCCAGCGCTCTCGCCACAGACTCCCGGAAATCCACCAGCTGCAGAAAAACAGACAGTCGCTCACCAGACATTTGCCCACTAGATGTGTTCTTACTAGACATTTACCCACTGGATATCTTCTCATTGGATTTTTGTCCACTGGGCATTTTTCCACTGGATGTTTGCTCTCTGGACATTTGCCCAGTGGACTCTTACACACTGAATGTTTTCCCATGGACATTTGCCCACTCGATGTTTTCTCAGTGGGCATTTACCCACCACCTTCATCTCAGTTTTCATGGAATCATAGAACTGTAGAGAACAGGAGCACCATGTTGTGCCAGACTAATTAAACTAATAATTAAATGTCTGACTGAACTAATCCGTCTGCCTACACAGTGTCCATATCCCTCCATTTCCTGTACATCCATGTGCCTAAGTGCCTCTTGGATGCTTCCATCATCTCACCCTCCACAACCATCCGTGGTAGTGTGCTCCGGGCACCCACCAGTCTCTGTGTAAAAACATTGCCTGCACTTCTCCTTCGAACTTATTCTTTCACTTTAAATGCCTGTCCACTGGAATTAGACATCACAATACCAGCTGTTTACCCCTATCTACGCTTCTCATAAGATCATAGAATCAGAGAGCACCACAGCACAGAAACAGGTCCTTCAGCCCATCTAGTCTGTTTTGAACTGTTATTCTGCCTTGCCCATCGGCCCAGACCTGGACCACAGCCCTCCATACCCCTCCCATCCATGTACTTATCCAAACTTCTCTAAAATGTTGCAAATTAACCTGCATTCACCAGCAGCTTGTTCCAATCGCAACACTCTCTGAGTGAAGAAGCTCCCCCTGCCTCAGGTAATCTCAGTGGAAAAAGCCTGCTTGCATTTACCCTGTCTATACCCCTCATGATTTGGCATACCTCTATCAGGGCTCCCCTGAGCCTCCACCATTGCAGAGAAAACATCCCAAGTTTGTCCAACCTCTGCTCATAGCCTCTAATCTCGGCAGCATCTGGTAAACCTTTGATGGATTCACGGTCAGCATAGACTGGCTGGACCGAAGGGCTTGCTTCCCTGCTGTCTGAGGCTGAGCCTTTATGAGGCATCGGTCAGTATCGTGAGCAGTTTTGGGCCACCTATCTAAGAGAGGGTGTCCTGGCACTGGGGAGGGTCCAGATGAGAGTCACAAAAATGATCCTGGGAATGAAAGGGTAACATAGAGTATGAGGAGCATTTAATTTCTCTGGGCCTGTACTCACTAGAGTTCAGAAGAATAAGGGGGGGATTTTCATTGACTCCTACCGAATATTGAAAAGTCTGGATAAAATGGGCTTGTAGAGAGTATTTCCTATAGTGAGGATGTCTAGGACCAGAGGACACAACCTCAGAATAGAAAGATGCCACTTTAGAACAGAGATGAGGAGGAATTTCTTTAGCCAGAGGGTGATGAACCATTGTCACAGACAGCTGTGTAGACCAAGTCATTTGGTACATTTAAAAGGATTGATAGGTTATTGATTAGTAAGGGTGTAAGGCAAGCGAATGGGATTGAGAGGAAAAATAAATCAACTGTGCTGGAATGGTGGAGCAGATTCAAGGGCCAAGTGGCCCAACTCTGGTCCTAGGCCTCACAAACAGGAGAAAGTCTGCAGATCCAAAGCAACACACACAAAATGCTGCAGGAAGTGCAGCAGGTGGTCAAGAAGGCCAATGGAATGCTGGCTTTTATTGCTAGGGGGATGGAGTATAAGAACAGGGAGGTCTTACTGCAGTTGTACCGGGTATTGGTGAGACCACACCTGGAGTACTGCGTGCAGTTCTGGTGTCCATATTTAAGAAAGGACATACTGGCTCTCGAGGCAGTGCAGAGAAGGTTCACTAGGTTAATTCCGGGGATGGGTGGGTTGATGTATGATGAGAGGTTGAGTAGATTGGGACTCTACTCATTGGAGTTCCGAAGAATGAGAGGCGATCTTATTGAAACATATAAGATTGTGGAGGGGCTTGATCGGGTGGATGCGGGGAGAATGTTCCCAATGATGGGTGAAACTAGGACTAGGGGGAATAATCTTAAAATAAGGGGATGCCGTTCCAGGACTGAGATGCGGAGAAATTTCTTCACTCAGAGGGTAGTGGGGCTGTGGAATTTACTGCCCCAGAGAGCTGCGGAAGCTACTACACTCAATAAATTCAAAACGGAGATAGACATTTTCCTGGATAAAAATGGCATTAGGGGATACGGTGAGCGAGCAGGTAAGTGGACATGAGGCTAGGTTTAGATCAGCCATGTGATCTCCTGGACCAGTTTTCGATAGCCTGGATGGGTCGGAGAGGAATTTTCCAGATTTTTTCTCCTCAATTGGCAACTCGGTTTTTTCCCCCCGGGTGATCACATCGGTTTGGGCGGGATGAATAATAAAATAAAATGGGCGGCATGGTGCCCTGTTGGTTGGCACTGTTGCCTTGTGGGATTCGGTGAAAACTAGAGTTAAGATTGGATCAGCCATGATCTTGTTGAATGGCGGAGCAGGCTTGAGGGGCCGATTGGCCTACTCCTGCTCCTATCTCTTATGTTCTTATGTACAGAAAAGAGTAAACAGTCAAAGTTTGGGGCTGAGACCCTTCATCTGGTCCTGATGAAGAATCTCGGCCTGAAATGTCAACTGTTTACTCTTTTCCATAGAAACTGCCTGGCCTAATGAGTTTCTCCGTTATTTTGTGTGTGTTGCTCCAATGTCTCACGGGCAAAGGACTGGCAGATGAGGTACAGTGTTGCCAAGTGTATAGTCATGAACTTTGGTAGTTGGAATAAAGGCATAGACTATTTTATAAATGGACTGTAATCAGAAGTGCAAAGGGATAAAAATGAGCCAATTTATCCTTGGACATATGAGCCCTATGCACAACCTTAAACTGTATTAATGAATGTTTAGCACATATAGATGATGTATTAACTAATTGAAGAATTTTATCCCAATTCTCAATAGGGATAGTAAGGTTAAGTTCTCTTTCCCAATCATTTTTAATCTTATAGAAGGGCTCTGAACATATCTTCATAATTATATTGTAGTTTTGATATTAGCCCTTTCTGAGAAGGATTTAGTTCAAACAAATTCTCCAAAATACCTGAAGACACAAAATTTGGAAAAGTAGGAAGTACAGTATTTAAGAAATTCCTAATCTGTAAATATCTAAAAAAATGAAATCTAGGCAAATTATATTTATTAGATAATTGTTCAAAAGACATAAAACAATTATCCAAAAATAAATCAGAAAATCGTAGTAATCCTTTAGTCTTCCAAGCTGAATAAGCTTGGTCTATAATAGAAGGATAAAAAAAAGCAATTGGATACAATAGGAATATTTAAAACAAACTGAGTCAACCCAAAAAATTTCTGGAATTGAAACCATATACGTAAAGTATGTTTAACTATCGGATTGTCAATTTGTTTCGGCAATTTAGAAAGAGCAAAGGGAAGAGAAGACCCTAAAATAGAACCCAATGCAAATCCTTGTACAGATTTAATTTCCAGGTTCACCCAATGAGGGCTAAAAGATAAATCCCAATCCTTTAACCAACATATCAAATATCGGATATTAACTGCCCAATAATAAAATCTAAAATTAGGCAATGCCAATCCACCTTCCTTCCTTGCCAATAAAAATTGGCTCATTTTTATTCCTATATAAATCCTATTTGTGACAGATGTCATTCTGAGATAGCGTCTTTAACTCATATGTTCTGGTCGTGTCCGCTTTTGAAAAAATATTGGAAAGACACTTTTGATATTATTTCTACGGTATTGAACATTGATTTACAACCTCATCCTATTACTGCAATCTTTGGTTTACCAATGATGGGGTCAATCCATTTATCTTCTTCTGCTTGTTGAATGATTGCATTTCTTACATTAATGGCTAGAAGATCTATTTTGTTGAATTGGAAAGAAATTAATCCTCCTACCGTATTTCATTGGTTTTCTCAAACTATGTTATGTCTAAATTTAGAAAAAATTAGAAGTGTTGTATTTGATACTTCTATTAAATTTGAAAAGATATGGAGACCATTTATTCAATATTTTCATATGATGTAATATGACCCTGTTCCAAGCCTATTTGTTTTTCCAGTTTCAATTTTATATATGTTGAGAGGATCGGAGCTGACGACACTGATGATTTTGTATTTTTGTGAGATATTATAAACAGCCCTTTTTTTCCATTTTTTCTTTTTCTCTTTTTTCTTTTTTCGTTTTTTCTTTATTAGTTATTAGATTATTAGATTAGTTTTTTTGCATAAATTTTTTTTCTTTTTCTTTTTTCTGTTTTTTTAAATATATATTATGATATACCTAGGTTTGCCTTGTTTATTTGTTACTTGTATCGTCCATGATTTGGGAATACTCATTTATACTGTAACTATTGCTTATGTATTCTTTCATGTTCAGTTGAAATATGTATGTTTGTAATCCCATTATCTATGTATCAATTTTATTTTGTTGATATTAATAATAATAATAAAAAGATTGAAAAAGAAAGAAAGAAGTGCAAAGGGGCTTAGGCATGTAGGATTTCCCTAAAGGTTAGCTGCAGGTTGAGTAAAACAAATGCAATGTTAGCATTCATTTCAAGAGGACTAGAATATGAAAACGAGGATGTAAAGCTGAATCTTTAGTGGTAGGAGAGCAATCACTTGAATTGGGTATGATGTCCTCCTAACCGAAGGGGTTGTCGATTAGTGGGTGAAAAGGCTGATCTGGGATTCACCTCCAGGATGTTAAGGTGGACACCCTTAATGGAGAATACCTATGCATGTCACTGTACATGGGGAGTCTGATGCGTGAGCTTACAAGGGCATGCGGTGCTTGACAGACTGGGGTCAGGGCCCAGTGGCATGGAATGCAAAATGACTGCGGACCCTTCTCAGCTGCAGTTTTCCTCCGCCTTCACTACCATTGTGATGTGTCATCATCTTCCACCAGCTCCACCACCGAGGCCTTTATAAGGCATCGGTCAGTGCACTTGGAATATTGTAAGCAGTTTTGGCCCTTTATCTAAAAAAGAACGTGCTGGCATTGGAGAGGAAACAGAAGAGGTTTATGAGATCCTAGGAATGAAAGGGTTAATGTGTGAGGAGTGTTTTATGGCTCTGGGCCTGTACTCGCTGGAGTTTAGATGAATGGGGGATCCTTATACCTCAGAAATATTATCTTACGGTTTTATAGCAACTCCCACCTGCCTCTCCCTACGTGCCACCACCTCCAGGGCTTTTCGGGCAGAGTGAAGTTCATTGCTGAGGGCTTGGGTCAAGCTCTGGGCCTGGCTGTTCCTCTCCAAAGCTCCTTGCTCAACCTGGTCCAGCTCAGAAGTCAGCGTCACCACCTTGCGGGCCGCTTTATCCTTGACCGACTCCAGTTTCTCCAGCGATTCCCTAAGCCTCTGGTTGGTCCGGTCCTGCTCCCTGCTCTTTGCCTGGGGAGAGAATCACCATTGGAAATCTTCCATCTGAAGGTCCAGTTGTCGCTGGGGTTAACGCCCATTCCCATCACAACCTCTGCCCCATTGGGGAGAACTGCCAACACCAGGTGCCCCTACACACACATGTACATGTATGCACATTGAGCTACATTGTGTGGCATGTATATATCTATATCTTAACATGCAGGATGTGAGAAAGCACGGTGTTCCTCAGTGTATTGTTGAGCCCATGTATCAGTGTGTATCTATGAAAACGTGTGTAACTGAGGATACACATATTTGTGTGTATCTACTGTGTGTGTAAACGTGTGTATCCATGGGTATCTGTGTTTTCCATCTCCCAAATGGATCTGTAGATCCCTTCTGCAACTCCTTAAACAGGATCCCGTCACACTTAATTAATCTACACTGGGTCCCTCAATGCTGGATTCCCACATCAGATCTCCAACACCATCCCCCATATCAGATCCCTCCTGTACTAGACCCCCCTACCCCACCATCTCCCCACATGAGATCCCACCCATATCAGATCCCTCCTACAAAAGATCTCCCACACTGGATACCCTCCACACACCAGATGCCCCCACACCAGAACCCCTGCCCCTTACCTTCAGAGCTGTGATTTCCTCGTTCTTCTCTCTCAGACTTCGGTTCTTCCTCTTTGCCACATCCAACTGTCCTTGCAGCCTTTCCACGTCCTTCCGCAGCTCGGCCAGCCCACCGCCCTGCCCCTCCCTCGGCTCCAGCTGGCTGAGTCTGTCGGTCAGGAGCTGGATGTGCCGCTTACTGCTGGCCAGCCTCTCCCTCTGAGATGTCACCTGTCAATGAGGGGTGGGGGGTGAGCCAGGGGGAACCGTACACAGAGAAACCACTGCATCTGTGGAGGGAAATGTACCGTCTACGTTTTGGGTCCAGATCCTTCCTGTGGGCTGGGTACACCCGAAGGATCTCAGCCAGAAACACCGACAGTCTATTCCCCTCCACAGGTGCTGCCAGACCCACTGAGTTCCTCCAGAGCCTGTTGTGTGTTGCTCCAGACTCCAGTGTCTACAGCCTTCAATGTCCACAGGGAAACCACTGCACAAATTACGTCTGTTACCCAGAAAGTCCCCGGTGGGATTTACTTAGCTTGTCAGAGCAGATCTGGTCCAAGCATTACACCGAGGGTGGGGGCTTGGTAGCACAGCACTTGGTGTTACGCTTAACAGCATCAGCAGCCAGGGTTCAATTCCCGCCACTGTCTGAAAGTAGTTTGTACGTTCTCCCCATGGACACGTGGGTTTCCTCAGGGTGCTCCGGTTTCCTTCAACTTTCCAAAGACGTACAGGTTAGGATTAGAAAGTTGTGGGCGTGCTGCTTCAACGCTTGAAGCGCGGTAACACTTGTGGGCTGCCCCCAGCACATCCTCGCACTGTTGACGCAAACACACACCTTGCTGCATGTTTCAATGTTTGTGTGACAAATAAAGTGAATTGTTATCTTTTTTATCATTCCCAACATCTCTCTCTCTCTCTCACCCATTCTGCCTTTGAATGGAAAATCCTACGAACGGTAGTGGATTCAGCCAAGTACATCACGAGTAAACCCGTCCCAACCATCGAGCGCATCTACATGAAAAGCAGCTTCAAAGATCCTCACCACCCAGGCCATGCTCTCTTCTCGCTGCTACCATCAGGTAGAAGGTACAAGTGGCTCAAGATTCACACCACTAGGTACTTAGATGGAAAAAATAATGGAGGGCTACGTAGGAGCACCCACCCCCAGTGCAATGTTTTGAATAAATCTGCCCTCAAAAGCTAAGGAAAGTATTAGAGTGATCTTGGAGTTAGCGAAAAGGTCTGCACAACAACATTGTGGGTCAAGAGGCCTGTACTGTGCTGTTCGATTTTCTAGAGAGGGGAAAGATTTAAAAGGGACATGAAGGCAGATAGAGGGTTGTAGGTATAGGGAACAAGCTGCCAGAGGAAGAGGTAGAGATAGGTACGTTCATGTTTCAAAAGACTAGTACTCTATGACATTTGGACAGGTACCGTTGGACATGGAGTAGGGCTTTTAGCTCATGATCATGAAGGCAAGTTAAACTAGAAAGATATCAAATGCCGGCAAATGGGGCTAGCTTGGGTGGGTGAGTTCAACATGGGCGAATGGGGCCAACAGATGTGCTTCCATAGCAATGCACCCAAAATGCTGGAGGAGCTCAGCAGGTCAGGCAGCATCTATGGAGAGAAGTTTTGGGCCGAGACCCTCCATGAGGACTGGGGAGGGTCTGTGTGGGTCTTTTTCTGTGCTGCATGGTTCTGTGACTCATAGTTGGATCCAAATTTCTCAAGCGATGTGAATGAGTCTTTTAAATGAAAGGTTGAACTTTAAACTGGGAGATGCAGCGATCTGATGTGTTTTTCTGAAAGTTTAAACCTTTGGCACCTTTCCAAAGGAGGGGGAGCATGTGAAATCTGAGCCATAACAACATTAATGCATATTATTTACCTCAACCTGATGGCTTTAGCCTAATCAGTGAGCCTTATGTAACAATACACCTAACCAGAGCGGATACAAAAAGCCGAACCTGGGGACCTTTTACTGTGTTGCCCTTCCTCAGCCCATCAATTACTCAAAAATGCAGTGATATTTTTCTTCTGGGGTCAATACAGCATACTAAATGTCACACCTGCAGCTGTTGTACCTGCTATAACCCTCAGAGAATGGATTAACAGAGCAGAGCCCTTTCCTTCTCTCTGGTAAACATCAAGGCAGGTGGGTGAGAGGGGATGGGTTCACGTCAGCAGCACTCCTCTCTGGCCCCACAGAGGTTGAAGAAAATATGAAGACTTGGATTGGAGCGAAGAATCGTGGACAATTATTTTTAAAGTACTCCATGTTCTAGTCGAACAAAGTGCTTGTAAAGGCGAAGATTACATTTTATTAGAGGCTTCAGCCTCTCAAAGTGAATAGATCACCTGTTCAAAGCCTGCAAGCTGTACAAAGTGGGCTTAATTACCTCCAGCAGCTCAGCCTAAATCTTCTTCAAGGGAAGCTGACTGATCCTGGCTCCATGCATTGAACGTAGAAAACAGGCCCTTCAGCCCGTGATTGTGGAGACAATTTAAACAAATTTTATCTGCCTGCATGTGATCCCATCCCTCCATTCCCTGGATCTTAAACACATCTTAAATGCATTTACTAAAGGCACATTAATTTTTCTAAAATTGATGAGTCATAATCATAGAGCCCCACAGGACAGAAAAGGCTCTTCAGTCCATCCAGCCTGTGCTGAACTGTTCTTCTGCCTAGTCTCATCGATCTACACCTGGACCATATCCCTCTGTATCACCCCCATTCACCTGCTTATCCAAACTTTCTTAAGTGTTCTAATTGAACCCACATCTACTACTTCCACTGGCAGCTTGTTCCACACTTGCACCACCCTCTGAAAATGTATGGTCTTACAGGAGGTTCTTATGGTCTTATAGGAGATTGGGGCTGAGAGGAAAATGGATCAGCCATGATGAAATGGCGAAGCAGACTTGATGGGCTAAATGGCCTAATTCTGCTCCAGTATCTTATGGTCTTAAGTTTCCCCTCATGTTCCTCTTAAATATTTCACATTTCTCTCTTAACCCATGACCTCAGGTTCTAATCTTGCCCAACTTCAGTGGAAAAAGCCTGCTTGCGTTTACCCTATCTATACCCCTCATAATTTTGTATACCTCTATCAAATCTCCTTGCAATCTCCTACACTCCAGGAGATAAAGTCCTAACCTATTCAACCTTTCCCTATAACTCGGGGAACTTACCTATAACTTTTTTTCCTTCATGGCTAAATTTGTAAAATTTAACTTTAACATTCATTAACAATTACCAAATTACCAAACCTTGCTATCCCTGCCTTTGTTCCTCCATGGACATTGTGCCTCTGACTTTGGGCTTTTAAATGACTCCCACGTGTTTGATGGTTTGGGATCTTTCTCTGAACGTACAGTCGAACAGTAGAGCACATCCCGTCCCTTTGGCCTACGATGTTGCACTGAACCTTTGACCTACTCAAAGATCAATCTAACACTTCCCTCCCACACAGACCTTCATTTATCTATCATCTGTGTGCCTGTCTGAGAGTCTTTTAAACATCTCCACCACCACCATGTGCAGGGTGTTCCATACACTCTGTTTATCCACCCTATACTTTCCACCAATTATCTTAAAACTATCCCCCCTCGCAGAAGACATTTCCACCCTGGGAAAAAGTTGCTGACTATTCACTCTATCAATGCCTCTTATCATCACGTACACCTCTATCAGGTCACCTTTCATCCTTTGTTTTAAAGAGAAAAGCCCTAGCTTCAGTCTATCTGCTTTCCCTAATTATGGCTTTTTCACACCTTCACTGCATACTGCCTCACGCTGTGGTCTACAAGAGGATGAAAAGGAGATACAATCTGCACATCGATACACAACATGATGTGTGCCTGATACCAGGACATAGGCAGCTACAAACTGTTTCCAGCAAGCAAACAGTGCAGCTTTGACTTAGAGCAAATCACCATCTAAACTCCCCTGTCACTTGCTCTCAGAGCAGGGTCAACCCAGCTTAGATGCAGAGTAAACCTCCTTCTACACTGTCCCCTCCACACTCCTGGGGCAGGGGCAACACGCAAATTAGAAACCACTCTGCATTATCCTATCAAACACTCTGAAAATGAGAAAGACATGGGTTAGACACAGAGTGAAGCTCTCTCCACACCGTCCTGTCACACACACCTGGGACACACAATGAAGCTCCCTCCAGATTCTCCAAACACACACTCCTGGGATCAGACACAGAGTAAAGCCACCTCCACACTGTCCCAACACACACTCCCAGGGTCAGATACAGAATGAAGATCCCTCCACAGTGGCCCATCACATATTCCTGGGGTCAGACATTCAGTGAAACTCCCTCCACACTGTCCCATCACATGTTCCTGGGTTGACACACAGAGTGAAACTTCCTTTACACCATTCCATCCCATTCCTGGAGGTCAGACACTCAGTGAAGCTTCCTCTAAACTATCCTTCTAAAAACATGGAAATAGATTGTTAGTTGATGAACCATTTTGTAAATAAAGCCATATTCTTGGATAAAGATGATTCCAGATTGGTCTGATTTAACAACACACTAGAAACAGACTGAATAGGCTTCACTTGCTCACTTTGGACTAGGGTTAGGGGGTTAAGGGGTTAAGGTGTGCACAGATGTGTGACCTTGGGAGTTAACATCATAGTGAAGCCGTTCTCTCTGTGCCAACAGTAGCAGTAAACAGCAGACAGCTGCCAGGTTGGACAGTGACCTTTTGCTGCAGGTTCTGTAGGAACTCATTGCTGTCATCTGTCCTCTCCCGCTCGATCTCCGCCAGCACCCGAGCCCTGGCCAGCAGCTTCTCAGCCTGGTCCTCCAGGTCATCTATCTGCACGTCTTGCTCCATGTTCATCGCCTGGGCTAGCCCACGCAGGAATCTGGTGTGCTGAGAGAGAGCAAAATAACATGACAGATTTCTCAAAGGCAACAGAGAACAAAAATAAAGTGCAGGATCAACGGGGAGAGGCAAAACTCGGGCTTCCCAACTGCCTGAAATCATGGTAGTGTTCCTGCACTTCACCAGCCTCCTTCCTATCACTCAGTCTTCACCCCAGGAGTCTCTCTGCAGCACCATTAAGCATATATGCAGCTGTATAAAACTTTGGTTAGACCACATCTAGAACACTGTATGATTGCCCCATTACTGGAAGGAGACTGAGGTTTTGGAGATGGTGTAGAAGAGGTTCACCAGGATGCTGCCTGGATTAGAGAGTCACAAACAAGTGAGAATCTGCAGATGCTGGAAATCCAAACAACACACACAAAATGCTGGAGGAATTCAGCAGGCCAGGAAGCATCCTTGAAAAAAGTACAGTACTTTTTTTCATAAATGTCACCTGGCCTGCTGAGTTCCTTCAGCATTTTGTGGATTAGAGTTTTAGCTTAAGGAAGAGGTTGGACAAACTTGGGTTATTTTCACTGTAGTGGCAGAGAGTGAGGGGAGACCTGGTTGTAAAATTATTACAGGCATCGATAGAGTTGATAGTCAGGCTCCTTTTCCTGAGGTGGAAATGTGAAATACTTGAGGACATAGATTTAAGGTGAGAGGGGGAAAGTTTAAAGATATGAGGGTCAAGTTTTCTACATACAGAGTGGTGGGTGCCTGGAATGTACTGCCATGGAAGCTGGTTGCCATGTAGGATGGACGTGGTGGTTTTGGAGGGGTTCACCAGCATCATAAACACAGCAGATGCTGGGAATGCAGAGCAGAACACACAACATGCTGCTCTCGAATAGAACGATTTATCCTGAGAACAGGTACGGGACAGGCACAAGTGACTGGGTGGGAAGTGGGACAGTCAAGATTGCTGTGAGAGTCCGTAGGTTTGTAAAAGGTAACAGAGATAGTGATATGAAGGGGGGATCTCATTGAAACCTATTAAATGTGCCTCTAGAGATGGAGAGAGAGAGAGAGAGAGAGATCGAAAAAGAGAAGAGAGGTGTCCAAGATGGGCCAAATAAATTTAAGGGCAGGGTGGAAGTTGTAGGCAAAGTTGATGAAATTGATGCGCCCAGCAGGAGATTGCAGGAAGCACACCCATGCTGAGCACAGAAAGAGTAGGGGAGCATTTCCAGTGAACATGGACTGTTCGATGTAGCTGACAAAAAAGCAGGGAGAGCTTGCACTGCCTGCATCAGAGGTTTTGAGCTATAAGGTAGAGGTTGGATAGAATTGAATTGCTTTCACTGAAGAGGCAGAGACTGAAAGGAGACCTGATAGAGGTTGATAAGGTTATGAGAAGCTCTGATAGAATAGACAGCTGGTTCCTATTTTGCAGAGTCAAAATGACCAATAGAGGGCATGCATTTAAGCTAAGAGGGGGGAATTCCAAAGGAGATGTGTGTGGCAGATTTTTTACATAAAGAATGGTGGGCGCTTGGAATGTGCTGCTAGGGGTGGTGGTAGAGGCATTTAAGAGGCTGTTAGACAGGCACATGAATGTGCTGGAAATGGAGGGATATAGATTGTCAGAGCTTTCATTTTAAGAGGACTAGAATGATGAGGTCAGACCACATTTGGAGTTTTGTGAGCACTTTGAGCAAAGGATGAGCGGACATTGGAGAGGACCCAGAGGAGGTTTATGAAAGTAATCCCGGGAAAGAAATGGTTAATGTATGAGGACCACTGAATGGCTCTGGTCCTGTACTCACTGGATTTTACAAAAATGAGGGGGGTATCTCTTTGAAACCTATTGAATGTTGAAAGGTCTAGATAGTGTGGACATGGAGAGGATGGTTCCAATACTGCAGGAGTCCAGAACCAGAGGGCTACACCTCAGAATACAAGGGCATCCCTGTAGAGCAGAGATACGGAGGAATTTCCTCAGCCAGAGGGTAGTGAATCTATGGAATTCATTGCTGCAGACAGCTGTGAAGACCAGGTCATTGGGATATTTAAAGCAGAGGTTGATAGATTCTAGATTAGTATGGGCATCAAAGGTTACAGGAAGAAGGCAGGAGAGAGAGGTTGAGAGGGATAATAAATCAGCCACAATCAAGTGGGGGAAAGGACCAGACAGGCCAAACAGCGTAATTCTGCTTCTATGTTTTATGGTCGCATTATAAGGAATTGAGGAAAATTGGATGGTGCTAGAAGATTCCACTGAAGTAGAAGATGATTCAAAACTTTAAATGATTGCTTGAGTGAGAATATTTTTTCAATTCTTATGTTCTTCTGCTGAGTGATCTTTTGTGAAGCAGTGTGTTATATAACAGCATCCTCTCTGATTTGTTTACATCGAAGCAAATTAAATGGCAAATGAGCAAGTAGGTGAGCTAATTTTTTTAAAGAACAGCAGTTCAAATTGATATTCCTTGAATTCATCTCAGGGAAAGATAAACAACCGAAAAGGCAGAGGTGATGAGAGGTAACACTCTCATCGAAGTCACTGAGTGCACTGCAAGTATCGAAAACACTGCCAGCAAAATCAACTTTCTCGAATGGCAACTATATTCAGAGTGATCCAGGGCAAGGCCATTCAGTCCACTGTGCTTGTGCTGGTCTTTCAACAGAGGTCCTCATCACTCAACTCTCAATGCTCCTCAGAATCAGAAAAAGAATGAGGCAGGAAGTTCTACCCTCTGAGATCTACTTCCATGCCTCCCAAGGAGGGCTCTCTAAATCCGTTCCCTATACACCAGCAAGATCTCTTCCCAAGGGATCCCTGGGGCTGCACAGAACTCATTCTGAAAGGTGGCTTTTAGTTTGTGCTGGCTTCCTGAAGCAGACTCAAAAGATCACAAATTCAAGTCACATCCAGAGATGAGTCCTTTGTGGAGATACATGTGCGCTGCATAGTGAAAGGGGTGGTACTGAGGGAGGGTCACACTGTGGGAGCGGCAGTACTGAGGGAGGGTCACACTGTGGGAGGGGTGGTACTGAGAGAGGGTCACACTGTGGGAGGGGCAGTACTGAGGGAGGGTCACACTGTGGGAGGGGTGGTACTGAGGGAGGATCACACTGTGGGAGCGGCAGTACTGAGGGAGGGTCACACTGTGGGAGGGGCGGTACTGAGGGAGAGTCACACTATGAGAGGGTCACATTGTGAGAGGAGTGGTACTGAGGGAGGGTCACACTGTGGGAGGAGTGTTGCTGAAAGTGTGCCTCACTCACCCTCTGTCTCTCAAACTGATGTCCATCCTTGAGCAGATTCTTGGAGGCAAGCTGCCCTTCCAGGTGGCTGAGGACTTCGTCGCGATCGCTCAGCTGCTCCTCTGCTCTCCGAGCTCGGCGCATTGCCTCGTGGTACAGCTTGCTCTGACTCACCACCTGCTTGTTCAGCTTCGTGACCTCCTCCTCCAGGCTGGTTACTTTCTACCAAAGACAACAGCCTGTTAAAGGCACACATCTCCACCAGCCCCCCCCCCCTACACAACACAGGAATAATGCCTTGACACCTGAACCCCTGGATCAGATCCCAGACAGTAACCCACTCCTGGGGATCTATTATTCAATACAAAAAACCCCAAACACTTGGATCAGACCAGAATCAGATTTAATATTACTGGCATATGTCGTGAAGTTTATTAACTTGATGGCAGCAGTACAATGAAATACATGATAAATAAATATAGAGAATGAAAAACCTGAGTTACATTAAGTCTATATATGTCTATTAAATAGTTAAGTTAAAATAAGCAGTGCAAAAAACAAATAAAATAGTAATGAGGTAGTGTTCATGGGATCAAAGTCCATCTGGAAATTGGATTGCAGAGGGGATTGCAACCTGTAGCCCACTCCAGAGGATCTTTTATTCTATATATAAATACTCAAACCCATGAATTAGATCTCAGCCTGTATCCCACTCCCAGGGATACGTTATTCTATACATAAACCCTTCAAACCCTTGGATTAAATCCCAGCATGTAACCCACTACCAGGGATCTGTTATTCTATATATAAAATCTCTAAAACCATGCACTGGATTCCAGCCTGTAACCCACTCCTGGGGATCTGTTATTCTATATATAAACTACCCCCCAAACCGATGGATTAGATCCCAGCCTAAAACTATTTCATTCTTCACCATCTGGGAATTAATCTGAACCTCCCTCACCATGGGATTGCCGGGGCACCTTTGTAGATAGACTGCAAGAAGAGAGCTCACAGATGCCTTCTCAAGGACAAATAGAAGGCTGGGTAAGTAAGTTTGCAGATGACGTAAAGGCTGGTAATGCTTTGGATAGTGTAGAAGGTTGTCATAAGTTCAACATTTACAAGATGCAGAGCTGGACTGAGAAGTGGCAGATGGAATTGAACCGGGAATAGTGTGAAGTGATACACTTTGGGATTTGAAGGCAGTTCACAGGGTTAATGGCAGGATTCTTAGCAGTGTGGGGGAACAGAGGGATCTTGGGGTCCGTGCCCAGAGATTCCTCAAAGTTGCCGCACGAGTTGATAGGGTGGTTAAAAAGGCATATGATATTGTACATTGGACTTCATTAGTCCAGGGATTGAGCTCAAGAGCCACAAGCTAATGTTGCAGCTCCGTAAAATACTGATTAGACCGCCCTTGGAATATGGTGTTCGATTCTGGTCACCTCTTTATAGGAAGGATGTGGAATGTTTAGAGAGGGTGCAGAAGAGATTTATCAGGTTGCTGCCTGGATTAGAGATCATGTCTTAAAAGGAAAGGTTGAGCAAGCTAGGGCTTTTATCAATGGAACAAAGGAGAATGAGAGATGTCTTGATAGAGGTGTACAAGGTGATAAGAGGGATAGATAAAGTGAACAGCTAGAGATTTTTTCCCAGGTCAGCAATAGCTATAGCTAATACCAGGGGCATAACTTGTTTGTAAGGAAGAATACTATGAATTTCAGAGGTAGGTTTTTTTAAACACAGAGAGTGGTGGGTGCTTGGAACATACTGCCGGGGAGGAGGTAGAGGCAGATACATTGGAGACATTTAAGAGACCCTTAGACAGGCACATGGATGACAGAAGAGTGGAGGTTTACGTGGGAGGAAGGAGCTAGATTGGTCTTAGAGTAGGTTAAAAAGTCAGTACAACACTGTGGCCCAAAAGGCCTATCCTGCGCTGTACTCTTTGTTCTATGTTCCAGGGATGGGTAATAGATGTTGCCCAAGCTAGTGACAGCCAGATCCAGAAACGAATTGAAAAAATCTGATTCTTAGCTGTCTCTTATTCTCGGTATAAACTCTCCTCTCTTCAGTACTGGCTGATTTGATTGAATTCCAGCCTATAATTCACTGCAATAGAGACACTCTGTTCTCTCTGTACCTTTGTGTGTGTGTCCCTACTCGAATTCTGACTGGGCAGCAGAGCTATGTGGTGTGTCAACTAATACTCTGGTATAACATCACCAGAGTCAGTTGTTGTTAGGTCTGCTCCAACGTAAAAATGGCTTAAGTGTCCTGCCTCGTATTGAGCGATTCATGAAGCCATTCTGCATTGGTGCTGAGGATGGTGGGCTTAGCCTGGATTTGTTGAAGTACCTTGGTGACTCACACTTGTCATGCATTAGATCATTTTGAAGCTGTATAACAGTTTCTTTTTTTTTATTGCATTTTACTGAGACCACCAGCATGTGTACAGGCGTGGGGCATGAGTACAGAACATAGAATGGTACAGCACTGTACAGACCTATCGGCCCACTGTCTTATGCCAACCCTTTTAACTGACTCCAAAATCAATCTAACCCTTCCCTACAACATAGCCCTTCATTTTTCTATCATCCATATTTATTTAGCCAGCCCACGGTATAGTGGTATTAACACTGGACTTCAAGGCAAGTAGTCTTGGGTTCAAATCCGGCCGGCTCCTTGCATGATTTCCATCCATGCTGGGTTGAGCATCCAGCTAGCAATTCGCCCTCATAGAAAAAACAGATAAATGCTAGAGAAATGGCAAGGTTGTCACCCGAAGCACCACAAGGCCCGGAAAGAAACAACAATATGCCTATCTATGAGACTCTTAAATATCCCTAATGCACTTGCCTCTACCATCATCACACACTCACCATTCTCCATTTAAAACCACCTCTGACATCCACCCCCCACCACCAGACAGTCATAGAATAACAGAGCACTACAGCACAGAACCAGGCAAATGCTGGACTATATTTTCCTTCCATCACCTTCAAATTATGCCTTTTGTATTAGCCATTTCTTCCCTGGGAAAAACCCTCTCATCCCAGGAACGTGACTAATGGATTTCCTTTGTACTGCCTCCATTTAGTCCAATTTCAACTGTAATTTAGTGAGGTGGACCTGCCATATTTGATGCTCTTAATATCTAACAGTGCCTTGCACTCACAAAAAAGACATAAAGGACGAACGATTGCACATTTGTTTGGACTCAGATAGGTTGCTGTGTCCGAGCGTGCCACCATCTAACCAGAACTCCAATAATTATAGATAAGGGTCCCAAAACTGGTGTGACCACACCAACACCAAATACTATTGGAAGCAAACCTCCCAGTTTCTAAACTCTAACTCATTTGCAATAAAGACCAAAGTGCCACGACCTAAAGATCGGAACATTAGCTTTACTTGTTACGTGTAAATCAAAACATGCAGTGAAATGTGGCATTTGTGTTAATGACCAGCAGAGTCCGAGGATGTGTTGGCAGAAGCCCACAAGTTTTGCTATGCTTTGGGCGCCAACGTAGCATGCCCGCAGTTTACTAACCCGTGTTACGTTGAAGCTGTATAAGATGTTGGAGAGGCTGAGTTTGGAATATTGTGTGCAGTTCTGGTCACCTACAAGGATGTTGCCCAGACTTGAGGATCTGGTTTATAGGCAAAGTTTGAATAGGTTAGAATTTTATTCCCTAGAATGCAGGAGAATGGGGGGAGATTTGATAGAGATATTCAAAATTATGAGGGGTATGGATAGGGCAAATGCAAGCAGGCATTTTCCACTGACTAGAACATATTCAGCACAGACTAGGTGGGCTGCAGGGCCTGGATCTGTGATGTACTGTATGACTCTACCCTGGGCTTTAAAATGATGTGTCGATCTTCTCTGTGGCATCTTGTCAAATGTCTCTTGGAAACCTAGATAAACCTTCTGCATGAAAAAGTTATCACTCAGGCTCCCCTCACCCTAGTTCTGGTCTCCCTTACCCTCGGGAAAAGACTGTTATCATCCACCTTATCATCTCACTAATAATTTTAAACATTTCTATAATGTCTTCGCTCAACCTTCACAAAGGTTTGTGCACTGCTTAGGGATCAGGACACCTCCTTGTGATCTGGAGACAGGATGACTCTAAGGCCAGCAAGAGCTGCGATCTCCGGTGCATCAGGGAGGCAAAGTGTGATACACACCGAAATCCACAGACACCCTTGTGACTCCAAGGACACGCAGTGCATGTAGTAAGATGTGTAAACCAGAACAGACTACATGTCCGCCCTGTACATCAACGACAGCAACACCCCCCCTTCCCAATAGGATGAGTGCCTTCTATGCATGTTTTGATGCAATGAGTGACGTGACATCGAGGAAAGCCTCCTCTCCCCCTAAGGAACAGGCACCCTGTCTGGCCACAGCCAAGGTGAAGAGCATCCTATCTAGGGTAAACCCATACAAAACCATGGGGCTGGTCAGGTGCTAAGAGATTGTGCAGCCCAGCTAACAGGGATAATTGTTTAAGCCATTTACCATCATTTACTTGGGCACTGGAATGAGAGTGGCTGCCTTGAAGCCTGCAGGGACATTGGACTGTTTATTGTTTACCTGTGCTGCACACTATATACATTTTTTGAAATATATTTTATTAACTTATTGATGGAAATATTGTTACAAGGAGTGACTGAAGTGAACCCAAGTGCAGGACACAGGCATGGAGATTGAGTTTGGATGTTTACACGGGCGTAAACGCCAAACAGCAAACAGGATGGATCTTGACATGGAGCCCTGATATGGAACCTTGACATGGAACTTTGACTCAGAGAAACAGAGTCTCATAGGTAAACCTTGAAACTGGAGTTGAACTTAGAACAAACGGTTCTAAGTGATCAGGAAACGTAGTTTACTCACAGGAAAAAAGACCAACAAACTGGCGACTAGTGGTTGTGATGTCAGGGTTCTTATACTGAGTTCTTGATGGAAACCAGATGTGCCATCAAGGAGAATAGGAAACAATAGGGAAATTAACAATCTTAATTAATTAATTAATGGCATAATCAAAGAAAATTAGGAGCAAGATAGGGAATAAACTATCGGGACCATAACAGTAACCCCCCCCCCCCCCCACAGTGGGAGCCTCCAGGTGATCCACCAGGCTTGTCCGAATGGTCCCAATGGAAATCATGGATGAGGGAAGGGTCCAGGATGAAGGAGCATTCGTCCGGGCTGTATCCCTCCCAATCAACCAGGTACTGGAGACCCCTGCCTTGGCCGGACGATGTATGCTGGATGGTCATCAATGACTCCGGCGGGTGGAGGGGGTTTGGCAGGAGGGCATAAAGGGCTGACAGATACCTGCTTCAATTGGGAAACATGGAATGTAGGATGGATGTGCATAGATTTGGGTAGTTTGAGTTGGACCACCAAGGGGTTGATAATACTCTCAATCTCGAATGGTCCCAGGAAGGGAGGAGCGAGTTTCCTGGGCTCGTTCTTGAGGGGGATGTCATTAGAAGAGAGCCAAACCTTCTGCCCAGGCTGATAATCAGATGCAGGAATCCGATGGTGATCGGCAATCCTCCAGTTGCGGTCGGCTGAGCGGAGCAAGGCCACACGTGTGTCTTTCCAGATCTTGCAGCACCGGCGGAGATGGGCCTGAACAGAAGGCACAGCAATGTCATCTTCATGAGCGGAGAACAGAGGGGCTTGGTAACCGAGGGAGCATTCAAAGGGAGACATTCCAGTGATAGTGCTGACCAAGGAGTTGTAGGCGTACTCTACCCAAGCAAGATGGGTGCTCCAGGCGGACGGGTTGTTGGCAGTTACACAGCACAGTGCTGCTTCCAAATCCTGGTTAGCTCACTCTGTTTTCCTGTTCATCTGCGGATGAAAGCAGGACGACAGATTTACTGAGGCTCCAAGGGCTTGACAAAAAGATCTCCAAACTTGAGAGATGAATTGGGGGCCCTGGTCAGAAATAGGGCTACGAAGTGCACAGCTTTGGAGAAGCGGTCCACCACAGGAAGTACAGTAGTGTTCCCATGTGAAGGGGGATGTCCCGTAATGAAGTCCAGCACAATGTGAGACCAAGGGTGGTTAGGAACAGGTAGGTGACGAAGCAATCCAGCAGGTGGTCAGTGGGAGGCTTTTCCACACGCACAAACAGAACAGGCAGAGACAAAGGAACAGATGTCAGAGTCCATGGAGGGCCACCAGCAATGTCTCTTCAGGAGGGGAAGAGTCCGATTGATCCCGGGATGGCAGGCAAAATGAGATGTGTGCCCCCACTGGAGAACCTGAGATCGAACGGAGTTGGGCACAAAGAGGCGATTGGAGGGTCCGTTGCCTGGGTCTGGCTGAGTCCGTTGAGCCTCTTTGACTATGGCCTTGATCTCCCAGGTCAGGGCAGCCACTACACAGGATAGCGGAAGGATGGTTTCGGGGTTGGGAAGGCCCTCCTTGGAAATGTATTGATGGGAGAGGGCATTGGGCTTCCCATTCTTGGACCCCGGACATTGGTGAGTGTAAATCTGAACCGACACAAAAAATAATGCCCAATGCGCCTGGCGAGAATTCAGGCGTTTGGCGGTTTGGATATATGCAAGGTTCTTGTGATCGGTCCAGCCAATAAACAGATGTTTCACTCCCTCCAGCCAGTGCCTCCACTCCTCCAAAGCAAATTTGACTGCCAGTAACTCCCGGTTCCCTAAGTCATAATTTCATTCGGCGGGGGACAGCCGGCGAGAAAAGAAGGCACAGGGATGAAGTTTTTGGTCAGGGCCTGAACGTTGGGAGAGGACTGCTCCCACCCCAGCGTCGGAGGCATCGACCTCCACAATGAATTGACAAGAGGCGTCTGGTTGGACCAGGATGGGAGCAGAGGTGAAACGTCTCTACAGCTCCGAGAAGGCTGGGTCCACTTCGGGGTCCCAGTGAAGAGGGGTCTTAGGAGAGGTGAGTCGAGTAAGAGCCGCTGCCACCCGGCTGTAATCCCTGATGAAATGACAATAAAAGTTTGCAAGCCCCAGAAATCGCTGGAGCTGCTCGAGTGTCGTAGGTGTTGGCCACTCCACCACCACCCAGATCTTTTCAGGATCTGCTCTCACTTGCCCGCTCTCGATGATGTATCCTAAGAAACTGAGTGAAGGAACGTGAAATTCACACTTCTCAGCTTTTACAAATAGTTAATTCTCCCAAAACCTCTGCAGAACCTGACGGACATGGTGGGTGTGTTCCTGGAGATTGCTGGGGAAGATTAAAATGTCATCCAAATAAACAAACATGAAGCGGTTAATGAAATCTCTAAGGACATCATTTATCAGGGCTTGGAAAATGACAGGGGCATTGGTGAGGCCGCATGTCATGACCAGGTATTTGAAGTGACCAAGAGGGGTGTTGAATGCTGTTTTCCACTCATCTCCTTCCCTTATCCTGACCAGAGATAGGCACTTCGTAGGTCCAACTTGGAGAAGATGATGGCTCCATGAAGTGGTTCAAAAGCAGAGTTGAGAAGGAGCAGTGGATATTTGTTCTTTATGGTTAAGCTATTTAGGCCTCGGTAACCAATGCAGGGACCCAGTGAGCCATCCTTCTTCCCCACAAAGAAGAAACCTGTGTCAACAGGGGAGGATGAGGGCCGGATAATGCCCGCCACAAGAGATTCGTTTAAGTATGCCTCTATTGCCTCCCTTGCTGGCCAGGACAAGTTATACAGCCGACTGGTGGGTAGAGGGGCCCCTGAGCGAAAGTCGATTGTGCAATCATAAGGGCAGTGTGGCAGCAGGGAAAGGACCATTTGTTTGCTGAATACTTCTCCCAGGTTGTGGTACTCTGCTGGAACCTTCGATAGGTCAGGGGGTCTCAGCGGCAGACGAGGTTGCAGTGACTTTCACAGGGGAAAGGGCCGATTAAAGACAAGTGGAGTGACAGAACGGGCTCCAGCTGGCTATCTTCCCAGTGGACCAGTCGATGTGAGGGTCATGGCAGACCAACCAGGGATACCCAAGAACTGTCTAGGAGCTTGAGGGGATGAAATTAAGTTAAATTATACCTGCTCCCAATGGTTCCTGGAGAGAATTACAGACAGGGGTAGCGTGCAGTGTGTGACCTGGGCCAGAAGTCTGCCGTCCAGTGCCCAGGCCTCCAGAGGGACACTCAATGGCTCCCGAGGAATTTCAGCCCGGGCAGCTATGTCTTCACCTAGAAGATTGCCCTCAGCACTGGAGTCCACTAAAGCTGACAGAGGCAGGGATTGTTTGTTGTAACATAAAGTTGCCGGGATCTGCATCCGGGTTCTGGGAATGGAAGGGAAAGTTGTCTGCTCACCAGGGTTCCTCTTTCTACTGGTGAGCCTTCCTTCTTTGGCTGAAGGGGACAGGTAGTTCAGAAGTGGCCAGACTGGCTGCAATATAGACACTCACTCACTCTCAATCTCTGGAGTCACTCAGCGGGAGGGAGGCAGTTCCAGCTGCATGGAAATGGCCGGACTGGAAGCTACTCTTGGAGCAGGAGGAGTAGAGGGACTTGTTCTTGTGGGTGGCAGAAACAAATGCTGTGGAGTGGCCAATGGTGGTGAACAACCGGATCTTTCCCTATGGCGTTCTTAAAGACGGTTGTCCAGCCTGATGGCTAGGGAGATCAATGTATCCAGGCTGTCGGTGTCACCCCTTGCCACCAACTCATCCTTCACCATGTTGCTGAGGTCATTCCGCAAAATCTCTTGGAGCGCCTCATCACTCCACCCTGAGTCAGCTGCTAACATCCGGAACTCCATGGAATATTCGGCAACACTATGGGAGCCCTGACAGAGGGTGAGTAGACGCTTAGCGGCATCTTTACTACGGACAGGGTGGTCAGGTTTCTCATCTCTGTGATAAAGGTAGGGAATGATGAACAGATATCTGGCTGATTATCCCAGACAGCTGTAGCCCACGCTAAGGCACTTCTCTGCAACAACCCCATGATTTAAACTACCTTTGACTTGTCCGTGGAGGAAGTGGGTGACTGCGGATTGAACACCAAGGAGCATTGCAGAAGGAAGGTCCGGCACTTCCCCAAATCCCCAGCGTAGTGTTCTGGTTCAGGTATGTGTGGCTCTCTTGGTGGAGGTGTTGCTGACATGTAGGGGGTTGTCACTACAGACTGTCTGGACTGGTTTGGCTGATTTCCAGGAGAGGATGGGGTAAGATTAGTGGATACACGGTCCACCTGGTTACTGATCTTTGTTATGTTAGCGGACAGGGAACGGAGACATCCCAGAGGAGTTGATCGTGCAGACCCAGAAGGGAGCTCTGGCTGGCGAGGACTTGTTGCAGGGTCTTAATGTCCACTGGTTCCATAGTGGCCAGTTTGTTCTGTTGCAATGAGCGACTGAAGTGAACCCAAGTGCAGGACACAGGCACGGAGATTGAGTTTGGATGCTTACATGGGCATAAACGCCCAACAGCAAGCAGGATGGATCTTGACACGGAGCCTTGACTCAGAGAAACAGAGTCTCATAGGTAAACCTTGAAACTGGAGCTAAACTTAGAATAAACGGTTCTAAGTGATCAGGAAATGTAGTTTACTCACAGGAAAAAAGACCAATGAACTGGTGACTAGTGGTTGTGCCAGCGGGGTTCTTATACTGAGTTCTTGATGGAAACCAGGTGTGCCATCATCAATGAGAATAGGAAGCAATTGGGAAATTAATGATCGGGACCATGGCATTATCAAAAAAAATTAGGAGCAAGATAGGGAATAAATTATCGAAACCATGACAAATATTCTGTTTTTGATGTGCTGTGTGTGATATATATTATGTGGGTGCACTGAGGTCCAGACGAACATTGTCTCATTTGGTTAGATGATAATAAACTTGAACTTGAAATTAGCTTGTCTGAGATCTTAGAAATATTAGAAATGTCTTCCATAGTGGGGGCTGAATATTTATTCAACATTTCTGGATTCTTTGTTTGCTGTTATTAATTCACCAGTCTCGTTCCCTAGAGGTTTTGCACTTACCTCAGCTGCCTTCTTCCCATTTGTATATCCAAATAAACTTTCACTATTTGTTTTAATTCAACACACTTGCCATGGCAATGCATTCATCGCATTAATGCCAAAGTTACAGTGTTAAACAGAACAGAAAGAAGCCTTTCAGCCCAACTTGCCAGTGCCAACCAAGATGTCTATCCAAGCTAGTTCCAATTGGCTTTATCTATCTAAATGTCTTTAAAACATTGTAATTGTTCACACCTTCTCTATTTCCTCTAGCAGCACATTCCACACCCTCACTACCCTCCTTTCCATTCCCATTCTGATATATTGGTCCATGGCCTCCTCTCCTGCCATGGTGAGACCAAACTCGGGCTGGAGGAGCAATACCTCTTATTCCATACAGGTAGCTTCCAAACTGATGGCATGAATCAATATCTATAAGTTCCATAATTTCTCCTCCTTCCCCCTTTTCCCTGTTCTTACCCCTTCTCTTTTCTTCACCCGCCTCTGGTTCCCTTCCTCCTTCCCTTTATTCCATGGTCCACTGTCCTCTCCTATCAGATTCTCCTTCTTCTGCCATTTGCCTCTTCCACCTAGCACCTCAAAGCTTCTTATTTTATTCCCCCCTTCTCCGTTCACCCACTTTGCCCCTCACCTGTTCTTACTCCACCCCTTTACTCTTATTCTGGTTTCTCCCCTTCCTCTCCAGCCTTGATGAAGGTCTTGACCCAAAATGTTAATTGTTTATTCCCCTCAATAGGTGCTGCCTGAGTTCCTCCAGCATTTTATGTTTGTTGCTCTGAATTTCCAGCATCTGCAGTGTCTCTCGTGTTTATGAGTTGTTATGTGAAAAATTTCCCTCAAGTCCACTTTAAATCCTTCCCCTCTCACTCAGAACTGTGCCCTCTAGTTTTAGACTCCCTTACCCCAGGGAATAGACTGTGATTGTTTACCTTATATTCACATGATTTTATGTATATCTGTCCGGTCACCCCTCAACCGCCTTTGCTCCAGGGAAGAAAATCCCAGCCTCTCCTTAAAACTCACACCCTCCAGTCCCAGTAACATACTCGCAAATCTTTCCTGCACCTTGTCCATCTTAACATCATCCTTCCTGTAGCTGGACAACCAGAATTGCTCACAGCACTCCAAGTACAGTCTCGCCAGCAACCTGTACAGTTGCATTCCTGTACTCAACAGCCTGTGAATGCCTGTGTTTCCACTTTCAGGGAACTGGGTACTTGTTTCACTATGTCTCCTTATTCAGTTCTGTTCTGGTGCTCAACAACTGTTATAAAACATTGAGTGGTTCCCTAGTAGAGTTAAGATAGTGCCAAGTGGCTGCCTCTTCCAGCTCATCTGCGGAAACAGCTTAAATTCCTCTCTTACATGCCTCTTTTTTCCCTTTTCGAGGTGGTTGGGGTCTATCAAGGTCCTGCTCTGCAAGTGGCATTTAAACTGCATTTTTGTTAATGGCAGGTGAGTTCCCATTCCTGGAGCTCGCTAGCCAACCATTTTCCGACATCCTCCAAGCCCCGCATGGAAGGTGGTGTCTCTGTGGTCGACTGATTCCAGGCCAGTGTTGCCCACTGAGACGTTGCAGGAGAAGGAACGTCAGGATTTTGCTGCGGGGGATGTGTAGGCAGGGGTCTCTGTAGTTGAGCGGTCGCATTCTCTCTCTCTTTCTCTTGATGGGGGGAGAGTTCGCTGCCGACTCTCGAGTCAGGAGTCTTGGATTAAGACACGGCAGAATATGACACCAGAACAGTGACTGCCCTTTCGCTGTGAAAGTGGGTGATATCTCTGTCCCATGTTAGTGAGAGAAGGAGAGGGAGAGCCTGTGGCATGTCCATCTGTCAGGTAGTGTGGTGAACTACATATACCTGTCTGGACACGCCCCCCCGCTGACTGCTCCTGTGGCTCCTCCCACAGACCCCGGTATAAAGGCGATTGGAGCCACAGACCCTTCCTCAGGGCTTTGGTGGTGCATGTGTGAATGTGGTTTAGAACTTGTTGAGGGAAAGGGAGTGGGGAAGGAGCGGGAATTGCTGGGAGGGGGTTGCCTGGGTCTGGTAATGGCAGACAAGGCGAGAGGAGGGGCTGAGGGAAAGAGAGTGGAGAAGGAGCGGGATAGGGATTTGGGATCAGAGGTAGGCAGCTGGGGAGAAATGGATTATTGTGAAGGGAGAAATAAAGGGAATAAGGAGATAGTGAGGGGATGGATGAATGAAGACCGAGACAAAGGGAATAAAAGAATAAGAAATGACAATGGAGAGAGTTCTGAAAGTGAGGAAGATGAACAAGTTCAGAGAGGAGGGGTTGTCATAATTAGGTTTAATGAGAAGGCGCAAGGACACATGAAGAAAATTAACCCGTTTGTGCTAACAACAACTCTGGCAAATAAGATAGGGGAAATAGTAATTGCAAAAGTCCTTAATGATGGCAATCTATTGGTAAGATGTGCGAATGAGGAACAACTTGAGAAAGCACTCAAGCTAAAAGAGATAGGAAAATGCAAGGTGGAATATACAGGGAGGGTGGGAGCACGAAATGGTGGTTGTAAAGGAGTGATTACGGGTGTACCAATGAGTATCAACATGGAGGAGTTGAAGAGGAATATCAAAGGGGGGAAAGTAATTAATGTTCTAAGACTGAAAACAACAAAGGAGGGAATGAAAAAGGAAAGTGAAACTATATTGATTGAATTTGAAGAAGAAAGAGTTCCAAGGAAAGTGTTCCTGGGTTTCATGAGTTACCCAGTAAGGGTATATGTGCCAAAGCCATTGAGGTGCTATAATTGTCAAAGGTTTGGACACATAGCTAAAAACTGTAAAAGGCAGAGGAGATGTGCTAGATGTGGGGGTGATCATGAATATGGAAAGTGCGGAACAGGAGTGCAACCAAAATGCTGTAATTGTGGAGGAGCTCATAATGTGGCATATAGGGGGTGTGAGGTTGTGAGACGGGAGAATAAAATTCAAGAAATAAGAGTGAAAAGAAAGATCACTTATGCAGAAGCTGTAAGAATGTCAAGAGAACAGAATAATGTTCCTAATGACCAGAGAGCAATAGGGATGCAAGAGATGCAGTGAAGAGTAAATGACAGGATTTATGTGGGGAAAAAAAGCTCTAGTAACATTCATTGCAGGAGTCATTAATAGTACAGCTGAGATAAAGTCAAAAAGTGACAAAATTCAGCTGGTGGTCAAAGCAGCAGTAAACCATTTAGGGTTAGTAGGACTGACATGGGAAGAAGTGAGGGAGAACCTCACTAATCAGTCAAGCCAGGAAGTGTCATAGGTTGGTTAGTACTCATTATGGTGATTATTTTGCAATGGAATGCAAGGAGTTTACTGACCAATGGCCAGGAATTTAAGGACTTTATTAAGGAAATGGTTATAAAACCGGATGTAGTGTGTATTCAGGAAACTTGGTTGAAACCAGCTTTAGACTTTGTGGTACATGGGTATACAATGATAAGGAAAGATAGAAATCTAGGGGGAGGAGGAGATTGTGCTATGTTAATCAAGCAAGGTATACCGTATAGAGTACTGGAAAAAGGAGACGATCAGGAATACATAGTGGTGGAAATATGGGAGAGAGGGGAGGGAGTGGTTATAATTAACTACTACAATCCATGTAAGAGGCTGGATTTGGACAGCCTACTAAGGATACAAGGACAAAATAGACATAAAGTAGTGTGGTGTGCAGATTTCAATGCTCACAGCACAATATGGGGGGATCCGATTACAGATTCAAATGGAATGGTAATTGAAGATTTGATGGAAGAAAGGGATTTGGTATGTATGAATGATGGTAGAGGAACAAGGATAAACATAACAACAGGAACTGAGTCAGTATTAGATATTACGTTAGTGTCTAATGTCTTGGTTGGCATTAGTAACTGGGGAGTCTGGACTGCTTCAACAGTAGGCAGTGATCACTACCCAGTTTTATGTTCAGTGGGTGAAAGTGTTGAAATAAGACCAGGTGGGGGAATCCCAAAGTGGGTGTTTGGAAAAGCAGATTGGGGTAAGTTCCAGAGGTTAAGTGAAGAAGCATTGACAAAGATTGACATTTCTGGAGATATAGGTGAATTAAACAGTCAGGTGACTTCAGCAATTATTATGGCAGCAGAAGGATCTATACCCAGGAGTAAAAATAGGATGAATAGAAAAATAGTGCCATGGTGGACAGAGGAATGTTGTCAGGCTGTAAAAAACAGGAATAGGGCATTCAGGCTAGTTAAAAGAACCCATAATATGCAGCATTTGATTCAATATAAGAAGGCACAGGCAGTGGTGAGAAGAACTATACGTCAAGCTAAAAGGGCAAGTTGGAGGAGTTTTTGCAACAAAATAGGAAGAACAACGCCTGTGGAAGAGGTATGGGGAATGATTAAGAGGATGGGGGGAGATAGAAGGGATTGGGAATATCCAGTAATGATATCTGAGGAGGAAACAGCAGTCTCCAGCAGGGATAAGGCTGAGATCATGGCCAAGTCATTTGTAAAGATACATAGTTCAGAAAATTTGTCTGAAGAAGGGAGAAGGAGAAGGGAAAGAACAATGAGTCAATACCCAGGTGTGTTAAACAGGAGGAAAGAAACAGATGATATAATTGAATATCCATTTACTTTGGCAGAAATGGTGAGAGCAATAAAGAGATCGAGACCAACCTCCCCAGGGAAAGATCTAATATGCTATGTTATGCTAAAAAATCTAGGAGAAGGAGCGCTCTTGAAGTTACTGCATTTTTATAACAGAGTGTGGGAGGAGGGAAGATTACCAAGTGCATGGAAAGAAGCAGTAGTAATTCCAATAAGGAAATCTGGCAAGGATCTGTCAAAACCCACTAGCTACAGGCCAATAGCACTAACATCAAATATTTGTAAGGTTATGGAAAGGATGATAACTGAAAGGTTATCATATGATCTTGAGAAGAGAGGAATGCTGGCAAATTATCAGAGTGGTTTTAGGAAGGGAAGGAATTCCATGGACTCAGTGATAAGGTTAGAGACTGAAATAAGAAAGGCCCAGGCAAATAAAGAATCAGTAGCTGCAGTGTTTTTTGACATTGAAAAAGCCTATGATATGATGTGGAAGGAAGGATTATTAATTAAACTGCACAAGATGGGGGCTGGGGGGAAAGTTTTTAATTGGATTAAAGATTTTTTGTTTGGTAGAAAAATTCAAGTTCGGATTGGATCAGAATTATCAAAACAGTACATAGTGGGAAATGGCACACCTCAGGGTAGTGTGATTAGCCCGTTACTTTTCATCATTATGATCAATGATGTCTTCACAAAGGTACCAGTGGATATAGGTAGGTCACTGTTTGTGGATGATGGGGCCTTGTGGAAAAGAGGCAGGAACACGGAGCATATAATCAGGAAACTACAAGGAGCAATTGATGAAGTGGTAGAGTGGGGTTATGATTGGGGATGTAGATTTTCAGTGGAAAAAACTCAAACTGTATTTTTCACTAGGAAAAGAATTGAAGTAGGGAAGAAGTTAAGGATGTATGGGATTGAATTAGAAAGGGTTGGATCATTTAAATTTCTAGGAGTTATATTTGATTCACGATTAACATGGGCAGACCATATCAGGAAAGTTGAGGAGAAATGTAAAAAAGTAATAAACGTGATGAGATGTTTGACTGGTAGGGAATGGGGAGCAAGTTGTTCAGCATTAAAGAGAATGTATGTGGCTTTAGTAAGATCTGTGTTGGATTATGGAAGTGCAGCATATGGATCAGCAGCTAGGTCTCTTATAAGGAAACTGGATGTGATTCAGGCTCAGGTTTTGAGAGTGTGCAATGGGGCTTTTAAAACATCACCAGTATCAGCCCTGCAGGTAGAAATGGGAATAATGCCTTTGGAATTAAGAAGGATGCAATTGATGGCAAACTACTGGGTTAATTTGCAGGGACACAATGATTCTCACCCTGCTAAAGGAGTGTTGCAGGAGTCCTGGGAAAATGGGAGGTTTCAAAGGGAAAACTTTAGTCGGGTAGGGAATGATATTGCTAGATCATGTGGAGTGTTTGATCTAAGGATAAGTCCTTCAGTAGTTTATCAGGTTGTAGCTCCATGGAAGCTGGTATGGCCTGACGTAGACTGGCATTTGTTAGAGGTAAAAAGGAAAGGAAAGTATAAAACTGATTTGGTAAGTGCATTTAACTGTTATGTGATGGAAAAGTATAGTGATTATACTCAGGTCTATACAGATGGTGCTAAGGAACCTGAGACAGGAGTGACAGGGTTTGGGGTGGCTATACCAGCAAAAGCAATTGCAATCAGCAGAAGAACATCTGATAAGTTAGCAGTGTATACAGTGGAGATGATGGCAGTGTTGGTTGTGTTGCGTTGGGTGGAGAAAACTAAACTAGTCAAAGCGTTGATGTGCTCAGATTCATCTTCAGTACTAGCAAGTTTAAGGTCTTCTCACTCAAACAGCCGGCAAGATGTACTTCATGAAGTCCTTCAGTCAGTCACAAGAGTTGCAAATCAGGGAGGTCAGGTTAAATTTCTATGGGTTCCAGCTCATGTAGGGGTGAAGGGCAATGAAAGGGTGGATGAGTTGGCAAAGAGGGCAATAAAGAAAGAAAATACAGAAATGCACATTAGTATCAGTAAAGCAGAGGTTAAGTGTGTAATATGGGAAAAAATTAACCAAATGTGGCAAGAAAGATGGGACAGGGAGGGGAAAGGGAGGCATTTATATCAAATACAAAAAAGTGTTGCAGGTACTAGGGTAGGAAGTAGATACAGAAGAGAGGAAATTGTGTGGACTAGGTTAAGGCTGGGGCACTGTGCACTAAACCAAACATTGAAATTGATAGGGAAACACAAGACAGGACTGTGTGAGGAATGTCAGGAAGAGGAGTCAGTAGAACATGTAATTCTGAGTTGCAGGAAGTATGGGATACAGAGAGAGATGATGAGAATTAATCTAAGGGAACTGGGGGTGCAGGAATTCACATTAAAAGGGTTGCTGGGCATGGGTGAGAGAACACAGGTCAGGATATTTTTAGCTTTCTTAAGGGGTACAGGGGTTTTTTATAGGATATGATGGATAAACAGAAATAGGGTACTAGGATGGGGAGGATAAAGTGTAGGTTAGGGTATGTGTATGTGTGCGATTGGGTGAAGGGATTTAGAATGTGAGTCTATCGCATACTCTGGAGCAGAAGGAAGCGGTAATGCACCATTAAGCTGGGTGCCAACCACCGTAAAACAAGATGGAGAGAGAGAGACCCTTCCTCAGTCTCCAGGATGTTGTGTGATGGTCACTTGCTGCTTGTGCTTTCTTCCAGCCAATAAAAGCCTACCTTAACCCACGTCTCAGAGTTATTGATGGTGCATCAGGTAGGCAATAGTTCTTGTTGGCTGCAGACCATGGTCTCTCTTTGGGTGCTTTGCCGTTGCTGGGTGGGTGGTGGACACTGTCACTTTTTGCTGAAACGGGTGGAGGGGGAGGAGGGAGGGTGATGCTTGCTGCTGCTTGCCCGAGGGAGGGTAGAGGGGGCTTCAGGATTCTAGCGTTTTTCTGACGTTCATCCTTTTGGGGTTCTGTTTTTCATGGATGTCTGCGAAGACGAGTGTTTCAGGTTGTGTACTGTATACATTCTCTGATAATAAACGGAACCATTGGTACAATAAGATGGTCTCGTGACCTCACAATGTATCTTGTTACTGCTTTGCTCTTTATCGTTTGCCTGGACTGCACCTTCTCTGTAGCTGTTACACTTTATTCTGCATTCTGTTACTGTTTTCCACTGTACTACCTCAATGCACTGTGATGAAATGATCTGTGTGGATGGTGGATGAAACAACGTTTTTCACTATATGTGGCAATTAATACACTAATTTACCAACATACTTCGAGGCCATGCTATTTACTGAGTAATTCTTGCTCTGATTTATCTTCCCAAATGCAACACCTCGGGACTCTTGTCCCCACAATCTACCTTATGATGGCCTGAAGTCTGCCTGCTCTGCACTTTCTCTGTAACTGTAACACTTAATTCGCCATTTTTCTTTTGAACACCCCAATGCCCATTTATATGGGCGGCATGCAAAACAATGTATATCACCCTACATGTGACAATAAGAAAGCAATTTACCATTCCTTGGCCCATTTCCCCAGTTCATCTCAATCCTGCAGTAACTTAGACGAACTTTGTCACTGTCCACTACGGCACCAATTCTGGTGTCATACGCAAACTTGGATAACAACATAGTCATCCAAGTAGATAAGCAACAGTGGGCCTAGCGACACACCGCCGGTCTGAATAACCACCCTCTAACTCCTTCTTCCAAACCCATACCAGTTCACCCGGATACCATGTGACATCATCTTCCAGCAGCACATTCCAGGCACTTTGTAGGAGAAACAAAAATATAGACTGTCTTCTAAATGGGGCAAGAATTCAGCAATCAGAGGTGAAAAGGGACTTGGGAGATAGAGTCCAGCATTCCCATAACATTAACTTGCGTCAGTGGTGAGTAAGGCAAGTGCAATGTCAGCATTCATTTCTCGGGGACTAGAATATGAAATCAAGAGATGCAAATGCTGAGGCTTTGGTCAGACTGCACTTGGAGTATTGTGAGCAGTTTTGGACCCCTTGTCAAAGAAAGGATGGGCCGGCATTGGAGAGGGTCCAGAACGACCAGGGAATGAAAGGGTTAATATGCGAGAAGCATTTGATGTCTCTGGGCCTGTACTCGAAGGATGACGGGGGATCTCGTTGAAACCTCCTGGATATTGAAAGGTCTAGACAAAGTGGATGTGGAGAGTGTCAGGCCTACAAAGGCAGTCTCCGCCCAGCTAACAGGAGTCACCTGCCACTTGTCATTTGCAGCCTATTTAACCCCCCCCCCCCATCCACAGACCTTTGTTCACTCATCAAACCAGCCAGCCTCAATCAGTTGCTCCTCACCTTCAGTTTCATTGTTGCCCTATCTTGTTAAATATCTGTTCTCTCTTATTTTGTGATAACTTTATTATTAAAGCAATCATTCACTGCTAAATTATCCCTGCTACTCTACTTTTGGCTCAAGCCTTCTCTACGTCAGCTGACAGAGAGGCTGTTTCTAATAGCATGAGTGTCTGGGAAAGGAGGGCACAGCCTCAGAATAGAAGGATGTCCCTTTAAGAATAGAGATGAGGAGGAATTTCTTGGACCAATGTGTTGAATTTGTTGCCACAGTCAGCTGTGGAAGCCAAGTCATTGAGTATATTTAAAGCAGAGGTTGATAGATTCTTGATTAGTCAGGGCAACAAAGGTTACAGGGAGAAGACAGGAGAATGGGGGAGCAGACACAATGGGCTGAATGGCCTAATTCTGCTTCTATGTCTTATGGTCTTAGCAAAAGAATGGTAAATGCCAACAGATCCTAGGTTAAGATGAGCAATGGAAGTGGTTTCAGTGTCAATTCAAAACAACAGAATTGATTTCCCAGTAGTTGCCCCAGACAATGAGGAACTGGAGCTGTACAGAATTACTGCAAAACTGTGTGAACTGACAGACTTTTCAAGAAAGGTGTTGATTAACAACCAGAGTATTGACATAAGAATTGATATTGCCACAGACTGATTGAAGCAAGCTCAGCCAGCTATCAGCGATAGAAAACTCTATCGCACTGATGAGACATCACAGACAGAGCACACAGTTCAACAACATGGACAACATTACAGCTACCAATCAATGTAACAAACAATGAACACAGGATAACTGCAAAAGCAAAGGACTGACAGAAGTAACTCGAACTGCATTGACATTTCAGAGAAATATCATCCCCCTTCTTGGAAAGGTATGATAATACATTCAGACATTGATATCAGCAAGGAAGAGCACAAAATAGTCCTGGAACAGAACAGCACAGATACATACAGGCCCTTCAACCAGTCCATGCTGACCACAGTGCCCAACCAGCCAGTCCCTATTTTCTACATACAGCCCAAACCCCTCCATGTACCTACCCAAATACTTCTTAAATGATACTGTTGTACCTGCCTCAACTACTTCCATGGGCAGATCATTCCAGATACCCTCTGTGTGAAAATGTTGCCCTTCGGCTCACTTTTAAATCCCCTCTCATTCTAAATCTATGCCCCCTTATTTTGGTCTCCCCCACCCTGGAAAAAAGATTGTTACCATCTACCTTATCAATACCTCTTACAATTTTAACCATTTCTGTAAGATCAACCCCCCCCCCCCCATTCCTCTATATTCCAAGGAATAAAGACCCAGGCAGGCTGACCTCTCCCTGTAACTCAGGCCTGGCAATGTTCTCGTAGATCTTCTCTGCACTCTTTACAGTTTAACCACATCTTTCCTATAACAGGGTGGCCAAAACTGTCCATAATATTCCAAGTGCTGACTCAACAACGACTTGTACAACTACAACATCATGTCCACTCCTAACTCAGTGCCCTGACTGATGAAGGCCAGCTTGCTAAATGCCTTTCTCTCCTCCTTGTCTACCTGTGATGCCACTTTCCATGAACTATGCCCCTGTGCTCCTAGGTCCCCCTGTCCAGAACAATACATTGTGACTAACACTCATAATACAAGTCCAATGCTGGTCTGACTTTCCAAACTGCATCCCCTGAGTACTCCATCTGCAAAAGCTGGTCTATTGGAATCCCAGACTGCTCCTGATTTGCAGGAAGTATTCAGGACATTTCCTATTTCCAATCTAGAAGTTCAAGATTATTGTCACAGGCAAACAGATCCAGGGTATAAATGCCATGAAGGTTGACTAATTGCGGTAGCAGCATCAGAGTACATTACCAGCACGACAAACATAGTTAACATAAACTTAAATAATCCTAACTTGTGCATAACCTGCACGACATAATCAGTGGTGGAATGAAATGAAACGGGGTTTTGTGGATGAGTTGGAGATCCAAATGTGGCTGTCATAGGAGAGTTCCTATGTGACAATAGCTCTCCACTTTTGATCTGCTCTGCCAGCAAGGGAATAGAAAACCTCAGAGGGTCAGTGATGGGAGGGAATGTCCGTAGAGCTGTCAGAGGGCATTTTGTGGGTGGGGAGAAAGTCACTAATGGGACAGAAAGTCTGTGAAGATGTGGGTGAGGAGAGTCAGTGATGGGGGAGAGTGTCTGAGGGGCTGTGGGAGGTTGATAGGTTCTTGATTAGTCAGGATGTCAAAAGTTATGTGGAGAAGGCAGGAGAATGGGATTGAGAGGAATAATAAATCAGCCATGATGGAATGGCAGAGCAGACTTGATGGTATGTCTCCTATGTTTTATGGTCTTATGGGAGGGGATTCAGTGGGCGAGGAGAGTCAGTGATTGTAGAGGGTGCGTACACAACACTGGAAGAACTCAGCAGGTCAGGCAGCATCCGTGAGAAAAGAGTAGCCAACGTTTCAGGCCGAGACCCTTCATCAGGAATGGGGGGGAAGAGAGGGCCGAAGCCCAGTAATAGAAATAGGGGAGGGGGAAGGGCTAAAGGCGCCAGGTGGAGAACCAATCAGAGGAAGGATAAAGGGGGGAGGGGATAAGCATGAAAGAACTGTAGAGGTAAAGGAGCAGAAAGTTGAAAGGGGAGAGAGGCAGAGAGGGACCTAGGATAGGGGAAGGGGAAGGGGGAGGGGGAGGGAATTACCAGAAATTGGAGAATTCAATGTTCATACCACCAGGCTGGAGGCTACCCAGACGGTAGATGAGATGTTGCTCCTCCAACCTGAGTTTGGCCTCATCATGGCAGTAGAGGAGGCCATGTATGGACATGTCTAGATGGGAATGAGAGGCAGAGTTGAAGTGGGTGGCAACCAGGAGGTCCTGTCTATTGTGACGGACGGAGCGGAGGTGCTCAACGAAGCGGTCCCCCAATCTGCGTCGGGTCTCGCCGATGTAGAGGAGGCTGCACCGGGAGCACAGGATGCAATAGACGACTCCAGCAGACTCGCAGGTGAAGTGTTGCCTCACCTGGAAGGACTGTCTGGGGCCCGGAATGGTGGTAAGGGGGGAGGTGTGGGGACAGGTGTATCATTTGCGCTTGCAGGGATAAGTGCCGGGTGGGAGTTCTGTGGGGAGGGATGTGAGGACCAGGAAGCATTAAGAAGAGGGACGCCTCACGTCTTAATAAGCTGGTAAGGAAGGCGGGCTCTGTCGTGGGCAAAGTACTGGAGAGTTTAACATCGGTAGCTGAGCGAAGGGCGCTGAGTAGGCTACGGTCAATTATGGATAACTCTGAACATCCTCTACATAGCACCATCCAGAGACAGAGAAGCAGTTTCAGCGACAGGTTACTATCGATGCAATGCTCCTCAGACAGGATGAAGAGGTCAATACTCCTCAATGCCATTAGGCTTTACAATTCTACCGCCAGGACTTAAGAACTTTTTAAAAGCTATTATTAATGCTTTTTGAGATAGTGATTTAGATGCATATCATATTTTTTACTGAGTTAAGTATTGTATGTAATTAGTTTTGCTACAACAAGTGTATGGGACATTGGAAAAAAGTTGAATTTCCCCATGGGGATGAATAAAGTATCTATCTATCTAGTCGCGGAGGGAACGATCCCTGTGAAAAGCTGAGAGGGGCAGGGAGGGAAAGGTGTGCTGGGTGGTGGGGTCCTGTTGAAGGTGGCGGAAGTTGAGGAGGATAATGTGTTGGATCCGGAGGCTGGTGGGGTGGTAGGTGAGGACAAGGGGAACCCTGTCCCTGTTGTGGTGACAGGAGGATGGGTTAAGGGCTGAAGTGCGGGTGGTGGAGGAGATGCGGGTGAGGGCATCTTTGATGACACCAGAAGGGAAACCACAATCCTGAAAGAAAGAGGACATTTGAGAAGTCCTGGAACGGAAAACCTCATCTTGGGAGTGGATGCGGCAGAGACGGAGGAACTGGGAATAGGGAATGGCATTTTTGCACTGGGTAGGGTGGGAAGAGGTATAGTCAAGATAGTTATGGGAGTCAGTGGGTTTGTAGAAGATGTCAGTGGATAGTCTGTCTCCAGAGATGGAGACCGAGAGATCAAGAAAGGGGAGAGAAGTGTCCGAGATGGACCAAATGAATTTAAGGGCTGGGTGAAAGTTAGAAGCAAAGTTGATGAAATTGACGAGCTCAGCATGGGTGCAGGAAGCAGCACCAATGTAGTCATCGATGTAGCGGAGGAAAAGTTGGTGAGTGGTGCCAGTATAGATTTGGAGCATAGACAGTTCCACATAACCCACAAAGAGGCAGGCAGAGGGTGTCCTTGGGGCTGTGAGAGGGGAGAACAGGTGATGAAGGAGAGTCGCTGGGCGCTGTGGGATGCGATTCTCTGGGGCTGGAGAGTTTGTGATAAGGGGTGACTGTCTATGGACTATGGAAGGGTATGCATTGGGTTGGGAGAGAGTTGACAATGGGGGAAGAGTGTCTGTGGGGGAGGTTCAATGGATGGGGAGAGCTGGTGACAGGAAGAGTGTTTGAGGGCTGTGAGAGGGTATTCAGTGCTGGGAAGAGAGTCCATGGGCTGTAGGAGGAGTTTCAGTGGGATGGGGTAGAGTTGGCAATGGGAGAGAATGTCTCTGGGCTCTGGGAGGGTATTCGGTGGGCAGGGGGAGAGTTAGGAAAGCGGTGTGTGTTCATGAACTGTGGGTGGGAGGGAGAGTCAGTGATGGGGGGGAGTGACAGTGGTCAATGGGAGGGGATTCAGAAGGTCAGAAGAGAATTGGAGATGGCGCGAGTGTCTGTGGGCTGAGGGAGGGGATTCAGTGGGGGGGGATTTGGTGACAGGTGGGAGCGTCTGTGGGCTGTGGGAGGGGTTTCAGTGGGTGAGGGAAGAGTTGGTAGTAGGGTGCAGAGTGGGAGGGGATTTGGTGGGGGTAGAAGAGTTGGTGATGAGTAAGGAGGGTCAGTGGGCTCTGGGAGAGTATATGTTGGATTAGGGGAGAGTGTCCGTAGGTTGAGGAGGAGAACTCAGTTGCTGGGTAGAATTGGTGATGGGAGAGAATGTCCTTGGATTGTGGGAGGAGATTCAATGGGTAGGAGAGAGTGGATGGTGGGGTAATAATCTCTCCAAGTTGTGGGAGAGAATCAGTGATGGGGTAGAGTGTCCATGGCCTGTGGGAGAGGATTCAGTGGGAAGGGGGGAGTTAGCAATGTCCGAGGGCTAAGGGAGGGGATTTTAAGGGTGGGGAGGTAGTTGAGATGGAAGAAAGTGTCCGTAGGCTGTGGGAGGGCAAGGTTGGCATGGAGAGGGTGGTTTTCAGAAGAGTGCCTATGAACTTTGGAAGGGTATTCAGTGGGAGGAGATAGAGTAGGTGACGGGGGAGAGTGTCTTCCATCAGTTTCTAATGTTCAGATGCCAGAAGTGATGACTGCACAGTTGGGAAGATGGAAGATGACCATAAGACCATAAGACATAGGAGCAGATTTAGGCCATTCAGCCCATCAAGTCTGCTCAGCCATTCCATCATGGCTGATTTATTGTCCTTCTCAACCTCATTCTCCTGCCTTCTCCCATAACCTTTGGCACCTTCACCAATCAAGAACCTATCAACTTCTGATTACTTGTCCTCCACAGCCGTCTGTAGCTATGAATTCCATAGATTCACCTCCCTCTGATGAATGAAATTCCTCCTCATCTCTGTTCTAAAGAGGCGTCCTTCTATTCTGAGGTTGTGCCTCATGCTACTGGACACCCCCACTATAGGAAACACTCTCTGAGCATCCACGATCTAGGCCTTTCAATAGTCGAAAGGTTTCAATGAGACCCCCCACTAATTCTTCTAGACACCAGTGAGCACAGGTCCAGAGCCATATGGAGCTCCTCATGCATTTCTAGGATCATTCTCATGAACCTCGTTTGGGCCCTCTTATTCTTTTTTAGATAAGGGACCTAATACCATACCAAATGTGGTCTGACCAATGCCTTATAAAACCTCAGCATTACATCCTGCCTTTTATAGTTGAATCTTCTTGAAATGAATACTAACATTGTATTTGCCTTCCTTACTACTGACTCAATGTACAAGTTCACCTTTAGGGAATCCTGCACAAGGACTCCCAAGTCCCTTGGCACCCTGAATTTCTGAATTTGTTCCCTATTTAGAAAATGGTCTACACTTTAACCAAACTGCATGACGATACACTTCCTGACTGTATTCTATCTGCCACTTCTTTGCCCATTCTCCTAATCTGTCCAAACTCTTCTGCAGATGCCCTGCTTCCTCAACACTACTTGCCCCTCCACCTACCTTTGTATTAACTGCAAACTTGGTTACAAAGCCATCAATTCTATCATACAGACCATTACATATAACTTGAATAAAGCAGCCCCAACATCACAGGACACCACTAATCACTGGCAGCCAACCAGAAAAAGCCTCCATTATTTCCGCTCTTTGCCTCCTGCCAGTCAGTCTATCTTCTGTCCATGCTAGTATCCAGCAGGTGTTCCATGCTAGAAGCTGGTGTTGCTCAGAGCGAAGAAGCAGATGTGGTAATTGTTCTTAATTACAACAGCTTGTGTGTAAGCAAACACAGAGAAACAATTTCCCCAGCAGGAGGCGTGTCCGACAGCGGACATGATTAAAGATATTCAGTGGAACAACTAAACGGAGATAAGGAAGCATTTTTCATACAGAGAATTGCTTTGAAATGGGAAGTGATACAGAATCTATAGAAAATGTCAAAGAGGAGTTGGAGGCACACTTCTAGGGAAAGAAAGTAACAGAACTTGAGATTGATGAGACAGCACTTGGAATATTGTGTACACTTTTGGATGTCCTGTTATCAGAAAGGCTTTATTAAACTGGAAAGAATGTAAACGGGAAAAAACACAGGAGATCGTAGTGGTTAGCTTATTGCTTTACAGCACCAGCCAATGATCAGCAAGCAGGGCTCAGTTCCTGCCACTGTCCATGAGGAGTCTGCGCGTTCTCTCTGTGAACATATACAGTCATCCAGATATTCTGATTTCTTCCTAAATTTCAAAAATGTATAGATTAGGGTTAGTAAATTGTGGGCATATTATGTTGGCACTGGAAGCTGGCTGCCCAGTATAAGTCTTGCTGATTTCTTGACACAAACAATGCATTTTACTGTATGTTTCAAATTACATGTGACAAATAAAGTCTTCTAAATCCAGCCTTCCTTCCCTCCCTCCCTCCACATGAAATGCTGGAGGAACTCAGCAGGTGAGGCAGCATCTATGGACGGAAATGGACAGTCGATGTTTTGGGTCAAGACCCTTCATTGGGACTGACCTGCTGAGTTTCTCCTGCATTTTGTGTGTTGCTCAGGAATACAGAGAAGATTTATGATGATAGTGCCAGGACTCAAGGAAGTTCTGGAGAGAGAGGTTGGGTAGAGTTACAGTCATAGAGTTAGAGGACTAGAGCACAGAAATAGACCTATCTAATCCACGACGAACAGTCATTCTGTACCTGGGCTATAGCCCTCCATATCCCTCCCATCCATGAACTTTAACCTGATTTCTCTAAAAACGTTGCAATCAAGCCCACATTCACCACTTCCACTGGCAGCTCAATCCACACTTGCACCACCGTCTATAGGAAGAAGATCCTCCTCAGGTTCCCTTAACTATTTCACCCTTCACCCTTAACCTAGAATTTGAATGAGAAGCTCTAGTTCGAGTCTCAGCCAACCTCTGAACCTGCTTCACTCATACAACCGAATCGTTCAGATCAGTCTGCCAGGCAGGACCTTGTCAAAGTCCTTACTAAAGTTCATATAGACAGCATCTACTGTCCTAACTTCATTTATTCCCTTAGTTACCTCTTTGAAAAATTATATCAGACATAGGCCACACACACACAAAACCATGCTGACTGTTCCTGATCAATCCTTGACTATGCAAGTGATGGTAGATCTTGTCCCTCAGAATTACCTCTGGTAACTTCCTTACAACTGAGCTCAGGCTCACCAGCCTGTAGTTCCCTGCTCTGTCCTCGCTACTATTGAACAAAGAAACATTAGCCACCATCTGACATACCCACCTGATTCAAGAAGGCTTCAATTAAGAAGAATGTGGTAACCTGCCTCAATGACTATCACCCTGTAGCACTTACATCCACTGTGATGAAGTACTTTAAGAGGTTGTGAAGATACATATCAACCCCTGCCTGACAAGCGACTTTGATCTACTCCAATTTTCCCACCATCACAACAGATCCACAGCAAATGCCATTTCATTGGCTCTTCACTCAACACTGGAACATTTGGACAGCAAAGACGGATACATCAGGATGTTCTTTATAGACTACAGCTTGGCATTCAATACTATCGTCCCACAAAAACTAATCAATAAGCTTCAAGATCTTGAATGCCTTGTGCAATAGGATCCTTGAATTCCTCACTTACAGACCCCGGTCAGTTCAGATTGGCAAAAACATCTCACAATCCCCATCAGCGCAGGTGCATCACAAGACTGTGAGCTTAGCCCCCTGCTCTACTCACTTATAACTGAGACTAAGCACACCTCCAATGCCATATTTAAGTTTTCTGACAACACCACTGTGGTTAGCCAAATCAAAGGCAGTAATAAATCAGCATAAAAAAGGGAAACTGAAAATCTGGCTGAGTGGTGGCACAACTGCTCACTCAGTGGCAGCAGGATCAAGGAGCTGACTATGACTTCAGGAAGAGGACACTGGAGGTCCATGAGCCAGTCCTCATTGGGGGAGCAGAGGTGGAGAGGGTCAGCATCTTTAAATTTCTCAGTGTTATCATTTCAGAGGACCTGTCCTGGGCCCAGCACCTAATTGCAATTATGAAGAAAGCACAGCAGCGCCTCTACTTTCTTAGCAGTTTGCAAAGATTCAGCGTGACATCTAAAACTGACAAACTTCTATAGATTTGTGGCAGAGAATATTTTGAGCTGGTTGCATCACAGCTTGGTGTAGAAATACCAATGCCCATTATTCCCTCCATTATCTCTGATGACCAAACAGGCTTTATTAAAAACCGTCTCCCTTTTTTTAACATTCGGCGTCTATTTAATATTTTATACTCAGCTCCAACTGGGACTCCTGAATGTGTTATTTCCCTCGATGCGGAGAAAGCATTTGATCGTATAGAGTGGAACTACCTTTTTGCAGTCTTAGAAAAATTTGACCTCGGCCAAAGTTTCATCTCTTGGATCCAATTGCTGTACCTGTGTCCTACTGCTTCTGTTTTAACTAATTTTCAGAAATCCCAAGTATTTAATCTCAAACGTGGCACCCGTCAGGGATGCCCCTTAAGTCCCTTTCTCTTTGATTTGGCTATAGAACCTCTGGCGATAGCATTTCGAAATTGTCCTGAATTGACCGGGATTTGGAGAGGGGGTGTTGAGCATAAAGTTTCTCTCTATGCTGATGACTTATTACTCTTTCTCTCAAATCCGTCTACATCCTTACCTCTAATGTTTTCACTTCTTGACCAGTTTAGCCAGATCTCTGGCTATAAACTTAATTTACATAAGAGTGAACTTTTCCCAATTAATAAAGAAGCACAAGAACTAATATTTCGTGATCTCCCTTTTAAAGTAGTCCATAATCAATTTACTTATCTTGGAATTACAGTCACAAGGAAGTTTAAAGATCTCTTTCGTGAAAACTTTGTCAATCTTTCATATGCTATAAAACAGAGTCTGGTACAATGGTCACCTCTATCTATGTCTTTGGTAGGTCGTATTAATGTTGTTAAAATGTATGTTCTCCCCAAATTTTTATACTTATTTCAATCTATCCCAATTTTTATTCCTAAATCTTTTTTTGATTCCTTAGACTCTATTATTTTGTCATATCTGTGGCAGAATAAGCGCTCTAGAATTAATAAAATCCACCTCCAAAAATCTAAAAAAGAGGGTGGCATGGCTTTACCTAACTTTCGCTTATATTATTGGGCAGCTAATATACGTTGTGCTACCTTCTGATCTTTCTTCCACGGCCAACCCGAGTGCCCTAACTGGGTGGCAATGGAGTTGAGCTCCACTAAAGAATTATCTATATCTGCACTTCTTGGCTCTGCACTCCCTAGTAGTCTGCCCAGATCAATAGCTAATCCTCTTGTTAGACACACTTTGCGTATATGGGCTTAGTTTAGGAAATGCTATGGTTTCCAGGGGTTTTCCGTTTCTAGCCCTGTCGCACATAATCACCTTTTTTTACCTACTACGTACGATTCAGCATTCCATGTTTGGGATAGGAAGGGCATTGGACATTTTGAAGATCTCTTCATTGATAATCGCTTCGCTTCTTTTCAGCAGCTCTCTGTTAAGTTCAACCTGCCTAACGCTCACTTTTTCAGATATCTCCAAATCCGACACTTTATTGCTCCTTTAATTCCTAACTTTCCTGAAATGCCTGCGAAAAATGCTATGGACCTATTTCTTTCCATTAATCCACTAGGTAAAGGTTTAATATCAATTATCCGAGATAAACTAGCAGCCTTACGACGGGCCCCTGTGGATAAAATTAAAATGGCCTGGGAGCAGGATTTAAATATCTCCTTATCCGAGGAGAGCTGGGACTCAGTTCTCAAATCGGTTAACTCAACCTCTCTTTGTGCTCGCCATTGCCTTTTACAGTTTAAGATTGTTCATAGAGCCCATATGTCTAAATCTAAACTATCTCGATTCTACCCTGGCATTAGTCCACTCTGTGATAAATGCAAGAGGGGCGTGGCCTCTCTCATCCATATGTACTGGCTCTGTCCTAGCTTGGAGAAATTCTGGAAAGATGTCTTCACTACATTATCGGGTATTCTGAATCAGCACCTAGAACCTAACCCCTTAATTGCTCTGTTCGGTTTTTGGGGCGAGACAGATTTATGTCTGGGTCCGACCAAATGCCGAATACTATCCTTTGCCTCTGTCCTGGCTAGACGCTTGATCCTCCTTAGATGGAGAGATGTTGCCCTGCCCACTCATGCGCAATGGCTTAATGACATTATGGCCTGCTTGGACCTCGAAAAAATTCATTATTCAGTTCTTAATTCGGATCTAAAGTTCCATAAGGTCTGGGGACCTTTTATCGAGTACTTTCATAACCTTCCTCTTGACTAGGGTTTTTTTTTCTTTTTTTTTCTTCTTTTTGGTCCCTTGCTTTCAGCTCCCTTTTTCTTTCTGGTAGTAGGCATTATTATCCTCTGTTGCTAAGTGTATTCACAGTCTGGGAGTTTGACTGTCCTGACCTATACTCTTTATATTGTGTTGTGGTCGGTCTGGAGTTGTTGTTGTTTTTTTTCTTGTGTTGTGGGGCTTGGGGAGGACACTAAGCTTACTTGTCTTTAATTTAGGTGCTTTTTTGTTAAATTCTCTTCCTTTGTAGCATATTGTTATTGTATGCTTAATTTTGCACTGTATTAATGCTCCTCATTGGGATTTGGGGTTTTTAATTTGTAAAATGTTTTGAAAAACTAATAAAAAAAAAAATTTTTTTAAGAAATACCAATGCCCTTGAGTGGAAAATTCTACAAAAAATAGTGGATATGGCCCTGTCCATCACAGGTAAAGCCCTCCCCAACATTGAACACATCTACACAGAAAGCAGCATTTATCATCAAAGACCTCTACCACCCTGGCCATGCTCTCTTCTCATAGCTACCATCAGGAAAAAGGTACAGGAGTCTCAGGACCCACACCACCGGGTTCAGGAACAGTTAGTACCCTTCAGCCATCAGGCTTTTGAACCAGAGGGGATAACTTCACTTGCCCCATCATTGAACTGTTCACATAACTTATGGACTCACTTTCAAGAACTCTTCATCTCAGGTTCTTGATATTTATTGCTTATTTATTATGATTATTTCGTGTTTTTGTATTTGTACAATTTGTTGTCTTTTGCACACTGGTCATTTGTCCGTTCAGTTGGATGCATTCTTTTACTGATCCTTTTATGGTTTCTGGATTTTCTGAGTTTGCCCACTAGAAAACAAATCTTAGGATCGTATGTGATGATATTATTGCACTTTGACAATAAATTTGCTTTGAACTATGAATCATCCAGTCTTCTGGAACTTCAACTGGCTAATGATGAAGCAAATATCACTATAAGGGCCTCTACAATTTCTTCCCTGGCTTCCTGTTAGGTCCAGTGGGGCACCTGGTCAGGACATGGGGGTTTGCCCACCTTAATGCGCTTCAGGTCTGCAAGTACCTCCTTCCTTGTAATATGCAAATGTTGTAAAATCTCTCCCTACTTATTACCCACATTTCTTCTCAGTAAACTCTGAGGAGAAATAGACCTTAAAAATCTTCAGCTTCAGCAGCTCCACACATCTGCGACCCTGATGATCTTTGGAAGCACCTAGTCTCTTCCGAGTCACCCTTGTACTGTTACAATAATACAACTGAAGAACCTCTTGGATTATATTTAACCGTTCCTGCTAAATCTAGCTCATACCCACTTTTTAGGGCATAAAACATCAGAGCATTTGGCCCATCGTATTTTCATGGCTGATTTAATTTCCCTCTCAACCTCATTCTCCTACCATCCCCCTGTAACCTTTGACACCCTTACTAATCAAGACTATCGACTTCTGCCTTAAACAGACCCATAGCCATCTGTGGCAATGAATTCCACAGATTCACTGCCCTCTGGCTAAAGAAATTCCTTCTCATCTCTGTTCTAAAAGAACATCTTTCTTTTCTGAAGCTGTGCCCTCTGGTCTAGATTCCCCCACTACAGGAAACATCCTTTCCGTGTCCAATCTATCTGGACCTTTCAATATTCAATAAGTTTCAATGAGATTCTCTTATTCTTCTGAATTCCGGTGAGAACAGGCCCAGAGTCAAGAAATATTCCTCATGCATTAACCCTTTTATGACATGGATCATTCTTATAAATTTCACCCGGTAGCACTCACATCAACAGTGATGAAATGCTTTGAGAGGTTGGTTATGACTAGACTGAACCCCTCCTCAGTAAGGACCTGGACCCATTACAATTTGCCTATCGCCACAATAGGTCAACGGCAGGCACAATCTCAATGGCTCTCCACACGGCTTTAGACCACCTGGACAACACAAACACCTATGTCAGGATGCTGTTCATCGACTTTAACTCAGCATTTAACACCATCCTTCCCACAATCCTGATTGAGAAGTTGCAGAACCTGGGCCTCTGTACCTCCCTCTGCAATTCGATCCTTGACTTCCTAAGCAAAAGGTCACAATATGCAGATCGGTGATAACACATCCTCCTCGCTGACGATCGACACTGGCACACCTCAGGGGTGTGTGCTTAGCCCACTGCTCTACTCTCTATATACACATGACTGTGTGGCTAGGCATAGCTCAAATACCATCTATAAATTTGCTGATGATACAACCATTGTTGGTAGAATCTCAGGTGGTGACGAGAGGGCGTACAGGAGTGAGATATGACAATTAGTGAAATGGTGCCGCTGCAACAACCTGGCACTCAATGTCAGTAAGATGAAAGAGCTGATTGTGGACTTCTGGAAGGGTAAGACGAAGGAACACATACCAATCCTCAAAGAGGGATCAGAAGTGGAGAGAGTGAGCAGGTTCAAGTTCCAGGGTGCAAGATCTCTGAAGATCTAACCTGGTCCCAACATATCAATGCAGTTATAAAGAAGGCAAGACAGTGGCTATACTTTATTAGGAGTTTGAAGAGATTTGGCAAGTCAACTATTGGCCAGAAGAAACTATAGTCTAATCAAGGACTGGAGAAGCACCCCAGACAAGTCAGTTGTCTTTGTTCTCCCTTATGTAAAGGGTGTAGACTCTGAACTGATTCTTGACTTGGGGACAATCTAATCAGAGCAATTCTCGGAGACTGTTTTTGGAGGAGTAAAATGCCTGATCTACCAAAGAAGCTCTCTGTAGACTCTATCTGGATTGCCTCATTTCACTGGTTTGGACCAGTCAGAGTGTAAAGGCACAAATACACAAGGCTGGGGTGGGCAGAACCATGGAACAGTGTTGTTAGTAGCCCTGTACAATGACCAGTATGAAGGTGACCCAGGTAGGTCAGGTCACCTTGAGCCAATGAGATGGAGATCCAATGATTCAATTGATGAGGGACAGTACAAGACTCAGGAGCTCCAAATAAGCAGGAGTGATAACTCTCCAGCAGCCAGTGACCAACCATTGCCAATAAGGAGGACCCCACGGACTCGTGGAGATCGGGACCACAAGGAATGACTGGTCAACGTAGACTCCCTTCCCGGGTAATACCTATTCTCTTCATTGACTGTTCATGGAGTGTCAGGGGTTCTAGTAGGGAGCACACAGGTAGATAAGAGTATGAACCCACGTGCTTTTAGTTGAAATAATAAAAGTTACTTGTCAGTAAATACAGATTCTCTGTGCCCCACTGATCATTATTACAAGGGGTGATTCTTGCAACACAACAAATACACTTAAAAACTTCTATATATGTACTTGTGGAGAGCATTCTGACAGGCTGCATCACTGTCTGGTATGGAGGGGCTACTGCACAGGACCAAAAGAAGCTGCAGAAGGTTGTAAGTCTATTCAGCTCCATCATGGGCACTAGCCTACAAAGTACCCAGGACATCTTCAGAGAGTGGTGGCTCAGAAAGGCAGCATCCATTATTTAGGACATCCAGCACCCAGGGCATGCCTTTTTCTCACTGTAGGAGATACAGAAGCCTGATGGCACACACTCAATGATTCAGGAACAGCTTCTTCCCCTCTGCCATCCGATTCCTAAATGGACATTGAATCTTTGGACACTACCTCATTTTTAAAAAATATACAATATTTCTGTTTTTGCACATTTTAAAAATCTATTTAATATATGTAATTGATTTATTTGTTTATTTTTTTTCTCTGCTAGATTATGTATTGCATTGAACAGCTGCTGCTAAGTTAACAAATTTCATGTCACATGCCGGTGATAATAAACCTGATTCTGATTCTGATTCCAATACCAGCACATCCTTTCATGGATATGTGGCCCAAAACTGCTTCTAATGCACTAAATGCAGACTAAACAATGTCTTATAAACCTTCAGCATTATATGCTTACCTTTATATTCTAGTTCCCTTGAAATCCATGTTAACATTATATTTGCCTTTGGCAGTTCCAAATGTAAGCAGCCCTGATGGTCTTTAAGAGGATCTACTCTCTCTCTAGTCATCCTTGTGTGGTTAATATCCCTGTGAATCCCTTGTTCAATAATTCAATAGTTCCATTTACTATCAGAGGAATTTATCCTGAAATTCTTGTCCACGCATCCCTCCCTGCTGATCTCCTTTGTGGCACTTACCCCCTGCAAGAGGCAGAAGTACTACACCTGCCCCTTTACCTCCTCCCTTACAAACATTCAGGGCCCAAAACAGTTCTTCCAGGTGAGGCAACATTTCATCAGTGAGTCTGTCAGGGATGCCTACCGTATCGGTGCTACTGGTGCAGCCTCCTCTACACCAGAGAGACCTGACATAGATTGGGGGACCACTTTGTCAAGCACTTTCACTCCTTCTGCAACAGACAGGATTTCCCAGTAGCCACTGCCCATTACAAGTTGACTTCCCATCTTATTCCAACATGTCTGTGCCTGGCCTCCTCTACTGCCACCACGAGGCCACTATCAAGTTGGAGCAGCAATACCTCATGTTCCCCCTGCGTAGCCTCCAACCTGAAGGCATGAACATCGATTTCTCCAACTTCCAGTAATTTCTTTCCCCTTGCCCTTCTCCCTTTTTCCATTCCCCATCCCTGCTCCCCTCTTACCCCTTTTCTTCTCCTCAATTTCACATCAACCCTCCCCCCCGGACCTTCTCTTCCTCCTATGGCCCACTCTCCTCTCTCATCACATTCCTTCTTCTTCAGCTCTTTATCTCTTCCATCCATCTCCTCCCAGCTTCTCACTTCATCCCCCTTCCCCCACCCACTCACCTTTCTATTCACCTGGTCTCAGGTATCACCAGCCAGCTTGTTCTCCTTCTCTCCCCCAACCCCCAACCTTCTTATTCTGGCTTCTACCCCCTTCCTTCCGGTCCTGATGAAGGGTGTTGGCCCAAAAAACTCTTTATTCCCCCCCCATAGTTGCTGCCTGATCTGCTGAGTGCCTCCAGCATTTTGCATGTTGTGCTTTGGACTTTGAGCATCTGTAGGAACCCTCGTGTTTATAACATAACTGAAGAACCTCTTTGGATGATCTTTTAACCTTCCTGCCCAATCCATCCGATCCACTATTTTTGCCCTCCTGTTTTCCCTCTAAACCTTCTGATACTCAGCAAGGGGTTCATTGCCCCGGATACTCACTGCTGTCCAAGTGCGGTCTCTCCCACTCAGCTCCCTCACTTTGCCTTTGACGGCCTCTTCAGTAGCAGGGACGGTGCCCAGGCCGTTGCTGAGCAGGACTGCCAGCTGCTCGAGGAGGCCCTGATGCAGGGCTCGGGTAGCTTTACTCTGCTGGGCACTGGCACGCAGCTCATCGTCCAGGTCAGTCGCCCACCTCTCGTGGCGCGCTTGGGCTTGGCAAGCGGTGCCTAAGGCGAACTGGCTGTCCGCCAGCCTCTCGCGCAGCAGCTCACTCTCCTGCTCGGCCGCGGCCTTCAGAAGCAAGGCTTCATCTCTCTCCTGCGGGGATTTCAGCAGACAAGTGTGAGAGGACAGCACACAAACAGGACAGGCCCTTCAGCCCAACCCGCCTGCACTACACTTTATCCTTCATTATGTTATTGTTTTAGCTTTTACTTCCTCAATGCATGTCTAATTATTTATTTATTTAGAGATTCAGCATGGTAACAGGCCCTTCTCGCTCAAGGTGGCCTTGCTACCAAATCTCAGCAATGCCACAATTAACCTGCTAACCCTGTACATCACTGGAATGTGGGAGGAAACCGGAGCCCCTGGAGGAAACACATGTGGTCACAGGGAGACTGCAAATCTCCTCGCATACTGTGGTGGGAATTGAACCCCGGTCAATGCTGATATAATACCTTTGAGTAACTTCTATGCTACTGTGTTGCCCACAGCTCAACTGTAGGATCAGAATGCAATTTAGAACATAGGTCATTCCAGCACAGTACAGGTCCCTGGGCCCTCAATGTTGTGCCGACCCTTTAACCTACTCCAAGATCAATCTAACACTTCCCCTCCACATTGCACCCCATGTTCCATCACCTATGTGCCTCTGCAAAAGTCTCTTAAACCTTCATAATATATACCTCAGCCACCACTCCTAGCAGTGCGTTCCACATACCCACCACTCTCTGTGTCAAAAAACCTACTACTGGCATCGTGCCTATACCTTCCTCGAATCACTTTAAAATTATGTCCCCTCGAATTAGCTATTTCTGCCCTGGGAAAAAGTCTCTGGCTGGCCACTCTATCCATGCCTCTAATCATCTTGTACACCTCTGTCAAGCCACCTCTCATCCTCCTTTCCTCTGAAGGAAAAAGCCCTAGCTCACTCAACCTTTCAATAAATCCTTTCACTGTACCTTGGTACACAGAATCATGGAGCACTACAGAACAGAAAGGGGCCCTTTGGCCCATCTAATCTGTGCTGAACTGTTATTCTGCCTAGTCCCATTGATCTGCACAAAGACCATAGCATTCCATACACCTATCCATATAATTAGCTAAATTTCTCTTAAATGTTGAAATCAAACCTGCATCCACTACTTCCTCTGGCAACTCACTTCACACTCGCACCATCCTCTGAGTGAAGGAGTTCCCCTTCTTGTTTCTCTTAAAAATTTCACCTTTTACCCTTAACCTATGACCTCTAGCTTTAGTCTCACCCATCCTCAGTGACAAAGCTTGCTTGCATTTACATCCCTCATAATTTTGTATACCACTATCAAATCTCTCTTCTTTCTCCTATGCTCCAGGGAATAAAGTCCTAACCTATTCAACCTTTCCCTATAACTCAGGTCCTCAAGTCCTGGCAACATACTTGTAACTTTTCTTTGCACTCTTTCAATCTTATTGATATCTTTCCTGTAGGTACATGACCAGAACTGTAAACAAAACTCCAAATTAGGCCTCACCAACATCTTATATGACTTCAACATAACATTCCAACTCCTGTACTCATTAGCAACACACATGGTACTTTAATTTACAAAGGCAAAATGCTCTCTTTATGACCCTATCCACTTTCCCTCTGTCTACCTCAGTCCTTAGTACCCTACAGCTCTCCATGTAAGTCCTACCCTGGTTGGTCCTCCCAAAGTGCAACACCTCAATAAATTCCATCTGTCATTTTTCCAGCTAGTCCAGAACCTGCTGCAAGTTCTGATAGTCTTCCTCCCAGTCTACTACACCTCCAATCCTAGCGTCATCTGCAAATTTGCTGATCCAATTTACCACGTTATCATCCAGATCATTGATATAGATGACAAACAACAAAAGACCGAGCACTGAACCCTGTGACGCACCATTAGTCACAGGCCTCCAGTCGGAGAGGCAACCACCTACTACCACTCTCTGGCTTCCCCCACAAAGCCAATGTCTAATCCAATTTACAACCTCATCCTGATTGCCAAGCAACCGAACCTTCTCGACCAACATCCCACGCAGGACCTTGCTAAGGTCCATGTAGACAACATCCACTGCCGCGTCCTCATCAACTTTCCTTGTAACTTCCTCGAAAAGCTATATAAGTTGTGGGCAAGCATGGTGACACTTGTGGGCTGCCCCAAGCACAACCCTCAGACCATGTTAGTCATTGATGCCAACACATTTCACTGTATATTTATGTATTTTTTGATGTACTTGTGACAAATAAAGCTAATATAATCTGACTCTCTCCACCACCAATCCCATTGATCCACCAATGTGGAATAGCGCAACTTTCCCCTTCCTGAAGTCAACAAAAAGATCTTTAGATTTACTGACACTGAGTGAGAAGTTGCTGCGGCACCACTCAACCAGCTGTGTCCTACCTCACACCTGTACAATAGCTCATCATCACCTGTGACTTGTCCAACAACAATAGTGCTGTTCACAATCCTAATCACCAGTTTACCAACAACGTGACCACTTAGATCACCTTGTTCTAAATGGGCTTTATTTTTAGTTCTAATTATGTCCTTTCATACATAGGAACATAAAAATCTAGAGCACATTACAGGCCCTTCAGCCCACAATGTTATTCTGACCATGAAACTTACTCTAGAAACTGCCTCGAATTTCCCTATGGCATAGCCCTCTATTTTTCTAAGCTCCATGGACCTTAAAAGACACTATTGTATCCGCCTCTACCACCTTCACTGGTAGTGTATATCACACACCCACCACTCTCTGTGTGAAAAACTTACCTCTGACATCCCCCTTGTAGCAACTTTCAAGCACCTTAAAACGATACCCCCTCATGTTAGCCATTTCAGCTCCTGGGAGAAAGCCTCCGGCTATCCACACGATCAATGCCTCTCATCATCTTATACACCTCTATCAGGTTACCTCTCATCCTCGTCACTCCAAGAAGAAAAGGCCAAATTCACTCAACCTATTCTATTAAGATATGTTCTCCAATCCAGGCAACATCCTTGTAAGTCTCCTCTGCACTCTCTCTATAGCATTCACATCCTTCCTGTAATGAGGTGACTAGAAATGAACACAGTACTCCAAGTGGGGTCTGACCAAGGTCTTATATAGCTGTAACATTTCCTCATGGCTCTTGAACTCAATCCCACGGCTGATGAATGCCAACACACCATACACCTTCTTAACAACACTGTCAACCTGTGCAGCAGCTTTGAGTGTCATATCGGCACAGACCCCAAGATCTCGCTGATCCTCCACACTGCCAAGAGTTTTATCATTAATATATTCTGTCTTCACATTTGATCTACTAAAATTAACCACTTCACACTTATCTGGGCTAAACTCCATCTGCTAGTTCTCAGTCCAGTTTTGCATCCTATCAATGTCCCACTGTAACCTCTGACAGCCCTCCAGACTATCCACAACACCCCCAACTTTTGTGTCATCAGCAAACTTACTAAACCACCCTTCTACTTTCTCATCCAGGTCACTTATAAAAACCACAAAGAGGAGGAGTCCCAGAACAGACCACTGGTCACTGACCTCCATGCAGAATATGACCCGTCTAGAACCACTCTTTGCCTTCTGTGGGCAAGCCAATTCTGGATCAACAAAGCAATGTCACCTTGGATCCCTTGCCTCCTTACTTTCTGAATGAGCCTTGCATGGGGAACCTTATCAAATGCCTTACTTGTAAGAGTAGCACTTAATTTATGTTGATTTTTTGAATCTTGCTTATCTGATGCTTTGAGTCTGTGATGCTGCTGCAAGTAAGTTTTTCATTGCGTGGACTTTTGCACATGGCAATAAACTTTAGCTGACTTTCTCTCTGCTTCCCCTGTGTCACACTGCACCTCATTATGGAAGCCTGGTAAAGGTCAAGGAGGAAAGGTCACCAAAATAAGACCAGGAGTGAAGGGGGTGAGAGGAGACATGAGAAGCTGGGGTAACTCTCCCAGTACCATTGAGGATAAGAGGAGGCAGAAGATCGAAATTGCAGGGACCTGGGACTATAAGTGCAAGATTCACTGAAAGTAGAGTCACAAATTGGCAAGGTGGTGAAGGCAGCTTTTGGCAAACTGGTCTTTGTCAGTCAGGGCACTGAGTTTACAAGTTGAGAAGACATGGAGTGGTTGTATAAGCCAGTGATGAGGCTTATGTCTTGTGATCTTATGGTGTAATAACACAAAATTGGGTTGGATGCTTGGTTGCTGAGAAACTTCCACGTCTAGAGAACTGGAAGCTACCGAGGTCAGGCAGTCACTGGAGTGTCCAACTGGCGAATGAAGAGAAACTCCCCTCCCCAGAGAACTCAATCCCATAGGAATAGAAACTCCAATATGCAGCAACACAGGAGGCTACAGAGAGTGGCGGGACTCAACCAGTTCCATCACAGGTACAGCTCTCCCCACCATTGCAGAACACCTAGAAGAGGCAACGTCCATCCATCCACCATCAGGGACCCCATCACCCGAGCTACGCCCTCTTCTCGTTACTGCCATCAAGTAGGAATTACAGGAACCTGAAGACCCACATCTCAATGTTCAACAACAGCTTCTTCCCCACCGCCATCAGTTCCTTGAACCCACCTGAAAATACCTCACACTGCCTTGGACTTTCTTTTTTTCTTTGTTTTCTTTTTTCTCCCTCCTCCTCTCCCTCTCCATCTCTCCCTCACTCTCTTTCCCACTCCCTCTCTCTCTCCCCATCTCTCTTTCTCTCTCTCTCTCTCTCTGCCCTCCCCCTCCCTCACTTACAGCAGTGATTTTGTCACAGTTTGTTTTGTGCACATGGATGTTTATGATAATTTATGTTTGCCCTTGTCCTGCAACGTATTTTGCTGCTGCATCTGAGAGTTTCAAGCTTCTAGGAGTGAACATCTCCAACTATCTGTCCTTGTCCAACCATCTAGTTGCCACGACCAAGAAAACTCACCAACATCTCTACTTCCTCAAGAAGCTGAAGAAATTTACCATGCACCCTTTGACCCTCACCAATTTTTACTGATGTACCATAGAAAGCCAGATACATCATGCTCCTGATCAACAATTTCCTGTGTGAACACAGGAAACTACAGAGAGTTGCGGACAAAGCTCAGCACATCACAGAAACCATGGTCTACATCTATACTTCTCACTGCCTCAGTAAAGCAGCCAGCATAATCAAAGACCCCAGCCACCCAGGACATCCTCTCTTCTCTCCCTTGCCATTGGGCAGAAGATACAAAAGCCTGAAAGCATGTATCATCAGGCTCAAGGAGTTTCTACCCTGCTGTTTTAAGATTTGACCAGCTCCCTGGAATGACAAAATGGACCCTTGATCTCACAATCTACCTCGTTATGACCTTGCACCTTATTTTCTGCCTGCACTGCGCTTTCTGTGTGACTGCAACATTTTACTCTGCACGTTGTTATTGTTTTCCCTTGTACTACATCAATACACAGTTGTAATGAATTGATCTGTATGAACAGTATGCAAACAAGTTTTTCCACTGTGCAGGTGACAAAAATAAACCAATTTAGCAATTTAATTTTCATAGCATTTATACCCTGGACATGTATGCCTCTGACAACAGTAACTCTACTTGGGAGGAGCTGGATGAAATGGTGTGGGAGATGGAAAGCACAGAGAAAGAGACGTTGGGATAAAGGGTTTATGCAGAGAATCAACCAGCACAAACCTATAATGGCCTGTATTCCTACGTAGGATTTCCCAAAAGCCCTGTTCTCTTACCTTCCTGACAGCTTTCATGTCCTGGTTGAAGGATGCTGCCACGTCCTGGGCTTTCCCCGCCTCAGAGGCCAGCTTCATCAGGGTCTGCTGGCTAGCCTTGAACTCCATTTCCCGAGTGGCCAAAGCTTCTTCCAGTGTCGCGATCTTCGTTTCCCACAGGAGGCGTTCCTGGAACATCTCGCAGGCCTGGGCCCAAAGCATATCAGATAGCCACTTAGCAGGGGAGAAGAACTCAGAATGTGGAGGAGGGGGGGACATCAAAGATTCTACAGATGCAGGAAGTCTGGAACAACACACACAAAACACTGGAGGAACTCAGCAGATCAGGCAACATCTACAGAGGAGAAGAACAGTCAACGTTTCAGGCTGAGACCCTTCATCAGGATTGGAAAGAAAGAGGGCAGAAGCCAGAATAAGAAGGTGGGGGAAAGGGAAGGAATACAAGCTAATGGGTGACAGGTGAGGCCAGGTGAGGGAGAAGGTGGGTGGGTCAGGAGAGGATGGACGGAAGTGAAAGATGTAAAAAGCTGGAGAGGATAGGTGGAAGAGGCAGAGGGTTTCAGAAGGAATCTAATAGGAGAGGAAATTAGACCATGGAGTAAAGGCAGGGAGGTAGTTTGGGTAGAGGAGCAATTAGTGAAATCACCTTACAGCTCCTTCAATTACTGAATGCCATTAGTCTGTAAGGAGTTTGTACATTCTCCCCATGTCACAGTCCCAACCATTAATTCCCCATTTTCTCCTAATTCCCTTTGATTGTGCCATGGTTCTGACCGTTAATTCCCCATTTTCTCCTAATTTCCTTTGATGACGACATACCTGGTTTTCATCAAGATCTGCCATATAAGAACCCCGCTTTGCACCCACTAGTTGCCAGATCGTTGGTTTTGCCAGTGTAGTAATTAACACTTCCCAGCAGCTTAGGATTGTGTGTCCTAAGTTTTGCTTCAGTACCTATATGTGAAACTCAGTCTCTCCGTGTCAAGATCAGTTTTCTAAGTTCTACACCAGTTCCGAGGTTTACCTGTGAAACCTAGTCTCTCTGTGACAAGATAAATTCTGCCTGTCTCCTGCCTTTCTGCTCTCCCTCCTGTCTGCCGTTCAATGCCCATGCCCGTGTCCACATCCTAACGCAATCTCCATGCCTGTGTCCTGCGTTGGGTTCGCCTCATTTGTTGCAACACACCATGACCACATGAGTTCCCTCCAGGTGCTCCAGTTTCCTCCCACATTCCCAGGATGTACATTCAGGGTTAGTAAGTTAAGAGCATGCTAAGGAGGCGCTGGAAGCATGGCTACACTTGTGGGCTGCCTCCAGCACAATCCTTGCAGATTGATTTGATGCAAATGATGCCTTTCACAGTATGTTTGATAGACATGCTGCAAATAAAGCTAACCTCGAGTTCGGGTTAGTAAGCTGTGGGCATGTTATGTTGGCGACACTCTTGGGCTGCCCTTGGCATATCCTCAAACTGTGTTGGTCACTGACGCAAATGATGCATCTCACTGCATGTCTCATTGTTTCAATGTACGAGTGTCACATAAAGCTAATCTGTAAATCTTTTTATCCTAGCCAGAGCCCAAATATCCCTTAGTACGTGTAACAAATAATTTTAAAAAACACAGCTCATTCCATGGCATGGCTACAGTGGACACCTGACAGTCATGCACAGTGCCTTTACACAACAAGTCAGCTTAACTGTGCCCAATTTATTAGAACCTAAACTAGCCAGCAAGTGAGCAGCTGTAACCATTCCAACATTTCTAGACATCGTTGCAGTTTGCAAGCTGTTTAAAAGTTGAAATGAAATAATTATTGAGATGTAGGAGGCTTTTTCCACGGATGCTGGGTGAGACTAGACTGGAGGTCATAGGTTTAGGGTAAAAGGTGAAATATTTAAGGGGAACCTCTTCACTTAGAAGGTGTGATTGTGGAACAAGCTGCCAGCAGAAGTGGTGGATGCAGATTCGATTGTGGCGGTTAAGGCGAGTTTGGATAGGAACGTGGACGTGAGGGATATGGTCAGGCATGGGTCGATGGGACTAAGCAGAATAACAGTTCCGACGAGATGGGTTGGAGGGCCTGTTTCTGTGCTGTAGTACACTAAGACTATAAAACTCTACAGAGAGCGATACAGCGTAGAAACACGTGCTTGGAGGTTGGAAGCCCAATGTCTGCAAGTTGGAGAGTCCAGGACAAAGAACTGAAGATCAGCAGGCCTGGAGGTGGCCGTCCTGGGGTTGGAGGCCTGTCTGTGTGTTGTGGGTAGTGAGTGGTAGAGAGAGAAAGGGGTTTGTATTGCTGCTGTTGGAGTTGTTGCTGCTTGTGTTGTTCTGCTGAGCATTGTGGGCATGCTACGTTGGCACTGGAATGTGTGGTGACACTTGTGGACTGCTCCCAGCACATCCTTGGTTGTTAAAGCAAACAACACATTTCACTAACAGGAGGAAATCTGCAGATGCTGGAAATCCAAGCAACACACACAAAATGCTGGAGGAACTCAGCAGACCAGGCAGCATCTATGGAAAAGAGTACAGTCGATGTTTCGGACCAACACCTTTCAGCAGGACTGGAGAAAAAAAAAGTTAAGGAGTAGATTTAAAAGGTGGGGGGAGGTGAGAGAGAAACACAAGGTGAAAGGTGAAACCTGAAGGGGGAGGGATGACGTAAAGAGCTGGGAGGTTGATTGGTGAAAGAGATACAGGGCTGGAGAAGAGGGAATCTAATAGGAGAGGACAAAAGGCCATGGAAGAAAGAAAAGAGGGGGGAGATGGGGAAGAAGCACTAGAGGGAGGCAATAGGCAGGCAAGGAGATTAGTGGGAGAGGGAAAAAGGGATGCACGGGTAATAAATAATAAATCTGAATCTGAACCTAAACCATCAACACTCATTTACACCAGGGGTTCCCAGCCTGGGGCCCACAGACCCATTGCTTTATGGCGTTGGTTCATGGCGTGAAAAAAAGATTGGGAAACCCCTGATTTACACGAGTCCTGCATTACTCAGATTTTAATTTCTCCACATTCCCATCAACACTTCCATTAAGGATGTGACAGACTTGGAGAAGGTGCAGAGGAGATTTACCAGCATGTTGCCTGGATTAGAAGGCATACTTATGCGATGACTGAGTGAGCTAGGGCTTTTCCTTGGAGAGAAGGAAGATAAAAGGGACGTGATAGAAATGGTCAGAAGAGGCATAGATCGTGTGGTCAGCCAGAGAATTTTCCCCAGGGTGGAAATGGCTAATACAAGAGGGCATAATTTTAAGGTGATTGGAGGAAAGTATAGGGGGGATGTCAGAATGAAGGTTTGTACTCAGAGATAGATGGGTGTATGGAGTGCGCTGCCAGGAAGTGGTGGTAGAGGCAGATGTAACGAGGCCATTTAAGACACTTTTAGACAGGCATGTGGATGATAAAGGGAGGGTTAGATTGATCTTGGAATAGGTCAAAGGGTTGACACAACATCATGGGCTGAAGGGTCTTTACTGTACTGTACTGATCTATGCTCTAGCTACTTCCAGTACAGAGATCCGGTGTGCATCCACAGGGAATACACAGAATTCCTTGGATGGTTTGGCACGGAATCTTGAATTAAAATTGGAAATAAAGTTGTGCAATCTCACAGTGTGGACAGACGCCAGTTGACCCCATGTTTCCGTGCTATCTTATTGGAAGAGCTCTCCAACTACAAGCACGTTCCGTTTCGTTGTAAATTACCACTGCTCAACAAATTATCCCATTTCCCACTACAAGTTCTGTTAGGATCTGCTTATAGAGATCAGAACGCAGGACAATACAACACTTGGATCAGGCCCTTCGGTCCACGATCAAACAGAATCTGATACCTGCACCAAACACCCTGCTGAAATAAACTAAATACATGATCCATGTTCCTTCATTCCCAGCATTTTCATGTGTCTAACAGCCTCTTAAGTGCCTCTATTGTATCTGCCTCCACCACCCCTGGCAGCGCAGTGCAGGCACCCACAACTCTGCGTAAAATACTTGCCCCACACATCTCCTTTAAACTTCTCCCCCTCTTATCTTAAATGCATGCCCTCAAGTATTTGACATTTCTACTCTAGGAAAGAGACTCTATCTACTCCATCTATGCCTCTCATAATTTTCTAAACTTCTATCAGGTGTTCCCTCTGACACTCCAGAGAAAACAATGCAACTTTATCCAGCCTCTACCTATAGTTAATACTCTCTAATCCAGGCAGCATCCTGATAAACCAAAGCCTCCAATTCCTTTCAGTAATGAGGTAACCAGAACTGCAAACAATTGCACAATCCACTCAGGTATTATATCCCAGAGCAGTTGAAGTTCTTCCTCATTTTCCAGCAAAAAAACTTTAAAATCTTAAGAGTCATAGAGCATTACAGCACAAAAAAAGCCCTTTGGCCCTTCTAGTCTGTGCCAAACTATTATTCTGCTTGGTTCCATCCACCTGTACTTAAATCATAGCCTATCTATACCTCTCATAAATGTGTATATCTCTATCAAATATCTCCCCTTTCTCCTATGCCCCAGGGAATAAAATCCTAACTGATTTAACCTATAACTTAAATGAATGATGGGGTGCATGAGGTTTTGTAAAGGAATCCCTAATTGTTTCGATGTACAAGCATCAGGAAGGCAAATGGTACATTAGTTTTTAATGCAAGGCTCCTTGGCTGGTAAGGATGAGCTGGGTCATAACAGCTGTTTCTGTGCTATGTAACTGTATGACTAGGAGGGCAGCAGAAGAGTATTTATTTGGAACTCCTGAGATCACACAGGTTTGGTCACCTACCTAAGGGAGGATATACTTGCAAAGGAGCATTTGATTAATTCCTGGGGTAGCTTGTTTGTGTGAGGATACATTACATAACACTCCACAAGACCATAAGTCTGGTGGAGCAGACCATGAGTCTTCTCCATGACTGACTTATTATCCCCCTCAATCCCATTCTCCTGCCTTCTCCCTGTAACCTTTGATGCCCTTACCAATCAAGAACCTATCAACTTCCACTTTATGAATAGACCCAATGACTTGGCCTCCATAGCCAACTGTGGTAATCAATTCCACAGATTCACCACCCTCTGGATAAGGAAATTCCTCCTCATCTCTGTTGTAAAGAGATGTCCTTGTATTCTGGGGCTATACCCTCTGGTCCTAGACTCTTCCACAATTGGAAACATCCTCTCCTCTCTTTCTAGGCCTTTCAATGTTTGGTAGGATTCAGTGAGGACTCTCCTCTCCCCCCCCCCCCCCCCCCCACCACCATTCTTCTAAACTCCAGTGAGTACAAGCCCAGAGCCATCAAATACTCAGGTTCCAGGGCAGTTAGCAATGTACCAACAGTTACTAAGATGTTTATGGGTTAGTAATATAATTTGGTGTGAACAGATTGCATCAGCCTCTACCACCACCCCTGGCAGTGCAGGGTAAGTACATGGCTGTTTTGTTACTTGTTGTGTTCTGTTTCATTGTGTACGATGTTGTTCTGCCGAGCATGGTGGGCACGCTATGGTGGCACCGGTATGTGTGGCGACACTCGCGGGCTGCCCCCAGCACATCACTAGGTTGTGTTGATAGTTAAATGACACATTTCACTGCATGTTTCAAAGATAAATTGATCTGAATCTGAAGGTGAAGCTCTGACCTCCGAGTCCGGGTTGCTGAGAGATAAAGAAAACTATTTAAATTGGATTATCAGTAGGAGCACTCTGAAAAATTAATACTTGCTGTTATTCCATTTCAGCTGAGCCAGGACATGGAGTATCAAATGACAACACATTCAATATAGGCTCTTCACTTACTCCACGCTTACTGAAATCATCACTGAATCACTTAAAACGTTTAATTTTATGATGCACAACCCAGCTGGATGCTGGCAGGCACAGCAGCCCAATGGATACAGCTGTTTACTCAGATCTTCCTCCAACCGTTAAGTTCCCGCCACTAAAAAACACTTTTTGGCCGAGGATTATGATCAGCTTTCACTCAGGGAATTGAAATCCTCTGCTTGTGGTGGAGTGCATTGGGTGTTTACTCTGTGGCACCTCCATGGTAGGAAGTCTGGGAAAGCAGTTAATACAATTGTAGTCCAGATGTTGGGGTCACTTGACAAGAGAGCCCAGCATTTATGGTCTATCCCCAACTGTCCCTGAGAACATGAAACATTGAACAGCACAGCACAGGTTAGTCGTTAATTGGTTGCTATAAATTGCCCCCAGTGTGTTAGAGAATTGGGAGAATCTTGGAGGTGGAACAGAGAACATGGAACATTGAATATAAAACAGTACAGGCCCTCCAACACACACAATGTGCCAACTCTTTAATTTACTCTAAGACCAATCTAACCCTCAATTATTCTACCATCTATGTGCCAATCTACTTGTCTTTTAAGTGCCCTTAACGTAACGTACCATCATTTTTGGCAACACGTTCCATGCATTCACCACTCTGTAGAAAAAACTTACCTCTGACATCCCCCTATTCTTTCCTCCAATCACTTTAAAATTATGCCCTCTTGTCTTAGCCATTTCCTCCTGGGAAAAGGTCTCTGGCCATCCACTCAATCTGTGCCTCCTATCATCTTGTACACCTCTATCGGGTGACTTCCCATTTTCCTTCACTCCAAAGAGAAAAGCTGTTACTCACTCAAACTTTCCTCATAAGACATGCTCTCTAATCCAAGTAGTATCCTGGTAAATCTCCTTTGCACCCTTTCTATAGCTTCCACATCCTTCCTATAATGTGGCAATCAGAACTGAAAGAAGTTTGGTTCATTGAAGATAGAATGGACTGTTCATAGAATATGAGGGTGAATAATTTTAAGGTGATTGGAGGAAAGCATGGGGGGTTGTCAGCAATGTTCCCTCTAATTTTTAGTAGTCAGTGTGTACAAAAATCTTATGTTGTGCAAATTTTTTTCCTGTGACAGAAGTATGTGCGCACTGAATGCATACATGTAGGTTTATGTAGGTTTACAAAAAATTTGACATAAAATTGCACAGAATAACAACAAAATAACATACATATTTAAGTCACTCAGTTATTTTTTCTCCTGTCTTTGGCATTTACCCATTCGTTGTAAACTCTATCTAGACTAATAGAACTTCCATCTAATTGATAGCTTTTGATTCCATTAACATGTCCAAATGGCATTCACCTAAACGGTCTCTCAGCTTGTTTTTGAGTTGATTCATTAGGCTAAAATCTCGCTCACAGTCCGCACTAGACACAAGGAAGGTTCCCCCAATGTCCATCAACTGTGCAAGGTCGCAAAACCGTTCATTTTGAAGTACAAATGCCACCATTTGAGCAAAGTTTGAAATCAGTTTGGATTTAATTTTTTCTTGGCACAGAGTATTTGAAATCATCAAACTGTCTAACTATTACAGTATTTTCAGCTAGAAAATCATGATATTTTAGACATAAGGCATTAACTTGTTCATTGCCAAATGTGAAGTTTACGATATGAACACTGTCCGCCAAAGATGGCTGCCGCCATGATGCAGCTGTACAAAACGGAACAGGAAAGGTGACGTGCATTGTGGTATTTGAAAATCCGACTAACTAGTTAACAGAAATACTTAGCTAAAAGATTATTTTCAAAAAGTATAATTATTAATTACTATGTTATTTTAGGTAACTAACCTTTTGTGTGCACATTAATTTCCTTTGTGCACTGGTTGAAAAACGTGTGTGTGCGCACACACGCGCACAGCTTAGAGGGAACATAGGTTGTCAGAGGTAATTGTTTTTACACAGAGAGTGGTGGGAATGTAAAACAAGTTGTCTGAGGTAGTGGTAGAGGCAGATACATCAGGGGCATTTAAGAAATTCTTAAATAGGCACATGGATGATAGGAAAATGGAAGCTATGTAAAAGGGAAGGATTACATCGATCTTAGAGTAGGTTAAAAGGTCAGCACAACATTGTGGGCCAAAGGGCCTGTACTGTTCTGCATTGTTCAAAGTTCTATCCTCATAAGACATGCTCTCTAATCCAGGCAACATCCTGGTAAATCTCTTCTGCACCCTCTCTAAAGCTTCCACACCCTTCCTATAATGAGGTGACCAAAACCAAATACAGGAGTTCAGTTCATAGAAGATGAGGGTGAGTCATATTCTCGAACCACTGTTGTCCTTCTAGTTAAGGTGCAGTTGGAAAAAGATTCAGACCCAGTGACAAAGGAGGATTGGAGATATAGGATTCAGGGTGTGTGTGACTTGGTGAGCAATCTGCAGCTGATGTTGGTCCCATGTGCCTTTTGTCCTTGAAGATATGATGGGTCTGGGAGGTTTTGTAACCTTAGAAACTAATCAATGTTGTGCCAACACTTTAACTTACTCTAAGATCAATCTAACCCTTCCCTCCCACATAGCCCTCTATTTTCCAATATCTATCTGGCTATCTAAGAATTTCTTAAATGCCCCCAATGTATCTACCTGTACCACCACCTCTGGCAGAGCATTCCATGCGCCACCACTCTCTGTGTTAAAAGGACCTACCTATACTTTCCTCCAGTCACCTTAAAATTTTATGCCCCCTCATCTTAGCCATTTGCATCCTGGGAAATAGTCTCTGGCTGTCCACTCTATCTATGCCTCTTATCATCTTGTACAACTCTACCAGCTCACTTCTCATCATTGCAAGTCAAGGGAAACTGGTCTTCTGCTCAAATAGTTTATGCCGAACATGGTGCTTGTCCGAGGTAGACCCATTTACCTGTGTTTGGCCCATATTCCCCTAAACCTTTCCTACCCAAGTTCATGTCCAAGTGCCTTTGAAATGTTGTTATTGCACCTGCTTCACTCCATTTACTAAGTCTATGTGAAAAAGTTGCTACTCAGGTTTCTATTAAATCTTTCCCCTGTGTGTGCAATGAGCTGCCAGCACAAGTGGTGCATTCAAACTCGATTTCAACATTTAACAGAAGTTTGGATAGGTACATGGATGGTAGAGGTGTGGGAGGCTATGGTCCCAGTTCAGGCCAATGGCAGTAGGCATCGTAAATGGTTTACAGCATGGACTAGATGGGCCAAAGGGCTTGTTTCTGTGCTGTACTTCTCTATGACCCATGCCCTCTCACTGTGGATTCCCATTCTCTAGGACAGAGTGCACTCACCCTATCAGTGGCCCTTATGATTTTATACACCTTCATGAAATCATTCCTCAGTCTCCTCTGCTTCAAAAAGTAAAGTCCTGACCTCCTCAGACTCTCTGCATAATTCAGTCACTAGAGTCCCAGCAACATCTTTGTTTAGAAATAGAACATTGAAGAGTGCAGCACAGTACAGGCTCTTCATCCCACAATGTTGCGTTTGTCCTTTAACCTACTCTAAGATCAATCTACCCTTCCCTTCTACATAGCCCTCCATTTTTCTTTCATCCAAGTGCTGGTCCTATTTACTCTCATGTATCTAACACTACCACCACACCTTATAGTGTGTTCTACACACCTACCACCCTCTTTGTAATAAAAACCTACCTCTGACATCCCCCTACATTCCTCCAATAATTAAAATTATGCCCCCTCTTTCAAGCTTCATGGTATCTTTCCTGTAGCAGGGTGGCCAAAACTGAACACAATACTCCAACTGTAGACTCACCAATGTCTTGTACAAATCAACATAAAATGAAGGGTGGTAGCGGAGGCCTGTGACGATTCCTGTTCCCAAGGGATTGTTGCTGGGTTGACTATTGGTAAATTGGTTTATTATTGTCACATATACCAAGATACAGTGAAAAACATGTTTAGCATGCCATTCATACAGATCACTTCATCACATCAGTCATTGTGCTAGTACAAGGGAAAATAATAACAGAATGAAGAATGAGGATCTGGGATCAACTTAATTCACCATTAACTTTTACATGTATAAGGAATTTGTTATGCTGTGTTGTCACAACATGCAACAAAAGATGTCTTAAGGTTTTATGGTCTTACTGAGGTTGGATAGGCTGAGACTTTTTGATGGGTAGAGCTGAGGGGTGACTCTACAGATCTTTATAAAATTGTGAGTGGCATTGATAAAGTGGACAGTCACAGGGTAGGGGAGTCCAAAACAAGGGGGGGAACAGGTTTAAGGTGAGTGGGAAAGATACAAAATGGATCTGAGGGGCAACCTTTTTTCTACACAGAGGTTGGTGTGTACAATATATGGAATGAGATGCCAGAGGAATTGGTAGAGGCGGGTACAATTACAACATTTAAAAGACATTTGGACAGGTAAGTGGCTGGAAAATGCTAAAAGGGATATGGGAAAAAGGCAGGAAAATGGGACTCGATAGATAGATTGAAAGATACTTTATTGATCCCAAAGGAAATTACAGTGTCACAGTAGCATTGGAAGTGCACAGCTATACAAATATTAGAAGAGAAGAAAGAATAAAAAAGTAACTTACCTTAAAAATAAGATGTACAGAATTTACAATTTAAAGATTTACAAGATTTACAAGTTCACACTGATAAGATGGTAGTGTAAGAATTAACATAATATTATACAGTAATGGGTGCACATTCACACCATCCGGATAGTAAGTGATGGTATTATTGCACAGAATTGCACAGGGTGTCCACGATAACAGGGTGTGGAAAACAGAGCTAAACAGAGCTTAAACAGAGCTCTGCTAAATGGAGTTTAATAACAGTCTAACAGGAGGGGATCATCACTTCCCTGGCTATAGGTTGACTCATTATAGAGCCTAATGGCTGAGGGTAAGAATGACCTCATAAGGTGCTCTTCAGAGCAGCACAGTTGTCTTAGTCTATTACTGAAAGTGCTACTCAATTTAGCCCAGGTGGCATGCAGAGGGTAAGAAACATTGTCCGGACTTGCCAGGATTTTCCAGAGGGCCCCTTGTTCTACCACAGCCTGCAGTATATCCAGTTTGACTCTGATAACAAAGCCAGCCTTTCTAATCAGCTTTTTGGACTAGTTCTGGTAGACAGCTTGGTTGGCATGGATGAGATGGACTGAAGTGCCAGCTTCCGTGCTGTCAATCAAACTGGCTGCTCTGTCCTGGATATCATCAAACTTCTTGAGAGTTGGCACTGCACTCGAGTACGGAGAGCATTCTATCACACTCTTGACCTGACAAGACAATCATTCCAGCATTGTTTCAGCCTCTCATTCTACTTAGCAGTGGATAAACATGCACTAACACTTCTGGCATGCAGTTGACACTCCACATCTGCCAAGTGGGTTGGATGGAAATCACAATTCCTGACCTCGATGCTAATATTCCAGAATGGAATCACACCTTGTGAAACCCAATGCCTTGTGAACAAGGCTAACAATTTCACCGCTATCAAAGTAAGTGAGCTGAGTGCAATATTAATGGGATACAGTTCAATGGGAATGTACAACCCTGGGTGTGATCATATTCAGATTTATTTATCACATGTACATCGAAACATACTCCCTCGACTTGCTTCTTTCCCCTTCCTTTCCAGTCCTGATGAAGGGTTTCAGCCCAAAGCGTGGGCTCTCTACTCCTACCCACTGAGGCTGATTTCTGTGTGAGATGCAGTGAAATGTGCTGTTTGCACTAGCAACCAAAGCACCGAGGGAGGTGCTGGGGGCAGCCCACAGGTTATCAAGGTTCAAGTTTATTTGTCATGTGTACATCAAAGCATTGTTCGGGTCTAGACAACCAATGCACCCGAGCCCAAGGGTGTGCCAGTGTCACCACACATTCTGGTACCAACATAGCAATGGTAGACAACCACAATGCTCAGCAGAACACAGAACACAACAAGCAACAAAACAACAACAGCAGAACAAGTCCCTTTCCCCCCTCCAACCAACCTCCTCACTCACACAGACTGTCCTCCAACTCCAGCTCAGGCTTCTGGGCCTCCATCCTCCAGGCTCAACCATCAGAGCTTCAACAACCAACCTTGGATATTGACCCCGAACTCAAGGCTCTACTCCGGAGTGCAGATCAAACACAGAGAGAAAGTCCCTCTCTCCACGAAATAATATGTCCTGCTTAGGTAGTTTGTCTGATTATTCTGTGAATCAATGGAACTGCTGACACAGAGCCATTGTTCCATATGACTGTTACCACCTTATTTCCACTTACATCACCGCAGGGTGATATCGCAGATGATATACAGTAGTATTTTCCACCAATAGTTGGAGTTGTGCACCAATAAACCAGAAACAAGTTCAAATCCCACCAAAACAGCTGGGAAATTTAAATTCAAGTAATTCAAAAAATCTGGAATTAAAATTAGTCTCAGTAGCCATGAAATGACCACATAATCATAAAAATACATCTGTTTCTCTGTTCCTTCAGGGAAAGAAGTCTTTTTTCATTACCCTGTTTGACCTACAGTATATGTATCTTTCAACCCACCAAGTACCTCTGTACTTCAGAGGCACTAGTGATGGACAATACTTGTTGGCATTACTAGCAACATCCTAGTAATTATGAGGGGTAGGCACAGAGTACATGCAAGCAGGCTTTTTCAGGGTTGGATGAGACTACAACTCAAGGTCATGGGTTAAAGGTGAAAGGTGAAATACTTAAGGGGAACCTGGGGAGGAACTTCTTCGCTCAGAGGATAGTGAGAGTGAGCTGCCAGAGTAAGTGGTGGATGCGGGTTCAATTGCAACATTTAAGAGAAGTTTGGATAAGTACTGTACCTGAATAGAAGGGGTACAGAGGGCTATCGTACAGAGGTGTGGGCAATGGGACTAGGTAGAATAACAGTTTGGCTTGGACTAGATGGATGGAAGGGCCTGTTTCTGTGCTGTGGTGCTCTATAAATCTATCCACACTCTGTAAATGAGACAGCAAGCAGACAACTGATCGCTTCTCAGCAGCAATCAAGAAGCTGGAGGAACTCAGCAGGTCAGGCAGTACCTGTGGAGAGAAACAGATAGTCAATGTTTCCGGTCTAGACCTTTCATTTGGACTGGGTGCCTACAGTCTCTTGTGTTTTCATTTAGCTTCTTAGCATCCCTGATAATTGTCAAAATTTGTTGTGATGATTTTGATGGTCCTCGTTGGTTTATCCATTCTCTCTTCAAGTCGCACAACCTCTCACCAACACGTTCTGAACAATCAAGAAAACTCCCCAATGCCTCTACTTTCTGAGGAGGCTGAAGAGAGCCGGACTATGTACATCCATACTCACAGCCGTGCAGTAGAGAGCATCCTAACATGCTGCAGCAGTGCATGGCATGGAAACAGCACTGCAGCAGACAGGGAGGCACTACAGTGGGTACTCAAAACTGCCCAATGCATCACTGGCACCAGCCTACCCGCCATCAAGGACATGCACACAGAAAGATGCCAGATGAAGACCAGCAACATCACGAATGATCCCACCCCCTCCCCTGCCCCCACCTTCTTACTCTGACTTCTCGTCTTTTTTTCTTCAGTTCTGATGGCCCAAAATGTCAACTGTTCACTCTTTTCCATCGACTATATTCCTAGCCTGCTGAGTTCCTCCTGCATTTTGTGTCTGTTGCACCCTGCTCATGGACTGTTTGTCCCACTCCCATTAGGGAGGAGGCTGCAAAGCATTCATGCCAGGACCACCAGACTCAAAGCAGTGACTTTCCCCAAGCAGTAAGGCTGAATAACACCTCCTCCTACTAACCTATCCCACCACACCCCCAACCACTACTGTTTTATCATTTACTGTCAGAATAATCTTATATACAGACACCCCTGTGCCAGCATCACTTAATAGACATACAATCAATCTACCTATATAAGCTATCTTATGTATTTATAGTTATTAAGTTTGTTTATTATTGTGTTCTTTATCTGTGTGTGTGTGTGTGTGTGTGTGTGTGTGTGTGTGTGTGTGTGTGTGTGTGTGTGTGTGTGTGTGTGTGTGTGTGTGTGTGTGTGTGTGTGCGTGCGTGCGTGCGCGCACGTGTGCCTGCGTGTTTGTTTTGCACGGCATAGGATCCAGAGTAACAAATATTTTATTCCCCTTTACACTTGTGAACGGGAAATGACATTAACAATATTGAAACTATGTCTTTTGTTGTCAGTTTCAGTTTTTACTTCATTGTGTTCCTTTTCTTTTAGTCCCTTCCTTCTTCATAGAGTCCTAGAACCCTTCAACATGGAAACAGGCCAATCAGCCCAACTGGTCCATGCAGACCAAGATGCCCCATCCATGCTAGTCCCATAAACCAGCATTTGGCCCATAACCTTCTAAATCTTTCCAATCCATGTACTTGTCTAACTGTATTTTAAAACTTTTAAACTCCAGCAGGTTGCTGGAGAGCATTCTTAGGGATGGGATTTACAAATATTTGGGAAACCATGGCCTAATTAGGGACAGTCAGTTTGGCTCAATGTAGGGCAAATTGCAGCTTACTAACTTCTGATTGATTCTTTGAGGAGGTGATAAAGGTAGAGTGAAGAAGGTAGAGCCGTAGATGTTGTTTAAGTAGATTTTGGTAAGGCATTTGACAAGGCTCCTTATAGGAGGCTCATCCAGAAGACTAAGATGTGTGGGATTGATGATGAATTGTTTATTTGGATTCAGAATTGGCATGTCCACAGAAGACAGAGGGTAGTGATCAACGGGACATCCTGGATGGATGGATGTGCCTTGGGGTGTTCTGCAGGAATCCGTATTGGGACCTCTGCTGTTTGAGATATAAAGATATAGATTACGGCTACGGATCTTTGCATTTTTCCTACACTTTACATTTGACCATGTTAAACTCCATCTGTATTTCTCTGCCCATATCTGCAACTAACATACACCCTACTGTATTCTCTATCAGTCACCTATGCTATCCACAACTCCACCAATATTCATATCATCTGCAAACTTACTAACCCACTCATCTACATTTTCATCAGGGTAATTTAGATACAGTTTATCAAAAACAGCAGACGTCCAAGTACAGATGCCTGCAGGACACCACTAATCACAGGCCTCCAGCTAGAATAGATCCTTTCAACCACAGCCCTCTGTTTTCAATGAGTAGACCAGTTCTGAATCTAAACGGCCAATTCACCATGGATCCCATACAACTTAATCTTCTGGATGAGCCTCACATGAGGGTCAAATGCCTTACAAAAATCCATGTAGACAGCATGCACAACTCTACCTTCATCAGTCACTCTCATCACCTAGTCAAAAAAAGAGTCAAGTTAGTAAGACACAACTTGCCCCATACAAAGTCATGCTGGCTCTCCCTAATCAGCCATGGTTTTCCAAATGCTCATAAATCCTATCTCTAAGAATTCTCTCCAGTAACTTCCCTACCATTGATGTGAGACTCACCTCTCCATGGTTTCCAGGATTATCCCTGGTTCGCTTCTTGAATAATGGAACATTAGCTATTTGCCAGTCATCTGAGATCCTGCCTGTGGCTAGAGAGGATGCCAAAGTATTGTTCAAGGCCCCAGCAATCTCTTCTCTTGCCTCTCTCAATAACACAGGGTATTGTTGTGGGAATGACGTCTCTGTAGAAAAGTACTGGTTGATATGAAACAGCCTCTTTACTCAACAAAGCAAGATACAGCAGGCATCATATGGAGACCCTTTAGGGAAGGGAAGAGTTCTGACTGGCCCCATGCTACCTGATATTTTATGTGCTAAACATCAAGACAATTCCATATTTACAATGCATCCACAATGCTATCTTTGGCACTGCACACAAACTTTACACCTCCCAATTCATACCCACACCACAGGCATCTAAATGAATTTTTTCAGCATTATCCACTCTGTGATTCAAGGCTTTTAGGAACCTATTGTTCAGAGCTGCATTTTAAATTAAATCTACAATGTATATTCAGATTTAAGTTTGATGACTGAACCCAAAATCACTCTGACAGTCCCTCCTCTTGGCCCTCCTGGACAAAAATAAATTTGTACCGGGAATGGCCAAGCTTTTGGGTTTTTCCAGTGACGTCATCATCGAGAATGGCAGCTTAAGTCACTAGCTCCTCTGGAAAAATGCATATTAAGCCCTGTTAACCCATCAAATATAATATTTTTCAAAAAATATTTGAACTGAAAAGAGGGGCAAGAATGGGGAAAAGAAATGGAAATAAAAAAAGCGACACTGCGGAGCCTGCGTCCAAGAGGAGTGCAGCAAGCGGCTCTCCTACCCGACCGCGTGCTAGCGAGGCGGCTGCTGGGTCTCATTCAGATGAAGTGGCGAATATGTTCAAAATCCTGAAAGAGATAAGGGAGTTCCGGAAAGAAATAGAGCAGCAGCTCCGTGATATTAAGTCAGAGTTCGCCAGTGTTAATCAAAAAATAGCTGTGGCAGAGACTCGAATTGAGAAGGTGGAAGATCGTGTTCAAAACGTGGAACAGATACTGAGTAAGACAATAAAAATAATACATCACCAAGAAGGTAAACTGCTTGACCTGGAGGGAAGATCACGGCAGAAAAATATCAGAATCTACAACGTTCCTGAAGGAGCGGAGGGCTCGTCTATGATGGAGTTTGTCGGAAAGTTACTGCGGCTGGATCTTCTCCGGCTATGAAGCTGGAAGTCGAAAGAGCCCACCGCGCGTTAGTCCCAAACCTACCCAGGATAGAAAGCCACGCTCAATAATAATTAAATTCCTTCGGTACAGCACCAAGGCGGAGATTCTATGAAGGGCCTGGGGTAAGAAGAGAGTGTTTTTAGAGGATATATTAATATATTTCAACCAAGATTACCCTGCAGTTCTCCAGAAACGCAAAGAATACTCTGAAGTAAAGCGAGTACTAAAGCAAAATAAGATTAGATTTCAAACTCTGTACCCTGCTAAACTTCGAGTGTTTTATGACAACGGGACGTGGTTGTACCAGACAGTGGAAGAGGCGACTACAGACATGAAGGCCAGAGGGTTGCCCGTCAGCATGACCAAAACGAGGGAAAGCCTGACTGAGGAACTATCCCACTCGGCTTGGGAAATAGTGCGAGAATCGAGAAGGCAGGAGATTGGAGGAGGCCGAGAGAAATATATCAGGAAGAGACCGGGAGTTTCCCCAAAGACAGTCCTCACCCCCTTCAGAAGAGCCATAAGGTTTGGCTAACTTTAAAAATGTTGAGAAGCTAAACGGAAGCAAAAGTACACAGTGATATACCTATCTCGAGAAATACTTATTATAATGTGGATTTTATATTACTTAGTTGTTATTCCTTATTTGCTCACTTACTCCTTTTTCCCCACCAAAATGAAAATATATATATGTGTGCATATATGTGTATGTGTATATATATATGTGTGTGTATGTGTGTATATATGTATGTACAAACATTTGTATATATGTATATATGTATGTACAAACATTTGTATATATGTATATATATATTTGTGTGTGTGTATATATATATATATATATATATATATATATATATATATATATATAGGAGGAGTACACAGGGAAATCTTTTCTGTGTAATGGATTTGTTCACTGACTTTTATGAATACTGCAATGGGGACCCTCAACTCACAAATAGGAGGGGTTATCCCCCACAGCTAGACATTTCCTCTAGCTCAACGCAGGGTCATCTACTAGAGACCTCAGCATTCGTTGCCATTTTTGTTATTATTTGCGTTTCTTGGTTTTTATTTGTTCAGGGAGTAGATCGATTAAGCTTTATTCTAATTTCAATGATACATTGACAGACAAATATAGATGGCTAAGGACAAGGTAAAATTCATTTCTTTTAATGTCAATGGGCTATTAAATCCAATCAAATGTAAGAGAATTTTATCCAAAATAAAAAAAGAACAAGCCCATGTAGTATATTTACAGGAAACTCATTTAAGTGATAATGAGCATAAAAAACTGAAGAGAATGGGCTTCACTAATCTGTTTTTCTCCTCATATAAATCAGGACATAGGAGAGGAGTTGCTATTCTTATCTCAAGTAAGCTAAATTTTGAAAAAGTATTCGAAATGGGAGATAAAGAGGGCAGATATATTCTGATAAGGGGGAATATAGACAGCAATTCAGTTACTCTATTGAATATATACGCACCCCCAGGAAGTGATATTGGTTTCTTTCAGAAAATTACTGATATTATGGTAACGGAAACAGAAGGTCTCCTGATATGTGGGGGAGACTTAAATATACAATTACAACCAAACAGACTCTTCCAATAGAAAAACCTATGAAACAAAATCATTACATAAGAAAGTGAATACACTTATTGAGGATGTTGGTTTAATTGATATATGGAGGGACATTTTCCCTGACAGAAGAGATTACACTCATTTTTCTGCTCCCCATTCTGTATATACAAGAATAGACTATTTCATAACATTTAGAAAAGACAAAGACAAAATAAACACCTGTGGAATTGGGACAATAGATGTAAGTGACCATGCACCTATATATTTATCTGTTGATTTTGACCTACAACCAAAGAATAGTATTTGGAAACTAAATTCAAGTCTACTCAATGATCCGTACTTTAAGGAACAAATTTAAAAAGAAATTGGCCTCTACTTAGAATTTAATAATAATGGAGAGGTGTCACCTCCCATTTTATGTGATATTCTGAAGGTGGTCTTAAGAGGGAAAATTATAGCGATATCTTCATATACAAAAAAAATAAGGAATAAACCATTAGAGGAATTACAAAATAGGCTGAAGGAACTAGAGAAAAAACACAAATTGAATTTGGCACAGGATACATTAGGGGAAATAAAAAGAATTAGGAATGAAATAAATAATTTGGCTACACAAGAAATCAGGAAAAACTTAATGTTTCTGAAACAGAGACATTATGAAAGTGGATCGAAATCTATGAAAATACTGGCGTGGAAACTGAAAAAAAAGATAGCAGAAAATACAATTCATAGAATTAGGGACTCAAGAACGAAAATGATAAAAAATAAGCTAAGTGAAATTCAAGAAGCTTTTAAAGTGTTTTACAAAACTCTATATTCCAAAAGTTCCAGGGGGAAGCATAACCCAAATTGACACCTTAAATTCTCTAGACTTACTCACTTTAAGCGAAGAGCAAAATAGAACGATGACTGCTGACATAACTGAAGTTGAATTAAAAGCTGCAATTAGTAGGCTTAAATTAAGCAAGTCACCAGGATCAGATGGGTATATGGCAGAGTGGTACAAAGAATTTAAAAATGAGTTAATTCCTGTTTTACTCCCCACACTGAACTGGGCTCTAAAAAAGGCACAAATGCCACCCAGTTGGAAGGAAGCGATGATCTCAGCTATACCGAAAGAAGACAAGGATAAAATGGAATGCAGGTCATTTAGACCAATATCCATTCTTAATGTAGATTATAGGTTATTTACCTCCATCATGGCCAAACGATTAGAGGAGTTTCTACCCATACTATACATAATGATCAGACAGGTTTTATATGACAATGCCAGACACAAGACAACATACAAAGGACACTTCACATTATGGATCATATACAAAAAAATAAAATCGAAGCAATAGTGATAAGCGTGGACGCTGAAAAAGCATTTGATTCGGTTAATTGGAATTTTCTTTACAGAGTTTTACATAGATTTGGTTTCCAAGACACAATTATTAAAACTATACAGACACTATATGACAATCCTACTGCTAGGATTAAAATCAATGGATATTTATCAAATAGTCTTACCCTAGAAAAGGGCACGAGACAGCGTTGTGCATGGTCACCACTACTCTTCATGTTATATCTGGAACCATTAGCTCAATACACAGACAAAATGAAGATATCAGGGGAATTACTATTAAAGGGACTGTGCATAAATTGGCTTGTTATGCGGATGACATTTTGATCTATCTAGGGCAACCAACATACTCTTTACCTAAATTGATGCAATCCTTTGAACAATATGGTCAATTGTCAGGATACAAGATCAACATAGATAAAACCCAATTACTTTCATATTACTATAGCCCACCAAGAGAAATTGAAAGTCGATACTCCTGGGCATGGCACACAGAGTCTTTCAAATATTTGGGCATCATTATGACAAAAGATTTGGCAAAATTATCAGAATGTAATTATCAGCCTTTATATAAAAAAATTAAGGAAGATGTGGCAAGATGGAACCTGATTCCTTTTTTCAGTCTCAGTTCAAGGATTGAGTCTATTAAAATGAATATACTGCCCAGACTGTTCTATCTCTTTCAGACCCTACCAATAGAGATTAATCAAAATCAATTCAATGAATGGAACAAGATGCTATCAAGGTATATTTGGCAGGGTAAAAGGCCTAGAGTTCGTCTCAAAACTTTGCAATTAGCAAAGGAAAAGGGGGGATGGGGCCTACCTTCTCTTAGAGATTATTATTTTGTAGCACAGTTGAGAGCTGTGATATGTTGGTGCAACCCATCATATGACGCTCAATGGAAAAACATGGAGGAGCGGGTACTTCCCATCCCCATACCAGCAATTTTGGCTGATAACAACCTGCAAAGGTACATACATACTATTGATAACCCATGGGTGAAATTGTCTCTTAAAATATGGAAAACTACTATAAAAGAATATAATCTAGAGGGAGATATTGCAATTCTTAAATGGTGTGCATATGACTTGGATTTTACACCAAATATATTGGATGCTAGATTTAAGGACTAGACAGCTAAAAGAATAACAGTTCTTTGCAACGTAATGAAAGAAGGAACACTGTTCAGTTTTGAATTGCTTAAAGAGGAATACTTATTAGAAAAACAAGATTTTTATCGGTATTTACAGATGCGACAATATGTTAATAAGACGCTTAAAAATGTAACCCAGGCAAATACATGCTTCATAGAGCTCTTTAGAAAAGCATATAATTCAGCTAATGGTAGTAGAATCATTTCAAGCATGTATAAGGGGTTGTCAAATCTTAAAACACATTTGACTTCATACATTAAAACAAAATGGGAGAAGGAAGGAGGGATAATTATATCTGAGGAAGAATGGACAACAATATGGAGATATCAATGGAAGTGTACCAGTTCACAGAAATGGTGGGAGTTTGGATGGAAAAACTTGATAAGATATTTTATTACACCCTCTCAGAAATCCCATTATGATAGTATCTTCCCTGTTTGCTGGAGAAATTGTGAAATAAAAATCCAAATCATTATCATATTTTTTGGGACTGCCCTGTAATCAAAAACTATTGGAGGGGGATACACAATGCCCTACAAGACATCTTTAAATGTGAAATACCCTTGGAGAGTAAGACCATATATTTTGGATATATACCTCAAGAATGGTTGAAAAGAGATAAATATTTAATGAATATACTGTTGGTGGCTGGTAAAAAGACTCTTACTAGGAAATGGTTATCACAGGAGAGCCCAACTTTAAATACATGGATGGAAATTACAATGGACATTTACAAAATGGAGAAGATAACAGCATCTGTAAATCATAAGCTGGAACAATTTGATTTATACTGGGAAAATGGTTTAACTACATAATGCTTCATAGGCCTGATTTTATTCTCATAAATCAATGAATCTGTTGTAAAAAAAAGATCACTCCCTACTTGTACATAGTTCTTTCCTTTTGCTTGTTTTTTCTTTCCACTCTTTTCTATAAGTGTATACCTCAGATAAATACTTTGTGGAGATTTGTGATATATATGATTATATGATATATATGTACAATGTCTGAAATACATCTTATGGAAATGTTTGTTTGATGAACTTCAATTTTTAAAAAATCACAAAAAAAAATACTCACCCACTTAGATGGCTAAGATCACTGACCACACAATGGGTCACGAAAAGGTATCGCACATCTGACTACCATACATTGTTGCATGATTGAAGTCTCCAGAGAAAAGTACTTGTAGATATGAAACAGCCTCTTTATTCAACAAAACAAGATACAGCAGGCATCGTATGGAGAACCTTTGGGGGGCGGGGGGGGGGTTACCTATTGTTACCTGATCTTTTATGTGCTAAACACCAAAGGACAATTCCACATTTACAATGCATCTACAATGCTTTCTTTGAAACTACACACAAACTTCACACCTCCTGATTCACACCCATGCCACAGACATCTAAATGGGTTTTAGTCAGCATCATCTGGTCTGTGATTCAAGGCCTTTAGGAACCTATTGTTCAGAGCCACATTTTAAATTAAAACTACAAACTATATTCAGATTTGAAGAGTGGTGGTTGAAGTTATTTGTTAGAGGTGCTAAACCAAAAAATCGCCCTAACAGGTATATTCCATCAGACCCTGAAGTCTTAACCACATTAATGTCCTTTAGGAGATCCAACATTATCTCCTCCTTTACCTCAAAATACTGTAACATATCAAACCATTCAGCCCTGATGTGCAACTTCCACTGTCGGAAAGTACTCATTAAGGACCTCATCCACAATCTCCATATCCAAGGAAAAACTCCCCCCCCCATCCTTGAGTGGTCCTACCCTCTCCCTCTCTTGCTCTCGATGTGTGGCCCACGATGTTGTGCCAGTCTTTTAACCTACTCTAAGATCAATGTAACAGTCTCTTAAAGACCTATCTAAAAGTCTCTTACATGTCCCTAATATACGTAACTACCTCTACCACCACCCCTGGCAGTCCATTCCATGTAGAAAAAATTGCTTCTGATATCACTCCTCTTCTTCCTTCTAATCACCTTAAAATGATGGCCTCTCATATCAGCTATTTCTATATGCCTATATATATCCTGGTATATCTCTGCAACCTCTTGAAAACTTCCTATATTGAGGTATTCAGAACTGAACACAATTCTGCAATATGTAGGGTTTTCATTAATGCTCACCTATGATTGACAAATTTAGTGACTGTATCTTCTGCATCATATTTATTTATTTTGAAATACAACATGGTAATAGGCCTCTCCAGCCTGATGGGTCCACACTGTCCAAATACACATAGGTGACCAATTAACTTACTAACCTGTACATCTTTGAGATGTGGCTGGAAACTGGAGCACCTGGAGGAAACCCACGAGGCTATGGGGAGAATATTACAAACTCTTTACAGACAACAGCAGAGATTGCACCCAGGTTGCTGGCACTGTAAAATGTTGCACTAACCATGGGCACACGCATGGGTCCCAGCTGTGCCTGCCTTTTTGTCAGCTACGTGGAGCAGTCTATGTTCCAAGCCTACACTGGTATCACTCCCCAACTTTTCCTACACTACATCGATGACTGCATTGCTGCTGCTTCCTGAACCCATGCCAAGCTCGTCAACTTTACCTCCAACTTCAACCCTACCCTCAAATTTACCTGATCAATTTCCGAACCCTCCCTCCCCTTTCTCTCTATCTCTGGAGACAGCTTATCTACTGATACCTTTTATAAACCTACTGATTCTCACAGGTACCTGGACCATATCTCTTCCCACCCTGTTACTTGTAAAAATGCTATCGCTTTCTCTCAATTCCTCTGTCTCTGACGCATCTGTTCTCAGGATGAGGCTTTTCATTCCAGAACTAAGGAGATGTCCACCTTCTTCAAAGAAAGGGGCTTCTCTTCCCTTATCATTAACACTGCCCTCAACCCTCACTTTCTTCCCCCCCCCCCCAACTTTTCTGCTTTCCGCAGGGATTGCTCACTACGTAACTCCCTTGCCACTGATCTCCCTCCTGGCACTGACACTTGCAAGTGGAACAAGTGCCACACCTATCCCTACACCTCCTCCCTCACTACCATTCAGAGCCCCAAACAGACCTTCCAGGTGAGGCAGCACTTCACCTGTGAGTCTGTTGGGGTCACTACTGTATCCGGTACTCCCAATCTGACCTCCTGTATATCAGTGAGACCCGATGTAGATTGGGAGACCGCTTCGCTGAGCACCTACACTCTGTTCCCCAGAAGAAGTGGGATCTCCCAGCGACCACTCATTTCAATTCTACTTCCCATTCCAACGTCAGTCCACAGCCTCCTCTACTGCTGCGATGAGGCCATACTCTGGTTGAAGAGCAACACCTTGTATTCCGTCTGGGTAGCCTCCAACCTGTTGGCATGAATATTGATTTCTCAAATTTCCAGTAATGCCCCCCACCCTTCACACTTTCCTATTCCCTTTTCCCTCTCTTGCCTATCTCCTTATCTGCCCATCATTTCCCTCAGGTTCTCCTCTCCCTTCCTTTTCTTCCTTAGCCTTTGTCCTCTCCTATCAGATTCCCCCTTCTCCAGCCCTTTATCTCTTTCACCAATCAACTTCCCAGCTCTTTACTCCACCCCTCCCCCTTTCACCTATCACCTTGTGCTTCTTTCTCCCCTCCCCCACCTTCTTGCTCAGACTTCTCATTTTTTATTCTCCAGTCCTGCTGAAGGATCTCAGCCTGAAACTTCGACTGTACTCTCTTCCATAGATGCTGCCTGGCCTGCTGAGTTCCTCCAGTACTTTGTGTGAACTGCTTTGTTATCATCTTCCAGTGAAAGTTATGGCCCCAGCACCAGTCTCCCTAGTCAATCCAAAAATTACTGATTTATAGCTACTCTGTGCCTCCTGTCAGCTAGCCAGTCTTTTACCCATGCCAGCGTGTTACCTCCAACACCAATGATGCAGCACCTGAACATGGTAGTATAGTGGTTAGCATAACGGTACCAGCAACAAGGGTTCGATTCCCACCACTTCCTGTCAGGAGTTTGTACCTTCTTGTGACCGCATGGGTTTCCTCCGGGTGCTCCGGTTTCCTCCCACAGTCCAAAGACGTACCGGTTGGTAGCTTAATTAGTTACTGTAAATTGTCCCATAATTAGGCTAGGGTTGCTGGGCGGCATGGCTCAAAGGGCCAGAATGCCTGCTCCATGCTGTAACATAGAACATAGAAATCTACAGCACATTACAGGCCCTTCAGCCCACAATGCTGTGCCGACCATGTAACCTACTCTAGAAACTGCCTAGAATTACCCTACCACACAGACCTTTATTTTTCTAAGTTCCATGTATCTATCCAAAAGTCTCTTAAAAGACCCTGTTGTATCTGCTTCCACCGCCGCCAGCAGTCCATTCCATGCACTCACCACTCTCTGTGTGAAAAACTTACCCCTGACATCCCCTCGGTACCTATTTCCAAGCACCTTAAAACTATGCCTCCTCATGCTAGCCATTTCAGCCCTGGGAAAAAGCCTCTGCTATCCACATAATCAATGCCTCAATGCCTGTATTTCAATATATATAAAAAATAACACTTTACAGCACCAGTGACCCAGGTTAATTCACGCCACAAGGAGTTTGTACATTCTCTCCATGACCATATGAGCTTCCTCCTGGTGCTCCGGTTTCTTCCCACATTCCAAAAGATTTACGGGTTAGGATTAGTGAGTTGTGGGCGTGCTGGAAGCGCGGTCACACTTGCAATCTGCCACCCCCAGCACATCTTCAGACTGTGCTGGTCACTGATGCTTCAGTGTTTCAATGTACATGTGACAGATAGAGCTAATCTTCAGAGGCAAACTGAGATTGCTGTTAGATAAAACTGCACAAAACATTCAGCTGGAAGGCGGTTTTGATGATAAGGAATGAGGTGGGTGCTGTGAGAAACAGGGCACAAAATCAGGATGGAAGGAGCAAGAGACCAAATGGGACAAAAGGAATTTATTGGAATAGTTTTCAAATCCGTTCAAAGATGGTGAAGAGAAAATATATGAGGAATGTCATGCAGCGACAGATATTTAATATATTTTCATTGCAGAAAGCACGATAAGTTGAGCAGAAATGGGCAGTAAAAGTTATTTGTATCACTGAAGGGAAAGTACTGGAATAATTAACAGGTCAAAAATGTTATGGATTTGTAGTCTGCACTTTCTAGAGGGGTGGATGCAGAGAAAATGTCTGTGTTTTTCCTAGATCTGGAAAGGTCCCTATAGATTTGAAGGTAGTAAATTAAAAACTGTGATTTAGAAGGGGAAGAAGAAATGGAGAGGATATAGAGCAGTTATCCAGACATCTGTTTTTGGCCAAAAGCTGGAATCCATTATTGAGGATGTGGTAATAGGATTATGCAAAGTCAATATATTTTACAAAGAGAAGTTTGGAATTGATAAAAGTGGTGGGGGAGGGCAGCAGAGTAGTGTACCGGTTAGCGCACTGCTATTACAGAGTCAGTGATTGGGGTTCAATTCCCGCCGCTGACTGAAGAAATTTGGATGTTCTTCCCGTGACTGTTTGGGTTTCTTCCCTGTGCTCTGGTTTCCTCCCACGTTCCAAAGACATCAGGGTTAGTAGGTTAATTGATCACATGGGTGAGGCTGGGTGGTGTGGGCTCGTTGGGCTGGAAGGGCCTGTTACCGTGCTGTATCTCTAAATAAATTTATTTTTTAAAACTAACAGTTTCCTGAGGATATGATTAGCAGAGCAAGATTAGGTGTAACTGGTGAATGTGGCTCTTGTAGATTACAGGCTGTTACATAGTACAAGCTCTCACAGGGGATAAAGAATTGATTAAAGGACAGAAAGGTTTAGGATGGCACTGGCAAAGTACACAGATGACTTGCTGGCAGCAAACAAAACTACTAACTACTTTATTGATCACGCTTTTGTTCTGGAAACTATCACAGCAATCAATAGCCTGGTACTTCCTTTTCGGAGCTGAGCTTTTGAACCACTTGTATGTCCTGGCATTTTTGCAGTGTGAAGCAAAGTCCTGAAGGTGTAGGATGGTTGAGGCGTGGCGTGTACAGGCTGAGTTGATGCGGCGTGGCCTGGGACAAAGAGTGGAGAACGAGACAGACGTATGGCCATTGCTGGAATGCGCTTGAAGCGGCAAAACCGAGGCGACACAGTCGAGGCGGCAGGGCCTGGGCTTGAGAGGAGGAACAAGGCGATGTCTGACCGATTTCAGCTCCGGGTCGGGTACAATCTGAATTGAGGTAACGGGTCCAGAGACCAAGAGCACACCAAAGCAGCAGGGCCCAGGTCAGAGAGCAAGAAACAACATGCTGTTTGGCCAAATTGAAAAGGTCAGGGTGTCGGGGCCAGAGGCTGATGTTCGGCTCTCTGCTCTGCAAGCCTCGCTCGTCTCTACACTGAACTGAGGCTGTGGCCTGTAACTAACGGGCTCCTGGATTGGCTGTCACAGGCTTCACGGCCATGGATTCACTTTCATGAACTTCAAATCTGAATGCTTTTTGCTCACTTTTATTGTTTATACGATTTGCTTTTATATTTGCACATTGGGTGTTTGATGGTTTTCTTTTTAGTGGGCTCTTAGTTTTGTGGCTGCCTGGTAAGGAGATGAATCTCAAGGTTATATATAGTATACATACTTTGATAATAAATGTACTTTGACCTCTGAACTTTGAAAATTGGCATCAGAGTTCTAAATCCATACACAACTTGATGATAGGAGGCAGAGAATATTGGTCAAAGGTTCTGACTGGAAGTCAGAAATAAGTGGCATACATGGAGATTAGTGCTGGAACCATTGATGCTTGTCAGGTATATAAATAAATTGCATTCTATTTTCTATGAATGTATCTGGCAAGATTAGCAAATTTGCTAGTGGAGTAGTAGATAGCAAAGAAAGTTGTCTCAAGATGCTGCAGAGCACGGATCAGCTGGGAAAATGGGTGGAGATGGAATTAACTACAGACAAGTGGGAGATCAAGCATTTTGGAACATCAAAATTTCCCAAGTAATGAGGACGGGATGGTAGTGTAGCGGTTAGCATGACGCCAATACAGCCCTGGTTGAAATGATTGCAGCTCATTTCCTGCCGCTGTCTGTACGGAGTCTGCACGTTCTCCCCATGACCTTGCGAGCACCCTCTTGGAGCTCTGGCTTCCTCCCATATCTCCAAGATTTACGGGTTAGTGAGTTGTGGGCATGCTATGTGGTGTTTGAACTGCAGTGGCTCTTTCAGGCTGCCCCGGCACATCCTTGTACTGTGCTGAGCGTTGATGCAAACAATACATTTCACTGTATCTTTCAATGTACATGTGACAAATAAAGCTAATCTTTAATCTATTATTTTTCCTAACCAGAGCCTTAATATCCCTTGTCACCCAAGAGTCCCTAATCCTGTCGGCCTTGCCTTCACTCTGACAGGAACACGCTGGCCCTGAACTCTTCTTATCTCCCTTTCGAAAAGCCTCCCACTTGCCAGACATCCCTTTACTTGCAAACAGCCTCCACCAATCAACCTTTGCAAGTTAATCGGGTTATTTTCAGACTGGCAGACTCACAAATGGGTTGTCACGGGGATCGATACTGGGTTCTCAGCTGTTAACAACTTATGTTAATGATCTGGGCGAAAGATCTGCCATACTGTCACCAGGTTTGCTAGGGGAAATGGAGATGGCGGGAGAGTTAGCGATGGGAAGGGAGCAGTGTATGTGCAGGAAGATAGAATGTCACGTTACAGTTGTACAAAACGTCCAAGGTCACACCTGGAGTGCCGTGTGCAGTTCTGCTCTCCCGGCTACAGGAAGAATGATATTAAACTGGAGAGAGTGCAAAATAAAGACTTGTGAGGATGTTACCGGGGTTGGAGGGCTTGGTTATGAGGGGAGGCTGAGAAGCTGGGACAGTTTTCCCCGGAGCGAAACAAGCTGAGCTGGCCTTCTCGCGGTATATAAAATCATGAGGGGCATAAATCAGGTGAATAGCCACAGTCTTTTCCCCAGCATGAGGAGTCCAAAACTTAGGATTGAAGTGAGAGGGGTCAGATTTCAAGGGGAACTGAGGGGCAACTATTTCACACAAATGGACTGAAATGCCAGAAGTAGCTGTAAAGGGCAATATGACATTCAAAAGGCATTTAGACAGTTACACAGATAGGAAAGGTATAGGGTAGTATGGGCCAAATGCAGGCAAATGGGACTAGCTCACACAAATAACTTAGTCAGCATCAATGAGTGGGGCCGAAGGGCCTGTTTCCATTCTGTATAGCTCTGTGTCTATGATGAAGTCCCAGAGGGAAAATAGAACATAAAACATAAAACATTACAGCATAGTACAGGTCCTTTGGCCCACAATAGTGTACCGGCCTATTAACCTACTCTCAGTCTAACACTTGCCTCCCACGGAGCCTTCCATTTCTCTATCATTCTTGTGCTTAAGAGTCTCTTACTTGTCCCTAATGTATCTGCCTCTAACACCACCCTGGGCAGTATGTGCTACACTCCCACCGCTCTCTGTAAATAAAACATACTGTATCTGACAGGAATACGAGTGACATTAACAGTGAGGAATTGATGACTGTAGTTGATCAGAGGAATCTGGGAGTGCTGGTGCACAAGACATAGAAACTAAACAGCTATTTAAACAGTAAAATTTGTTGGTCTTTATTGCTGAGAAATATGTACCAAGCAAAGAAAAATTGCTACAGCATCCAACAAGATCCTAGCTGGACTAATAAATGGAGTTTTGGTCTGTCTCCCAGAAGAAGGATATAATAACCTTGGAGTCAGCATTATGTGGATTTGTGACACTAATTCCTGACCCATCCTATCAGGAGAAATTGAGGAGGTGCCCAGACTCACTGCAGGTTAGAGATCTATGAGATGAGCTTCCTGAAATACAAAGGACTCTTAGAGGGTGTGGTGAACTACATATACCTGTCTGGACTGCTCCTGTGGCTCCTCCCACAGACCCCTGCTGACTGCTTCTGTGGCTCCTCCCACAGACCCCTGTATAAAGGCGATTGAGGCCTGATGCCCGGCCTCGTTCTCCAGGATGTAGGGTTGTTCATTCTTCCAGTCAATAAAAGCCGATACCTCGCTTCTTATGTCTCAGAGTGAGTTATTGATGGTGCATCAGAGGGATTGATGGAAGCTGATGAGAGGCTGTTTCCTCAAGAAGGCGACATCCATCATGAAGGAACACTTTGTCCCAGGACAGAATCAGGTTTATTATCACCGGCATGTGTCGTGAAATTTGCTAACTTAGCAGCAGCAGTTCAATGACATAGAAAAAAATAATAATAAATTAGTAAAAATTACAGTGTGTAGGCCTCCGTTAGTCTCGATAGACCATGGATTTGTACCTTGGAAAGGTTCCAGGGTGCTAGCCTGGGCATGGTTCTTTGGTGTGGAAGACTGGAAGCCCAAGCTGCAGGTCTCCCCTCTCCATGCCACCGATGTTGTCTGAGGGAAGGGCATTAGAAAAATTACAGTATATGTATATTGAATAGATTAAAAATCGTGCAAAAGGAAGAAATAATATATATTTTAAAAGTGAGGTAGTGTTCATGGGTTCAATATCCATTTAGGAATCGGATGGCAGAGGAGAAGCTGTTGTTCCTGAATTATTGAGTGTGTGCCTTCTTCCCATTATTACCATCAGGGAGAATGTCCAGGAGGCTGAAGACCGACACTCAATGTTTTAGGAACAGCTTCTTCCTGTCTGCCATCAGATTTCTGCATGATCCATGAATACTTCCTCCCTATTTTGCTCTACTTATTTATTTCTTATTGTAACTTATAATACTTCTAAAATATTGGACTGTTACTATGGCCACAACACGTGTCAGTGATAGTAGTGATAGCCGATCCTGATTCTGACAGAACTGTGTTTGTGAGTGAGTGGGTGGGTGGGAGAGGGGGCTTGTTTTACTGGTGTTGGTGCTCTTGCTGCCTGTGTTGTTCTGAACATCCTGGCTATGCTTTGTTAGCTCTAGCGGGTATGGCGACACTTGCGGACTAACCTCGGCACATCCTTAGGTCATGTTGGTTGTTAACACAAAGGATATTTCACTGGATGCTTCAATGTACATGTGGATAGATAAATAAATAAACCTGAATGGTTGAATTGATCTGAAAGGCAGAGCAGACACACGGCTCTGTGGAGAGTTCCTGTTTCTAATCCAGTGGATTCCAGTTAATTGGGACACATCAGGACCTGTACATTTTGGACTAATTAAACAGCTGCCCCAATTAGCTGTATTTTTATGGAAATAGTTAAAAATATTTAAAAAGGCAAACTACCACTTAACTGTGCCAAATTATGTATTTAAATAAAATACAGAGCAAATTGGAATGCTACCAATACTACAAAACTGTGTATTATTTCCTCATAGTTATCCACAGAGGAAGTCATCCAGTGTCCACTGCCACGTTCTGTTGAATGACTGTAAATGAACAAAATCAGCTCAGACACCTAGTGCAGATAATGGACTGCCTTCATACAATGCTACTAACGAATGCATCCTACAAATCTTTGTTTCCATTGTAACATTCAAGATGATTGTCGATACCTTCAATTTCTTTGTAGTTCCTAACTTGTTAAAGTACTGAAATCATTTCATTTTGGGCATCTCCAAGCCTGAGTGCTTGAAAACGCAGTGAACAAAACAGTTCTGAATTGTCTTACTGTTTATTTATCACCAAATATCAGTGGCAAAAATCACTGCCTTTTGTACACAAAGACACGCAACTGACTCTATTTAAAAACTGTTCACTCTGAGTACAGTGTAGTGTCTAAGGGCCACAGAAGTGCACGTAACTGTCGCTAGTTAGAAACTGTTCAGCAACAGTCCCCAATTAAACGGCATAGAGTTGTAAATAACGAAGGGAATACTGGCTATTTTCTCAATGATTTCTTGTTCTTTAAGAGTTGTCCCCAATAAGAGGCTTCCCTGATTAACTAATGGCTCAATTAACCGGAATCCACTGTATGTCCTTATGCTCCATGTTGCCTGTGTAAGCAATGTTGATTTGGCTCACATAGTCCAGGCTGAGATCCATCCTTCCTCTGGAACCTCGTAATAGGCTAGAGGATTAAATGGTGTCCCTTGCCTCCCATCTGAGCCTCAGTCTCCGTACTCACCCTGTTGGTCAGGTAGTCAAGTGGGTCGCGTTGCCTGTTGGTATCCTCGTTCAGCCCCTGGGCAAGCTTCTCAATGCAGCCAGCAAGTCTCCTCTCTGCACTGACTGCCCTCTGCTCACTCTGCTCCCTCTCCCGCAGGTGCAACCTGCCCAGAGGAGTCGGTGATTGCATCAGGGAGACGTCCAGACCTCATCCCAGACTGACCCACCTTCTCCAAATCCTCCTCCTCACCGAGCCCTGCCCCATCCACCCCCTTCCTTTGCCCCACCCCCCTCTCCCCAGTCTCCATTCCTTCCCATCATCACTTTCACATCCCAGAGAAAGTCAGCACACCCTGTGCTGGGAAGGCACCTGTCCCAATATGAATCAGCACCTTGGGGTGGGGAGAGACCCATCCCTATGTGGGCACCTGAGCTGGGAAGTGGGAATTGTTCCCACACCTCACCACCACCTCCCCCCGCCGAGAGTCAGCACCCTTGAGAGGGGAGGGAGCCTTACCCAAGTGAGCGTCAGCACCCTAGGGTGGGGAGTAATCCATTCCCCAGAGTGGGTCAGCTTCCTGGTGTAAGAGGGGGCCGTCTCCCAGTGACGGAGGGGTGAGGAGGGTCTCATCCCTCAATAAGGCACTAGACGGTAGGGACCCACCCCCTGTGAGGGTTAGCACCTCTGGGAGGGGAGGTTGCTGTCCCCCAGAGAGGATCAACATCCTTGGGTCATGGTGGACTTATTCAGCCAGTGTGGATCAATACCCCAGTGAGGGAGGGGAGGGACCTGTTTCTCAGTGAGGGGAGAGGTGGGACCCTCCCTCGCAGGGGTGGGGAGGGTCTCATCAATCAGTGAGGCACCGAATGGCAGGGACATCTCCCGATGAGGATGAGCACTCCAGTGTGGCCGGGACCTGAGGGCTAGCACCCCAGGGTGGAGAAGTGTTCACCCTCAGTGTGTGTCAGTAACCGGAGCGGGAAATGGAGTGCTGAGGAAGACCTACCTGAGTCGCTCTTCGAGCTCTGACACCCTGTCCCTCAGCTCCTGGTTCTCGCCCTGCAGACTCCGGATGCTGGAGTTGACCTGGGCTTTAGAGCTGGCCACTGACTCCGAGGATCCCTGCGTTCGCCTCATGTGATCCCTGAGAGACTGCAGGAGTGCGGTCTGCTGGGCATCATTCTCCTTGTACCTCTCCAGTTCATCTCGGAGCTTCCACATCGCAGCCTCATTGGCTTTCAGCCGATCCCGGAGTTTCCTGGCCTGGAACAGCAGCAAACTTAAGTCACACCTCAGCAGGCAAGATTCAAGATTCAAAATTCAAGTTTATTTGTCACGTGCACATCAAAACATACAGTGAAAAGCATTTGTGTCCACAATAAACACACCCAAGGGTGTACTGGGAGCAGCCCACAACTGTCACCACACATTCTGCCTCAGAAGAACTATACAGGACACAAAAAGCAACAAAAGTAAAACGAGCTCTGTTCCTCCCTCCCACCCAGGCCATAGCCAATTCTTTAACCCCAGGACAGGCCCCAAGCCTCCAGCAGACTTGAACTCAGAGCCTGCGGCACCAGGCTTTAACCTCCCCAGCAGACTCACAGAGATTTGCAGACACAGCTTCGGACAACAGGCCTCAGTTGGTGGACTTCTAGTTCATCCTTAGGCCTCAGTCCTTGCCATGAATCCCAGGACACACCAATCACTGAACACAAGGCCTCCAACACCGGATTCACCAACTTGTGAACCCAGGAGCTCATGCTGAACTTGTTCCTCCTGCGCACATAGAAGTCCAACTCTGAAACCCACTGACAACTCACTAACTTGCCAAGCAACATGCATCATGGCTAACTCCTGCCTGAGCAAAGACCTGGACCTGCTACAATTTGCCTATTGTCACAAAAGGTCTGGTGCAGATGTAATCTCACTGGCTCTCCACTTGGCCTTGGACCACCCAGACAACAGAGATACCTACAGCACGCTACTATTTATTGATTATAGCTCAGTGTTCAATACCATCAACCCTTCAGTACTAAACAACAAGCTCCATCAGCTATCAGCTGACATGGGCACTTGTCTCCCCATCATCAAGGACATTTTCAAAAGGCAATTCTGCAAGAAGGTGGTTCCTATCATTAAGGATCCTCACCACTCGGGACATGTCCTTTTCTCATTGCTACCATCAGGGAGGAGGTACAGGAGACCAAAGACCCACAGGTAACATTTCAAAAACAGTTTCTTCCCCTCCACCATCAGATTTTAAGAACCCATGAACATTTAATATCTGTAATGACTGTAAACTTACTATCTACACCCTTCCACATTTTCACCCTAGTCGTTTGTATTTATTTATTTATTTATTTTTATTTCAAGATACAGCACAGTAACAGGACCTCCCAGACCAGTGAGCCCCTGTCACACAATTATATCCATGTGACCAAGCAACCTATTAACCCACATGTCTTTGGAATGTGAGAGGAAACCAGAATACTTGGAGAAAACCCATGTGCTCGCTGGGAGAAAGTACAAACTCCTTACATGGAGCGTCAGGAATGGAACCCCAAAAGGATTGAGGTCCTGAAGGAGTGTGCTGAACAGCTCTGTGGAGTTCTCCAGCACATTTTCAATCTGAGTCTCACCCTGGAAAGGGTCCCAATTGTGTGGAAATCATCACATGTGGTCCCAGTACCCAAGAAGGGCCAACCAAAAGTCTTATTTTTATTTTTTTTATTACATTTTTAAGAGGATTACATAGAATGAATGGAATATAGAATAGTAAAAAAAATTAGTATTGACCCTCCCCCCTCCCCTTAACCCCTATCTAAAAAAAAAGAAAAAAAAAGAAAGGGAAGAAAGAAAGAAAGATTGCCTGAATATCGGAGGTTCCCCACATGCTCCATGGAGTTCAAAATAATTTTTATTTTTTATTTTTATTTTCCCCAATACTTTGTAATTTTATCTTCAAAGGACCTGTGTATTTAATCCTATCTTTTGTAGATATGGGTGCCAAATTTTCAAAAATATATCATATTCATTTCTTAGATTATAAGTAATTTTTTCAAGTGGAATGCAGCTATATATTTCATTATTCCAATGATCCATAGTTAAATATAAGTCTGATTTCTACTTGGTCTTGTTTCAAAATTCAACCAAAAGTCTTGAATGACTGCTGTCCAGTGGCCCTGACCTCACACATCATGAAGGCCCTAGAGAGACTGGTCCTGGCTCACCTCCAGCCTCTGTCAGATCAGCCCTCCATCCCCTGCAGTTTGCCTGCCAGGAGCATGTTGGAGTTGATGACGCTGTCATCTACCTGCTGAACAGAGAAGACTCCCATCTGGATAAGCAGGGCAGCTCTGTGAGGATCATGGTTTTTCATTTCTCAAATGCCTTCAATACCATACAGCCCTCATTGCTGGGGGAGAAACTCCATTCAGTGCAGGTTGGCACCTCCATTGTATCCTGGATAATGGACGACCTGACTGGTAGACACAGTTTGTGCAGCTTCAGAGCTGTGTGTCAGACATGGCTATTAGCAGCGCAGGGACCCCTCAGGGAACTGTATTTGCTCCCTTCTTGTGTACCTCGGACTTTAGATACAACATTGAGTCACGTCATCTGCAGAAATTCTGATGAATCAGCAATAGTTGGGTGTATAAAGGGAGGTCGGGAGGATGAATACAGGGTCCTGGTGGAGGACTTTGTCAAATAGTGCAAACTGAATCATCTGCAGCTCAACATCAGTCAAACAAATGAGATGGTGATGGACTTTAGGAAGACTAAGCCTGCACTGCTCCCTGTAACTATTGATGGTGAGGACGTGGATGCAGTGAGGACCTACAAGTACCTGGGGAAGCACCTGGATGACAAACTTGAGTAGAGACCAACACAGAGGCTGTGTACAAGAAGGGCCAGAGTTGCCTCTGTTTCCTGAGGAGGTAGAAGTCCTTTGGAGTATGCAGGCCTCTGCTTCTTATGTTCTACCAGTCTGTTGTCACCAGGACAATCTTCTATGCAGTGGTGTTGGGGCAATGGCATCAACACAGGTGATGCCAACAGGCTCAATAAACTGATTAGAAAGGCTGGCTCTGTTATAGGAGTCAAACTCGGCACACTGGAGGCTGTGGTAGAACAAAAGACCCTATGGAAAGTCGTAGCAATTCTGGATAATGTTTCTTACCCTCTGCATGACACCTTGGCTGAACAGAGGAGCACTTTTAGTAATAGACTAAGAGAACTGCACTGCTCCAAAGAGCGCTATATAAGGTCATTCTTCCTGTTGGCCATCAGGCTCTATAATGAATCAACCTATAGCCGGGGAAGTGATGGCCCCCTCCTGTTAGACTGTTCATGGTAACTTTTTTTTGATTCTTTCAACTGCTCTTCTAATATCTATATCTGTGCATTTGTAATGCTACTGTGATAATGTAATTTCCTTTGGGATCAATAAAGTATCTATCTATTTGGAGCTGGTGTTGTAAAGCATTGGGCTAACCACTACACAACCATTCTGTATTGAGGCCAAGATGGGATAAACCATCCCATATTGAATAAGGGACAGTAAAGGGGCAGAGTGGCCTCCTCCTTATACTCTAACCTTAATTAACCTTTTTTTGGAACAGCATCGATGTGATGGAAAGAATGGCCAGCTGGATTGCAAGGTAATGGAGTGAGGAGGGTGACGGTGGAGCAGGAGTACTGAATGAGGTTCAGTTCCCAACATAAATGGTTTTCAATCTCATGGAAAATTGCCTACTCATTCCAAATTAAATCAGGCTCATCTCAAACGTAAGTGAGTGTTACCTCAGCCTCCGAACCTTCATTCTGGCGCATGTAATCCAGGTGAGTCATATCCACTGGTTTCGAGCGCAGCAGGTCCTGGGAGAAAGAAGCACCCTTCAGTGGAGAATCCAAGGTGACCTGGAGAGGATGGAGCTGTGGTCAGTGGCTGTTCAGAGGTAATGACATCCTTGATTACTGGAGCAAGGTACAACTCCTGGTTGAGTGGTGGCACGACACCTCCGATTTATTTATCATACGTACATGGAAGCAGACAATGAGATGCCTCGCAACACACACAAAACGCTGGAGGAACTCAGCAGGTCAGGCAGCGTCCATGGAAATGAGTAAAGAGCTAATGTTTCCGGCCGAGACCCTTCTTCAGGACTAAAAAGGAAAGGGGAAGATACCAGAACAAAAAAGATGGGGAATGGGGGGTTGGGGGAAGAAGGATAGCTAGAAGATGACAGGTGGGTGGGGAGAAAAGTAAAGGGCTGGAGAAGAAGGAATATGTTAGGAGAGGAAAGTGAACCATTGGGGAGAGGGAAGGAGGAGGGTACCCAGGGAAAGTGATACGCAGTTGAGAATAAGTAGAAGGCCAGGGTGGGGAATAGAAGATGGGAGGGGGAGGGAAAAAAACAGCAGCTTTAAAGTCCTGGGCGATAACATATCAGATGACCTGTCCTGGGCCCGGCACACACAAGGAAAGCACGACAGCGGCTTTACTTTCTTAAGAGGTTAAGAAGATTCAGCTTGTCACCAAGCACCCAAACAAACCTCTACAGAAGTACTGACCACATCATAGGCAATTCAAACATGCAGGAATGTAAGAAGCTACATAACAAGTACATTCCTCCCCACCAATGGCAGTTTCTGCAGGAGGCACTGCCTCAAGAAGGCAACATCCACCATCTAAGATCCCCACAAACCAGGATGTGCCATCTTCAGGCAGAAGGTACAGAAGCCTAAAATCCCACACCACCAGGTTCAGTAACAGAAGCTTCCCTTTAACCACTTGATTCTTGTACCAACATGCACAACCCTAATCACTACAGTTTAGCAACACCATGAACAGACCACTTTGATCACTAAAACAGGCTTTGTTTTAATCAGTGCCTCATGAAGGAGGCATCCATCACTAAGGACCCTCACCATCCGGAACAAGCCCTCTTCTTATTACTACCATTGGAGAGGAGGCACAGAAGCTTGAAGAACCACACTCAATGATTCAGGAACAGCTTCTTCCGCTCCACCATCAGAGTGTGAGGGGAAATAGATCAACCATAATTGAATAGCAGAGCAGACTCAATGAACTGAATTGCCTAATTCTGCCCCTAAGTCTTATTGTCTGAATGTTGCATGAACACACGAACAATTCATTTTTATTTGTTTTGTGATTTATAGTAATTTTATATGTTAGCACTGTTGCAAACAACAAATTTCATGTCAGTGTTAATAAATTTGATTCTGATTCTGAATGAGAAGTGACAACATTGGAAAACTAGGCTGTTTCTACAGTAGGTTACACGGTCAGCGCAACATTGTGGGCCAAAGGGCCTGCAGTGTGCTGTAGATTTCTATGTTCTATGTAATACACAATATTGTTAGAGCTCAACTGTAAGGTAAAAATGTCAAGTACTAGAGGACACAAACTTAAGGCAAGAGGAGTAAGTTCAAAGGAGACGTGCAGGGCAGGTTTTTGTCGACGCACAGAGTGGTGGGTGCCTGGACCAAACTGCCAAGTTGAGTGGTGGAGGCAGATACAATCATTGGTGGCCGAGGGGTTTTTAAGCAACTGGATATGCAGAGAATGGAGGGAGATTGATCATGTGCAGGAAGAAGAGAATTAGTCTAACTTGGCATAACTTTTGGCACAGACATGCTGTGCTGAGGAGCCGGCTCCTGTTTTGTGCTGGACTGTACTGTTCTAAGTCCTATGAGACCGATGTATCTTTGGAATCACCTGCCCCAGGGGCCATGGTGGGCTCAACTAATAAGATCATTCAAAATAGGGATGACAGACAGTTGAAAAATGGAAGATCAGCAGGAAGATGGATGGGTCTTATTCCTGAATGCCTTTTACAATCTATGGACACATACTCCAAAGATTAGCTTTATTCGTCACATAGACATCGAAACATATTGTGAAATGTGTCGTTTGTGTCAATGACCAACACAGTCCAAAGATGTGCTGGGGGCAGCCCACAAGTGTCACCATGCATCCAGCACCAACATAGCATGCCCACAACTTATTAACCTTAAATCGTACATCTTTGGAATGTGGGAGGAAACTGGAGCACCTGGAGGAAACCCATGTGGTCACGGGGAGAACATACAAATTTCTTACAGGCAGCAGTGGGAATTGAACCCTGATCCTACAGCTGGCACTCTAATAGTGTTGTGCTAACCGCTACACTACCCTGGTGCCCTCTCCAGTCCCCCTCACAGTATCCTCCCATTTATTGTACATTCCTTTGCTCTGTCCCAGCTCCTCAACTACATCATCTCACATGTCTTTGAGTTAAATTGGAATGGACAAGTGGTGTTGTAGAACCTGGCATTGGAGAGGATCCAGAGAATAATCCCACGAATGAATGGCTCTGGGCCTGTACTTGCTGGATATTCAAAAAGTGAGGGGGAGGATCTCAAAGTCCAACGTTCAAAGTAAATTTAATATCAAAGTACATCCATGTCACCGTATACAACCCTGAAATTCATTTTCCAGTGGGCATACTCAATAAATCCAGAATAGAATAATACTGTAATCATAATAGAATCAAAGAGAGACTGCACCAACTGGGCATTCAACCAGTGTGCAAAAGACATCAAGTTGTGCAAATACAAAATAAACGAAATAATAATATATATTTTGTTGTTGAGTGGTTATTTATTTGGTTCAAAAGCCCGATGGTTGAGGTGGAAGAACTCAACAGGCAGGGCCGAAATGTCAACTGTACTTTTTCCCATAGTCCCTGCCTGGCCTGCTGAGTTCCTCCAGCATTTTGTGTGCGTTGCTTGGGTATATTTAAACTGCAGGTTCTTGATTAGCTTGTGCATCAAAGGAAATGGGGAGAAGGCAAGAGAATGGTGTTGAGAGGGGTGATAAATCACTATGAAGGAATGGCAGAGCAGATGGGCCAAATGGCCTAATTCCATTCCTCCGTTCCCCTGTATTATAACACAATTACACCTAGTGTTACCAAGTTTGCTGGCTGTATATGACCATATACAGTGAAACACTGACGCCTGGTGGTGAAACTGTAAAGTAACACGGAAACATTTCTATTTCAGATGTCCAATTCTGTTTCCCTACCTTTGAAAAAAGTCTGTGACCATCCAAGTTATCTATGCCCCTTATAAGTTTATAAATCAGCATAAGGTCACCTGTCAGTCTCCTTCGCTTCAGAGAAATCATTCCCAACCTAGTACTACAACACAGAAACAAACTTTTTGGCCCTGTAGTCCAATGCAAACTGTTATTGAGCCTCGCCTTATTGACCTGTTCCTGGACTATAGACCTCTTATCCAAACTTCTCTTAAATGTTGCAATCAAACCTGCATCCACCATTTCTGCTGGCAGCTCGTTCCACACTCAAAGTCTCTTTTCACCCCTAGTTTTAGGTTCAGCCACCTTATCACCCAAGCCCTCCAGACCCTGCAACACGCTTGAGAGTCCTTTCTGCACGCTCTCCAGTTTAACAACTTGGTTCCTATAGCTGGGCGACCAGAACTGAACACAGTACCCCAAATGTCCTGCGCATTTGTACTATGGATTCTCATCTCTTGACCGATAAAGGCAAGCATGCCAGATGTCTTCTTCACCACCCTGTGAATCTGTGTGGTCACTTTCATATGGTATAAAACACCCTGGTAAATCTGTCATCAATGGTCGCCTCATTATAGGAAGGATGTGGAAGTTTGAGGGTGCAGAGTTATCAGGATGCTGCCTGGATCAGAGAGCATGTCTTATGAGGAAAGGTTGAGCGAGCTAAGGCTTTTCTCTTTGGAGTGAAGGGGGGTGAGCGGTAACATGATAAGAGGCATAGATAGAATGAACAGCCAGAGATATTTTTTCAGAGCAAAAATGGCTAACACGAGGGGGACATAACTTTAAGGTGATTGGAAGAAAGGATGTCAGAGGTAGGTTTTTTCTACACAGAGAGTTGTGGGTGCATGGAATGTGCTGCCAGAGTTGGCAATGGAGGCAGAAACATTGGGGATATTTAAGAGACCGCAATAGGCACACGGATGATAGAAAAGTGGAGGGCCATGTGGGAGGGGAGTGTTAGGTTGATCATAAAGGTCAACACAACATTGTGGGCCGGGGGCCAGTACTGTGTGGCACTATTGAATGTTCTATGAGGCAGATCTCCCACACCTCTTGAATGGACAGCAAGGAATGGGCAATAAATGCTGGCGCTGCCAGATACTGGAAATGTTTACTTCTGTTCCTGCCATACTGCACCGACATGGCTGTGGAATACCCACCTCTGGCAGGCGCAGGTTGCTTATGACACCTGCTGGTAAATCGTCGGCTCCTCTGTGGAAAGAAACAGACAAGCCATTAATAGGGGACACTGAAGGGCATTCAGACCCACCAACTGAACCTCAGGAAGGTAGGTTTATCACTCAACTGAAACATTTCACAACCTTCTCCCATGCTGCTGCTTTGCTAGGGATTAAGAGTCCATGCACACACAGACCAGCCACTGGGACAAACTTCCAGGCCAGCTCCGGGCAGTGGCTAGAGGCCTAAAGCCAAGGCCTGAAGGCTATTAAATCAAATGCAGTGACCTGGCCACAGGATACAGGGCAGCATGGTGGCGTAGCAGTTCGAGTAATGCTGTACAGAACCAGCTTTAAGGTCAGGGTTCAATTCCTGCTGCTGTAAGGACTTTGTACATTCTCACCATGACCACAGTGATTTCCTCCAGGTGCTCTGGTTTCCTCCCACAGTCCAAAGACGTTTGAGTTAGGTTTAATGAATTGTGGGCTTGCTATACTGGTGCCGGAAGAATGACAACACTAGCAGGCTTCCTCCAGCACAATCCTCAGACAGTGCTGGTCATTGATGCAAACGGCACATTTCCTGTATATTTTGATATTTTGAAGTGCATGTGACAAATAATGCTAATCCTTAATTTTTAAACAGGCTGGAATAGCAGTATAGCACTGATGGAGTGCTCCATGGTCATGAGCATACATCGATTCTCTCAGGTAAGCATTCCCTCTGGCCATCACAGGGCAGCTGACACCAGTGTCTCCATTACTCCTCCATCAACACCACTAAAACTGATTATTCCATTGTATAGTTTATTGGAGCTTGCTGTGACCATGAGACATAGGAGCAGAATTAGGCCATTCAGTCCATCGAGTCTGCTCCACCGTTCCATTCATGGCTGATTATTATCACTCTCAACCCTCTTCTCTTGCCTTCTCACTTAACCTTTGACAGGCTTACTAGTCAAGCACTTATCAACCTCTGCTTTAAATATACCCAATGGCTTCACCTCCACAGCCGTCAGTGGCAATGAATTCCACAGTTTCACCACCACCCTTTGGCTGAAGAATTGTACACTAATTGTTTGCTGCATTACCAACAATTCATCAGTGACTACAAACTATTTCCTTAATAGAGTGAGAGATTACAGAAACGGGCCCTTTGGCCCACAGGTCACGCTGATGGTCAGGTTTCCCATTTCACTACACTAACCTCATTTCCCAGCTCATGGTCCATACCCATCTCTGACTTGGAGATTCAAGAACTCAGCCAAATAGTTAGTGTCATAGAGTTATTGAGCACCACATCACAGAAACAGGCCCTTCAGCCCATCTAGTCCATGCCAAACTGTTACTCAACCTAGTCCCGTCGACCTGCATTTGGACCAGAGCCCTCCTATCAATGTACTTTTCCAAACTTCTCTTAAATTTTGTAATCGAACCCACATCCATCATTTCTGCTGGTAGCTTGTTCACGCTCACACCAACCTTTGAGTGAAGAAATTCCCCCTCAGGTTCCCTTAAGTATTTAACCTTTCACCCTTAATCAAAGACCCCTAGCTGTAGTCACACACAACCTCAAGGAAAAAATCTGCATAAATTTACTCCTCATAATTTTGTGTACCTCTAAAAAATCTCCACTCATTCTCCTACGCTCCTGGGAATAAAGTCCTAACCTATTCAACCTTTCCCTGTAACTCAGATCCTCAAGTCCTGGCAACATCCTTTTAAATTTTCTTTCAATCTTATTGATATCTTTCCTATAGGTAGGTGACCAGAACTGCACTCAATACTCCAAATTTGGCCTGAACAAAATCTTATATAAATTCAACATAACATCCTCTCTCAAATACTCTAATTTATGAAAAAAGTATGCCAAAAGCTCTTTTTCGACCCTATCTACCTGTGATGCCACTTTCAAGGAATTATGGATCTGTACTGCTGTGAGAGTCTCTGTCTCCACTTGGCTGCATCTGCAGTCTGTTCCAGATCGCAAACCTCCTCTGTGTGAAACAGTTCTTCCTCAGAACTTCTCTAAATTTCTTCCCATTAAGCATGAATTTAGAAGATTGAGGGGGGATCTTATTGAAACGTATAAAATTCTAAAGGGATTGGACAGGCTAGATGCAGGAAGATTGTTTCCGATGTTGGGGAAGTCCAGAACGAGGGGTCACAGTTTAAGGATAAAGGGGAAGCCTTTTAGGACCGAGATGAGGAAAAACTTCTTCACACAGAGAGTGGTGAATCTGTGGAATTCTCTGCCACAGGAAACAGTTGAGGCCGGTTCATTGGCTATATTTAAGAGGAAGTTAGATATGGCCCTTGTGGCTAAAGGGATCAGGGGGTATGGAGAGAAGGCAGGTACAGGGTTCTGAGTTGAATGATCAGCCGTGATCATACTGAATGGCGGTGCAGGCTCAAAAGGCCGAATGGCCTACTCCTGCAGCTATTTTCTATGTTTCTATGAACCTATGGCCTCTGGATTTTGACACATCTGTGTTTTGAGGCAAAATCACGGGTTAACTCGCCTTCATCTTCAGGATGTCCTGAGGTCATGAAGGTTGCTGTAGAAATGCAAACTCTTTTAGTTCAGTGTCAAGGTACAAATCTGTCATCATTTACTACTTTGAAGTTCATTTTCTTGTAGGTACTTACAGGAAGATAAGGAAATACAACAGAACTTCGAAAAACTATACAGAAACAGGCAATGACTGACAAACAACCAATCTGCAAAAGAAAACAAACCGTGCAAACGATAAAAATAATACTGAGAACATTTGGATAAGGGAGGTGCCTTAACAAGACAGCCATGAAGTCAGGAGCAAAGTTACCAAAACCATTATCGGAGTACACAGAAAGCAAAGGGCACCAATGCAGTTGATAAAAGTCAAAGTACATTTATTATCAAAGTATGTGCATATCACCATATACACCCCTGAGATTCATTGACTTGTAGACATTTGCAGGAAAAATAAAGAAATATAATCAAACTTATGAAAAGCTACACATAAACAAAGACTGACACACAACCAAGCTGCAAAAGAAGACAAATTGTAAAAATAATAACACTGAGAACATGAGTTGTAGAGTCATGAAAGTGAGTCAGTAGATTGTGGAATCAGTTTAGAGTTAAACCATAGGCCCAGGACTTTGCGTGGTATGGCTTCGAGCAGAGGGAGGCTGGTGGGAAGGAAAATTCACTGGGGTACATATTTGGAGCCATGGCCTCACCTCAGTCGTGTCAGGATTCTGATAACCTCATTCTTATTCTCCAGCTCCCTGCGGTGCTCCTTCAGCTGTTCCTCCAACTGACAACAGAAGAGAAAGAAAACAGTTAGTAACACTAGTCAACTGATCCCAAGATCCCAACGATGCACCGTCGACATACAACTGAACAACAACGTCCCATTCTCCTGCACTCAGTGTTTGACTGCTGAAGCCTATCACGAAAAATGCCTCTTTCACCACCCTGTCTACCCGTCACACCACTTCTAATGAACTATTCGCTTGTACACCAAGTGCCTCTGTTTTATTACACTCTCTAGTACCCTACCATTCATAGTGTACATCCTCCATTGGTTTGACTTTCCGAGATGCACTGATCCACATCTCCAGTATGCACCACAACACTCATTTTACCTATACAGTATAATCAAACTCGTAATGATCTTGCACTTTATCGTTTACCTTCTCTGCACTTTTTCAGTAGTTTTTACACTTCATTCTGCATTATTATTGTTTTACCTTATTCTACCTTCATGCCCTGTGTAGTGATCTGATCTGCAAGAGCAGTATGCAAGGTAAGCTTTTCAGTGCATACACACGAGCATCACACTGCATGCTGGAGTTTTGTGTTCATCAGACTGTGTGTGTTTGACACTGCAGGCAGCAGAGCATGCATTACAAAATCATGAAGGGCGTAGATAAGACGAATGATCAGTCTTTTCCCCAGTGTAGGGCAATCTAAAACTAGTGGGCATGGGTTTAATATGATAAGGAAAAGTTTAAAAGGAACCTTGGAGCAAATTTTACACACAGAAGGTGGTGGGTATGTGGAATGAGCTGCCAGAGGAAGTAGTACAAACAGGTACAATTGTGACATTTAAAAGAAATGTGGACATGTACATGGATGGGAAAGGGTTAAAAAGAGATAGGCCAAACATAGGAAAATGGGACTGACTTAATTAGGCAACTTGGTCAGCAAGAATGAGTCAGGCCAAAGGGCCTGTTTCTGTGCTGTCTAACTCTAACTCTTCACACTGGAGTTAGAGCAGCAGTTCCCAAACTGGGGTCCACAGACCTCTTGCTTAATGGTATTGGTTCATGGCATGAAAAAGGTTGGGGAGTCCTGTGCTAGATGCTGTTTACATTGCAACTTCATTACATTGAAGGATCCACACATGTGCATAACGCTGCATGCCAGAGTGCATCACGCCACACTACTGCTATCCCCCTGCATTACACTACTCGGAACCCCATGCACCACACCATGTTTTACACTGCATGCTGGAACCTAATGTGCTTCACCTCATGTGCTATGTCTGTTATACAGCTCATCGCAGAAACTAACCTTCCCTCCACAGACTCTGTCTACAGTTTGTGCTGCCTTGATAAAGCAGCCAGCATAATCAAAGTCCCACCCAGCCCAGACATTCTCTCTTCTCCCTCCTTACGTCAGGCAGAAGATACAAATGTCTGAAGTACATACCATCAGGTTCAAGGACAGATTCTACCCCACTGTCATAAGACTAGAGAACAGTCCCCTGGTACAATAAGATGGACCTTTGACCTCTTACTATGACCTTGCACCTTATTGTCTGTACTTGCTCTGTAACTGCAAGAGTTTATTCTGAATTCTATTAATGTTTTACCTTGTCATACCTCAAGAGGGAATATATTTAAGTATCATATGTATATCAAAACTTACAGTAAAATGCATCATTTGTGTCAACAACCAACACAGTCCGAGTTTGTGCCATGCTTCCAGCACTGGCACAGCATGACCACAATGGGCACTAGCCTCCCCAGCACCCAGGCCATCTTCAAGGAGTTTTGCCTGTGATGGACCTGGCTGTATACACCACTTTCTGTAAACATTTCCCTCAATCCCTCCACACAACTGCCTAAACCCTTTGCTCTGGGTTCACAGGAGACTGAATCTGAATCCGAACCCAAATCCGCAAGCGATTACATAGACAGATCCAAATCCGACCGAAAGTATAGATGGAAAGAAGGATTGGAGAAGAGACAAAATGTTGCTTTTGTGACAAACTCACTGCCAACACTTACATCTACTTGCTTTGTATTCTCCAGGTGGTCGGTTGCCTTGTAGTTGTGAAACATCTTGAGATTTCACCCTTTATGAAGTTGGACACAGAGATCGAAGTACAACTTTACAAGGCGTCTTTCTCCATCTGCTCCCTCACACCTTGGTAACTGGGCTCCAATATCACAAAACAACATACTACCATCCCAAGCACGTTGTCCTGCCCAGCCCACACCCAAGATCACCCATAGGTGCAGCCACCTCTTGACTGGGGAAAGCCTGCTCCCCACTGGCTGTGCAAGACGCCAGTCAGAGGCTGGTTGAAGGTGTTGCAGTGAGTATTTGTGTGTTGTCACCATCTCTACAGAAACTGTACTAAGCACCTGTTACCAGAGAGATGGCAATTTTACCAAGACAAAGCTCATTTCCTCCTGGCTTACTCCTCACCCTGAAATTCTAGCTGCTAATTACACACCAATGTGCAATTACCAGTACCTTGTGTTGCACTGGGAGACACAATTGCAGAAGCGGAGAACAATTGTATCCTGTTCTGCAAACGTGACTCAGCCTCTATTTTAAACTCATTAAGTTGGAGAATACAGCTTTAGTGAGTTTAAAATAGAGACTTCTTTCAGATTCAGATTCATTGCAAAACGTACACTGAAATGCAACAACCAACACAACCTAATCATAAACACAAACAATTCTGCAGATGCTGGAAGTCCAAAGCCACACAAAATGTTGGAGGAACTCAGCAGGTCAGGAAGTGAATAAATGACCCTTCCTCAGGACTGGAAAGGAAGGGGGAAGATGCCAAAATAAAAGGATGGGGAGAGGGGAAGGAGGATAGCCAAAAGTTGAAAGGTGAAACCAGGTGATTAGGAAAGGTAGAGGACTGGAGAGGAAGGAAACCGGAAAGACAGCAGAGAGGACCATTGGAGAAAGGGAAGGAGGAGGGGACCCAGGTGGGAGGGAGGGGGATAGTAGGCAGGTAAGAAAAGGTAAGATGCCAGAGTGGGGAATAGAAAAAGATGAGGGGGGAGGGAAAAAAATTATCCGAAGGAGAAATTGATGTTCATGCCATCAGGTTGGAGGCTACCCAGACGGAATATAAGGTTTTGCTCCTCCATCCTGAGTGTGGAGCAGCACGTAAATGTCACCACACATCTGACCCCAACATAACGTGCCCACAATACTTGGCAGAACAACACAGCAATAACAACACAACAAAACAACTGCAGCAAAAAAAACCCCACAAGAGATTCTGCAAATACTGGAAATCCAGAGCAACACACACAGAAAGCTGGAAGAACTCAGAAGGTCAGGCAGCAAGCCCTTTTCCCACCCTGTCACCCAGCCATACACACAGACAGGTGTCCAACCATCGGACAGGTCATCTCCAGGCCTCCAGCCCTTGGCTCCAGACTCTCAGGCGTTCAACCTCCAGTCACTGACCAGGATTCACAGACTCACAAGTATCGGGCCTTCAACCTCTGGACATGCTGAGCTAAGGACTTCAACCTTCAGGCCTTGACCTCTGGACTTGTTGACTTCAGTCTTCAAATTTCAGGCTTTGACCTCCGGATCTGCTAATTCCTGGACTTCAACCTCTGTACCGCTGACCTCTGGGTATCGACCCCAAAACCCACCAATCACAGGACTTTGACCATTAGCTGGAGAAGTCATTTGTGGGGGCAGGTTTCCAGGTTGTCATCCTGCTGAGTACTTTCCCAACATCTGGTCCCCCTCTGCTGTATTTTGCCAAAACGTGATTCTTTCTTTACTCCTGCTTCCATATAACAATGCAGTGGTATTCCACGGGGGTCCATAGACCCCTGCTTGTTGGGATTTTGATAAATGACTTGGATAAGGAAGTGGAATGACCTGGATAAGGTAATTTAGTAAGTTTGCAAATGACGCAAAGGTTGGTGGACTTGTTGGTGTGGAAGTTTTATCATAGAATACAACAGGACATTGATAGGACTTTTCAATCCAGAAAAGTGCAAAGTGATTCACTCCAGAAGATCGAACTTGAGGGCAGAATACAGGGTTAATGACAGGATTCTTAGCAGTGTGGAGGAACAGAGAGATCCACAAAGTGGCTGCGCAAGTTGTGGTTAAAAGGTGTTTAATGTGTTAGTCTTCATTAGTTCAAGAGCCACGAGGTAACATTGCAACACTATAAAACCCTGGCTAGACCACACCGATCCCAGTCAAGCCCCGATGAAATGTCCTGGCCTGAAACGCCGACTCTTTATTCAATTCCACAGATGCTGCCTGACCAGCTGACTTCCTCCAACATTTAGTGTGTGTGTGTTGCTCTGGATTTTCAGCATCTGCAGAATCTCTTGAGTTTATGAATTGGAGTATTGCATTCAGTTCTGGTTGCCTCATTATAGGAAGGATGTGGATGCGTTGGAGAGGATGCAGAGATTTGCCAGGATGCTGCCAGGATTGGAGAATGTGGCTTATGAGAATAAGTTGAGTGAACTAGGGCTTTTCTCTTCGGACTGAAGGAGGATGAGAGTGGACTTGTTAGAGATGTACAAGAGGCATGGATAGAGTGGACACTCAGAGATTTTTTCCTAGGGCAGAAATGGCAAATACAAGAGGGCATAAATTTCAGGAGCTTGGAGGAAAGAATAGGGAGGATGTCAAAGGTAGGTTTTTTTTTACACAGTGAGTGGTGGGTGCATGGAACATACTGCCAGGGGTGGAGGTGGAGGCAGATACATTAGGGGCATTTAAGAGACTCTTAGATAGGCACATGGATGAAAGGAAAATGGAGGGCTCTGTGGAGGGGAGGGTTAGAATGATCCTAGAGTCGGTTAAAAGGTCGGCACAACATTTTGGGGATGAAAGGAGTGTACTGTGCTGTATTGTTCTATGTTCTACACTTGCATTTCTCCCCTTAGTGCATTTCCTTTTCTTGTCATTGACTTAAGGTCCTGAGGGCCATGTGAGAAGAACAGTCACTTAATGTACCTAGAATGCCCTGTTCCCAACCTCAAACCATCCACGGGACACCCCAATCCTTCCTCTTGCTTGACATACCCCTCCCCCACTAAAGACGTTCAAACAGATTTACAGAATACCATTTGGCCAGTCATGTCTGTGCCATTTAGAAAACTAATCGTAAACACAAAAGATTCTGCAGCCGCTGGTAATCTTTAAAGATTCAAAGTACATTTATTATCAAAGTATGTATAAATTATACAACCTTGAGATTCATCTGCTTACAGACAGCCACAAAGCAAGAAACCCAAAAGAACCCAGTTTTAAAGAAAGGCCAACACCCAATGTGCAGAGAAAGAGAAAAATATCACAGATCATGCGAACAATAGAAGCAAGCGATAGCATTCCGAATCAGATTGAATCCATAGACCCAAAGCCCCGGAGAAGCCGCTGCATGGCCAAAGCCTTGGTCTCAAGTTCATCATATAGTGGAGCAAGCTGCCATGAAACTCGCAGACACAAAGCATGCAGCAATGGGAGCAAATTCGCAGCCTCAGCCCCGCGGAGAGAGGACTATACATCGCGACAGAGTGAGCAAAATTGGTTCGACCCTCGCCTCGGTCCCAGCACCCTAAATTTCGTGTCTATCTGGACCAGTGTTTAAATGGTCCAAATACCGGGTCGTGTCCCACAGAGCCCTGACACAGGGCCTAGACTTCGCCGCTCAGTCCAAAGCCATTCTTGGCCTCTCCAAATCAGCTCAGCGCTTAGAGCAATCCATCCTCACACCCAGTTTAGGTGGATGGGCACCAAAATTTCTCCACCTCAGCTCCTCCTTGAACTACTCGCTCCAACTCCATCTCTGTCTCCAAAACAGGCACGAACACGTTGCACCCTGACTTTGCAATGCACCAGAACAGCTCATCCCTCAAGTCAGCTTCACCTCCGCTCGCCTGTTCACTGTTTGCAGTGCTAGTATTCCACAATTTACCTCATAAAAAGTGTCATTAATGATTTTTGTACATGGGATTTCTTACCTTTGTATTTTCTTGCATTTTTAGTTGTAAATCTTTAGCAACACACATAACAGTGGTCGTTGAACTTATCTCAGCCTCTCACACACAAAACACCGCAGGAACTCAGCAGGTCAGGCAGTATCCATGGGGGAAGTAAACAACACACTGAAGGGTCTCGGCCCGAAATGTGGACTCTTCATTACTATCCATAGATGCTGCTGACCAGCTGAGTTCCTGCAGTGTTTTGTGTGTGAGGGGCTGAGATAAGTTCAATGATCACTCAACAACACACACAAAATGCTGGTGGAACACAGCAGGCCAGGCAGCATCTATAGGGAGAAGCGCTGTTGACGTTTCAGGCTGAGACCCTTCATCAGGATATCAAAGGTAGGTAAATTTTTTTACACAGTGAGTGGTGGGTGCATGGAACATACTGCCAGGGGTGGAGGTGGAGGCAGATACATTAGGGGCATTTAAGAGACTCTTAGATAGGCACATGGATGAAAGGAAAATGGAGGGCTCTGTGGAGGGGAGGGTTAGAATGATCCTAGAGTCGGTTAAAAGGTCGGCACAACATTCTGGGGATGAAAGGAGTGTACTGTGTTGTATTGTTCTATGTTCTACACTTTCATTTCTCCCCTTAGTCAGGATCTCGGCCCGAAACGTCGACAGCGCTTCTCCCTATAGATGCTGCCTGGCCTGCTGTGTTCCACCAGCATTTTGTGTGTGTTGTTGTTTGAATTTCCAGCATCTGCAGATTTCCTCGTGTTCAATGATCACTGTTGATTTCCAGGGTAGTGGAGTCTCCTCAAATGCTGGGGGAGGACTAGCACAAAGTAATGGAACAGCACTTCATACTCTTACTGGGTAGTGAACAACCCGATGGCATGAACATTTGAATTCTCTAATTTCACATAGCCTGCTCCCCATCTGTCCCTTTTCTTTGTCCTGTCAATCTACCCAGTTCCTCCTATATTCACCCCGCCACCCTCCAGCCCCCATTACCTTGTTCCTTTTCCTCCCTCCATCCACTCCATCTGCCTATCACCCACACCCTCCTCCCACTGGGTCTCCGCCCCCACTATTTCCATCTGCCCTCCTCACCTCCCCTGTTTTACCTTCCTCTCTTATCAGATTCCACCATCTGTAGCCCCTTGTCTCCACCTCTCACCTCCCATCATCAATTGGAATTGGTTTATTATTGTTGCATGTACTGAGGTAATGATGAAAAGTTTGTCTTGCATATTGTTTATACAGATCAATACATTACAGTGCATTGAGGTAGAACAAGGTAAAACAATAACAGAGTACAGAATGAAGTGTTACAGTTACAGAGAAAGTGCAGTGTAGGTAAACAATAAAGTGCAAGGTCATAATGAGATAGACTATGAGGTCGAGTCTATCTTATCGTACTAGGGAACCATTCAATAGTCTTATAACAATTGTGTAGAAGCTGTCCTTGAGTCTGGTGGTACATGCTTTCAGCCTTTTGTACCTTCTGCCTGATGGGAGAGGGGAGAAGAGAGAATTTCTGGGGTGGGTGGGGTCTTTCATTATGCTGACTGCTTTACTGAGGCAGCGAGAAGTGTAGACAGAGTCCACAGAGGAGAGGCTGGCTCCTGTGATGTGCTGAGCTCTGTTCACAACCCTTTATAGTTTCTTGCAGAACAGTTGCCTGGAATGCTTTCTATTTCTATCCTACCAATCTACCACAATCTGCCAATCACCTCTCCTCGCCTGGATCCATCTTGGCAGTTCCTTAGCCAACCCTTTCCCTTCCTTGTCCTCTATCTTAGAGCCCCCAATGAGGGGTCTCAACCTGAAACACCAGCTGTCCATTTCGCTCCTCAGTTGCTGCCTGAACCATTGAGTTCCTCCAACTAACTTCCTCCAGCAGTTCGCCTTTTGCTCCAGAATCCAGAATTTGCAGTCTCATGTGTCCACAGTGGTTAATAGAATAAACATTGGGCAATGTGCTTTAGTTATTCATTCACTAGGTTGTTGGCATCGATAAAAGGAGAGAGGTTAGCGGAGCAGGAAGGGTAGGCAAGTCACGAGAGGAATCATAAGGGTTTTAGGAAGGAACCTGGCTAGTTCTGAAGCAATGAGAGTGGGGGCTTTTGTGTTGCTGTGCTCTGTGTTGAGCATAGGGGGCATGCTGTGTCAGCACGGGAATGCATGGCAACACTTGTGGGCTGCCCCCCAGCACATTCTTGGGCATGTTAGTTGCTCACGCAAACAACACGTCACTGTATATTTCCATGTACATGTGATAAATAAATTAATCTGACTCTGAATGCACACAGTCTATTTCTCTGAGCTGGGGAGTTCAAGAACTAGATGGCACATGTCTAAGGTGAGAGGGCAATAATTTCATGGGAACTGGAAGGGCAACTTCTTCACACAGAGGGTGGTGCATACTGTGTATGGAAAGAGCTGCCAGAGGAAGTGGTCGAGATTTAAAAGCACATCCTTGGGCTTGTTGGTTGTTCACACAAACAATGTGTTTCACAGTATGTTTCGAAGTACATGTGATAAGTAAATTTAAACCTGAATCTGAACAAGCTGCCAAGGTGGTAGAAGCAGACACAGTAATGGTGTTTAGATGAGCAGGCAGGTAGTGGAAGGATGTGGATCATGTCCAAATGGGTTTAACTTAACTTGGCATCATGCTGGCACACAGGGTGTGCCTGTTCCTGTACTGCAATGTTCTACAATCCCCAGCATGTACCTCAAAGCACAAATAAATTATTTCTTCAGTTACCCACAAGTTGACAGTTTGAAGTTTGTTAAGGACAAGACAAGCAAAGCAGATAGAGAGAATCCTGTAGGTGTAATATATTTAGCTTTCCCAAAAGCATTTGATAAGGTGCCACATAAAAAACTGGTGAACAAGATAAGAGCCCACTGTACTCCACGATTCTCTGCCCACAACTCCCCAAGGGTTATAGTGGCTGGATCATTGGGTGTAATTAGAACATAAAACACAGCACAAGACATGCCCTTTGTCCAATCGTGTTATGCCGAACTAATTAAGATTTTGTCTGTACATGGTCCATATGGTCCATATTCCTACATTCCCTCCATATTCATGTGTCTGTCTAACAGCCTCTTAAACACCTCTTTCGTATCTGCCTCCACCACCACCCCTGGCAGCACATGCCAGGCACCCACCAATCTCTGTGTAAAAAATACCTGTCCCACATCTCCTTTGAACTTTCCCCTCGCACCTTAAATGCATACCCTCAAGTATTAAACATTTTGACAATGAATAAAAGATACTGGCCATCTACCCTATCTGTGGCTCTCATAATTTTATACACTTCTATCAGGTCTCCCCTCAGTCTCCAACATTCCAAAGAAAACAACCAAAGTTTATCCAACTTCTCCTCATAGTGCATGCCCTCTAATTCAGACAGCATCCTGGGGAGTATCTTCTCCAAAGCCTCAGCCTTCTTCCTATGAACTGAATGCAATGAGGTACCACGTAAAAAACAGGAGCAGGATTAGGCCACTTGGTTTCTCAAGCATAGTTTCTCTTTGTAGATATTCTCCTGTGATGGACTCTAAATGTAGATCACATTTTGATACAGTAGAGAGGAGGTTCCTGGGGAACTGGCACTGAGGAACATTTGAGGCCAGAGGCTGATCATCCATAATTATATCGAATTGTGAGGCAAGCTGGAGAAACCAAGTGGCCTAATCTGGCTCCTATTGTGAGGGTTCCCTGAGTTTGCCAACACGTGCTTCTCCCTGAAAGAAGGCGCCAGGTGAAGGTGACTGGAGATGTACACATACAGCAAAACATTACTGGAACACAAACTGGATCAAATTTTGCATGGGCAACTTGCACGTGCGAGAATCTTTGCGTGGTCAGCTTAGTCTGTACAAAGAGCGCCAAAAAGTGAGACTGAATTGAAACTTATTAAACAGTTCAGGAGATGTTTATCCAGCAATTTTTCTGCAAGCTGTCCACAAAACTTTGCCAGCTACCATCAGTGTCTTTTTTTATGGATTAGCAACAACATCTCCTCCTCCCATCAGCACAGGTGCACCACAAGGCTGTGTACCTAGCCCTCTGCTCTACTCACTTTATACTTACGACTGTGTGGCTCAGTGCAGCTCCAATGCCATATTCAAGTTTGCTGATGAGACCACTGTTGCTGGCAGAATCAAAGGTGGTGGCCAGTGCAGCCTCTTTTAAATTGGTGAGACCACACTGACACGGAGCGCTATCACAGGAAAGCAGCATCCATTATCAGAGATCCTCACCACCCAGGCCATGTTCCCTTCTCGCGACTGCCATCAGGAAGAAGGTACAGGAGTCACAGGACCCACACCACCAATTCAGTAAAAGTTATGACCATCTTGAACTCTTCACTCAGCCTCACCTGCCCCAACACTAAAATACTCCCACAACCTCTCAACTCATTTGCAAGGACTCGTCATCTTATGTTCTCGATATTTATTGCTTATTATTATTTATTTGCACAGTTTGTTGTCTTTTGCACTGGTTGAATGCCTAAGATGGTGCAGTCTTTCATTGATTCTATTATGGTTATTATTCTATAATTAACTTATTGAATATGCCTACAAGAAAATGAATCCCAGGGTTGTATATAGTGACACATATGTACTTTGAAATAAATTTTCTAAACCAGACATAGATAAGGATACAGTAAAATGTGTCATTTACATTAACAACCAACTCAACCTTAGGATGTGCTGGAGCAACCAGCGAGAGTCGCCAGACATTCCAGCCCAACATACCATGCCCACAAGGTCCAGCAGAACAACACAAGCAACAATAACAACAGCAGCAAAAACATGCCCCTTTCCTCCCTTCCAACCACCCACTCACACAGTCAAGCCTTCAACTCCAGACAGGCTGCCTCACAGACATTAGGCCTCTAACTTCCAGACATGTCAACCCAGGTCTTTGACCATTGGACCTTGACCTTCGATATGGACCCCAGGAATAACTGACCATGGGATCCTGAACTTTAGACTTCCACAGTCTGAGATTCTACTGCTTTTCAAATAAATCTAAGTTCTCATGAGATACAGAAACAAACCTTGGTGCACACCTTTGTCTTTCTTACTCAGATAGGTGTTATATCTGAGATATCTTCCTCAGGTACACTTACTATAGATCTCTAGGTGAGACAATAAATGAAGGCACCATCTGCTCTCCCAGTTACATACACACCACAAAAAGCATCAATAACGAGGGCAGGCGAGACTCCACACAGTAATTCACATTTGCCCAATTTTGTCAGTTTGTTTTAGTTATTTATTGTATTCTCATACCTCCAACAAAGTTCCTGGGGAGATTGGTGCTGCCTACAACCTACATTTCAGAGTAAAGGTCATTCCAGCCTCAGTAGTTGAGCTTGCTTGAGTATGTGTTCAGTTCCTTTCCATTCATTTCGAGAGGACTAGCATATAAAAACTAAAAGGTGATGCTGATAAGACGTTGGTAAGACCACATTTGGAGCATTGTGAAAAGTTTAGGTTCCATATGTGCTGGTATTGGAGAGGATCCAGAGGAAGTGTACAAGAATGATCCATCCTGCCTTGTGTAGCTGGATCCTGGACTTCCTGTCAGATCGCCAGCAGGTTGTAAGAGTGGGCTCCCTCACCTCTGTCCCTCTGATCCTCAACACAGATGCCCCTCAGGGCTGTGTACTAAGCCCCCTCCTTTACCCTCTGCCTACCCATGACTGTGTTGCCACCCACAGCTCCAATCTGCTAATTATATTTGCTGATGATACTATACTGATTGGCCTAATTTCAAATAATAAGGAGGCAGCCTACAAAGAAGAAGTCATCACCTTGACACAGTGGTGTCAAGAAAACAACCTCTCCCTCAATGTTGCAAAAACAAAGGAGCTGGTTGTGGACTACAGGAGGAATGGAGACAGGCTAACCCCTATTGACAGCGATGGATCTGGGGTTGAGAGGGTGAACAGCTTTAAATTCCTTGACATAAACATCACCGAGGATCTCACGTGGTCTGTACATACCGGCTATATGGTGGAAAAGGCACAACAGCACCTCTTTCACCTCAGACCGTTTAAGAAGTCTGGTATGAGCCCCCAGATCCTAAGAACTTTCTACAGGGGCAAAATTGAGAGCATCCTAACTGGCTGCATCACTGCCTGGTATGGAAACTGTACCTCCTTTAGTCGTAGGACTCTACAGAGAGTGGTGCAGACAGCCCAGCACATCTGTAGTTGTCAACTTCCCATGGTTCAAGACATTTACAAAGACAGATGTGTAAAAAGGACCCGAAGGATCATTGGCACCCCAAGTCACCCCAACCACAAACTTCGTCGTCGTCTGGAAATTCCATTTGGCGGATGGTTTCCCTCCATGCCACTCTGTCCCGACACTTGTCGTTGTTTTGATCCTTTATTGAGACTGACAGATTGGGAAATCAGGTACTTGGCAAGTTATAGCAGTGGTTTGCCTTTGCCTTCTGCCAGGTGAGTTTAAAGAGATCACCACCTCTCTTCTTAGTAGATCATCTGATTGCAAAGGTCGTAGCTCTTCCACCTTCCCCACCAGTCTCCTGCTGGGTCCTGCTGGAAACAGTACAGCAGCATAAAAGCCAGGACCAATGGGACAACTTCTTCCACCAAGCCAACAGACTGATTAATTCATGCTGATACAATTATATTTCTATGTTATATTGACTGTCGTGTCGTGTTATTATAAATTGCATTTTGTACATTTTGACAGAGACGTAACATAAAGATTTTTACTCCTCGTGTATATGAAGGATGTAAGTAATAAAGTCAATTCAATTCGGAATGAAATGGTTTACACGTGAGAGGAGTTTAATGGCTGTGTCTATAGTGGCCAAACTATTGAACATAGCTAAAGCGGAGATTGATAGGTCCATGATTCGTAAAATGATGGGCCAATCGCATGGCAAATAGGTCCAGCTCAATAGACTATTGGATCGGAATGGAAGAATTGGGCCGAATGGATCTGGACATTCATTGGTTGGTTGGTTTATGGACGGGGCAGGTCGAGGAGGGTGCCTCTACAAGCTGACATTTGATTGGTCGGAACGGGGACGGGTAGGTGGATTGTGATTGGTGATCCTCGGAGCAGGCAGCCGTCCCCTTCTCCGCTCTAACTAGGGTTATCGCTCAGTGGCGGCTTGCTCGAGCGGCAATGGAGGCATCGGTGCTGAGCGGCAAAGAATTGGCGGCGTAAGTGTGCGTGGCGAGGGGCCGCGGGGTCTTGCGCGGACTCATTCCCCCCTCCCTGTAGTTCGACCTGCAGTTTTCAACGGCGGAGAGTGTAAGCTGCGCCCGCGCACTTCGCCACACGTGGAGGTGGCCGAGTCGGCAGTGCTGATTGATGGCGCCAGGTCCGTGATCTGTGTGCTGACGGGGTGCGTCCTGTCGCTGCCGCTGCCGCCAGCCCCTCCTCCCAGTCGCCAATCAACCGCCTCTGCGCGTGACCTTAATAAAGCTCCCAGCGCGCGCGCGCGCGCTCTTCCCCCCCCCCACCCCCCGCGCGCCCGCCCGCCTCGACCCCCTGTCACCCATGGGACCTGGTGCTGAGAATGGAGTGGCTTCTGCAGGCAGACTCTTCGGAGAACTGGCTCCTCCAACGCAGACAGACCAGAAATGTTACTGTTCATTGCCGGGGATTGGAATGCTGAAGGATGTTAGGTGGAGTTAATGAATTCTTAATTAAGGACTGGTGATCAGAAAAGTTTACTAGGTTAAATACCTGGTTGCCATCTAAGGAAAGATTGGAGAGGCCAAGCTAGAATTTAGAACAGAGATAAAGAATACTGACAGATTGGAAGTGAAAACCAACACGCACAAAATGCTTGAGGAGCTCAGCTCTGACACAATAAAATGTCAGTGTTTCAGGCTGAGACCCTTAATGCATGTTTATTCCCCTCCATAGACACTGCTTGACCTGCTGAATTCCTTCAACACTTGTGAGTTGCTCTAGATTTACAGCAACTGCAGAATCTCATGTGATTTGGATGTGAAGAGGTTGTTTAATTCAAATTCATAGTAAATATTCTTGTGAGGGAATCTAGGAATGGCTTTCACTGTATATAAAAAAATAAGAACTTTTCCATTTAGGATCAGGAAATTCTTGGCTTGGTGGCCATGAGTTTTCAAAATTGAAACATTATCAAGGCAAAAGTGAATAGATTCTTGATAAACAAGGAAATGATGTGTGAAGTGTTGTAAGTATACTGTATTGCAGAGCTGAGATTACAATCAGAATGTTATCTTCATGAATGGTGGACTAAGTTCAAAGGCCAAGTAGCCTGCCTTTCTTCCATGAGGAAATTGCAGAGCTAGGGAAAGGGGATCTCAAGTTAAAGATGGGGTCCTGTGATGGGAATAAAAAGTGGTGTGGTTAGGGATGTGTAGGCTGGAGATGGACTGAGCAGTCGGCTTTCAGTGAAAGAATTTATTGGAGAATGTATAGCAGGTTACATGTGAATGGCAGTAAAGAGAAGGGGGATTGTAGGGCAGAGTTGTGCCTTCCATAAGGTTCAGACAGTTGGACCACTCCAGAAGAGAACATCTGACTCAGAACCAGACTGTAGCTCTTGTTGATAAATCAACAGGACTGGACTAGCTGACCTGGAATGGGCTTGACTTGTAGGAAGGAGATAGTTACCTTAGAGCATAAGAAAAAGGGACAATACAGCACGGAGGTAGGCCTTCGGCCCAATTCATCCATTCTGATCCAGTACTCTTCTGAGCTGTCCCATTTGCCATGTGATTGGCCCATAATCTCACTAAACCTTTCCTATCTATTTATCTGTCCAAATGCCTTTTAAACATTGCAGTTGTAATCAGTTTCACCTCTTCTTTTGGCAGAATGTTCTATGTGTGGAAAAAGTTGTCCCTTTTAAATCTTTCCCTTCACACCTTCAATCTAGAAGGAAAAGGAGATTGTGTATAGACCATAAGATATAGGAACAGAATTAGGACATTTGGCTTATTGAGTCTGCTCTGCCATTTCATCATGGCTGATCCAATTTTCCTGTCAGCACTAATCTCCTGCCTTGTCCCCGTATCCCTTCATGCCCTGATCAGTCAAGAATCTATTAGCCTCTGTCTTAAATATACATAAATACTTGGCCTCCACAGCTGCCTTGGCACCAAATTCCACAGATTCACCATTCTCATGCTAAAGAAATTCCTCCTCATCTCTGTTCTAAAAGGACGCCCTTCTGTGCTGCAGCTATGTCCTATGGTCTTGGATTCTTCCTCCACAGGAAACATCTTCACCTCATCCACTCTATCAAGGCCTTTCACCTTTCGATAAGTTTCAATTAGGTCACCCTCATTCATTTGATTTCCAGTGATTAGAGATCCAGAGCCATCAAAGTGTCTTCATGTGACATGCTATTCAATGCCAGTATAATTTTTGTGAACCTCCTTTGAACCCTTTCCAGTGTTAGTACATCCCTTCTAAGATAAGGAGCCCCAAACTGCTCACAATACTGCTCACTGGTGAGGCCTCACCACTTTCCTGCATGATCGCCATCATTCTGGTTTTTATAGGTTTCCCTATTTTAAAAAAAAGATATCAAGCTTGGGGAAAAGAACTGTGACTTAACTCTCAGCGTTCCTGAGTTAGTTGCTACCAACAACATAATAGTACACCACTAAACAGGCCAATCTGTAAGACAATTATACTGTAAGACATAGAAGCAGAATTAAGACATGATGTGTTTACTCTGAGTAAGTAAATATTCTCAGAGTACCCTCAGATTCCCTTTAAAATCTTTCCTCTCCCTTCTTGTTTTTGATGCTTATATCATGGGTAAATGTATCTACCCATCTGTGCCTCCCATAATTTTATATACTTCTACCATGCCACCTCTCAGTCTCTTGGATGGGAGAGAAAGCAAGCCTAGCCTATCCAGTCTCCCTCCATGACAAAAGTCCTGTAATCCAGTCAGCATCCAAATAAATTTCCTCTGCACTCTCTCCAGCACAATCATTATTTTCTATAGTGTGGTGATCAGAACTGCAATCAATATTCTATGTAGCCTGACCAGTGTTGACAAGTTTCAACATAATATGCGAACTCTTGTATTCTCTGTCGTGACCCATGCTATATGCCCTCTTCAATACCTTGTGTATCTTAAGAGTCATAAAGCACTACAGCACAGAAACAGCCCCTTTGGCCCATCTAGTCCATACCTACCTTGTTCTGCCCATCAACATGCACCCAAACCATAGCCCTCCATGTCCTTCCCATCCATGTACTTTTGAAACTTCTCTTTAATGTTACAGTTGAATTCTCCATTTTTGTTGACAGCTCAATCCACACTCTCGCCATCATCTAATTGAGGTTCCCCCGTGTTTCACTTAAGCATTTCACCCTTCACCCTTAACTCTATTTCTAGTCTCACCCAACCTCAGTAGAAAAAAGCCTGCTTGCGTTTACCCTACCAACACCACTAATAATTTTATATACTTCTGTCAAATCTTTTCTCGTTCTCCTAATCTCTAGGGAATAAAGTCCTAACCTACTCAGGTCCTCAAATCCTGGTAACATCCTTGAAAATTTAATCTGTATTTTTTAATCTTGGTGATCTTTCCTATATGTAGGTGACCAGAACTGTACACAATATGCTATAATGCACAATGCCTTTGTAGCCTCTTTCAGAAAACTATAGACTTGAACCTTAAGTCTCTCTGTTCATCAGTTTTTCTGATGTGCTATCAATTATTGTATATATCTTACCCCTATTTGACTTGCCAAAATGCACAACTTTGCACTTGTTGGCATTAACTTCTATTTGCCACTTTTCTGCCCAATTTTACATTTGGTCTATATCCTGTTGTTGTGGACAGCCTTCCTTGCTATCCAAACACCAATCTTTATGTTGGCCACATAATTTTCAATAGAGAAAAGTGCAAAGTATTTCACTTTGAACTTGAAGGGCGAATGCAAGGTTAAGGGCAGGATTCTTAGCATTATGGAGGAGCAGGAAGATCTTGGGGTCCAAGTTGATTGGGTGGTTAAGAAATTATGCTGGCCTTCGTTAGTCAGCAGATTGAGCTGTGAGGTAATGTTGCAGCTCTAACCCTCGTTCGACCACACGTGTTCCTTTAGAACAAGGAAGCTTTAGAGAGCGTGCAGAGGAGATTTATCAGGATGCCGCCTGCATTAGAAAGTATGTCTTGTGAAGATAATTTGAGCGAGCTAGGGCTTTTCTCTTTGGAGCAAAGGAGGGTGAGAAGCAACTTGATACGAGGTGTACAAGGTGATAAACAAAATCACCTTCAAGTGAAGAGTGAAAAGCAGAGACTTTTTCCAGGGGCAAAAATGGCTAATACAAAGGGGCATATCTTTAAGTTCGGGAAAAGTTTTGGGGCTGATGTCATAAGATTTTTAACAGAGTGGTGAATGTATTGAACATGTTGCCGGGGCAGATGTTTAGGGACATTTAAGAGACTCTTAGGTATATGGATGTAAAAAAAAATGGAGGGCTATATGGGAGGGAAGCATTATAATAGGTTAAATAGTGAGCCACAGGGCCTATACTGTTCTATGATTAATACACTATACTTCCTAATGATAATTCCTATTTAATATCCATATTGTTAGTATATATCATAAACAGCAAAGATCCAGGCACTGATCATTCCAGTGTACAGACACAGACTTTCAATCGGAACAATCCTTCCACCACTACCCCCTCGATCTTCAAGGCAGCTTTGGATACATTTAGCCAGCTTGCTTTGAGCCCCATGTACATTGGACCAGTCTACCATTCAGGACTGTGTCAAGTCCAAATAAACAACATCTATTACCCGTTTATCAGTCTTTTTTATTATCAGATCAGACTCAGCCAGATAGGGATTCCCCCTCACAAAGTCACACTGACTTTCCTTGGTTATTCCCTGACAAAGGGATCTTTGACCTGAAGTTTTAATTCCGCTTCTTTTCCCGCAGATACAGCCTGACGTGCTGAGGAGTATCTGCATTTTTATTTTACATGGCTTTTATTTCTCAGCACAGCATTCTGAAGTGGGAGGGTGAGCAGCCAGATATCATGGTACACCTCGGTACCAATGACATAGGAAGAAAGAGTGAGGAGGTCCTGAAGAATGAGTATAGAGAGCTAGGTAGGAAGTTAAAAAGCAGGACCTCGAGGGTAGTAATCTCAGGATTGCTACCTGTGCCACATGCCAGTGAGGATAAGTGTAGGATGCTCTGGAGGATGAACACGTGGCTGAGGAACTGGTGTAGAGGGCAGGGTTTCAGATTTTTGGATCATTGGGACCACTTCTGGGGCAGGTAGGACCTGTACAAGAGAGATGGGTTACACCTGAACTACAGTGGGACAAATACCCTTGCAGGGAGGTTTGCTAGTGCTATTGGGGAGGGTTTAAACTAGATTTGCAGGGAGATGGGAACCAGAGTGCCAGAGCAGATAGTGGAGCAGGGGTGAAAATAAATGATGTTACAAGTTCATGCAAAGTCAGAAATAGGAGAGTTGCGTGTGGTGGTAATAATCTTCTGAGGAGTGTCTATTTCAATGCGAGGAGTATTGTGGGGAAGGCAGATGAGCTGAGGGTGTGGATTGACACTTGGAATTATGACATTATAGCCTTTAGTGAAACTTGGTTACGGGAGGGCATGACTGGCAGCTTAATGTTCCAGGGTTCCGATGTTTCAGACGTGATAGAGGCAGAGGGATGAAGAGTTGGTGGGTGGCATTGCTAGTCAGGGAAAGTATTACAGCAGTGCTCAGGCTGGCCAGATTAGAGGGCTTGTCTACTGAGGTCATATGGGTATTGCTGAGAAACAGGAAAGGTATAACCACATTAATGGGGTTGTATTACAGGCAACCCATTAGTCAGCAAGAATTGGAGGAGCAAATCTGCAGAGAGATAGCAGACAGCTGCAGGAAACATAAAGTTGTGATAGTAGGGGATTTTAATTTTCCACATATTGATTGGGACTCCCATAGTGTTAAAGGTCTAGACAGGTTAAAGTTTGTAAAATGTGTTCAGGAAAGTTTTCTAAATTAATATATAGAGGTACCAACTAGAGAAGATGCAATATTAGATGTCCTATTAGGAAATGAGTTAGGACAAGTGACGGAAGTGCGTGTAGGGGAACACTTTGGGTCTCGTGATCATAACACTATTAGTTTCAACTTGGTCATGGATATAGATAGATCTGGTCCTCGGGTTGAGATACTAAGCTGGAAAAAGGCCAAATTTGAAGAAATGAGAAAGGATCTAAAAAGTGTGCATTGGGACAGGTTGTTCTCTGGCAAGGATGTGATTGGTAAGCGGGAGGTCTTCAAAGGAGAAATTTTGAGAGTGCAGAGTTTGTATGTTCCTGTCAGGATTAAAGGCAAAGTGAATAAGAATAAGGAACCTTGGTTTTTGAGGGATATTGGAAATCTGATAAAGAAGAAGAGAGAGATGTATGACATGTATAAGCAACAAGGAGCAAATAAGGTGTTTGAGGAGTATAAAAAGTACAAGAAAATACTTAAGAAAGAAATCAGGAGGGCCAAAAGAAGACATGAGGTTGCTTTGGCAGTCAAGGTGAAGAATAATCCTAAGAGCTTCTATAGGTATATTAAGAGCAAAAGGATAGTAAGGGATAAAATTGGTCCTCTTGAAGATCAGAGTGGTCGGCTATGTATGGAACCAAAAGAAATGGGGGAGGTCTTAAATGGGTTTTTTGCATCTGTATTTACTAAGGAAACTGGCAAGGAGTCTATGGAAATAAGGCAAACAAGTAGTGAAGTCATAGATACAGATTAAAGAGGAGGAGGTGCTTGCTGTCTTGAGGCAAATCAGAGTAGATAAATCCCCAGGACCTGACAGAGTATTCCCTCGGACCTTGAAGGAGACTAGTGTTGAAATTGCAGGGGCCCTGGCAGATATATTTAAAATGTCGGTATCTACGGGTGGGGTGCCAGAGGATTGGAGCATAGCTCATGTTGTTCCGTTGCTTAAAAAAGGCTCTAAAAGTAACCAGGAAGTTAGAGGCTGATAAGTTTGATGTTAGTAGTAGATAAATTATAAGGAGTACTAGGAGATAGCATCTACAAGTATTTGGATAGATGGACTTATTAGGGAGAGTCATCATGGCTTTGTACGTGGTAGGTCATGTTTAACTAATCTGTTAAAGTTTTTCGAGGAGGTTACCAGGAAAGTGGATGAAGGGAAGGCAGTGGATGTTGTCTTCATGGACGTCAGTAAGGCCTTTGACAAGGTCCTGCTTGGGAGGTTAGTTAGGAAGATTCAGTCACTAGGTATACATGGTGAAGTAGTAAATTGGATTAGACATTGGCTCAATGGGAGAAGCCAGAGAGTGGTAGTGGAGGATTGCTTCTCTGAGTGGAGGCCTGTGACTAGTGTGCCACAGAGATCAGTGCTGGGTCCATTATTATTTGTCATCTATATCAATGATCTGGATGATAGTGTGGTAAATTGGATCAGCATATTTGCTGATGATACAAAGATTGGAGGTGCAGTGGACAGTGAGGAAGGTTTTCAAAACTTGCAGAGGGATTTGGACCAGCTGGAAAAATGGGCTGAAAAATGGCAGATGGAATTTAATGCAGGCAAGTGTGAGATATTGTACTTTGGAAGGACAAACCAAGGTAGAACATACAAGATAAATGGTAGGGCACTGAGGAGTGCAGTAGAACAGAGGGATTTGGAAATACAGATACATAATTCCCTAAAAGTGGCATCACAGGTAGATAGGGTAGTAAAGAGAGCTTTTGGTACATTGGCCTTTATAAATCAAAGTATTGAGTATAAGAATTGGAATATTATGGTGAGGTTGTATAAGACATTGGTGAGGCCGAATTTGGAGTATTGTGTGCAGTTTTGGTCACCTAATTACAGGAAGGATATTAATAAGGTTGAAAGAGTGCAGAGAAAGTTTACAAGGATGTTGCTGGGACTTGAGAAACTGAGTTACAGAGAAAAGTTGAATAGGTTAGGACTTTACTCCCTGGAGTGTAGAAGAATGAGGGGAGACTTGATAGAGGTGTATAAAATTATGATGGATATAGATAGAGTGAATGCAAGCAGGCTTTTTCCACTGAGGTTAGGGGAGAAAAAAAACCAGAGGACATGGGTTAAGGGTGAAGGGGAAAAAGTTTAAAGGGAACATTAGGGGAAGCTTCACACACAGAATAGTGGGAGTGTGGAATGAGCTGCCAGTTGACGTGCTGAATGCAGGCTTACTTTTAACATTTAAGAAAACTTGGATGAGAGGGGTGTGGAGGGATATGGTCTCGGTGCAGGTCAGTGGGACTAGGCAGAAAAATGGTTCGGCACAGCTAAGAAGGGCCAAAAGGCCTGTTTCTGTGCTGTAATGTTCTATGGCTGTTAATGTGTGCCATGTTTTACAGGGGACTGTTAAGTGAAGATTGCTGAAGTTGTGAATCAAAGCAGTTGGGTTTATTCCAGGTGAAGGGAGGTGCAAGTTTAAATGCCAGGACTAGTTTGAGGCTAGTTTATATTGCCTGGGTTCCCAGCCTGCAAGGGATCCATACGGTCAGGATTTTATTGAGCTCAATGTTCAACAGTTGTATATGTTTTATATCAACTGATTTGTAATCAAATCAATGTGACCTCAGAGTCATTCCAGCATCACTCTGCTATGGCTGTGTGTGTTGGGAGTGGAGAGTGCTGAAGTGCAAACTTTCAAAAGATACTCAAAGAATGTGGAGGTTGTGTCTTGTACTCATATTTTAAATGCAACCCAACCTAAATCAATATAACAAGCAAGAAGGTTTTTAAGTGGTTTTGATGCCCAGGAACTTGAAGTTGTTCACCCTTTCCAATGCTAACCCCTCAGTGAATTCTTCCATTGCTTTTCATTCCATTACGACAGTGAGTTAAGTTAGTTCAGGGTCAAAACAATTTTTAAAATGAGTGCAGGATAGTGTTACAGTTACAGGGAAAGTGCATCCTTCAGAGGGGAGGAGTCAGGTGGAGGTAAAATGGTTTATTATTGACATTTGTATCATCTTGCACACCATTCATACAGATGGTTTCATTACATCAGTGCATTGTCTAAGGGAAAACTGACAATGTAGAATAAAGTGTAGCAGTTACAAAGGAAGTGCAGTGCAGGTAGACAATAAGGTTCAAGGTAGATTGTGATGTCATTGGTGTATTTTGCTGTACCGGGAGACCATTGGAAGTCTTACAAAAATGGGAAAGAAGCTGTCCTTGAGTCTGATGTTATGTCCTGTGTATCTTCTGCTTAATTTTTTTTGAGGAAGGAATGGAAGAAGAGGAAATGTTTGGGGTATGTAGGATCTTTAATTATGTTGGCTGCCTTACAAAGGCAGCAAAAGTGTAGACAGAATTAGCCTCCTGAGGAACTGGAGACAGAGAGCTTTCTTGTCCATGGCATCTATTTGGTTTTTGTGAACTTGAAGCTGGCAACCCTGTTGACCTCAGGACAATTGTTATAAACAGGAGCATGTGCACCACACTCCTTCCTGAAGTCAATGACCAGCTGTGGAGGCAAAAGACAGGACATTATTGGCCTGTTAGCCTTACTTCAGTAGTTGGGAAGATGTTGGAGTTCATTATGTAGGATGAGGTTTCAGGGTACGTGGAGGCACATGATAAAATAGGCCAAAGTCAGCGTAGTTTCCTTAAGAGGAAATTTTGCCTAACAGATGTATTGGAATTCTTTGAGGAAGTAACAGAGAGGATAGACAAAGGAGAGTCATTAGATGCATCGTTGAATTTTCAAATGGGTTTGACAAGGTGCAGCACTTGAGGCTATAAACAAGATAAGAGCCTATGATATTACAGGAAAGATATTAGCATGCGTAGAAGATTGACTCTTGGCAGGAGACAGAGTGGGAATAACTGGGGTCTTTTCCAGTTGACTGCCAATGGCTAGTGATGTACTGCAGAGGTCAATGTTGGGACCTATTGTTTTTACGTTATATGTCAATGATTTGGATGATGGAATTAATGGCTTTGTGGCCAGACTGGACTGGGAGTATTGTGAGCAATTTTCAGCCCCTTATCTAAGAAAGAATGTGCTGGCTTTGGAGAGGATCCAGAGGAGGGTCACGAGAATGGTTCTGTGAATGAAAGGTTAAATGTATGAGGAGTGTTTGATGGCTCTGGGCCGGTACTCATTGGAGTTTAGAACAGTGAGGAATGATCTCATTGAAACCTATTGAATATTGAAGAGCCTAGATAGAGTGGATGTGGAGAGGCGGTTTCTTATAATGGGAGAGTCTAGGACCAGAGAGCACAGCCTCAGAATAGAAAAAAGTCCCTTAGAAAAGAGATAATAAGAGAATTTCTTTAGCCAGGAGGTGGTGAATCTGTGGAATTGATTGTTACAGATGGCTGTGGGAGCCAAGGCATTGGGTATATTTAAAACGGAGGTTGATAGGGTCTTTGTTAATAAGGGTGTCAAAGGTTTTAAGGAGAAGGCAAAAGAATGGGGTTGAAAGGGATAATAGAGCCATGGTGGAATGATAGGGTAGACAGGATGGGCTGAATGGCCTAATTCTGCTTCTACGCCAATATCATGGACATAGTTCAAGTTCCTTGGTGTCAGTATCATGGAGGATCTATCCTGCGCCCAACAGTTTGATGCAGTCACAAACAAGGCACACAGCAGCTCTAATTCATTCAAACTGTGACAAGATGTGGTATATCACCAAAGATGCTTCCAAATTTCCAGCGATGTATCTCTGGTATGGCGGCTGCAATGCACAGGATTGCAAGAGACTGCAGAGTGTTGTAGACTCAGCCAGCTCTGTTACAGGCACAATCCTTCCCACCATCAAGGAGCTCTTAAAGTGATAGTGCCTCAAGAATATGCTGTGAATCACTAAGGACCCTTGCCATCTGGTACATGTCTCTTAGTAATGTCATCAGGGAGGAAGACCCGGAGCCCAAACCCCCACATTCAATGATTCAAGCTCCTTCTCCTCCGCCATCAAATTTCTGAATAGTCTGTGAACACATGAATGCTACCATTCCTCTTGTAATTTCATAATTTCTATTGTGTAATTTATAGTAATTTCTGGTCTTTGCATTACATTGTACTGCTGTGACAAAGCAACAAATTTCACATCACAGTGATACGAAACCTGATTCTGATAAATGAAACCTTACACTAAGGCCCTATATGCATGTGCCCAGGAGGAGGCATGAATCAGTCTCCAACTAGAGTACAACAATGTGTCTTCTGTGTGTGGATTCTCTGCAGAAGGCAGCCAGTCGCTTATCTTCCAAAATGTAAATAGACAGAAACAGTCATATGTTAGTCTAAAATTTCATCAGGAAATCATATGGTTGATTTATTTTCAGGTCACGAGCACCATCAGGTCTGTTTTTCATTTTATTGGAAAGCATTTTCAGTTTCCTAATTATCGCTAATCCTGATTCTTACATGGTTACTGTTCAGGGACCACAGCTAATTCTGTGGCCATGTGGTGGGGAGCTCAGAATCAGGTTTATTATCACTGGCCTATGTAATGAAATTTGTTGTTTTTCAGCAGCAGTACAGTGCAAAGAAGTAAAATTGCTATAAATTTCTAATTAAATTAATAGTCTAAATTAAAGGAATAATGGGATCATGGACTGTTAAAAATCTGACGGCGGAGGGGAAGAAGTTGTTCCTAAAATGTTGAATGTGTGTCTTCAGGTTCCTGTCCAACCTCGATGGTAGTAATGAGAAGAGGGCTGGTGAGGCTCCTTAGTGATGGATGCTGCCTTCTTGGAGCACTGCCTCTTGAAGATGTCCTCAGTGATGGGGAGGGCTTTACCCATTATGGAGCTAGCTAATCTACAATACTCTGAAGCCTCTTGTGATCCTATCCATTGGAGGATCCATACAGGCTGCGATACAACCAGTTAGGGTACTCTCTACCATTCATCTATAAAATTAGCTAGAGTTCAAAGGTCAAAACTTCAAAGTAAATTTATTATCAAAGTACATACATGTCACCATATACAACTGAGATTCATTTCCTTGTGAGCATACTGAATAAGTCTATAAAAGAATAATAACCATAACCAAATCAATGAAAGACCACACCAACTTAGGCATTCAACCACTGTGCAAAAGGCAAACTGCACATGAAAAAGAATTAAATAAATAAGCAATGAATTTCGAGAACTTGAGATGTTCCTTGAAAATGAGCCCATAGGTTATGGGAACATTTCAATGATGAGGCAAGTGAAACTGAGTGGTTATCCCCTTTGGTTCAAGAGCCTGATGGTTGAGGAGTAATAACTGTTCCTTAAACTGGTGGTGTTAGTCTGAGGCTCTTGTACCTTCTTCCTGATGGCATCTGTGCGAAGCAAGCAAAACCTGGGTGATAGAGGTCCCTGATGATGGATGTTGCTTTTGGGCATTCACAGTGGATACAAAGAAACACAATAGAATCAATGATAAACTCCATATGACGAAGTAGAGGGATGACCAATATGCAAAAGACAACAAATTGTACATATACTTATTTATTATTTCTACCATTTTCTTTTTTATGTATATCTCAAACTCCTAATGAGGTAGAACCACTGGCATTGCTTTTTTGTCGTTGCATCAATATTGGGACCAGGATAGATCCTTTCACTATTTCCACTACAACACACAAAAAGCTAGAGATGTTGCCTAACTTGCTGAGTTCTTCCAGCTTGTGTGTGTGTTGCTCAAGATTTCCAGCAGATTTCTGCAGAATCTGTGTCACCCCTGATGAGGATTGATGCATGTTCTTCCAAATTCCTCTTTGTGAAGTCTACTATCAGTTCCTTGATCTTGCTGACATTGTTCAGATAGTACAGCCTCTGATTTAGATACTTTTCAGGGCACCAAGAAGATGTTAAACCTACTATGAGCTAAATACAATCACAATGGTGTATGGAATGTTGGCCTTGTAAAGTGTTTGTAATAGTTCCCTGAAGGTGGAATCTCATGGGGATAGGGTGATGAAGAAAGCTTTTGGTATTCTGGCCTTTATAAATCAGAGCATTGAGTATAGGAGTTGGGATGTAATGTTAAAATTGTACAAGGCATTGGTGAGGCAAAATTTGGAGTATTGTATACAGTTCTGGTTACCGAATTATAGGAAAAATGTCAACAAAATAGAGAGAGTGCAGAGGAGATTTACTAGAATGTTACCTGGGCTTCAGCACCTAAGTTACAGAGAAAGGTTGAACAAGTTAGGTCTTTATTCTTTGGAGTGTAGAAGGTTGAGGGGGGACTTGATAGAGGTATTTAAAATTATGAGGGGGATAGTTGACGTGGATAGACTTTTTCCATTGAGAGTAGGGGAGATTCAAACAAGAGGACATGAGTTGAGAGTTTAGGGGTAACACGAGGGGGATCTAGGGTTGCTGGTTAGAGAGGAGATTAACGCAATAGAAAGGAAGGACATTGGCCTGGAGGATGTGAAATCGATATGGGTAGAGCTGCATAACATTAAGGGGCAGAAAACACTGGTGGGAGTTGTGTACAGGCCACCTAACAGTAGTAGTGAGGTTGGGGATGGCATTAAACAGGAAATTAGAAATGTGTGCAATAAAGGAACAGTAGTTATAATGGGTGACTTCAATCTACATATAGATTGGGTGAACCAAATTGGTTAGGGTGCTGAGAAAGAGAATTTCTTGGAATGTATGCGGGATGGTTTTCTGAACCAACATGTCAAGGAACCAACTAGAGAGTAGGCCATTCTAGATTGGGTATCGAGCAATGAGGAAGGGTTAGTTAGAAATCTTGTCGTGCGAGGTCCCTTGGGTAAGAGTGACCATAATATGGTGGAATTCTTCATTAAGATGGAGAGTGACATAGTTAATTCAGAAACAAAGGTTCTGAACTTAAAGAAGGGTAACTTTGAAGGTATGAGACGTGAATTAGCTAAGATAGACTGGCAAATGATACTTAAAGGGTTGACGGTGGATATGCAATGGCAAGCATTTAAAGATCGCATGGATGAACTACAACAAGTGTTCATCCCAGTTTGGTAAAAGAATAAACCAGGGAAGGTAGTGCACCCATGGCTGACAAGGGAAATTAGGGATAGTATCAAGTCCAAAGAAGAAACATACAAATTAGCCAGAAAAAGCGGCACACCTGAGGACTAGGAGAAATTCAGAGTCCAGCAGAGGAGGACAAAGGGCTTAATTAGGAAAGGGAAAAAAGATTGAGAGAAAGCTGGCAGGGAACATAAAAACTGTAAAAACTTTTGTAGAAAAGAAAAAGATTGGTTAAGACAAATGTAGGTCCCTTACAGTCAGAAACAGGTGAATTGATCATGGGGAACAAGGACATGGCAGACCAATTGAATAACTACTTTGGTTCTGTCTTCACTAAGGAGGACATAAATAATCTTCCGGAAGTAGTAGGGGACTGAGGGTCTAGTGAGATGGAGGAACTGAGGGAAATACATGTTAATAGGGAAGTGGTGTTAGGTAAATTGAAGGGATTAAAGGCAGATAAATCCCCAGGGCCAAATGGTCTGCATCCCAGAGTGCTTAAGGAAGTAGCCCAAGAAATAGTGGATGCATTAGTGATAATTTTTCAAAACTCCTTAGATTCTGGATTAGTTCCTGAGGATTGGAGGGTGGCTAATGTAACCCCACTTTTTAAAAAAGGAGGGAGAGAGAAACCTGGGAATTATAGACCGGTTAGCCAGACATCGGTGGTGGGGAAAATGCTAGAGTCGGTTATCAAAGATGTGATAACAGCACATTTGGAAAGAGGTGAAATCATCGGACAAAGTCAGCATGGATTTGTGAAAGGAAAATCATGTCTAACGAATCTTATAGAATTTTTTGAGGAAGTAACTAGTAGAGTGGATGGGGAGAACCAGTGGATGTGGTATATTTAGATTTTCAAAAGGCTTTTGACAAGGTCCCACACAGGAGATTAGTGTGCAAACTTAAAGCACACAGTATTGGGGGTATGGTATTGATGTGGATAGAGAATTGGTTAGCAAACAGAAAGCAAAGATTGGGAATAAACGGGACCTTTTCAGATTGGCAGGCGGTGACTAGTGGGGTACCACAAGGCTCAGTGCTGGGACCCCAGTTGTTTACAATATATATTAATGATTTAGACAAGGGAATTAAATGCTGCATCTCCAAGTTTGCGGGTGACACGAAGCTGGGTGGCGGTGTTAGCTGTGAGGAGGATGCTAAGAGGATGCAGGGTGACTTGGGTAGGTTAGGTGAGTGGGCAAATTCATGGCAGATGCAATTTAATGTGGATAAATATAAGGTTATCCACTTTGGTTGCAAGAACAGGAAAACAGATTATTATCTGAATGGTGGCCAATTAGGAAAAGGGGAGGTGCAACGAGACCTAGGTGACATTGTACACCAGTCATTGAAAGTGGGCATGCAAGTACAGCAGGCAGTGAAAAAGGCAAATGGTATGTTGGCATTCATAGCAAGAGGATTTGAGTACAGGAGCAGGGAGTTTCTACTGCAGTTGTACAAGGCCTTGGTGAGACCACAGCTGGAGTATTGTGTGCAGTTTTGGTCCCCTAATCTGAGGAAAGACATTTTTGCCATAGAGGGAGTACAAAGAAGGTTCACCAGATTGATTCCTGGGATGTCAGGACTTTCATATGAAGAAAGACTGGATCGACTAGGCTTATATTCGCTAGAATTTAGAATATTGAGGGGGGATCTTATTGAAACGTATAAAATTCTAAAGGGATTGGACAGGCTATAACAGACAATAGACAGTAGGTGCAGGAGTAGGCCATTCGGCCCTTCTAGCCAGCACCGCCATTCACTGATCATGGCTGATCATACACAATCAGTACCCCATTCCTGCCCTCTCCCCATATCCCTTGACCTCACTATCTATAAGAGCTCTATCGGTTAGCACCTGACCTAACACCTAGTCACCCTGCATCCTCTTAGCATCCTCCTCACAGCTAACACCGCCACCCAGCTTCGTGTCACCCGCAAACTTGGAGATGCAGCATTTAATTCCCTCGTCTAAATCATTAATATATATTGTAAACTCTCTCTTGAATGCATCCAGAGACTTGGCCTCTGCTGCCTTCTGGGGCAGAGCATTCCACATATCCACCACTCTCTGGGTGAAAAAGTTTTTCCGCATCTCTGTTCTAAATGGCCTACCCCTTATTCTTAAACTGTGGCCTCTAGTTCTGGACTCACCCATCAGCGGGAACATGCCTCCTGCCTCCAGTGTGTCCAATCCCTTAATAATCTTATATGTTTCAATCAGATCCCCTCTCATCCTTCTAAATTCCAGTGTATACAAGCCCAGTCGCTCCAATGCTAGATTGCTCCAGGCTAGATGCAGGAAGATTGTTTCTGATGTTGGGGGAGTCCAGAACGAGGGGTCACAGTTTAAGGATAAAGGGGAAGCCTTTTAGGACCGAGATGAGGAAAAACTTCTTCACACAGAGAGTGGTGAATCTGTAGAATTCTCTGCCACAGGAAACAGTTGAGGCCAGTTCATTGGCTATATTTAAGAGGGAGTTAGATATGGCCCTTGTGGCTAAAGGGATTGGGGATACAGAGAGAAAGCAGGTACAGGGTTCTGAGTTGGATGATCAGTCATGATCATACTGAATGACGGTGCAGGCTTGAAGGGCCGAATGGCCTACTCATGCACCTATTTTCTATGTTTCTATGAACCACTTCTACATGAGAGTGGTAGCTGTGTGGAACGAACTTCCAGTAGAAGTGGTAGAGGCAGGTTCAATATCGCCATTTTTAAAAAAAAATTGGATTGGTATATGGACAGGAAAGGAATGGAGGGTTATGGGCTGAGTGCAGGTCGGTGGGACTAGGTGTGAATAAGTGTTCGGCACGGACTAGAAGGGCTGAGATGGTCTGTTTCCATGCTGTAATTGTTAAATGGTTATAATAGAAAGAAACAAAGAACCATCCCAATGGTTCTCAGCCCAGATCTGCATACTATCAATGTCCTGTTGTAACCTACAACAACTTGCTACACTATCCACAACTCCACCAACCTTTGTGTCATCTACAAAAATACTCATTTATTTAAATTTCACATCATATGAAGCAATGATAAGAAGCCTGATTCTGTTAGAGACCTTAAACTAAGACATTGTCTCCACAACATTGAGATGGTTCAGAATATCTTCACAGCCAGAGAAGTCACCCTTTGTTTCTATACAAGGATACAGGAGCTAACTTACAAAGAGCATACTCCCACAAACAAGACAAAAAAGCTTGAAGAGGATTTCAAACAAAATTAGTATCCGTTTAACAAGAATATTGGAAAATTTAGTGAAATTGAAATCCAACAACCCTCAGGAGCCAATGTCCTGTATTCCAAAGCAATGATCCATATTGTTTCGTATGCTCTCAGGGGGAAAGTGTCAGCCAATGGTAACCTTTTCTGCTCGGTAACTCAAGACAAGATACTTTACTAAACCCAAGTGTCAGGGTTACGTGGCTTAGCGTCTCATTCACAAGACAGCACCTCCATGCAGTTCTGTACTCTTCCAGTTATATACTAGAAACCTATTAGTGTTACTCAAACAAAACTTGACTGAACTATATGCTTGCACAATTTGTCCACAAACAAGAAAAAAATCTTCAGATGCTGGAAATCCAAGTCATACACACAAAATCCTGGAGGAACTCAGCAGGTCAGGCAGCATCTATGGAAAAAACTATAGTCTAAGTTTCAGGCTGAAACCCTTTGGTAGGACTTATGCAATTTGGCGTCTTTTGCACATTGGTTGTTTGTCAGTCTTTATTTATACATAGTTTTCACAAATTCTTTGCATTTCTTTATTTTCCTGTAAATGCCTGCAAAGTATACATACTTTGATAATAAATTTTACTTTGACTTTGAAAGTACAGTGCAGGTAGGCAATGAAAGCCATAAAGAGCTGGGTGGTGAGGTTAAGGATCCATCTTATATTGGGGGGCGGTGAGACTAACAACAATGGGGCAAAAGCCTTTTAATAGGGTCTTCCAGGCTTCTGCCCAGTGGGAGGGGAGAGGAGAGAGGATGTTGGGGTGGGGGGGTATTTGGGTATTTTTTATGTTGGCTGCTTTAGCAAGGCAGTTCTCTTTACATTTGTCTTTCTCTTCCCCCCCCCCCCCCCCCCATACATACTTTTTCCAGTGTAATGTGTCTCAGACTGGTGGTGTTTATTACCAGTCTGTTAAAGTTCAACTATAACTGAAAAGTAGGAGAGGAATTTGGACCTAATCCTGATCGGATGGCCTTGACTGTGCAAAATCTTCATTTTAAAACAAAGTTATTCACAAAAGTATAGGCTACTGAATATTCCTCATCTAATGGATATATGATTGTGGTCTGAAGGATTTATGTGGGGGTCATTGGGTGTTGCGGGCAGAGGGTAGAGAACACATCTGAAAGTTGTAACTGTGTTCACAGGCTGTGTCCGTGCAAATATGTAACACTCACTGTTCCAACAGGCATCACAAGCCAGTACACACTGATTCCTGGCACTTCCAGCTGTTTCATACTGAGTATCAGTCTCTGCCTTTCCCTTCAGTAATGCACAAGCTAACCTACCCTTTTTTCTCCCGTGGCCCCCTCCTGCCCCTTGGCAGGGGCTCCAGACTGGCTGCAATACTCTTTAATCCATGGAAAAGTTTGTTGGCAGTGAGGGCAGTAGCGAGTGTGGTGTCCGGAGTGAAAACTTCCACGTGAGAACTGCACAGTTTACAGATGGTTTCTGTTCTGGTTTGAGTCCTGACCAATGATTGAATGTGAGTGTTCTCTTCTTTTTCCTCCCCCCCACCCTCCAGACAAGTCAGGGAACGACTGAAGAATGAAGTGAAACTGATGAAGGAGCAAGTCCCAGGGTTTCGGCCTGGCTTGGCTATTCTGCAGGTGAGTACATAGCTTTGAATCACTTTCAGCACCCAATGAGCCAAATGGCCTAATTCTGCTCCTATATCTTAGCATCATTGCATACGTGTGTCAAGTTAGTTTTGTATATAAGAAAGTATGGTAGGTGACTCTGAGATGTTCTGTGAAATTCAAGGCAGCAACTACATCATTTCTCCCCCTCCCACTACCATGATTGTTGGGGGAAGGAGTCAAAACAGGTTAATGCTGACAAGAGGAGCAGCTGTGTGATGGGTAAAGCAGCAAGACATTGAGCTGGGGTGGTGCATGGAATGAATGGGTGTGAACTGTAAAGTTGAAGCTGACCTCTCACATCCATACCAGTGAGTCTGAGGGTGTTCTGGGGTCCCTTGAAAGGGCTAGCTCATTCGTGTAACTAGTTCAGCTGATGGAGATATAAACATGGTTGCAATATAAAGGGCTGCGGTGCTTTGGAAAATTCATTGAAACCTGTTGAATGTTGAAAGACCTAAATAGAATGGACGTTAAAAGGATGTCTTTGGACTGTGGGAGGATACCCACACAGTCACGGGGAGAACAGTCAAGTTAATTATAGAAATGAATGGAATGCAAACTCCAGTCGGTGACCACTGACACTGTAAAGCCATGTACTAACAGCTACACTATAATGTAGTTTATGTGGAACTGGCACAGAAGAAGGATTGAGGCCAACATAGATCAGCCATAATCATATTGAATGGTGGGGCTGGCTTGAGGGGCCTGCTCCCATTTTTTCCTCTCATAAAGGCAGATTTCTATGGGAAGTTGGCCTGAAGCACTGAGTCTTAATTTTGCATAGCCAATTATCATTTAATTTCCTGGCCAAGGTGCTTGACTAGTGCATTGAGGTGGCGATTATATTGAGCCGTTGCATGGCGCACTTGCTTGGCACAGTGGGGCTGCCTCTGAGTCTTTCATGGTCCTACATTTGCTGAGCACCTGAACAGGGCACTTGACATGCAAGAATAATAAATTTTTCCAGCTCTGGGCACAACCTATATGGACCACTGCTGGTAATTTGATTGGAAATTCCAAATGTGTAGAGCGTGACTAAGTGCTGGCCTAAGCAACTTTGGCCCATCCATCTCACCACTTCGTTAACCTTGCTTCCGTACTCCTTTGTTTATTGTTCTCGTGTTGCATCCGGGCCAACATTACATCCCCTCATCGTCAAACCTGCTGAGCCATATCACATTGCTGTGCAAATATTTTTTAAAAAGAAGAACCTGGAAATCTAAAATAAAAGGGAAAAATGTGCAGAATACACAGCAGGTCGGGCTGCATCCATGGGAAGAGAAATGTAGTTAACTTTTAAAGTCTGACAAAGGGCCTCTGATCGGAAACACTACCACAGGTGTAGCCTGACCTGCTGAGTACTCCCAGCATTACCTACACTGGATAAAGATTCCTGTCCTACAGAGCAATAGTCAGTCGGGTGGGATTTAACACAGTTCAGTGGTTTCATGATCACTATTACTGAGACCGCCTTTTATTCCATATTTAATTACATAAATTTAAATTCCTCAAACAGTAGATTTAGAATATGATCAGTATTACTGGGCCATAGTCATATCAGTTTCTTTTTAATAAGGAGTGTTTTGCAGATTTTAATTTATTATCTCTGTTGCACAATTGCATTCTCATTCTTTTTCTCAGTCACCTTATGCTTCTATTTCTGCCTATATTAACTGCCAGTCTCTGTCACCCACATCAATCCAGCACCTCAGTCACGAGACTCATCTGTCACCTTCCCTTCCTATGCATTCTGATCCCATCATCCATTGCTGTGCACTCATCCCCTTTCTGCTCCTCCCTATCTCTCTCTCTCTCCCTCATTTGCTTCCTATTCTTCAGTTTGCTCATGCTCCTTTTCGCCTCTCATTCTCCTTCTTTCATTCCCTTTTAGGTTGGAGACAGGGATGATTCGAACCTGTACATCAGTATGAAACTGAAGGCAGCTGCTGAGGTATGAAATATTTTAAACATTTTCACTTTTGATTAACCAGGTTAACTGCACTGACTTTCGAATGCAGCTGTCAAAACTGATGTTTTTTCCTGCTCTCCTACCTCCTAATGTGACTCTGGTGTTGGTTATCAGACTAAAGATCCCAGAAGATCTGCACATTCTGAGATACTCAAACCATCCTGCCTAACACTAGCAATCATTCCATGGTCAAAGTCACTTAGATCACATTTTATCCCCATTCTGATGTTTGGACTCACCAACAAATGAACCTCTTGACTATGTCTGCATGCTTTTATGCATTGAGTCGCTGCCATGTGATAATTGCATTTATCTGCAGGTGTACCTAAAGTGGCCACTGAGTGTACATAGACTGATTGTAATAAAGTGATGCCAAGTGGTGATGGTGGGGTGGGTTAATTACTGGAATATGATCAGCCTGTCAGCTTGGGGGAAGTAACTGTTTTTGAGTCTAGTGGTGCTAGCATAGATACTGTGTAGCATCTTCCCTGATGGGAATTCACAGTCCATGAGCAGGGTGTGTGGGATCCTTCATGATATTGCTTGCCTTTTTCTGGCACCTTTCTATATATATTTCCTCGATGGCGGGTAAGTGCAGAGCAGTTTTAACTACCCATTATAGAGCTCCCCTGTCTGCCACAGTGCAGTTTTTGTACCACAGAGTGATGCAGCACTTCAGGATGCTGTCCACTGCACACCTGTAGAAATTCTGAGTAAAGCTGTGCATAGACCAGCTCTCTTCAGACTCCTCAGAAAGTAGAGGTGTTGGTGAGCTTTCCTGACTGAAGAGGTTGTGTTTCTTTGTTGATGATATATATCTCTCCCTGCAGATTGGAATGAATGCCAACCACATGAAGTTGCCAAAAACTGCCACTGAAGATGAGGCAAGTACAGCTTCTGCATTTTCTGTTCTACTCTTCCATTTGTTTATCTATGCCCCCACCGCCGAGAAATTTTTCTCCTCTCCATTCAGGAAAGCATAAAGCACTGCAGCACAGAAATAAGCCATCCAGCCCATCTAGTCCAATAGTTCAACATGTTCTGCCTTGTCCCATCGACCCATGCCTGGACCATAGCCCTCCATATCCCTCACATCCATGTACTTTCCAAACTTCTCTTAGATGTTCCAATTGAACCCACCTCCACCACTTCTGCTGGAAGTTCATTCCACACTCACACCACCCTCCGAGTCAGGAAGTTCCTCCTCTTGTTCTAGTCTCGCCCAACCCCAGTGGAAAAAGCCTGCTTACATTTACCCTATCTATATCTCTCATTATTTTGTATACCATGATCAAATCTCCTCCTATTCTCCTGCACTCCAGGGAATAAAGCCCTAACCTACTCCATCTTTCCCTGTTGTGTTTTGCAATCCACAAACAAGGGCCACTGCTTTCCCTTGCAGTACAGGTACTCCAGTCTCTGTTCTGTGAGTGGGAAATTTAATCCGGGAATCTCTGTTTTGCCCTCACCTTCTAGGTTACAGCTAGTAGCAGGAGCTTGGGTCACTTGGTTTAAATGAGAGCACTACATTGCACCCTGGTGGAGATGAGCTATTTTTGTACAAATTGAGCAGTGCCCTTGTTCCAAACTGCAAGGTTGAATCAGGATCAGAAATATGTTGTGAGTTGTTTTGTTTTGTAACAGCATAAAAAAATTGTAAGTTACAATCATAAATAAGTAAGTAGTAAGTAAAAGTGGTGCAAAAAGAAGTTACTATAAGGAACATATTAAAATAATAGAGTAGTAAATAAAATAGGAACCAAATAATTGGTGATTGGTGGGGGAGGCATAGGAAGAATGTCAGAGTTAAGTTCTTTACACATAGAATGCCCTGTAGGGGTAGTGGTAAAGGCAGATACATTAAGGAGATTTTAAGTAACTCTGAGATAGGCATGTGGATGATAGAAAAATTGAGGGCTCTGATGGAGGGAAGTGTTAGATTGATCTTTGAATAGTTAAAAAGATCAGCACAACATCATGGTTGGAGGGGCCTGTACTGTTCTGTAAGTAGTAATGACTACCTAGTACAAAAAGTGATGTTGCATTCATTGTTGTTCAATACAAAAGCCACTCCAGGGTCACATGAATATTCAACACAAAGTACACTGCAGATGCTGTGGTCAAATCAAGACGTACAAAAAAGCTGGATGAACTCAGCAGGTCGGGCAGCATCCGTTGAAAGGAGCAGTCAACGTTTGACCTCCTCCATAAATATTCACTTTCTTTGAGGATAATCAGTGAAGTATTTTGTTTCTGCTAATGGGCAGCCAGGCGTGTTTTCAGCCCTGTGTTTTCTCTTGATTATCTTTGTGATATTGCTTGAGTCATGAAGTTATAGGGCAGGGAAGCAGGCCCAACTTACACAAGGTGAGTTAAGCCCATTTGTTAGGGAGCATTGTTGAATTGACATTGAGGTAGCAGGTTCAAGAGTGCCATTCTGTGGTCAGTGAACTCGATCTGAGTGTTTGTCCATTCAGTCAAAGGTCCCTGGTTAATGTGTCTGTGGATTCCCTGGAGTGCGATGTCTTTTATATAGAGATACAGCATAATAACAGGCCAGTCCAGCCTAATGAGCCCACGCTACCCAACTACACCCATATGACCATTTAATCTTTGGGATGTGGGAGGAGACTGGAGTACCTGGAAGAAACTCATGTGGTCACAGGGAGAGCATACAGACTCCTTACAGACAGTGGTGGGGATTGAATCCAGGTCACTGGTAATGTAATAGTGTTATGCTAATTGTTCACTATCATGCCATCCCTCGCTTGGGATCCCTTGCTGTGTTATCTTGCTGACTGGCCTATTCTCGATTGTTGCAGGTGTTGAGTAACATCACTCACATTAACGAAGACCCTAGTGTGCACGGACTCATTGTACAGCTCCCACTGGACTCCATTAATCCAATCGATGTTGAGAAAGTAACGAATGCTGTTGCCCCCGAAAAGGATGTTGATGGGTATGGGTCAGGTGTTTATGCACATGGTGTCAGATCCACTCTACTCCCTGTGTTCCCCAGAAGGGGCCAGTAACTAGCAGTCAAGTATGAGCACTTCACCTATCACCTACCTGCTTGTACTCCTCCCTATCTCCTCACCTTCTTACTCTGGTTTCTTCCACCTTCCTTTCCAACCCTGATGAAGGGTCTTGGCTCAAAACGTCAGCCATTTCCTCCTCCCATAGATGGTGCCTGACCTGCTGAGTTCCTCCAGCATTTTGTGTTTCAATCTGCAGACTTTCTCTTTGTGATTAAGCTGGCCAGAAAGCACCTTTGGAGCAAAGACATAGTTAACATTTCAGATTGGCAACCTTGCATATGAATTCTTCGTAAGAAGATCAGTTAAGAGTCAACAAAATGCTGGAGGAACTCAGCAGGTCAAGCAGCATCTATGGAGAGGAATAAACAGTCAGCATTTCGGGCCAAATCACTTCATCAGGAGTTCCTTCAGCATTTTGTGTGTGTTGCTCAAGGTTTCCAACGTTGAAACTCTTTTGTGTATTTGATTTGCTAGAGGTGTTTATATAGGCATCTGAAAGTGCAGAGAATGGAGGGGTATGGGATGGGCACTGTGTAGGCAGAAGGGAATAGGCGTAGTCTTAAAGGATCTTGACCTGAAATATCAATAGATGCTACCTTACCTGCTGAGTTCCACCAGCATTTTCTGTGTGTTCCATAATCTGCACTTTACCAACAAGTCTGTGTGCTTCTGATGTGCCCTCCTCTGCATTGGTAAGGCCTGACATAGATTGGGGGACCGCTTTGTTGAGCACCTTCGCTCCATCCACAACATGCCAGGATCTCCCTGTAGCCAATCATTTTAATTCCAATCCCTACTCCCATTCCGACGTGTTGGTCCATGACCTCCTGTACTACCATAATGAGGCCACTCTCAGGTTGGAGGAGCAACAGATCTTCTGTCTGGGTAGCCAACAATCTGATGGTATGAACCTGATGGTATAACTTCTGGTAATTTCTTTCCCTCCCCTTTCTTCTTTCATTTCCCACTCTGGCTCCCCTCTTAACTCTTCTCACTGATGGTCAAACCCTCTCTTCTTCCCCCCCCCCCACCCCCCAGGCCTCTCTTCCTGCCCTTTCTCCCATAGTTTCCTCTCCTTTGAGGTACCTCTTCTTCAACCCATTTACCCTTTTCACTTATCACCTCCCAGATTCTCACTTTATTCCCCCTCTTCCACCCACCCACCCACCCACTGGGCTTCACCTATCACCTCCCACTTCCTCCCTCTTCCATCCACTTGACTTCACCTATCACCTCCCAGCTTCTACTTGTTTTTATTCTGGCTTCTTCCCCCTTCCTTTCCAGTCCTGATCAAGAGTCTTGGCCCAAAACATCAACTGTTTTATTCCTTTCCATAGATGCTGCATGATCTGTTGGTTTTTGTGTGTGCTGATTTGCTAAATCTCTTGTGTTTAAGAGTCAACAATGTTTTGAGTCTGGAGTAGCTGAAAAATTAAAGCACAATTTTATTTGCTAAGTGCGCGCACGCGCGCACACACACACACACACACACACACACACACACACACACACACACACACACACACACCGCCGCCGCCCTCCCCCCCCCCCCCCCAACCCCACTCCTAACCCCTCAATTTGGGCTTCACTTCTGATCAACCATGTCCATTATCCTTCCATTTTCTAAACATTCACATGCCTTTCCAAGAGCCTTTTGAAGGCCTCTGTTGTATTTGCTTCCACCACCAAACCAGGCAGTGCATCCCAGGTACCCACCACTCTTGTTTATTAAAGAACACCCCTTTTGAACTTAGTCTCACCTTAAGCCATGCCCTCTGGTGTTACACATTTCACCCCTGGGAAATGGATACTAGCTGTCAAATCTATTTATGCCTGTCATAATCTTATAAGCCTCTATCCATGGCCTCCTCTTGTGCCAATGATGAAGCCACCCTCAGGGTGGAAAAGCCACACTTTATATTCTGTCTGGATAGCCTCTAATCTGATGGCACGAATATTGATTTCTCCTTCTGCTAAAAAAAATTCCTCCACCTCCCCTCTTTTTCTATTCCCCACTCTGGCCCCTTGCCTCTTCTCATCTGCCTATCATCTCCCCCAGGTCCTCTCCTTTCCTTCCTCCTGCGGTTCACTCTCCTCTCCCATCAGATTCCTCCTTCTCCAGCCATTTACCTTTCCCACCCACTTAGCTTCACTCACTACCTTCTAGCTATCCTCCTTCCCCTCGCCCCAGTTTTTTATTCTGTCATTCTCCCCTTCCTTTCCAGTCCTGAAGCAGGGTCTCAGCCCGAAACATTGACTATTTATTCCTTGCCATAGATGCTGCCTGACCTGCTGAGTTCCTCCAGCATTTTGTGTGTGTTGCTCAGGATTTCCAGCATCTACAGAATTTCTTCTGTTTAAACTCTCCCCTCAGCCTCTGCCGCTCCAGAGAAAACAATCTAAGTTTATCCAGCCTCCCCTCATAGCACATATCCTCTAATCCTCTAAACCTTTAACACACCACTCCAGATTATCCAGATTTGTAAGGTATTTTGGGATCAATATGGTCAGAGTTACACAGCATTCTCATCCATGCCAACCTGAGCCTGTCTCATTTACTTGCATTTGGCCCACTCCCATGTAATGACTTTTAAAGTTAGTGATTGTATGTACCTCCAGCACTTTATCTGGCAGCTCTTGTCACGTATCCACCACCCTCTGTGTGCAAAAAGTCAACCCTTGGATCTCCTTTAAATCTTTCACTTCTCACCTTAAGCCTATGCCCTCTAGATTTAGACCGAAAAGGTGATGCCTCAAAAAGATGGCATCCATCATGAAGGTCCCTTTTATTAAATATTTTTTATTGTAACTTATAGTATTTTTAATGTATTGCAATTCACTGCTAGTGCAAAACAACAAATTACATGACGTTTCAGTTATGGGCATTCCCCAGCACATCCTTGGGTGTGTTGGCTGTTAACATAAACGACTCTCATCATTATATTTCATGGTAAGTGTGATAAATAAATGTGAATGTATTAGTGTTAGTAAACTTGGTTCTTGGGTACATCTATGACCACCCACCTTATTGATTGCCTTTCTTGAGTTGATGTATCTGTAATTTTTAACACCCATTTTCACAAACTCCCAGGTTAACAAGCATCAATGCGGGGAAGCTGGCTCGAGGAGACTTGAATGACTGCTTCATCCCCTGTACTCCCAAAGGCTGCCTGGAGCTGATCAAACAGACTGGTAGGAGCTGAGTCTGATTATTAGATCGTGGAGATGTGAAAACATAATAAGCTTTCATCTACTTCCATTTATTCCAACATGTAATTACAGTCGATCTCTGTTGAGGCCTCAGTCATTGAGCTTTATTGTAGACTGAGATAATTGGACTTCTAAGGATATGAGGACATGGATGATAGTGAGAAGTGGCTTGATCATTTAGGTGGACAAGTCACTAAGCCTGATGGGATCTATCACAGGTTATTGAGACCATAGGACATCAGAACAGAATTAGTCCATTTGGCCAATCGAGTGTTCCACCTCTCCATCATGGCTAATATTGTTATCCCTCTCAGCCCCATTTTCCTGTGTTCTCCCCGTAACCTTTGACACCCTTGCTAATCGAGAGGAGATTGCTGGGGCCTTGACAGAGATCACTGTATCCTCTTTACAGTTCAAAGTAGATTCATTATCAGAGTAATTATGTTACCTTGAGATTCATTTTCTCACAGGCATTAACATGAAAAATAAAGAAAATACAATAGAAGCTACGAAAACTACACATAAACTGACAACTAACTAATGTGCAATCTAAACAAACTGTAAATAAAAAATAATATTGAGAACGTGAGTCTGTAGATCGTAGAGTTCATGCTGGCTCTGGAACTTGATGATTGTAGGGATAACCTGTTCCTAAACCTGGTGGTCTGAGATCTCAGGCTTCTGTACTTCCTGTCTGATGGCATTAATGAGAAGAGAGCATGGGCTGGATGGTGGGTTATTTGATGGGTGCTGCTGCTTTTTTGTGGTAGCTTGCCATATAAATGTACCCAGTCATGGGAAGGGCTTTGCCTGTGATAGACTGGGCTGTATTCACCGCTTGCCTTTTCTGTTCTTGGGCATTGGTGGTTCCATTCCAGGCAGTGATGCAGCCAGTTTAGGATACTCTCCACCTGTAAGTGGGCTGCTTCGTGAGTTCAAACGATAGAAAAATTCAGAGTCGTGGATCGTGAGGAAGGTGATCAAAGAATTCAGCAGGAAATCGGTTGGAAATATGGGTGGAGAAATGGTGATGGCAGAAAGGCTAAATCGAAGGCAAATGACTTTGAGTATATTATTTGCTTTTTAAACATGGCCCTAAGCTTAAGTTTAAAGTTATCTGCTTTTAGACACAAGGATAATCTCAGATTCTGGAATTAACTTTGTGTTCCTTGGTCACTTCCACTTTCCAGGAGGGGTGGCATGTGGGCTTGTTAGCCTCAGTAGTGCTGCCCTTTGCAGAGATTATAAGTTAAAGGTGAGACATTAAATATTTAAGGGGAACGTGAGTGTCTTTACTCAGAGGGTGTTGCAATTGTGGAATGAGGTGGCAGCGGAAGTGGTGGATGCACTTGCAACATTTAAGAGAAGTTTGGATTAGCGGTTGGATCAGAGGGCTATGGTTGAGGTGCAAGTCAATGAAATTAGGCACAGTAACGGTTGACACAGACTAGATGGGCTAAAGAGCCTATTTCTGTGCTGTAGTGATCTATGACTGCTGCACACCTACTCATACAGACGTCTTCCTTTGCTGCCTTCCAGCAGCAGCACTGCTTGGTTGAAGAGCCTGTGGGGAATGGACAGGTGAATTAATTAGTCATAGAAATTTTAAGAAAAATTACATGTCTTTTTGGTAAATTGGGGTATTGCTGTTTGCAATGATAAACAATTTGAAACTAGGAGCTAAAATGATATAAGAACACAAGCCAATTGGAGCAGGATTAATACATTTGGTCCCTTGACCCAACTTCACCATTCAGTATGATCATGTCTGATTTGTGTTGGCCTCACTCCTCTTCTGTGCCATTTCCCCATACACCTTAATTATTCAATCTTTCAAATATTTATCTACCATATTCCACCATAAATATTCCAAATGTTCACTGCCCACTGGCAGATGAAATTCCTAAGCATTTCAATTTTAAATAGGCAGACCCTCATTTTGTAGTTATGTCTGTGGCTCACTAACCAGTGAAAATATCTCAATATCTACCCTGTGAAGCCTCCTATGCTTTGGTTCTGAAACACAGGTCAATTAACACAGCTGACATTGTTCTGGCCCTGAGTGATCTCTGCCTTAACCTGTTGTTACAGGTGTGAAGATACCCGGCTCCCAGGCAGTTGTTATTGGGAGGAGCAAGATTGTTGGCGCTCCCATGCGTGACCTGCTGGTGTCGAACAATGCCACGGTGACCACCTGCCATTCTAAGACAGCAGACCTCCAGGGTGAGGTAAGAGAACACTGACAACCATTCTTTAAAAAGAGTAGATAAAAATACACCCAGTCTAGAATTGGAATCAAGTTTATTATCACTGATTGGGTAAATTGTTGAAAATGTGTTGGTTTGTGGCAGTAGTACAGTGCAGGCATAGCAAATTACTTCAAGTTGCCATAGATAGTAAGGCGGGTGGGTGGACGGATGGACAGAAAAGCAGGTGGCAGAAAGACAGATGGAAAGACAGCAAGCGAGCTCTGAGTCATATGTCCTAAACCCAACCAATTGCAGCCACTTCATCAGTGACGTGATCTTCCGGAGACTGCATTTGTTGGAACCTGGAGCTAAACAACAATATGTCACAATATATATAGTACTATACAGAAGTCTTTGGCGTGCGTGCGCACACACACACATGGTGCCTTGGACTTTTGCATATTTGTATTTGTCAATGTGGAGCGGAGAGTGAGTTTGTAAATCTGGCTGAAGGAAAGGATGTTGGGAATGGTGAGCGTGGGATGCCATGGAAGGGGTGTGGGACAGGAGGCAGAGAAAGAGTGCTAGGGACAGGGGTGTGACACAGATGCAGACATACCCAGCCCTGAGACACCAGGCAAGGTTATTTGGTTTATTGATCATTACAGTATGTTTCTCTGGTGCTTCCCACTCTTTTCCTTTCTCCCTGCCCCCTTCCCATTATCAGTCCACAATAGAGACCCATATCAGAATTGGGTTTATCACCACTCACTTATGTTATGAATTTTTTTGCAGCGGTAAAGTTCAGTACATAAAATTACTATAGTACTGTACAGAAGTCTTAGGCACCCTAGCTGTATATATCTGCCAAAGACTTTTGCACAGTTTTGTAAATAAATCGGGAGCCAGAAAGAGTGAAAGATGGACATACAAACAGAGCGAAATACAGACATAAATTGATTAGCATCTGTGGAGGACAAGAGATGGTGGGAGTTTCAGGATGGTTTCCTGCATCAGGAATGGGACGGTAAAGGGAAGATAGCCAATAGAAAGAGGAGAGGGGCAAGGGTCTGGTAGGTAATAGGTAGAATAGGTAGAACTGGATGAGGTGACAGATCATGGTCAGATAGAGCCAGGAGAGGGAGGGGAGTAGTTTAGGGAAAGGGGTTGGTGGGTGATGAATGGGAAAATAGGGAGGGGTATGGTAGAGAATAATATTCACTGTTGACATTGGGGAGACATTGGTATTGCCTGTGTCTGAAATGTGAGTGAGATGAGAATTTCTCCTAATCCAGTCACCAGATGGCAGCAGTGTGCAAGATTCTCTGAATCACCATAGATCTGCTTTAAGGATCTTTAGAATATGGATTCCATTTAGCTAAGGCAGCACTTATTTGGGAAAACTTGTAAAGAACAAACACTAATTTAAAAAATTACTGGGATTCCCCTTGTTTATTTGGGGCACTATGCTGCTTAATCCGGGCAGGAGACTTGCCGAACAGGTTCTAACTAGTATCCATCGCACACACTGGAGTGGCCACTGTGCTTAGAGTGAGCAGAGTGAACAGGTTTTTAAATGACATCAGTTGCATGTGTTTGTGTTCAAAAAGCAGTGATTTTTGTCACTGATAATTAGCGAGAAATAAGCAGTAAGCCAATTCCAAACTGTTGAGCTCACTGTGGTTTCAAGCATTCAGGCTTGGAGATGCCAGGAGTGAAAATTAAATGATTTCATTATTTTAGCAAAGTTCAAAGTAATTTTATTATCAAAGTATATATACAGTATGCCACCATATACAACCCTGAGATTCATTTTCTTGCGGGTGCACACAGTAAATACAAGAAACACAACAGAATCAAAAAAAGACCACATCCAACATGACGGACAAACCACCAATGTGCAAAAGACAACAAATTGTGCAAACACACAAGAGAAAATAATCAAAATAAATAAATAAGCAATAAATATTGAAAATGTAAGATGAAGAGTCCTTGAAAGTGAGGACAGTCACTTAACAAAAATGCTAACAAGTTAGGAAATAAAAATTTGAAGTAATCGACAACCACCTTGAATGTTACAATGAAAATGAAGATTTGGGGGATGCAATCATCGATAGCATTGTATGAAGGCAGTCCATTATCTACACTTGGTGTCTGTGTGATTTTGTTCAGGAGTGCACTGGATGAATTCCTCTGTGAATAACTATTAAGAATTAATGCAGTTTTATGGTACTCTACAGTTGGTAGTGTTCTAATTTGTTCTGTATTTCATTTAGATACAGAATTTGTTACTCAGTTTATCTTTTATATCAGTTTAACTATCTCCATGAAACTATGGCTCAAGTCTCTGACCTCACTCCTCTCACTGTGAGAACTTGCCTCCCCTTACCCCCTCCCCTGATAAATTGAGCTGTGTTCAAAACTGCAATATTTTTCAGTCTTTGCAGAGCAGTTGCTACTGGTTAGCTTGACCAAGTCTTCTCCCATCCACTGCATCCCACTTTATCAGGTCTTTACTAATCCACACGACAGCATGTTACAGATTTGTCATTCTTTGTGTGAAGAGGTTTCTCTGGACTTTCTTACATTGGGCTTCTAGATTTGTAATTCAATCAGATTAAAATGTTCTCAAGTTCAAAATTTTCTGTCTCTCTACCACTCTGCTCACTTAGGATCTACTTCTTTGGCCAGCTTCTGTGGCTCAATACTGGCATTGTCCTGGCTCAGGTGGGGTTCCATTCCTGAGAACAATTTGTAAGTCCAAAATGAGCAAAAACAGTGTGGGAGAGGATCACAGAAACAGCTGCGAAGGGAGAGTGACGGGGCATAGGTCAGCTGGCCTCACTGACTCAGTGAAATAATGTGTCTACTGCGCTAGGCTTGAGGCAGCCATTGATGATTGCAGCTCAGGGGGGCGGGGTGGGAGACAAGGCATGTGGAAATGTTCTGTTCCCACCTTGCAGATGTCTGCAGCCCCCACAGCACTATCTAGCTGGTCTCCCAAACGTACTTCCACATGAGCGGGATTGCCATAAGTTACATGAGAAGGAGCTCCATTATTGTTTAATTGTAGTTCTTTGTAGTACGTTCTTCCACATTAAAGGAAAAGTACTGCCTAATAACAGGCTTATATTTTTCCCAGAAGAAAGAGCACCACTCATTTGTGTTACCTTGCACAGACATAATTCCCTCTGTTGCCATTATCTTTAGGTTGGCCGAGCAGACATCCTGGTAGTTGGAGCTGGCAAAGCAGAAATGGTGAAAGGCAACTGGATCAAACCTGGAGCTGTGGTCATCGACTGTGGAATAAACCATGTTCCTGGTAAGTAGAAACCGTAAGTAGAGAATCAAAGCAAGAAGGAGGAAGAGACATGGACAAACAGTCCCACAAACCTGCCCCTGTATCCAGTGTGTTAATGTCTGATCCTCTAATTCTCGTACAGGTCGAGAAACTTCTTAAAGCCAATTCCTTTGGTTGCCTGTTTTCACCTTGAATCAAGGTCAAATTTTAGAAGCCTTAGGACATTGTAGTGGGATTAGTCCATTTGGCCTATCCAGTCTTCAATGCCATTTGATCATGGCTGATTTATTATCCCTCTCAACCTCATTCTCCTGACTTCTCCCTGCAACCTTCGATACCCTCACCAATCAAAAATTTATTAACTTCCCCTTTATAAATAGACCCAACAACTAGGCCTCTACAGCCATCTTTGGCAAAAAATTCCACAGATTCGCCACCCTCTGGCTAAAGGAATTCCTCCTCATTCAAAGTTCAAGGTACATTTATTAAAGTATGTATGTAGTATACAACTCTGAGATTCATCTTCTCCAAACAGCCATGAAACAAAGAAAACCATGGAAACCATTCAAAGAAACACATCAACCACCCCTTACACATGCAGAAAAAATCGGGCAAAACCAACCCCCATTCAAAAAAAAAAACAAATCATGTAAATGGCAACAAGAAAGAATGGACAAAAGAGAGAATATAAAACACAAAACTGAATGAGTCCACATAAGCTACAGTCCCAATCCATAAGTCGTAGATCCAGTACTTCAGTAGTATTCTCCGACAACATCAGAGAGTGAAGGACCACCCAAATCGGTGAGAAATGAAGTCGATCATGGGTTCTTGCCCTGCCTGGAGGCTTCCAGGGCTTGTGGCCACTCGCTTCCTGAAATCTTCACAGGGACTGCAAAGCGCCAGATCACTCAATCGATCTTCAAACTGTAGATCACAGGCTCCAACACAATTAAAATAAAGAGAATATGTAGAAGAAGTGAAAGAAACAGTTTTGTGGACTATCTGGGAGATGTCACCCAAGGTAGCGTTGTTGGCTGGTGCCTTCTTGACTGGAACTCTGTTTAAAAGGGGGCTGTCATCCTAGACTTGCTCACTATTGGAAACAGCCTCTCCATGTCCACGCTATCTAATGCTGAAGAGATACAACACAGAAATAGGTCCTCCAGCCCACCGAGTCCCTGCCCACTATCAACCACACATGTATACTAATTCATTTTGCACTCCTCGCATTCCCATTATTTCCCATCAGATTCCACCCCTCATCCATACGCTATGGGGAAATAAATCATTACCAGTTAACATGCCAGCCCACATGGTCACAGGAAGAATGTGCAGACTCCACACAGACAGCACCCAAAACCAGGATGGAACCTGGCTCCCTGGAGCTTTAAGGCAGCAGCTCTACCAGCTGCATCATTTTGCCTCTAAAGGATGCCAGGGCTTGTCAGGACCCTGGGACCTGGGAGGGCAAAGGTGGGTGGGTGTAGTTTTAACACACTGAGTGGTGGGTGCATGAGAAATTGTGGGGTGAATGTGTGATGATCAGATGAACCAACAGGCATCGTCTTCTAGCCAGCAATGATATAGGGCCCAGAGCAGATGTTTTGCATGAATAAGTGAAGCTGGCTGTATATGAGGTATGTGGGAAGGTGCAGGGTGCTTCAAGAGTTTGGGTTAAATATCTAATGTACATATTTCAAAGAACCCCACCATCTAGGTCATGCCATCTTTTCGCAGCTCCTATCAGATGGGTATAGAAGCCTGAAGTCCCACACCTCCAGATTCAAGAACAACTCCTTCCCTTCCAGTATTTGGTTCTTGAAGCAACCTAATCACTACAGTTTAGCAACACTGATCACTTTGATTACTTAGCATTCAAATTTTTTTCTGATTATATTTCTTTGTAAAAACTGTACATAACTTGTGTTTAATTTATGTTGTTCTTGTAAATGCTGCTTAGCTGATGCGACTGTGATGCTGCAAGTAAGTTTCTCTTTGCACTTATGCATATGACAAGAAACTCAGCTTCAATTTTAAATGTCTGGAAAGTTTTTGCTTAAGGACTGTAACTTTTACTGAGGGTTTTAATTGAACTTCATGCCCAAAAGATGGCCAACTTGTAGTTGAATTTGAGCAACACACCAAATGCTGGAGGAGCTCAGTGGGCTAGGCAGCATCTATGGAGAGAAATAAACAGTTGAATTTAGGATTGGATTGCAGGAGATGCCTATGGACTTGATGCCTTATGGAAACCTGATGGGAATCCATTGTTAATCTACATCAGAAAATTACTGAACACCTTGGTAAAATTCCAGCCAGTAAATTATTCCCTGTATGATTTAATCTGCTTCCCACTTCTCCACAAACCCTTTGATTAGATTCCGGTCTATAACTGTGTTCAGTTCTGGTCGTCTCATTGCAGGAAGAATGTGGAAGCTTTAGAGAAGGTCCAGAGAGAATTTACCAGGATGCTGTTTGGACAAGAGATCTTATGAGGATAGGTTGATTGAGCTAGTGTTTTTCTCTTTGGATGAGAGTTTATTTAATAGAGGTGTAGAGGATGATAGGAGACATGAATTGGGAGGACAGTCAGAAACTTTTTCTGAGGGTGAAAATGGCTAATACACGGGCATAAGTTTATGGTGATTGGAGGAAAGTATGAGGGGGGTGTCAGAAGTAGGTTTTTTGCACAGAGAATGGTGGGTGTGTGGAATGCATTGCCAGGGTTAGTGTTGGAGGCAAATACATTAGGGGCATTTAATAAACCTTTAGATAGGCATATAGATGATACAAAAAATGGAAGGTTACATAGGAGGAAAGAATTGGATGATCTCAGAATAGATTAAAAGGTTGACATAACATTATGGGCCAAAGGGCCAGAACTGAGCTTTAATTTCCTGATCTAATGCATCCTGAGTTCTTGATGTTCAGTGTATAAATGCCTTGAAATATTGTCCCTCTAACACATATGTCATTTTCTATACTGTTGTTTCTCAGACAGTACAAAGCCAAGTGGAAAGCGAGTGGTTGGTGATGTGGACTACAGTGAGGCCAAGAAGGTGGCTTCGTTCATTACCCCAGTGCCTGGTGGTGTGGGGCCAATGACTGTCTGTATGCTCATGGCGGTGAGTGGTTCTACTGTCATTCTGGTTTTAGAACATAGAGCATTACAGTACAGTACAGGCCTTTTGCCCCACAATGCAAAACTGACATATTAATCTACTACAAGATCAATCTAATCCTTCCCTCACATATACAGTGCCTATAAAAAGTCCCCCCCCCACCCCCCGGAGCTTTTCATGTTTTATTGTTTTATAACATTGAATCACACAGGATTTAATTTGGCTTTTTTGACAGTGATCAACAGAAAAAGACTCCTTTGTGTCAAAGTAAAAACAGATCTCTAAAAAATGATCTAAATCACTTAGATTTTCAGAAGGCCTTTGACAAGGTTGCTAAACAACGTAAATGCTCAGGTTATTACAGGAAGGGTACTAGCTGGATAGAGCATTGGCTGATTGGTAGGGAGCCAAGAGTGGGAATAAAGGGATCCTTATTGAACTGGCTGCCGGTGACTAGTGGTGTTCTGCACGGCACTTTGGTAGAAGGAATGAAAGCATAAACAATTTTCTAGATCCTATTGCAGGATTCCCTAAAGGTTAATGTGAAGGTTGTATTGGTAAGAAAAGCAAATGCAATGTTAGCATTTATTTTCAAGAGGACTAGAATATAAAAGCAAGGATGTAATGCTGAGGCACTGATAAGGGCCTCACTTGAATACTGTAAGCAGTTTTGGGGCCCCTTATTTAAGAAAGGATGTGCTGACATTGGAGAGAGTTCAGGGGAGGTTAACGAGAATGAAAGGGTTATCAAATGAGCATGATTCAAGGCTCTGTGCCTGTACTTGCTGGAATTCAGAAGGTGGGGGAATCTTATTGAAACCTATCGAATGTTGAAAGGCCTAGATAGAGTGGATGTGAAGAGGATGTTATCTTTGGTGGGGGAACTCTAGGACCAGATGGCACAGCCTCGAAGTAGAGGGATGTCAATTTAGAACAGATATGAGGCAGAGTTTCTTCAGCCACAGGTGGTGACAGGTTGCCACAGCCGATTGTAGAGGCCAGGTCACTGGGTACATTTAAGGCAGAGGCTGATAGGTTCTTAATTGATCAGGGTGTGAAGGGTTATAGGGAGAAGGCAAGAGAATGGGATTAAGAGAAAAATGGGTCAGTCATGATGAAATGGTGGAGCAGACTTGATGGGCCAAATGGCCTAATCCTGCGCCTGTGTCTCATCGTCTTGTGATTATATGTACATCGAAACATGGAGTAAAATGCTTCACTTGCGTCAAATCAGCAAGGATCGTGCTGGACAGCATCAATGGCACCATGTTTCCAGTACCAATATAGCATGCTGACAACTCAGTAACCCTAACCCACACATCTTCGTTTTGTGGGACAATACCAGAGCTTCCAAAGGAAACCCATGCGGTCATGGGGAGAACGTGGAAACTCCTTACAGACAGCGGTGGGAATTGAACCCTGATCTTCCAGCTGGTGCTGTAGTGCCACCCTCTACACCTGAAAGTTAAGATTGAGTCTCCTTCCTCTGTCCTTTTAGGCAGCTCATTCTAGATCACAGATTGTAGCACTTTTTAAGAAAAGAAGTTGTTCTCTTTCTCTGCACTTTTACTAGATTTTTGTCATCTTGTTGCTGGAGTTCAAAGCTAGCTGCGACTGTGCTCTGCCCAGGTAAAATTCATAGGAAAACAATCATCTAAAGCCAAATCACTCAAAAACTTTTATTAGAGATATGGGTGGATGGAAGTATGTCTGTGGCTGGTGGGCTGACTTGGTCTGCTCATTTTGGTTTGAGGAATGAATGGACTCCAGTGTGACTCCAGAGTCACAGAACATTTGAGTGAAAATGTACACCTGGATTATATCATTGACATTACTGGTAAACACATCATACAAAAGGATCCGTCACAGGTGCCACACAAGTTCATAGTGTGGTAAGAAGACTTATGGTATGTTGGCCTTCATTGGTGGGGGGATTGAGTTCAAGGGCCATGAGGTTAGAACACACTTGGAATATTGTCTTCAGTTCTGGTCATCTCATATGAAATATGTGGAAGGTTTAGAGGGTGTGCAGAGGAGATTTACCAGGATGCTGCCTGGATTAAAGTGCCTGACTTATGAAGGAAGATTGAGAGAGCTATGGCTTTTCTCTTTGGAGTAAAGGAGGATGTGAGGTGATTTGATAGAGGTATACAAGATGACGAGGCATAGATTGAGTGGATAGCCAGAGACATTTTCCCAGAGCAGATGGTTATTACAAGACAGCATGATCTTAAGCTGATTGGAGGAAAATATAGGGGGATAGCAGAGGTAATATTTTTTACACAGTGGTGAGTGCATGGAATGCAATGCCAGGGGCATTAGGGGCATTTAAAAAACTCTTAGATAGGCAGATGGTTCAGTGAAAAATGGAGAGCTATGTAGGAAGAAAGAGTTAGATTGATCTTAGAGTAAGTTAAAACATTGTGAGCCGAACATTCTATATTGTGCTATAACGTTCTGTGAAATGTCACCTTGTGCAACTGTAACATGACATCCCAATTCCTGTACTCAGTATCCCGATCGATGACAACAAGCATGTCAAATGTCTTCTTCACCACCCTATGTACCTGTGTCACCATTTTCAAATAACTATGCACCTATATCATGAGGTCTGTCTGTTCTGCAGCACTGTTGTTAGGGTAGGGACCAGAGGAGCTGAGAGCACAGTGCAGAACCACTTTGTGTTGTACAGAAGCATTACTCTCAGTCTTTCATTCTCTCCAACAGAACACTGTCGAGAGTGCCAAACGTTTCTTGGAGCAATGCAAGCCTGGCAAGTGGGCCATTCAGTACACGAAGCTTCGTCGTGTGGAGCCTGTGCCCAGGTACATGTCCGCAGCCTGAGCGACACTCACATTAGAGAAGTGGACACTAAGCATCTAGTCCATCGTCTCACTTGTCCTGCTACACTGTGCTGATCTCCTGCTCAGAGGCATTGAAATTACTTTATTATTTTACATGTCCCAAGAAGCAGTGAAAAGCTACTCACACAAAATATTGGAGGAACCCAGCCAATCAGGCAGCATCTGTGGAGGAGAATACACAGTTGATGTTTCGGGCTGAGACCATTCATCAGGACTGGAGAGGAAGAGGGAAAAAAGTAAAAATTAAAAAGATCTGAATATTAGCTTTATTTGTCACATTTGTACGCCATCCAGCACAGCCAGACAATGTGGATACTTTTCAAAGTGCAGTCACTCTTCTAACTTGGGAAACGAGCCTGACGATTTCCACACAGCAAGACCCCACAAACACATGGTAACTGCCAGACTATTACTAGCAGTTCAACACCAAATACTGGGCAGGACTTTGGGGAGATCTCTTTCCCTGCTTCTGACTGGTCCAATGGGATCTTTCGCATCCGTCTGAGAGCTCCAGTTTAATGTCTCAGATCAGAATAAGTCTTCTTATCAGCAACATACACTCAGTGGCCACTTTATTAGGTACCTCGTGTACCTATTGAAGAGGCCACTGAATGTACTTTTGAGGTCTTCTGCTGTAGCCATCCTTTTCAAGGTTTGCAGTGCGTACTCAGAGATGCTCATCTGCAAACCACTGTTGTAATGCATGCTTATTTGAGTTACTGTTGCCTTCTTGTCAGCTTGAACCAGTATGACCATTCTCCTCTGACAAGGTGTTTTTGCCCACAGAACTGCCGCTCGGTAGATTTTTTTTCATGCCATTCTCTGTAAATTCTAGTGACTGTTGTGCATGAAAATCTCGGGAGATCAGTTTATAAGATGCTCAAACCATCCCATCTGGCACCAACAGTCATTCCATGGTCAAAGTCATTTATATCACCTTCCCCATTCTGATGTTTAGTCAACAACAACTGAACCTCTTGACCATGTCTGCAAGCTGTTACGCACTGAATTGCTGCCACATGTTTGACTGGTTAGATATTTGCATTAATGAGCATGTGTATCTAATAAAGTGGCCTCTGAGTGTATGTCGTAAAATTTGTTGTTTTGTGGCAGCAGTAGAGTGCAACACATTAAATACACTATAAGTTACATAAGAAATAAATAAAAACAAATTAAACTAGTGCAAGGGAGCAAAATAGTGAGTTAGTTTTCATGGACCATTCAGAAATCTTCTGGTGGAGGGGAAGAAACTGTTCCTAGGACTTTGAGCGCATATCTTCAGGCTCCTGTACCTCCTCTTTGATAATAATGAGTATGTCCTGGGTGGTGGCTCCTACATGGTGGAATTTGCCTTCTTGAGGCAAAGGTAACTCTCTGATAATGCTGCACTGGATTATATGTTTGCATTTTTGGAGAGTGCCGCAGGCCTCTCTCAGACTGGCTCAAGGCAGGTCTACATATCAGATCTTTGATATCAGTCTCCTTGACCGCTTTTATGCACAGAATCTCTGGTCACATGTATCCAAACCTTCCGGAGAGGTGCCACAAACAAACTGCTGGAGAAATTCAGCAGATCTTAGATGACATAGCAGCTGGTGTAATGCTTTACAGTGCCAGTGACTGAGATTCAATCTCACTGCTGTCTATAAGGAATAACATTCTGGCTACATTAGTGTCAGAAGTACGGTAACACTTGCAGACTGCCCCCAACATATCACTGGACAGTTGGTAGGCGATGCGTTTCACTGTATGTTCCAATGTACATATCAAAACAAAGTAAATTTTATTTAATCAGATCTGTCAGCACCTGTGGAGGTAAAGGGTTTTTTCAGATGAGATGAGAGCCTACAATATGGATGTCAGCTGTAAGATTTTTTTTCAGGTCTCAACTCCTTGCCTCCACGGATGCTGCCTGACCTGCTGAGTTCCTCCAGCAGTTTGTTGATTTGCTCACGATTCTGGTATCTGGACTTTGTGTCTCCTCTTGGAGAGGTAATATGAGTATGTAGTTATTGATTTGGATCTGTTTGAATTCTGCTCATTTTAAAATTGTTCTTTCCCGCCAGTGACATTGTCATCTCACGATCTTGTACACCAAAGCACATCAGCCGTGTGGTAAAGGAAGTTGGCTTGTTATCCGATGAAGTGGAACTGTACGGCAAGTCAAAGGCAAAGGTACTTCTGACCACTCTGAAACGCCTAAAGGATCAACCAGATGGGAAATATGTTGTTGTCACAGGGTAAGTCCTTAAAGACTTAGAACAAAGAACATTGAACATTAAGATCTTTCAGTCCATGAGATTGTGCCAACTTCTAACCTACTCGAAGATCAATCTTAACACTTCCCTCCCGCATAGCCCTCCAATTCTCTTTCATCCATGTGCCTATCTATGTCTGTTAAATGTCCCTAATGTATCTGTCTCTACCACCACCCCTGGCAGCACATTCTGTGCACCCACCACTCTGTGTAAAAATTCTATCTCTGACATCCCCTCTGTACTTTCCTCCCATCACCTTAAAATTGTGTCTCTTTGTATTAGCTAGTTCCTCCTTGGGAAAAAGATGTTGACTGTCTACTCTGTCAATGCCTCGTGTCTTGTATGCCTTATCAAGTCACCTCTCGTCCCAACTTCATCCCTAGCTCGCTCAACATATCCTCATAAGACATACTACTTATAAAGGCAGAGTCCTTGTAAATCTGTTCTGCACCTTCTCTAAAGCTTCCACATCTTTCCTAAAATAAAACTTGTGAACGAAGCCTTTTTCAGAGGGTTGTCAAGTTGATACACTACTGAAGTAACACTGCTGATTTCTATTACAGCATCACCCCGACTCCCCTGGGTGAAGGCAAGAGCACAACGACGATTGGCCTGGCCCAGGCCATCGGCGCTCACTTGGACGTTAATGTGTTCGCCTGTGTCCGGCAACCATCCCAGGGCCCCACTTTTGGAATTAAAGGTAACCTAAACCGTAATCTTATTCAAGCACCACACTGGGTTGAATTGCTTTTACATGTGAGTGAGCCGGTTCATATTTTGATCTCCTTAATCACATCTGTGTTGTCTAACCAGAAACAGCTTCTATATCCCTGGACCTATCTTGAATCGGTCATACAAAAGGCAGTTAAACATCCACTTCCATTTGTCTATAGAGTTTTTTTTTTTTTACTTATTGTTTGGAAAGTTTGTGATGTGTTTCTGTGCTAAAAGTCAAAGACGTGCATATTAGTTTGTTGATGGTATGTGGACAGCCATTCTGTGCAATTAGTGTGAGTTGTAGCTCACCCCTACACACAATAGCCCCTTTATTAGGTATGCCTGTACACCTCGCCAATGCAAGTATCTAATCAGCCAATCATGTGGAAGCTACTCAATGCATGAAAGCAGGCAGACACAGTTGAAAAGTTCAGTTGTTGTTCAGACCAAACATCAAAAGTGGGAAGAAATGTGATCTAAGTGACTTTGACTGTGGAATGATTGCTGGTGCCAGATGGGGTGGTTTGAGTAGCTCAGAAACCCCTGATCTCCTGGAATTTTCACCCACAACTGTCTCTAGAGTTTACAGAGAATGGTGTGAAAACAAAAATCATTCAGTGGGCAAAAACACCTTGTTAATGAGAGGTCTGAAGAGAATGGCCAGACTGACTCATGCTTACAGGAAGGTGACAGAGACTTAAATAACTGCATGTTACAACAGTGGTATGCAGAAGAGCGTCACTGAATGAATGCACAACATGTCGAACTTTGAAGTGGATGGGCTAATGCTGTAGAAGACCACAAACAAACTCAATGGCCACTTTATTAGGTACCTCCTGTATAGGGATTAATGCACTGTTGTAAAGTGGCCACTGAGTAGATGTTCTGGTAAGGCTGAAAGCCAAAGATTAAGGAATTTTGGATGATAAATGTCATTGCAGGTTTAATTAGAAATATGAGAGGCGTAGGCAATTGGAATAGTCTCTTCAGAAATATAGAGAGTGCAGGAGAGAAATGGAAGGAATTAGAAGGGGAAAAATGGCAATGAAATATCCTTGGCAAGTGTGCAAATCTCTTTCTCCCATTTTCCTGTCATGTGGTGTGTAGGCAGGCAATGGATGAATCTTTGGCTACATATGATTTCCTGCTTTCTGGTCTTGTGTTACAGGTGGTGCTGCTGGCGGGGGATATTCCCAGGTTATCCCAATGGAAGAGGTACTGTGTCATGGTACTTTAGAGATTTAATTCATTTATTTACTGCCCTTAAGAAGATGGTCATCGGAAGCTGTCTTAACCTGCAAGATTGGTGTTGGTGTAGACTGTACTGCAGTGGGCACTCTAGTACCCCAGTGGACAAGTCCGCTGGAAGCCCAGAGGCCTGGCTTGGGTTGGAGGACTATTTGTGTTGGTGGCTGTCTGTATGTCATAAGGAAGGGAGGAATGGTTTGTTATGCTGTTGTTGTGTTCTGTGTAATTCTGCTAAGCATGGTGAGTATGCTGTGTTGGTGCTGGAATGCTGGAACTTGCAAGTTGTCCCCAGCACTTCCTTGGGTTGTGCCTTTGTTAACAACCCATTTTCACTATATGTTTCAATGTACGTGTGACAAATAAATGCATCTGAATCAATGCTGTTAGGGTGCTTGGGTGTATTTCCAAGGATACTATGCAACTCTGAGGCAGTGATGTTCCACGAAAGTTTGCATTTGTCTTCCTAGGAAGTAAATTTGTGGATGTGAGAGGGACTATCAGGGCAGCCTATGTGCAATTAGGTAGCCTATACAGTTTCCAGCATCTGCCCTTGTTTGTGCCTCCAGTCAACATAAGCAAGGAACCACAGTGCATCCTGCAACAGTGTTGCTCCATTGAACAGAGGTTTAGGCTGCTGACTGAGGTAATGTAGAACAGTACAATGCAAGAACAGGCCCTTCAAGTCAAGGGGTTGTGCTGAACTAATTAAAATAGTTCTCTCTGTAATCTCCATCCTTGCTGTCAAAATCTCCCCAAAGTATTGCTGACCATTTCAAAAGGACTCCTCCCTTACATTCCCCACACTTCCCAAAATTGTACCCTTCCTCTCCAACTTTAAGGTTTTCAGCTTTGCAGCAAGCTCGGAACACTGAACAAGGAGCCCTGTGTTCCTCACTGCATCCCAGCAACTCCAGAGCTCAGATCAGTAGAAGTCCATTTGATAAGGAGGAATTCCTTTAAGCCAGAGGGTGGTGAATCTGCATAATTCATTGCTGTGGACAGCAAATCATTGGGTGTATTTAAAACTGAGGTTGATAAGTTCTTAATTAGTCAGAGCATCAAAGGTTAAGTGGAGAAGGCAGGAAAATGAGTTTGAAAGGGGTAATAAATCAGCTATGATGGAATGGCAGAGCAGACTAGGTGGACTGAATAGTTTAATTCTACTCCTATTTCTATGGTTGAAGGGGTGGGAGGGGTGCAAACTATTCCTCCTAACATACATAAAATGCTGGAGGAACTCAACAGGGCAGGGAGCATCTATGGAGGGGAATAAACAGTCGACATTTCGGGCCAAGACCCTTCTTTGGGACCATTCCATCTGTGTGATTTTGAGTGGTGACACTCTCTCCTTTTGCTGTTTACTTGCAGTTCAATCTTCATCTGACTGGTGACATCCATGCCATCACTGCCGCTAACAACCTGGTTGCTGCTGCCATCGATGCCCGCATGTTCCACGAGGCTACTCAGTCTGACAAGGTATGGTCTCCTTTCAATCTCTGGAATTGGAGTTTGTCAATCAATCATGGGTGTAATGCTGAGGGTTTATACGGCATTTGACAGACCACACTTGGAGTATTATGAGCAGTTTGGGCCCCATATCTAAGAAAGGACGTGCTCGAATTAGAGAAGGTCTAGAGGAGGTTTACAAGAAAGATTGCAAAAATGAAAAGGGTTAACGTCTGAGGAGCTTTTGATGGCTGTGGGCCTGTACTGACTGGAGTTTAGAAGAATGGGGGTGGAAGGGGGAGAGAATCTCATTGAACACTGAACAGCCTAAATGTGGATGTGGAGAGGATGTTTCCAATAGCGGGAGAGTCTCAGACCAGAGTGCACAGCCTCAGAATATAAGCTCATCTCTTTAGAACAGAGATGAGAAGGAATTTCTTTAGCCAGAGTGTGATGAATCTGTGGAATTCATTGCCACAGCTAGCTGTGGACACCAAATCATTAGGGATATTTAATGTGGAATTCAATAGGTTCGTGATTAATAAGAGCATTAGAGGTTACGGAGAGAAGTCTGGAGAATGTGGTCGAGACAAATAATAGTTCAGAGCAAATAAAATGGCAGAGCAGACTGCTCATTTGTCTTATGGTCTAATCTCTCCTCTCCCTCTTCCATTGCAGGCTTTGTATAACCGTTTGGTCCCTTTGAATAAAGGTGTAAAGGCATTCAGTGACATTCAGCTGAAGAGATTGCAGGTACGGCTCTAACACAGTAACAGGAGGAACCTGTTTCAATCAGTAGAACAGCTTTTTTTACTGCTGTAAATAGTTAAGGCCTACCAAGGGAATAGTAGGGCTTTTCTACTGGGGATTTTCTCTTTGAGCAAAAGAAGATGAGAGGTGACGATAAAGATAACAACGCATGATAAGAGACAGATTAAGTGGGTAACCAGCATCTTTTTCCTAGGATGGAAATCGCTAATAGAAGGGGGCATAATTTTAAGGTGATTGGAGAAAGTATGGGGGTGGGGGGTTGTCCAAGGTTGGATATTAAACAGAGAGCAGTGCATGCATGGAACACTCTGCCACAGGTGATGGCAGAGGCAGATGCACCTAAAGCAATTAAAATAAAATCTTAGATAGGCACATGAATGAAAGAAAAATGTGAGAGGGAAGGGTTAGTTTGATCTTGGAGTAGGTTAAAAGGTCAGCACAACATCGTGGCCCAAAGAGCCTGTTCTGTGTAGTATTGTTCTATGTTCTAGATACTGATCCAATTGTTTATATTCAAAAGAAAGCTGAATAAGTATCTGCAGAAAGAATTTGCAAGGATATGGAGGGACAGTGGAGGGTGGAGCTCAGCCCAGCTGCTCTTACATGGAGTTGGTGCAGACATGATAACTGAATGGCCTGTTTCCCCCACTGTAGTTGATATGTAAATCTGCGTTTCCAGGTCTGCTGCCTCTTTAGACCCGGTCCTGAGCTCTCCAGCCAATATAAATAGTTTCTTTTGCTGCCTTATTAATTCTTATAAGTATCTAATCATGCCTTGATCTCCCAAATCTCAAGCATTTCATTGCTTCTTACTGCTGTTCCTCTTTGTGATGCAGCCATTAATTTGTTGAAGAATTGAACCTTGCATCATTGGTGGGAGACTGGATTAACTTTGGGTCAGGAGATTTGGACAAATTGTCATCTCGGCTTGAGGGAAAATTACCATACTTTTAAACTGCTTTGACTCCCTCTCCATTCAGAGCTTCTCTGGGCTCCATTCCCCTTTTTGGGGTGTAGAAATGAATACATTCCTCTGTGTCTTGAGGTTGAATAGCTCACTAGCTACTCAGCTATCTAAGGCAGCAAAATGAGGATGGCTGTTCAGTCATTGTCCCTACGGTGCAGAAACAACCATTCGGCCCATCTGGTACATGCTGACCAAGATTTCTGCCTGAGTTAGTATCCACGTACCTGTCCAAAAGTCTTTTTACCATCCCATTCTGCCCACCCACTTCCTCTAGCAAGTCATTCCATACACCTACAACCCTCTGTGTGGAAAATCTGCCGCTCAAGACTGTAAACGTGCACCCCTCACAATTACACACACATCCACAAGGTCATGCCTTGGCCTCCTATTCTCCAAGGAAAACAGTTCCAGCCTGACCATTGCTACCCAAGTCCAGTCCTGGCAACATATTTTCTCTGCTTCTTAAGTACATAAATATAGAACAGTCAGCACTTGCCAGTTTTCCTATATATTATCATCCACATTCCTCCATTCCCTTCATATTCAAGAGTGAGTCTCAAAGTATTTTAAACTCCACCAGACTGCCTGCTCCCACTATTGTCCTAATAATGCATTCCAAATATCTACCCTACCTCTGTGTTTCAAAGAAAAGAAATTTCCCCCCCCCCCCCCCCCATGTGCCTTTTAAAACTGTCCCCTCTAACCTTAAAAGCATGTCCTCCAGTGTTTAGACCTCTCAGAAATTTTTTTTTAAAACCATCGGAGCTTTTTTTTTACAGAGAGTGGTGAATGTGTGGAACTTATTGCCCTGGGTGGTAGAGGCAGGTATATTAGGGACATTTAAGAAACACTTAAATAGGCACATGAATGATATAAAAATGAAGATTTGTGGGTGGGAAGGGTTAGAATGATCTTGGAGTAGTAAAAGGTTGACACAACATCATGGGCCGAAGGGCCTGTACTGAATTGTTCTATACACCCACCACCCTCTACATGAAGAGCCCATCGGGTCACCTTTCACCTTAAACCTGTGCCCTCTAGTTTTAGACTCCTCTATCCTGAAGAAAGGACTGTGACAAGCATTTCCATAAAATTCTGAGCAATGAGAACCTAGGCTGGTCAACCTCTCCCTATAACTCAGGCTCTCTAGTCATTCTTGTACAGCTTTCCTGCACTCTTTCCAGTTTAACAACATCTTTCCTAAAACAAAGTAACTAAAACTGAACTAGTGCAGCCTCATTTCACTTTATATTACAGCATAATGTACAAATCTGCCTACTCTGTGCATCACACAACCTTAAAACCTCTATCAGGTCTCTCTCAGCCTCCGGTTCTCCAGGAAGAACAACACATGTTTGTCCAACCATTCCTTATAGCTCATACCCTCTAATTCAGGCAGCATACTAATGAACCTCTTTTGCACCCTTTCAACAGTCTCACCATCTTCTATCTGTTGATGCCCTGAACAGCACACAACACGCACAGCAGTGTGCACACACAATGTGCACAACAGTGTGTAGTTCTAGAGTGTGGTAAAACAGAGGTATCTAGGAATACAGATCTATAATTCCTTAAAATGGTGTTTACAGGTAGATGGGGTCATTAAAAAGGGCTTTTGGCACATTGGCCTTCATAAATTAAAGTATTAAGTACAGGTTGGGATGTTATGTTGACGTTGTATAACATGTTGGTGAGGCTTAATTTGGAATATTGTATGCAGTTCTGGTCACCTGCCTATAGGAAAGGTATCAATAAGATTAAAAGAGTACAGAGGAATTTGCAAGGATGTTCCCAGGACTTGAGGACCTGAATTATTGGGAATGATTGAAGAGGTTAAGACTTTATACCCTGGAACATAGGTGAATGAGGGGGTACGTAACAGAGATATACAAAATGATGAAGGGTACAGATAAGGTAAATGCCAAGCAGGCTTTTTCCAGTCACGTTGGGTGAGATGAGAATTAGAGGTCAAAGTTTAAGGGTGAAGGGTGAAATATTTAAAGTAAAGCTGAAGGGGAACTTCTTCACTCAGGATGGTCAGAGTGTGGAACGAACTGCCAGCAATAGTGTTGGATATGAGTTCAATTGTAACATTTAAGAGAAGTTTGTGTAAGTACATGGATGGGAGGGATCTGGGGGTGGGGGGGCTATGATGCAGATATGGGTTGATGGGACTAAACAGGATAACGGTTTGGTATGGACTAGATGGGGTGAAGGGTCTGTTTTCGACTCTGCACCTACTTGTTTAGCACTTCACTTGGTGGCATTTATCATCTCCAGCTCTATTGCTTTCTTATGAATTTCTAATTTGCATCTTTTTTCTATATTCCCAGAAACTTGGAATTAACAAAACTGATCCTGCTGCGCTGACTGACGACGAGATAAATCGCTTTGTGAGGTTGGACATTGAACAAGATTCTATCACCTGGCAACGAGGTATCAAACCAGTTTTGTTCTGCTGTGCAGTATAGAACATAATGCATGATGAAACGTGGAACAGTACAGGTCCTTTAGCCCACAGTGTTGTTTCCAGTGTTATACCCTCTAAAATCAGTCTAATGTTTCTCTCCCAAATAGCCCTCCATTTTATTTTCATCCATGTGCCTACTTGTGGGTTTGTTAAATGTTCCTAATGTATCTGTCTCTACCTCCATCACTGGCAGTGTATTCCACGCACCCACTGCATACACTCTGTGTCAACAATAAAACCTACCTCTGACATTTCCCCTATACTTATTTTCAATCCTCTTAAAATTATGCCCTCTTATATTAGCTGTTCTTGCTCTGGGAGAGAAAAGGCACTATCGAAGTGTCTTTTCATCTTACACACGTCTGTCAAGATACCTCTTACCCTCCTTCACTCCAAAAGACATAAGCATGTCATTATTAGACTTGCTCTCTAATCCAGACAACACCCTGGTAAATCTCCTCTGCAATCTATGGACCAAGATCTCTTGGGTCCACCCACTGTTAAGAATCCTGCCATTAACCCTGTGCTCTGGCTTCAACTTGGACCTTCCAAAGTGTAACACTTCACACACTTTTCAGGATTGAACTCCATCTTCCATTTCTCAGCCCATTTCTGCATCCTATCAATGTCCCATTGTAACCTACGACAGCCTTCTACACTATCCACAATACTACCAACATTTATGTCATCTGCAAAATTTCAAACCTACCCTTCTACTTCCTTATCCAAGTAATGTATAAAAATCATAAAGAGCAGGGGTCCCAGAACTGATCCCTGCAGAACACCACTGATCACTGATCTCCAGGCAGAATACGCTACATCAACAACCATCTATGGACAAGCCAGTTCTGAATTCACACAGCCAAATTTCCCTGGATCCCACGGCTCATTTTCTGGATGTATCTATCATGGAGAACCTTATCAAAAGTCTTATTCCACATATATACCACATCAACTGCTCTACTTTCATCAATGTGCTTTGTCACATCCTCAAAGATTTCAGTCAGGCTTGTGAAGCATGACCTGCTGCTCCCAGCTACGGTGACTACCTCAAATGCTCGGAAATCCTGCCATTAAGAATCTTCTATAATTCGTCCATAATGAGGTAGATTCTGAGGTCAAGAGTCCACTTCTGGTTCTGGGGGGGGGGGGGGGGGGGGGGGGGAGGTGAAGAGAGAATGTCTGAAGTGAATGAGGTCTTTAATTATGCTGGCTGCCTTACTGAGGCAGTGAGAAGTGTAGACAGTCCATGGAGGAGAGGCTGGTTTCTGTGATGTGCTGAGCTGTGTCAACAATTCTCCGCAGTTTCTTGCAGTCTTGTACTCTACAGTTGTCATACCAAACCATTATATATCCCCACGTGTCGACTTTGCTGGCTTGAACTTTGGGCTCAGTCCAAGCTTTAGTCAATTTTTTTCTCTTCAATATTAAGTTGGACAATTTACCCTATAGGGAAGGTGGAGAGTGAAACATTTTTGGAGCAATCATCGGGTCTGTGTCTCACACAGTGCATGTTTTCTATTTTAAAGTAATAGACACCAATGACAGGTTTCTGAGGAAGATTACGATTGGCCAGTCCCCCACTGAGAAGGGATTCACCAGAACAGTAAGTCTTTAATATCCCCTCTCTCCCCAACTCACCCTCCACTATCAGCAGACAAAAGAGGGGCTTAACCTCCCTACAGGGACTTGGGGACTTAACTGCTCACCATATTAATGACAGGATAACTAGGTGCTAATCCAGGTGTGCATTATTGCAAAGGCAGAAACTGCCGGTATAATAGCTCGCCGATAACTGTCATAAATGGTAAAACTGGCAAATGGATTTCAACATGGGTAGATGTGGTCATCTGTGCTGGATATGCAAAGTGAACAGAAAACTTCTGTAATGCTAAAACTATAAGCAGTAGAGGTCCAAAGGAAAGGAGTGTGGCAATTGGAAGGGAAAGGGTGTGGGGAAAGGGTGGTTAAGTCTATTTTGTTAAAAGTTTGGACTTGATGGGGTATAGGAGTCAAACCAGACACAGGCTGTGGTAGAACAAAGGACCCTATTGAAAATCCTGGCAATTCTGGATAATGTTTCTCACCCTCTGCACCCCACCTTGGCTGAACACTTTCAGTAGAAGTCTAAGACAATTGTGCTGCTCTGAAGAGCACGATATAAGGTCATTCTTACCCTTGGCCCTATAGGCTCTTTAATGAGGCAACCTATAGCCAGAGAAGTGATGACCCCTTCCTGTTAGATTGTTTAAAATTTTATTTTTATTTATTCTTCTTACTTCTTATACTGTTTATCTGTGAACTTGTAATGTTATTGTGACACTGTAATTTCCTTTGGGATCAATAAAGTATCTGTATCTATCATCATATGTTGCTAGTTAGGGGGCTGGAGTGCAGAGAGGAGATGTTGCACTTTAGCAGCACTAAGCTCTGTTTGGATGCCCCCTTGGAATTCCATGAACAGTTCATTAGATCACTGCACTTACCCTGTTATGTATACAATGCACTTGGAGGATTGTGAATATTTGTGGGCCCCTTATGGCATTGGAGAGAGTCCAGAGGAAATTCATGAGAATGATCCTGGGAATGAAAGGGTTAATATATGATAAGTGTTTGATGGCTCAAGGCTATACTGGAGTTTAGAAGATTGAGGGGGGATCTCATTGAAAATATTGAAAGGCCTAGGTAGAGTGGATGCAAAGAGGACATTTCCTATAGTTGGGGAGTCTAGGAGCAGAGAGCACATCACTTTAGAACAGAGATGAGGAAGAATTTCTTTACCCATTGGGTAATGAATCTATGAAATTCATTGCCAAGTGTTTCGGTATGTTTAAAGTGGAGGTTGATAGGTTCTTGACAGACATCAATCGTGGAGAAGACAAGAGAAGGGGTGGAGGATGGCAGAGCAGACTCATGGGCTGAATGGCCTAATTCTGCTCATATGTCTTACAGTCTTGTAGTTCAAGATTTAAAGGAAATACAGCACAGTTTTACCAAATTGCCAAGGGTATTCAAATCACAGACCTTTAGACTTGAGGTATCTATAGATACAGGACTGACAAACAAAAATGGTATTACAGTAGAATATTGGCAGAGAGTATGTTGAAGAGCAGTGCAGGCTTGAGGGACTGAATAGCCTACCCCCTGCTCGCTACCCCCTTGTTTCCTGTATTCTTATGAGGGAGGCTGTCTGCTTCTCAAACCTGTGCTACCTTTGCCCATGAGTTGTTTGATAGCAGTGTTGAAAGAGTTTTAATGTGACTGAGGAACTTGGCTGAACTGAAGAATGGTGGGGGGGAGATTGTGAATCTTATCAGATCGATTGCTAAGAATGTGACGGGTGTGCATGCAGCCTATTGACTGGGCCTCCTACACATGGGCATGTCTCTTTTTTCACAGTGTTTCAAATGTGTACGTTTTTGTCTCAACGGGCCTGGTTTGTCACCCGGAGTGTACTGTTGACTCAGTAAAAATGTGTAATCACACTACTCTGTTATCATTCTTGCTCCATGTATATGTAATGGGGAAGGGGCAGTAGATTTGAATTTGGCAGCTTGTGATAAGTCTGAAAGATTGGGGGATGACAATGTTTGACTTGTGTGTTTCACCTTTTAGGCGCAGTTTGACATTACAGTGGCAAGCGAGATCATGGCTGTATTGGCACTGACAAATGGATTAAAGGACATGAGAGAACGGCTGGGAAGAATGGTGGTTGCTTCCAGTAAGAAAGGAGAGCCGGTCACCACGGACGATTTGGTAAGCCTAGAATTCAGTGCACCCAGAACTGCTCAAGGCTCACAGCATGGGACATACAATAAAATGCTACGAGGGACATTGAATCATGTGCAGTTTATTACACAACCAACTCTCACATGCTGCCTTGGGAACAAATGATCTGTCCATAATAAATGGAACAAAAAGATAGTCAAAATATTTCCCCAGGTTTGAGATGTCAAACACTAGAGGACATGCATTAAAGTGAGAGAGTTAAAATGTATAGGAAGTGTATGGTCAAGTTTTTGTACAGAGTGGTGTGTGGCTAGAACAGGCTGCCAGCAGTGCTAGTGGAAGCAGATGTGGTACTGGTCTTTAAGAGGCTATTAGAAATAGGAATAGTCAGGGAATGGAAGGATTTGGATCGTGTGCAGGCAAAAGAGATTTAGTTTAGTGTTCAGAGCAGACATTGTGGGCTGAAGGGCCTGTTCTTGTGCTGTACTATTCTATGTCCTAACTGATTTGATTTTATTTGTGAATCAAAAGTATACATTCAGTGGCATCTTTATTAGGTACAGCTCCTCATTAATTCAAATATCTAATCACCAATCATGTGGCAGCAACTCATTGCATAAAAGCATGCCGACATGGTCAAGAGGTTCAGTTGTTGTTCAGACCAAACATCAGAATAGAGATGAAATGTGATCTAAGTGAATTTGACCATGGATTGATTGTACCAGATGGGTTGGTTTAAGTATCTCAGAAACTGCCGATCTCCTGGGATTTTCATGCACAACAGTCTCTAAAGTTTGCAATGAGTGGTGCGAAAAATAGAAAACATCCAGTAAGTGGCAATTCTGTGGGCAAAAACAACTTGTTCGTGAGCAAAGTCAGACAAGGATGGCCAGATTGGTTCAAGCTGACAGTAACTCAAAAACCACACATTACAACAGTGCTGTGCAAAAGACCATCACTGAAGACACAACACATTGAACCTTGACGTGAATGGGCTACAAAGGCAGAAGACCACAAACAAACTCGGTGGCCACTTTATTAGGTACCTCACGTATAGCGATTAGTGCAGGATTAAAGCCATACCGAGCTCAAATCTCAGGCATACACCTTTTAAATATACCCAGTGACTTGGTTCCCACGACCACCTGTGGCAATGAATTCCACAGGTTCACCATACTCTGGCTAAAGAAATTCCTTTTCATCTCTGTTCTAAAAGGATGTCCTTGTATTCTGGGGCTGTGCCACCCCACCATTGGAAATTTGCTCTCTACATCCACTCTAGTCCTTTCAATATGCAATCGGTTTCAGTGAAATCTCCCCCTCATTCTTCAAAACTCCAGGGAGTACAGGCCCCAGAGCCATCAAACACTGTTCATACATTAACCTTTTCATACCTGGGATCCTGATGAAGGGTCTTGGCCCAAAATGTCAACTGTTTATATCTATCCATAGATGCTGCCTGCCCATCTGAGATCCTCCAACAGTTTGTGTGTTTTGTTGAAAGTTATCCCGAGTTTACTTTGTACCAAAGGAAAAACTGAGGTGTGATTTGTCTTTCTCTCTCTCTAGGGCATCAGTGGAGCCCTTGCTGTGCTAATGAAGGACGCCATTAAACCCAACCTCATGCAGACATTGGAGGTTTGTGATGTTTCATATGTGTTTCTCTTACTAAATCAGCTTCCATTTTCACAACAGAGGGAAGACAGACTTCTCATTAAAATTCTGGAATCTGTATGCCTCTGTGCTCGCAGGCTTGCTGTTGTTAAATGAAAAATTTGAAAAGGATGGGTGAAAAAGGCAAATGTTCACCTTGGATCAAGGTGAAACATCATTTGTTTGATGTCTAGGATGTGGACAGCCTTGGTAAAGACTTGTCTAATTCCTCAACACTGTTGTATTGGCTATCCATCGTATTCCGCTCACTATCCACATTCAGATGGGTTTATGTTGTATACACCAGGGTGTAATGAAATTCCTTGCTTGGATGAAGCTAAGAGTATGAATGGTATGGTAATAATAAATACAGTGATGAGTACAAAGCAAAGATATCATCAAAGACCCCACCACCCTGGACATTCTCTCTTTCTTGCCCTCCCCTTGGGCAGAAGATGCAAAAACCTAGAAGAACAGGCTCACGAACAATTCAAGATAGGGTGGTGTGGTACCACAGGAATTAGTGTAATGTTTTAAAGCACCAGCTGTAAGATTGGGTTCAATTCCTATCACTGTCTGTAAGGAGTTTGTATGTTCTCCCCGTGACTGCATAGGTTTCCTCTGGGCGGTCAGTTTCCTCTCGCATACCAAAAACGTACAGATACGGTTAGTGAGTTGTTGGCACGTCATGTTGGTGCCAGAAGCATGGCTGCTCAGCACAATCCTTGCAGGTTTGATCAGACGCAGACTGCATTTCACATGTATGTTTTGATATAAAGCCAATGTTTTCTCTTTAGCTTCTCTCCGGCTGTAAAAAAAAAAGATATCATTACTGAACAGTCCCTTAGCATGATCAGATGGATTCTTGATTTCTCAATCTTCCTCATTATGACCTTGCAAATCAGTTGTCTGACTGCCTTTTCTCTGTAACTAACATCGTATTCTATATCCTGTTATCTTATCCAGAATTACCTCTACGCACTGTTATTTATGGGTGGCATGCAAAGAAGGCTGTGGAATGAGGATTGATGGATCTTTGTGTTGTTAACAGGGGACTCCGGTGTTTGTCCACGCAGGACCTTTCGCCAATATTGCACATGGAAACTCCTCGGTCCTGGCAGACAAAATAGCATTGAAGCTGGTTGGGCCCAGTGGCTTTGTAGGTGAGTTATGGGATCTGTTTGCTTTCACATTTTGATACTTTTGAATACCGGACTTGGGCAGAACTTTTCACTAGACAAGTTTGCTGATATCTCCTTGAATTCCACATTCACTTGCAGCCCAGCTTGGCACAGAGCTGCTCCATGTACAACCCATGGATTTTACCTCTATGTGACAAACAATGCCCAGACTCCAGCAGTCCATTGAATGTTCTTTTTGAATATTATCAACACAAAAACTATTAAAACTACTACTAAGAAGTTATTTTGAAAATGACAATTACTGGAGATAATAGTAAAAATGTTAAGATTTCCTCACTTGAATGAAAGGATAACATGCTTGGCAACCCCCCCTCATCAGCTCTCTCCTGCCATTGGGATCAATGATCCTACTGGGCTTGAACCACTTCAACAAGCAGAGGTGGGTGAAAGTTTGTGCTCTCTATTTCATTCACCTCTCCGAATCACATTTGATCCCTATCCCTCTTTGTATTACCTGCTTCAAGAACAGCAACTTTCCTCACACCACTCAGTTCTAGAACCAACCTGCACAACTTCAATCACCGTCTCAGTATAACAACACTGACCACTTTGCAGCGTAGCAGTTAGCATAACACAATTACAGTGCCAGCGGCCCCGGTTCAATTCATGTAAGGAGCTTGTACGTACTTCCTGTAACTGTGGGGGGGTTTCCTTCCACATTCCAAAGAGGTACAGGTTAGTGTTATTAAGTTTTGAGTATGCTGTGTTGGCCCCAGAAGAATGGCGACACTTGTGGGCTGCCCAGCATATCCTAGAACTGTGTTGGTCATGATGCAAATGATGTATATCCATGTATGTGTGACAAAAATACAATTTTTAAGAGTCCCAGCAAGAATGTGCAGGTCACTTGGCCATCAGCTAACAGAGCGATGGTGCCAGATGGCAACATAGGAGACTGCAGATGTGAGATTCAAGAACAAAGGACAAACTGCTGGAGGAACTCGGAGGGTCAAGCGGCATCGGGGGTGGGGCTAGGATGTACAGTCTGTTTGTGCCAATTAATGATTTGAGTACAGCAACATCACGGGCGCATGGCATAAGGTGAGCAGCATTCACAAGAAAAATATAATTAAGCATTAATTATACGCAATTCTTAAAAGAAAGAACGCAATTAAAACAAAAATAAAACATAAAATCCACAAAGTGTTGCTATTCTGAGGTAGTGATTAGTTGTAGTATCAATTGGTTCTGGAACTGAGTGGCTGAAGGAAAGTAACTGTTCCTGAAACTGGTGATGTGGGACTTAAGGCTTCTGTATGTCCTGCGCACTATTAGCTGTGAGAAGATGGCATGGCCCAGAGGGTGGTGATCTTTGGTGGAGATGTTGCTTCCTTCAGGCAGCGTCCTCAGAAAGAATAAAATTAATCTGGAGCACTGTGCTGGTCTAGTGGGTTCTGTCTAGGTTCAAGGAATGTTATTCTTATTCCAATATACTTCTAATTAATTTCTTTAAAAGACATTTCAAACAAGTGAATTTCACTTCAGTGACATGGAGTGACACACAAGATGCTGGAAGCCCTCAGTGGGTCAGGCAGCATCTAAAGATCCCCTTCGTCTAGAAATCCAGATTCCAGCATCTGCAGTCTCTTATATTGACACAAAACATCAACGATCCATTTCCCACCATCCCCACCACAGATGTTGCCTGACCCACTGAGCATCTTGTGTGTGCTCCAGTTCCAGAATCTGCTGACTCTTGTACCACCCGTTTTAGTAAACTGAGTAAGTTTAAAGTGAATGAGTTGTTATGCTGTATGGGGGTGGGCAGAAAACGTGACAATTGGGGTGCAGGTAAATGGAGAGCTCAGGCACCACCTAATGAAGCAAATACTGCACATTCAGAACTTCTGAATTGTTGGAAACCAGGTTATCAAAGATTTTATTTAGAGATACAGTACAGTAATGGGCCCTTCTGACCCAATGATTTCACACTGACAATTTACACCTATGTGACCAATTAACCTACTAATCTGTACAGCTTTGGAACGTGGGAAGAAACCAAAGCATCCAGAGGAAACCCACCCTGTCAGGGGGCAAACGTACGAACTCCTTGTAGACAGCAGTGAGAAATGAGCCTGGGTTGCTAGTGCTATGGTAGCATTACACGACTGTGCACTCATTACTTGGCTCCTGACTTATTCTTCCCGAAGTATCTGTTTCAATGTGATTTCTCACCCAGCAGGATGTTTGTTTTTGATGCTCTGGTTTGTTTAAATCCAGTGACGGAGGCGGGATTTGGAGCGGACATCGGAATGGAGAAGTTCTTCAACATTAAGTGCAGGTACTCAGGTCTACGTCCCCACGTGGTGGTGCTGGTTGCCACAGTACGAGCTCTGAAGATGCATGGCGGTGGCCCCACTGTGAGTACAGCGATTTAATGGAGAGCTACACTCTGGCAAAACTCTGAAAGCACACAGGAAATGAGTGGGAGAGGCTGCATGCTGCACACAGACTCCTTTAGGGCAGTGCAGTTTTTGCCACACCAACAGTGTGGTTGACATAAAGCTGTACAGTATCAGCAATTGGGGTTCAATTCCCATTGCTGTCTATAAGGATTCTGTATATTTTCCCTGTGACCGTGTGGGTTTCCTCCACATGCTCCAGTTTCCTCTCATGTTCTAGAAGACATACTGGTTAGGAAGTTGTAGGCATGCTATGTTGGCACTGGAATCCTTAACCTACTCAAGATCAAAATGGAATCCCTTCCGTTTTTCTTTCACCCATGATACTAAGAGTCTCTGAAGTATCCCTCAAGTACCTGCCTCTACCACCACCCCTGGCATCATGTTCCACACACCTACCACTCTGTTTTTTTTTTAAAAAAGAGATACTCCCTTCCTATACTTGCCTCCAATCACCTTTAAATTATCCTCCTTCATATTATACCATTATCAACTCTCCCCTCATCCTCCTTTGCTCCAAAGAGAAAAGCCCTAGTTCACTCAGCCTATCCTCATAAGACAGTTTATTGAACTCCTGAGCCCTGATTTAGACAGGACAGTGACAAAGACATGCATGGCAAGTCTGGTAGTCTCCAAGGTGTCACTGTTTTGTGCAAAAGTGATGTCAGTGAAGTGTCAGCCCTGTCCTAGAAGGAAACCTCCTGTTACCTGGAGCCAAAACCTGTGGCTGCAATTCTTACTCGGGCTCATTCAACATCTATGAGAGGCATAAATGGGACCAATAGTCTTCCTCCTCCTGGGTGAAAATGTCAAATACCAGAGGGCATGGGTTTAAAGTTTAAAGGGGACATGCAGGATAAGTCCATTTACCTGTGTTTGGCCTATATCCCTCTAAACCTTTCCTAACCATAAACCTGAACAAATGTCTTTTAAGAATTGCAATTGTATCTACCTCAACCATTTCCAGTCTTTCCTGCACAATATATTTGAAAATAGAATTTTAATACTACTTTGTATTTTTTCTGCAGGTGACAGCAGGTGTCCCCTTGCCAAAGGAATATACTGAAGAGGTAAAGCCTTAGGGGGATTTATTCTTTGATGGGGCTGGGGAGAATGTTGCCAGTGTACAGCAAAGGTGAATGGCAATGTATTCAAGTAAAGACAGGGATGGTTTAAATTGGACAGGGTTTAACAGATTTATTTATTAGATTTTATTTTGCAGCAGCAGTACAGAGCAAAGATATAACATTACCATTAATTGCCAAATTAAATGGTGTAGAAGGAAAGGAATAATGAGGTAGGATTCATGGGTTCAAGGACCATTCAGAAATCTGGTGGTGAAGAGGGAGAAGTTGTTCCTGAATTGTTGGTCGTGGGACATATGCTTATATACCTCCTCACTAATGGTAGTAAATGGTAAGAGGGCATCTTCCAGATGTTGAGGGTCCTTAATGATGACCATTGTGTGCAGTCTCTCTCCTTACTCCAGTTATTAGACATCAGGATCAGGTTTATTATTACACACTTAGATGACATGACTGTTGTTGGTTTGCAGCAGCAATACAGTGCAAAGGTATAAAATTATTATAAATTGCAACAAAAAAAAATGGAATAGTGTTCATGGATCATTGAGCGATCTGATGGCAGAGGGAAAGAAGCTGTTCTTGAGTTGCTGAATGTGGGTTTTTAGGCTCCTGTACCACCTCCCTGTTGGTAGTCATGAAGAGAGGACATGTCTGGCACTTTGCATGCTTGCAACTCTTCAAACTACACGTGCCTGTGCAGAAACTTACTCAGTTAAGTTTCAGGGAATCCCAAGCCAGGTAAGTTGAGGGCTGCTGATAAGGAAAGGCCAAGTGAGCTAGTGTTTTCCTTTATGGAGAGAGGGATGATGGGAGGTAACTTGACAGAGGTGTAGAAAATGATAAGAGGCATAGATAGGGTGAACAGCCAGAGAAATTTTTCCAGGGCGGAAATGCCTGATACAAGACAGGCATAACTTTAAGATGATTGGAGGAAAGTATAGGGGGTTGTTATAGACGTATTTTTTTACATAGACTGGTGGGTGTGTGGAACACCCTGCCAGGGGTGGTGATAGAGATAAATACATTAGGGGCATTTAAGAAACACTTGGATAGGCACATGGATGAAAAAAACATGGAGGACACTATGTGAGGGAATGGTTAGATTGATCTTAGAGTAGGTTAAAGGGTCAGTACAACAATGGGCTGAAGGGCCTGTTCTGCACTGTAGTGTTCTATGAATATGCTGCTGACCACATAACTCTGTTGATGGGTGTATGTGGGTGTGAATTCCATTCATGCAGCAGGATGAGGTGAGAAAAGTCTTAAGGAGATATGTGGGGTGGGGCAAGTTTTTATTTGCAGAGAGTGCAGTAAACACGCTACCGGGGTAGTGGTGGAAGCAGATACAACAGTGGTGTTTAAAGAAGTTATTAGACACATAAATATCCATGGACTGGATGGATATCGATTATGTACGGGGGAAGAGATTTAATTCACTTTCTTGTTTAGCCATTGTGGGCCAAAGGGCCTGTTGTACTGTACTTCTATCTTCTCACCTTGGATTATCCCTAATGTGGGAAAGGGAGTTTACGGACACATGAGGGTGGAAAAAGTTGCAGGGTTAAACAAGGACTGGAGGAATAGAATTACTGGGATTGCTCTGCTAGGAGTTAGCATGGACTCGAGGGGCTGAATAACCTTCTGGGGTTGAATAAGTAAGTAAATGTGACATGATGTGACTGAACATTCTCCCTCCTTACTGCAGAACTTGGACCTGCTGACGAAGGGCTGCAGTAACCTTCGGAAACAGATCGAGAACGCAAACTCATTTGGGGTCGCAGTGGTAGTGGCAGTCAATGCCTTTGAGTAAGTTTGTGATCTGCTGTGCTGTCACTCTGTTAATACAGCTCAGGATGTGGGCCAAAGAATAGGAGGCACAAAGGTAGGGATGGGTTGGAGATGCGAGAGTCATTAGACTTTGGCACGGCACAGGCTGTAAGGAGTTTGTATGTTCTCCCCACGGCCATGTGGTTTCCACCAGGTGCTTTGGTTTCCTCCCACACTCCAAAGATGTATGGGTTGGGGTTAGGAAACTGGCATGTTACGTTGACACTGGAAGCATGGCAACACTTGCCAGCTGCCCCCATCACGTCCTCAAGACTGTGCTGGTCATTAGCACATCAACATTTCATTGTAGCCTTTGATGTATACGTGACAAATAAAACCAATCTTGAAAGATCTTTGATATTTCTCTTGGAAATTCAGCACTGACTGACACAAACCTGAGATGTGTAGCTTCTTGCTGTATTAGACAGTGCTGTTGCCATACCAAGCTGTGCTTCATCTGGATAGAATTTTTTTGATGGTGCATCGATTAAAAATTGGTGAGAATCGAAAGGGATGTGCCAAATTTCTCTACTGAGGAAATCGAGGTGTTGGTGACTTTTCTCAGCCATGGCAACACATGGTGATGTTCACTAGAAACTTGAAGTTCTCAACTCTGTCAACCTCAGCACCGTTCAGAGGACAGGTACATTTGCACTGCACTCCATACCCCCCTCCACACTTCCCTGAAGTCGATGACCATCTCTATTTTGACATTGCGGAAAGGTTATTGTCATATTAGTATGTCACTAAGCTCCCTATCTCCTTCCTGTATTCCAACTCATTGTTATTTGAGACATGGCTGACAACAGTGGTGTTGCCTGCAAATTTTTCAATGGATTAAGAGCAGAATCTTGCCTCAGAGTTGTGAGTGTATATATAGGGAGTAAAACGCAGGGGTGGGGGGCAGAGTGTGCAGCTTTGTGGGGCTCCAGATTAAAGAATAATGTGCCCTTGGCATCAAAGAGCAGAAGACGCAAAAGCAGGAGTGGGAGGGTATTGTCATGTGAAAAGCTTGTCCTGCATACTGCTATACAGATAAAATCATTACACAGTGCATTGAGGTTGAACAGGATAAAACAATACAGAATGCAGAGTAAAGAGTAACAGTTATAGAAAAGGTGCAGTGCAGCTGCCCTTGAGCCTTGTGGTACATGCTAAACTAAGGTAAATCAATAACAACACAGAATAAAGTGTAAAAGCTACCAAAAATGTGCAGTGCAGGCAAACAACAAAGTACAGAATCATAACGAGGTAGATTGTGAGGCTAAGAGTCCATCCTATCATACAAGAGGCCTGTTCAAGTGTCATAGAAGCTGTCCTTGGGACTGGTGGTACGTGCTTTCAAAATTTTGCATCCTCTACCTGACGGGAGGGAGGAGAAGAGAGACTGTCTGGGGCGGGTGGGGTCTTTGATTTTGCTACCTGATTTACAGAGGCAGTGAGAAGTGTAGACAGAGTTTGTGGAGGGGAGGTTGTTTTCTGTGTTGTGCTGAGCTTTGTCACAACCTTCTGCAGTTTCTTTGGTCACATGCAGAGTAACTGCCATGCCAAGCTGCGATGCATCCAGACAGAATGCTTTGATTAAAAACTGGTGAAGAGTCGACAGGGACATACCAAATTTCTTTAGTCTCCTGAGGAAGTAGATGCACTGGTGAGCTTTCATGACGGTGACTTCAACAAGGTTGGGCCAGGGCAGGCTAGTAGTGATATTCGCACCTAGGAACTTGAAGCTCTCAACCTCAATGGAGTTGATACAGACTTGAGCATGTGCACCACACCCCCACCCCTTCTGAGAGTCAATGACCAGCTCTTGTTTTGCTGACATTGAAGGAAAGGTTATTATCATGACACCATGTCACTGATCTCTCTGTCTCCTTCCTGTACTCCATCTAGTCATTATTTGTAATTAGACTTCCAGAAATTTAGCACTGACCTACAGAAATTTTCACCACTATGTATGGTAAGGTGCTAAGTGAGACGAACGTCTCTGGAAATATCTATGACCTGAACTGATGACTGGATTCTTCTTCCTACAGATGCTACTTGACTGGCTGAGCTCTTCCAGCATTTTCTGTTTATGCTTCTGCTTCCAGCATCAGCAGTTTTACTGCTCTGTGTACCTGTAAAGATGTGGAGCTGTCTTTGGGTGGAGGTATTCCCATGGTTCATATTCCTCTGTGTATATTCATGTATGAGTGTTCTTGGAGTGAATGGAGAGACAAGAGACTGCAGATGCTGGAATCGAGCAATAAACAACCTGCTGGAGGAAATCATTGGGTAAAGCAGTGTCTGTTTGCGGAGGTGATCAGGGGGTTGGGAGGAATTGTCGACGTTTCAGGTCAAAACTTTTGTCACCAGCTTTCTCTTGTGCCTTCTTGCAGGTCAGACACCAAGGCTGAGCTGGAATTAGTCTGCAGTATGGCCAAGGAAGTGGGCGCATTTGATGCAGTAAAGTGCACTCACTGGGCTGAAGGAGGGCTGGGAGCCGTTGAGTTGGCAAAGGCTGTGCAGAGGGCTTCCGAACTGCACAGTGACTTCAAATTCCTCTATGATTTAGAAGTAAGAATTAACTTACATGCTGGTTTAATTTGTAGATCTAATGGTGGAGGAGACAATAAGAAATCAGACTGCTGGAGAGTGGTAATGGGAGGGCAAAGTAATGGCAGATGAACTTGACAAGTGCTTTGCATCAGTCTATACAGTGGAAGATACCAGCAGTATGCCAGAAATTTAAAAGTGTCGGAAGGCATTCAGGATTATAGTTGTTGTTACTAAGGAGAAGGTGTTCAGGAAGCCAAAAGGTCTGAAAGCAGGTAAGTCACCTGGACCAGATGCACCACACCTGAGGGTTCTGAAAGGTAGCTAAAGAGATTGTTCAGGCATTAGTACTGATCTTTCAAGAATCATGAGATTCTAGGATGGCTTCAGAGTACTGTAAAATTGCAAATATCATTCCACTCTTTAAGAAGAGAGAGAGGCAGAAAAAGTGAAATTATAGGCCAGTTAGCCTGACTTTAATGGTGGGAAGATGTCGGAATCCATTATTAAGGATGAGGTTTTGAGGTACTTGGGAGCCTGTGATAAAATAGGCCAAAGTCAGTATGGTTTCCTTGAGGGAAAATTTTACCTAGCAAATCTGTTAGAATTCTTTAAGGAAATAACAGGCAGGATAGAAAAAGGAGAGTCAGTGGAAGTTGTATACTTGGACTTTCAGAAGGCCTTTGATAAGGTGTTGCACATGAAGCTGCTAAATAAGATGGGAGCCTGTGGTATTGCAGGAAAGATACTAGCATGGATAGAAGGTTGGCTGACTGACAGAAGGCAAAGAGTGGAATAAAAGGGGCTTTTTCTGGTTGGCTGCCGATGACTAATTGTGTTCTACAGGGATCTATGTTGGCACCACTTATTTTCACGTTATGTGTCAATAATTTGGATGACAGATTGATCGCTTTGTAGCCAAGTTTGCAGATGATATGGAGGTAGGTGAAGAGGCATTTGGTGTTGAGGAAGCAGGGAGTCTGCAGAGGACTTGGACGGGTTGGGAGAATGGGCAAAGAAATGAAAGATGGAATATAGTATAGGGAAGTGTATGGTCATGCACTTTGGTAGAAGGAATAAAGATGTAGACTATTTTCTAAACAGGGAGAAAATTCAGAAGTGCATAGGGACTCAGGGAATCTTCATGCAGGATTCCCTAAAGGTTAACTTACAGGTTGAATCGATGGTAAGAAAGAAAAATGCAGTGTTAGCATTCATTTTGACAGGTCTACAATGAAAATCAAGGAGCTGATGCTGAACAAGGCATTGGTCAGGCCACAGAGTATTTTGAGCAGTTCTTGGCCCCTTATCTAAAACAAAGATGTGCTGGCATTGGAGAGGGTCCAGAGGAGGTTCATAAGAATTATTCTGGGAATGAAAGGGTTAATATATGAGAAGTATTTTTTGTCTGTAGACCTGTACTCACTAGAGTTGAGAAGAATGAGGGAAGGATATCCTTGAAACCTACCAATGAGTGGATGTGGAGAGGATGTTTCCAAAAAAAATTATAGCATTTGTAAACAAGAGAATTGACTAAAAAAAGTCACTTATAAGAAAATTGAAACTTTGGGACCAACCTTACTTTTGTACATGGCATACCCCAGCAGAGGGTGAATTACCTGTTTTATCTTGTCAATCTGTTTTCTAAGCACTGCTCTTTAATGTGGGAGTCTGACTTTCTATTTCTCTGGTAAAGCTGCCTATTGTGGACAAAATCCGTACTATAGCCCAGAGGATCTACGGTGCTGCAGATGTGGAGCTCAGTCCTGAAGCACAGCACAAGGTGGAGGTTTACACCAAGCAGGTAAGGGGCCTGTCATGCAGTCTCATCTTCCTCCAGGCAGGCTTGGTCATCAGAATCAGGTTTACTACCACTGACTTAGATGATGTGACATTGGTTTTGTGGTAGCAGTACAGTGCAAAGGCATAAAATTACTACAAAGTACAAACATCAATTAAAAAAAAAAGGGTGCAATGTTCATGGACCATTCATACATTTGGAGGCAGAGGGGAGAAGCTGTTCTGAACTGTTTAGTGTGGGTCTCAAGGCTCCTGTTCCTCCTCTTCATGATGGTAACAAGAAGAGAGTATGTCCTAGATTTCATAAAGTCGCGCAGCATAGAAATTGGGCCTCTGATCCACGAACCATCAAGCATCCATTTACATCAATCAGACACTAAATATTTTATTTTAACCATGTTCCTATTAACACTCCCCTCCCCACCCCTCCGATTCTAACCCTGGGATTAAACCTGGATCTCTGGAGATGTGACGCAGCAGCTCTGCCTGCCGTGGCACTTACTGCGGGTGGAATCAGAATAAGGTTTATTATCGTGAAATTTGTTAACTCAGATAAGCAGACATCTCCCCAATGGGAGAAACTCTCACAATGGGTGTCTCTCAGTGGGCATTCACCATCTGCTGAGTCAGCCCATACCGTCATTCCTCTGCTGAACCCTACAGCACAGAAACAGGCGATCTAGTCCACTATTATTCTACCTAGTCCCATCGACCTGCTCCCAAGCCATAGCCCTCCATACCCCTCCCAACCATGTGCCTGTCCAAATTTCTTTTAAATGTTGAAATCATCTGCAGTTTTCACTTTCTCTTTGACCTTTGCCTGTGGATGTCCAGGATGTGTGAAGAGGTAAAACAGGATCACAGCTTCCTGTGTTTATAGAAAGGAGCCCAAACATGCTTGTGTGATCAGTAAGCATGGGGGTAAAATCATAGTAGATTAGCCCAGCCTATCACCAAGTGCCTTTTCACTGCCTGTGGAAGAGCCCCGGGTAATTTACCCCTGTATCTTCTGTCTTGCTTAAATATGAATTTTCTACCCGAGCAATAATCTACACTACACTTGTTTTCTCTCTTAGAAAACAAGGTTGTTTTCTTCCCCATTCTATAGCAAATTCAACCAACATCACATCCCTTCCAACACTGACACTGTACAGGGAGTAACTGCTGAACTGAACCTGTAATGACCTTGTCATTGTTTCCTATCCTTCTGCCAATTTGATGCTGGCACAAGAGACCTCAGATGCTGGAATCTGGTGCAACAAACACTGGGGGTCAGTGGGTCAGGCAGCATGAATGGTTTCTACCCAAAATGTTGACAGTCCATTTCCCTCTACGGATCCTGTCTGACCCACTGAGTTCCTTCAGCAATTTGTTAATATTTTGACGCTGCTTACTTGATAAAGGAATAGGCCAAGGATTAAGGATCAACTTTATTTGCTGTATACATTTACGTGTGTGAGGAATTTGGTGTGTTGTGTTGGTCAGGTTGCAACCTGCAAAAAAAAAAGCAATAACATTCAACAGTTATGCAGAATAAAGAACTATATAAAATAAATTGGAGGTTAAAGTACGTTTGGAATAAAATGTGCAAAAATACATAATACCAGCATGTATTTACAATGTAAACAACATTTTTTAAATGGTTTAAAGTATCTACAGTGACTGAGGTAATTCATAGAGGGGGGAGGGGAGGGCTAACAAGAATGATTGATCAAGTTAACTGCCTGTGGGGAAAACTTTTAAGATGGCATGAAGTTTTTGATTCGATAGCCCTAAAACACTTTCCAGAAGGAAGCTTTGGGAAAAGGCGGCTTGCAAAGTGGGTAGTTCAATGATACTTCCTGTCTGCTTCTTTTTCTTGGACACGTACAGGTCCTGCAGTGATGGTAGAGTCTAGTCAATGGTTTTTTCTGCTGATCTGACAGACATATCTCTTCTTCCCCTCCCCCACCCCCACCCGATTCCGGGGGGCTGGGGGAGTGTTAATAGGAACGTGGTTAAGATAAAGCCTGAGTATGTGTTCTACCAGACTCACACAGCTTTTATCTTTCTATCAAAACAACACGTGAGCAACAGCAAACCCGGTTCTGAAATTCTGTTATCAGGTTCTTGAACTGACCCTTGTGTATAATAAATATGAACTCATTCTCCCAATGTACCTCACAGAGGCTCTTGCACTTTATTTGTCTACCTGCAGAGCGCTTTCTCAGTAACTGCAACACTATAGAATATTACAGCATGCTACAGGCCCTTCAAATTTTCAAACCTACTGCAATATCCATCTAACCCTTCCCTCCTACATAGCCCTCCATTTTTCTATCATCCAACATTCTATGTCATTCTATTTTCCATTTACTATGTAAAAATTTTACATAAAGATTACAAAAATTTCATGAACTGTAAGATCAATATAATTTTGTCTGGATGATACAATTTGTTTCACTATATTTTGGTAGACCTGACAAATACCAATAGTTGATGTAAAGTGATTTGACCAGTAGTTGTGTAAAGTGGCTGTATTTAGGTTGGACATTGAATAAAATGAGGAGATCTCGCCTTACTCTAAAAGTCTCTTCTTGTTTGACCAGGGATTTGCCGGCCTTCCTATCTGCATGGCCAAGACTCACCTGTCGTTGTCCCATGAGCCAGAAAAGAAGGGAGCACCAACTGGGTTTGTTCTGCCAATCCGGGATATCAGGGCGAGCGTTGGTGCTGGGTTCCTCTACCCACTGGTGGGCACTGTGAGTACATCAGGGCACAGTAGCTGATTCATGCGGCTGACTGCCGAGACCGGGACTCTGTTCCCTCAAATATAAAAAGTTAGGGGATGATTTAATTGAGACAGCTTAAATTTAATAGGAGAGAGAACTTGTTAGGTTAGGTTAGTTCTATTGTCAAGATTCAAGTTTATTTATCACATGTACATCAAAACATATGGTGTAATGCATCATTAGCGTCAATGACCAACACAGTCCAAGGATTGTGCTAAGCAGTCTGCAAGTGTTGTCATGTTTCTGGTGCTAACATAGTGCTGCCACAACTTTCTAGCCCTAACCTGCCTGACTTGCTGAGTTCCTCCAGCATTTTATGCATTTTTGCCTGCATTTGGTACTTATTCCTTCATTGCGTGTCTATCTAAATGCCTCTTAAACACCACCTTCATATCTGCTTCCATCACTGCCTCTGGCATCATGTTCCAGAAACTCACTACTGTGTTTAAAAATACCCAGTTATCCTGCACAGCTCATTTAAATTTTCCCCACACTCCTTGAAGCTAAGCATACTAATATTAAGCATTTCTACCTGGGGATGGGGAAAGGCTCTGACTCTATGCCTCTCTAATCTTATAAACCTTTACCAGCTCTCCGCTCAGCCTCTAATGCTCTAGGGAGAGCAACCCAAGTTTGTCCAACCTCTTCTTGTAGCTCATACTCCCTAATCCAGGCAGCATCCTGGAGAACCCCTTCTGCACCTTCTCCGTAGTCTCCATATCATTCCTGTAATAGGGTAAAACAAACTGGTTGCAGAGGCATTGTGTAATGTCATAACACTGTGCTCTCTACCAACCTGCTTTTAAAGGCTCCCTTGTGTAGTAATTCTGATCAAGCTAACTCTTGTTTCTCTCCCCACTGCCTGGCCTGCTGAATATTTTCAAAATTTTCTGTTTTGTTTTAATCTACACATCATTTCTTTCCTCATAACACAAGAGATTTTGCAGATGCTGGAAATCCAGAGCAACGCGCACAAAATGCTGGAGGAACTCAGCAGGTCAGACAGCATCTATAGAGGGGAATAAACACTCAACATTTTCAGCCAACACATTTACTTTCCTCGGTTTTCTCAAGACCAGTCTGAGTAAATGCGGATTATTTTTATTGAAAACAGTTTGTCTGAAAATGGAACTAAGTTAGTAGGGCCAGCCAGGAGTGTGTAGTTCACAGGCATTGATGAGCATTCTCTGCTGCAGTCGCTTTTAATTAACACACTGCAAAAGAAAAAACAAGTTGTTAATTGGCCTGACACACTGATGGTGTGTTACCCCTGAGGGCATGGGTAGGCAATAGGCTCATAAATGACTTGGAACATGGGACACTAGAGAGAGAAATCTTGAGCAAAACACACAAAATGCTGGGGGAACTCACAGAGGAAAATAAAGGGAAAATGAGACCCTTCATAGTTCAAGTTTAATTGTCATTCAACCGTACGTAAATAGCCATGAATACAGCCAAATGAAACAGCATTACTCCAGGACCAAGGTGCAAAGCACATTACGAGCAGTCACACAAAGCACATGTAGCATATACAAGGTAGCAGTAAACTGGAGACAGCAGACACTTCCCTCCAGGGTGGCTGCAAACAAGCAACACAGCAGCTTGGGGCCAAGTCCTCGCTACGACCAAAGCCATGCTGTCCGTCAATAAATCAGTGAATCAAATTTGCAGCATTCCACATTAACAATGTCCAACAGAATCTTGTGATCACAAGAAAAATAGCTAAGACAATCAGTCGCTGTTAGACTACACACCTCCTTTGTGCACCAGAACCTCTCTGACTCGGGTAGCAGCACGATCTGCACCATCTAGCTCCTTCAGTTTCTCCGCCAATGAGTAACTCACTGTTGGGCTAGACCTGCAGTACTTTAAGTTCTTGATGTCCAGCAGGGTCTTATAATTGTAAAAAAAAGTCTTAAAAATGACAATATCGCCTTTGGTTGACCCTGTAAAAGCTGCTGTGATCGTGCACACCACCGTCTTACTGGAATGGTCATCAGGAAAGGTCTCAGCCCGAAACATTAACTGTTCATTCCCCTCCATAAGTGCTGCCTGAGCTACTGAGTTATTCCAGCATTTGATGTGTTGCTTTAATCATCTAAAGATTTTATTTGTCACTTGTACATTGAATTATCAAAACATACAGTGAAATGCATCAAATCAAACCAGCAAGGATTGTGCTGGGCAGCCAGTAAGTGTCATCATCCTTCTGATGCCAACATAGCATGCCCACAATTTACTAGCCTTAACCTGTACACCTTTGGAACGTGAGAGGAAACCCACGCCATCAAGAGAAGAATGTACATACTCTTTACGGACAGCGGTAGGCACTGAACCCCGATTGCTGGCACTGTAATGGTGTTATGGTAAGAGGTGTATAAGATGTTGATAGGGCAAAATAACGAATACAAGGGGCCATAATTTAAAAGTGATTGAAGGAAAGAATGGGGGGGGGGGGGGAATATCAGGAGTAGGTTTTATACTCCAAGATCAACTTTGTCCTTCCTTCCTACATAACCCTCCATCAATGTTCTCTCTAATTTGTAATGACCAGTGTGCACAAAAATCTTAGTGCTGTGTAATTTTTTCACCCAGTGCCAATATGTGTGCACTGAATTTTTAAGTGGAAGTAAACCTGAAGTTATTCTAAGGATAATAAACTACCAAGAATAGCTTCAAACTCACAGATAAATGCACATGTTGCTGTTTACGATCAAAAGCTTTGTTTTCAGAACACATATTTGGTGGTTTCATTCTGCCTTCTCGACTTCCATATAGATATAGTGGAAGACACTGTTTTATTTTGATAAATATTCATCAAAAGAAAATAATTTCACTTATCTAAGATGCATTAGCCCAAGGCTTTTTGACAGAAAAGGATGGCCCTGTGCTTTGGGCTCTGCAGTTTCCACATCCTGCACAGTAACAACTGAGAACGTGCCAAGCCTGCTACCAACTGCAGAGCGATATATTATAAGAAGTGAAAGTAGATTAAGTAATGAAATCTGGTTAATATGTTAAAACTTGAAATGTACTTAACATGCCAACAAGGTAGAGGGTGTCAAACTTTTGTTTGCAATTTAAATTCCTTTGTGCACTAGTAGCAAAAGATGTGTGCATGTGCACACCTTAGAGGAAACATTGCTATTCTATCATCCACATGTCTAAGTGTCTCTTAGATGTCCCTGATGTATCTGCGGTCTACCACCACCCCTGGCAGCACATTTCACAGACCCAACACACTCTGTATAAAACCTACCTCTGACATCTCCCCTGTACTTTTCTCCAATCACCTCGACACAACATCGAGGGCTGAAGGGCCTGTACTGTTCAATGTTTTACATAACCACTATGCTACCATGCAAAGGAAACCCACGCTGTCACGGAGGAGATGTAAATACTCCTTACATGTAGTGGTGAGAAAAGAACACCAATCGCTGATACCCTAACAACAATATGTTGACCACTACACTGCTTTGCACGAGATGCAAGTTGCTGCATGAAGCTGTATGGGCCCCCAAATCCTAAGAACTTTCTACAGGGGCACAATTGACTGACTGGCTGCATCACTGCCTGGTATGGGAACTGTATTTCCCTTAATCGCAGGACTCTGCAGAGTGATGCGGACAGCCCAGCGCATCTGTAGTTGTGAGCTTCCCACGATTCAGGGCATTTACAAGGACAGGTGTGTAAAAAAGGGCGCATTGGATCATTGGGGACCTGAGTCACCCCAACCACAAACTGTTCCAGCTGCTACCATCCGGGAAACGGTACCGCAGCATAAAAGCCAGGACCAGCAGGCTCCGGGACAGCTTCTTCCACCAGGCCATCAGACTGATTAACTCACACTGATTTGAATGTATTTCTATGTTACATTGTTCTATTTATTATAAATTACTATGATTGCATATTGCACATTTAGATGGAAACTTAATGTAAAGATTTTTACTCCACACGTATGTGAAGGATGTAATAAATAAAGTTAATTCAATAAAATTATGAGAGTAGCAGGTCCTGTTTTGATGCAGCAAGTGGCCACTGAATCGAGCAAAAGTGGTGAAAAGCCAGTTGCTCCCATTGCTCCGGGCACTCTGCCGATTGTCGGAGTGCCAGAGAGAGACAGCTGTGGCCCTATCCAGACAGATTGTTCATCCAGACTGGGTGTCTTCTTACCCATAAAGAACAAAGTCATGCTTTCTGTATGTGAAGTGAGGCTTGACACACACAATGCCGTCTGTTCTTCAACACTCCCCATTCATCCTGTAATCCTTCACCCGTGGCTGTTCAGAACTCTGTTCACTCTTAATTTTTTATCATTTACGGACAAGCAGTATTGTATAATGGAGTCATACTGTCTTTGAGTGACGTCTGTATTCAGTATCCTGTGTCAATGAACTTACCCGGTTACACAATGAAAATTTGAAAGTACCAATGAAGTAATGGTCAGAGCAGTGAGGCAAGATAACACAGTGTCTTGTTTTTAACCATTTCCACCCTGGGAAAAAGTCTCTGGCTCTCTACTCAATCAATGTCTCTTGTCATCTTGTACACCTCTGTCAAGTCACCTCTCACTGTCCTTCGCTCAAATGAGAAAAGCCTTTGCTCACTCAACCTATCCTCATGACATCCAGGCAGCATCCTGGTAAATCTCCTCTGCACCCTCTCTAAAGCTTCTACATCCTTCCTATAATGAGGTGACTAGAACTGAACACAATATTCCAAGTGTGATCTAACCAGGGTTTTATAGAGCTGCAGCATTAGCTTGCAGCTCTTGAACTAATGAAAGCCCACACACTGTGCAGGTGCTTAACCACCCTATCAGCTTGCACGGTAATTTCAAGCTATCAATGGACATGGACCTCAAGGTCCCTCTGTTCCTCCACATTGTTAAGACTCCTACCATTAATCCCATACTCAGCCTTCAATTTCAACCATCCAGTGTGAATCACATCACACTTTTCTGGGTTGAACTCCATCTGCCACGTATTAGCCCAGCTCTACATCCTTTCTATATCCTGTTGTGACCTACGACAATCTTCTACACCATCCACATCTCCCATCCTCCTTCATGTCGTCTGTAAACTTACTAAACCACCCTTCCACTTACTCCTCCATAAGAATAGGAGCAGAATTGGGCCATTTGGCCCTTCAAGTCTGCTCCACCATTCTATCTTGACTGATTTATTACCCCTCTCAACCCCATTCTCCTGCCTTCTCCCTGTAACCTTTTATAAAGTCATTTATAATAATCACAAAGCTCAGTGTCCCAAAATGGATCCATACAGAAGCTGGGTTCCCAGAACAGATCCCTATGGGCTATAGTCGGACAGCCACCTGCTCATGCTGGCCATCAAGTACTAATCCTACATGAATCCCACTTTATTCTCCTCACATTCCCGTCACCTCCCACCACATTCTACCTCTCACCTGCTCACTAAGAGTATCTTACAGTGGCCTCTTAACCTCCTGACCTTTACATCTTTGGAACGTGGAGGAAACCAGGGGACCTGGGAGAACCTCAAATGGTCGTGAGGAAAGTGTGCAAATTCCACACAGAGACAAACTTGAATCTCTGAAGCTGTGAGGTAGTGGCTCTATCTGTTTCAGCACTGTGCCCTCCCCCAGTACTATCCTTCTGCAGTTCCAGCTCTCCGCTGCTTGCATGTGGGTCCGTGTTGAAGGGAAATGGGTTGCATGTCAGTCTTTTTGTTTTGATGCTCCTCTGTGGAGGGGTGGGAGAGTAGGTTAGGACAAGGGCAGTGTTCACTTGTGATGTCTGGCTTTTGGTGTGTGTGTCTGTGGAACAATCATTTAGTCCCTACTTGTATATTCCTTTGTATCGATCAGTCAGTGACCCTGCCTCTGTGTGTGTTACAGATGAGCACCATGCCGGGACTGCCAACCCGACCCTGCTTTTATGACATTGATTTGGACCCTGAAACTGAAGAAGTGAACGGACTCTTCTAACTGCAGACCACAGTGAAAGGTAAGGGTTATCTCCATGACACCCTTCCCTTTATGGAGGTTTCAGAATGCATAAAAATAAATAAATCTAGGGCAGGGGTTCCCAACCTTTTTATGCCATGGATCAATACCATTAAGCAAGGAGCCTGATCAGTTAAATCTGAATTTTTTTATAGGAGCCCTCCATACCCCTCCCATCCATGTACTTATCCAAATTTCTCTTAAATGTTGCAATCAAACCAGCATCCACCACTTCCACTGGCAGCTCACTGTCACCACCCTCTGAGTGAAGTTCCCCTTAAATATTTCGCCTGAGCAGAAAGTTCAGGAAGGGATTGGAGAGTATGGCCAAGTGCAATAGGGATCGATATGAAAGGTGAGGGGAGTAATGGATTAAAAGTATTATATATGAATGCACGAAGTATAAGAAATAAAGTGGATGAGCTTGAGGCTCAGTTGGAAATTGGCAAGTATGATGTAGGAATAACAGAGACATGGCTGCAAGAGGACCAGGGCTGGGAAATGAATACTCAAGGATATACATCCTATCGAAAGGACAGACAGGTGGGCAGAGGAGGTGGAGTGGCTCTGCTGGTGAGGAATGAAATTCAGTCCCTTGCGAGGGGTGACATAGAATCAGGAAATGTAGAGTCAGTATGGATAGAACTGAGAAATTGTAAGGGCAAAAAGACCGTAATGGGAGTTATCTACAGGCCCCCAAATAGTAGCCTGGATATAGAGTGCAAGTTGAATCAAGAGCTAAAATTAGCATGTTGCAAAGGTAATGCTACGGTTGTAATGGGGGATTTCAACATGCAGGTAGACTGGGAAAATCAGGTTGGTACTGGACCCCAAGAAAGGGAGTTTGTGGAGTGCCTCCGAGATGGGTTCTTAGAGCAGCTTGTACTGGAGCCTACCAGGGAGAAGGCAATTCTGGATCCAGTGTTGTGTAATGAACTAGATTTGATAAGGGAACTCGAGGTAAAGGAGCCATTAGGAGGTAGTGACTATAATATGATAAGTTTTAATCTACAATTTGAGAGGGAGAAGGAAAAATCGGATGTGTCAGTATTACAGTTGAACAAAGGGGACTATGGAGCCATGAGGGAGGAACTAGCCAAAGTTGACTGGAAGGATACCCTAGCAGGGATGACAGTGGAACAACAATGGCAGGTATTTCTGGGAATAATACAGAAGGTGCAGGATAGGTTCATTCCAAAGAGGAAGAAAGATTCTAAGGAGAGTACCGTGGCTGACAAGGGAAGTTAAGGACAGTAAAAAAAAAATAGAAGAATTATAACATAGCAAAGATGAGCAGGAAGCCAGAGGATTGGGAAACTTTTAAAGAGCAACAGAAGATAACTAAAAAGGCAATACGGGGAGAAAAGATGAGATATGAAGGTAAGCTAGCCAAGGATATAAAGGAGGATAGTAAAAGTTTCTTTAGGTATGTGAAGAGGAAAAAATTAGTTAAGACCAAAGTTGGGCACTTGAAGGCAGAAATGGGTGAATTTATTATGGGGGACAAGGAAATGGCAGACGAGTTGAACAGGTACTTTGGATCTGTCTTCACTAGGGAAGACACAGAAAATCTCCCAGATGTAATAGTGGCCAGAGGACCTAGGGTAACGGAGGAACTGAAGGAAATTCACATTAGGCAGAAAATGGTGTTGGGTAGACTGATGGGACTGAAGGCTGATAAATCCCCAGGGCCTGATGGTCTGCATCCCAGGGTACTTAAAGAGCTGGCTCTAGAAATTGTGGACGCATTGGTAATCATTTTCCAATGTTCTATAGATTCAGGATCAGTTCCTGAGGATTGGAGGGTAGCTAATGTTGTCCCAGTTTTTAAGAAAGGAGGGAGAGAGAAAACAGAATTATAGACCGGCTAGCCTGACTTCAGTGGTGGGGAAGATGCTGAAGTCAATCATTAAAGATGAAATAGCGGCACATTTGGATAGCAGTAACAGAATCGGTCCGAGTCAGCATGGATTTACGAAGGGGAAATCATGCTTGACTAATCTGGAATTTTTGAGGATGTAACTATGAAAATGGACAAGGGAGAGCCAGTGGATGTAAGTGTACCTGGACTTACAGAAAGCCTTTGATAAGGTCCCACATAGGAGATTAATGGGCAAAATTAGAGCACATGGTATTGGGGGTAGGGTACTAACATGGATAGAAAATTGGTTGGCATAGAGGAAACAAAGAGTAGGGATTAACAGGTCCTTTTCAGAATGGCAGACAGTGACTGTTGGGGTACCGCAAGGCTCGGTGCTGGGACTGCAGCTCTTTACAATATACATTAATGATTTAGATGAAGGGACTAAAAGTAACCTTAGCAAATTTGTAGATGACACAAAGCTGGGTGGCAGTGTGAAATGTCAGGAGGATGTTAAGAGAATGCAGGGTGACCTGGACAGGTTGGGTGAGTGGGCAGATGCAGTTTAATGTGGATAAATGTGAGGTTATCCACTTTGGTGGCAAGGACAGCAAGGCAGATTACTATCTGAATGGTGTCAAGTTAGGAAAGGGGGAAGTACAAGATCTAGGTGTCCTTGTTCATCAGTCACTGAAAGTAAGCAGGCAGTGAAGAAAGCTAATGGCATGTTGGCCTTCATAACAAGGGGAGTTGAGTATAGGAGCAAAGAGGTCCTTCTGCAGTTGTACAGGGCCCTGGTGAGACCACACCTGGAGTATTGTGTTCAGTTTTGGTCTCCAAATTTGAGGAAGGACACTCTTGCTATTGAGGGAGTGCAGCGTAGGTTCACGAGGTTGATTCCCAGGATGGCGGGACTGTCATATGTTGAAAGATTGGAGCAACTGGGCTTGTATACACTGGAATTTAGAAGGGTGAGAGGGGATCTGATTGAAACATATAAGATTATTAAGGGATTGGACACGCTAGAAACATGTTCCCGATGTTGGGAGAGTCCAGAAACAGAGGCCACAGTTTAAGAATAAGGGGTAGGCTATTTAGAATGGAGTTGAGGAAAAACTTTTTCACCCAGAGTGTTGTGGATCTATGGAAAGCACTGCCTCAGAAGGCAGTAGAAGTCAATTCTCTGGATGCTTTCAAGAAAGAGTTAGATAGAGCTCTTAAAGATAGTGGAGTCAAGGGATATGGGGAGAAGGCAGGAACGGGATACTGATTGTGGATGATCAGCCATGATCACATTGAATGGCAGTGCTGGCTAGAAGGGCCGAAGGGCCTACTCCTGCACCTATTGTCTATTCACCCTAAACCTATGACCTCCAGTTTTAGTCTCAGCCAAGCTCAGTGAAAAAAGCCTGCTTGCATGTACCCTAGCTATACCCCTCATAATTTTATATACCCCTCTCAATCTTACTGATGTCTTTCCTGTAAGTCGGTGACCAGAACAGCACACAACACTCCAGATTAGGTCCCTCCAATGTCTTATACAACTTCAACACAGCATCCCATCTCCTGTACTCAGTACTCGGATTTATGAAGACCAACGTGCTAGACCCAGTTTCAATATCCTTGGCCTGCTGAGTTCCTCCAGCATTTTGTGTGTTTCTCTGGATTACCAACATCTGCATCTGTGATCCTGGTAAACCTCTTCTGCAGCCTCCCCAGAGTCTCTGCATCCTTTCTATAATAGGACAACCAGAGAGACACACAGTACTTCCAAGTGTTGTGTGACTAAAGTTTTATACAGTTTTTTAAACATAAAGATTAGCTTTATTTGTCACGTGTACATTGAGACAGTGAAATGTGTCACTTGTGTCAAGGACCAACACATTGCACTAATCACTATGCTTCCATGTTAAGCTTAAATTAAATTAGTTTCTGTGTCTCTTTCCAGCCCTTTGCCTCTGTCAATGGCAATGCCAAGAGTCTGTTCATGGACCTCTTGTTTCCATGCTGCCCCAGGACACCATCTTTCAGAGAGACTTCACATTAAACATGTTGCAAAGAACATTGTGTTGCGTCGCCCCATCCTCGTGCTGGTCCTCTCCACCCTTTGTTACACTATCCAATGATGGACTAACCGGTTACCTTGGACTGATAAAAGAGAGGAGTGAAGCCATTTCCCTTGGTCCATGTCACAAACATAACTACCACTGTTCACAGCCCAGGGGCTTGGCTGTAGCTGACACACCCTGGTACTGTATTTGACACAGCTGGCTTTTAACCGCATTTGGGAGGATTGTGAACAGTTCTGGGCCCCAAGTCAATGAAAAGATGTGTTGGCATTAGAGAGGGTTCAGAGAAGGTTCACAAGAATGACCCAGGAATGAAAGGGTGGACTTATGAGGAGTGTTTGGCTCTGGGTCTCTACTCGCTGCAGTTTAGAAGAATGTAGGAGAGAATCTCATTGTAACTTAATGAATATTGAAAGGCTTGGATAGAGTGAGCATGCAGAGGATGTTGCCAGTAGCAGAGGAAATTATGACCAGAGGGCACAGCCTCTGAGTAAGAAGTCCATTTAGAACAGAGATGATGAGGAATTTCTTTAGCCTGAGGGGAATAGATCTGAGGTGACTGTGGAAGTCAAGCCATTGGGTATATTATTAAAGCAGAGATTGATGGGTTCTGGATTAGTATGGGTGTCAAAGGTCACGGGGAGAAGGCAGGAGAATGGGGTTGAGACAGCCATGCTCAAAGATTGGAGAAGACTCAATGGGCCAAATGGCCTTTCTGATCTTGTGTGTTATAGTTTAACTGTAACTCCACATTCACTATCTCCAGAGCTGTAAACAAGGTCAAGTGAAGACAGTCAAATTACTTTCTAGAAGGACAGTGTTCACAATACTCTCTCGGCCTTGTACTCTGATGCACTGTATCATCAGATTTCAGCTTCTCAAGCTGCAGATACAGAAACAGCTTCTTCCCCTTCACCATCAGATTTCTGAATAATCCATGAACATTACCTCCTTTTGTGCCCCCTTCATTTCTGTAAATACTTGTAAGGACTTAGGCACTATTTCTTTATTTTTGTAAGTTTTGTTACATTTTGTATTTGCTCCATACTGCTGCTGCCAAAGAACAAATTTCTTGTTATCTGAGTCAGTCTAATTCTGATTCAGACACAGGGATTCAAACTCCCTTTGTTTGTATTAGTCAACCCAGCTTTCTGGTTCCTGAGCCAAGGGAGAAAAATTGTGTTCCTGGCCGATCTCCACTTTGTGTTCCCTCCCCAGCCAAGTGGAGATGTTGTGCCTTGTGATGTGTTAATAAACAGCTTTTAGGTCCACATACCTCCTCCTGGCTTCCACTCCATTCTGGTTCTCTGTCTTTGCAGTCTCCTCAGCCTAAATCACAGCCTGTTCCAAGATGGAGTGTAGATGTGATGCCATCTGTCTGCTCTGTTTTCCCTTTGTTGATCCTTAGTGGAACCATACTGTGTGAATCAAACTTGAATCCCTCCACCACTATAGAAGCCTTCTGACCATACTAAGAAGTGGTAGGTGCTGCTAAACAAAGACAGTATCAGGTGTTGTGAAAGAACTATGTGTTATGACCTACAGGAAAGAAAATAAGATCGTAAGAGTACCGAGAAAATTTACAAGGATGTTGCCAGGATTTGAGGGCCTGAGTTATAGGGAAAGGATGAATGGGTTAGGACTTTATTCCTTGGAGCATAGGAGAATTAGAGGAGATTGATAGGTATTCCAAAATAAGAGGAGTATAGTTAGGGTAAATACAAGCAGGATGTTTTCATTGAGGTTGGGTGAGACTAGAACATGGGTAAAGGGTAAAAGGTGAAATATTTAAGGGGAACCTGAGGGAGAATTTCTTCACTCAGGGTGGTGCAAGTGTGACTGAGCTGGTAGCAGATGTGGTGGATGCAAGTTTGATTGCAGCAGTTAAGAAAAGTTTGGATACATGGATGGGAGGGGTAGGGAGCGCTTTGGGTGCAGGTTTGTGACTAGACAGAATAACATTTCAGGCCAGAATAGATGGGCCAAAGGTCCTGTTTCTATGCTGAAGAGCTTTATGACATAGAAGAGGTTGATAATCAACTAGGCCACTTCAGAAGGGAGCGGGCGGTTGGGTGGGATTCTGGAGTCATATGAAATATTGGCATGAGACCCAGTTTCCTTAAATAAATAAATAAATAAATAAATATGGATTTATGCCCCAGGGATTCATCTGCCTTAATGCATTCTGAAACCTCTACCGTCTTCTCGTTTGTAATGTTGAGATGGTCCAGGATATCATTGTCCTCTTCCCTCAATTTAACAGCTCCACCTCCACAATAAATAGAGCAGAGCGGTAGCATAGCAGTCAGTGTAATGTAATTACAGCACCAGCGACCCGGGTTCAGTTTCCTCTGTGTGCTCCAGGTTTCTCCAACTTTCCAAAGACATGTGGTTACATGGGTGTAATTGGGTGGCACAGGTCCATTGGACCAGAAGTCCCTGTTACTGTGTTGTACCTCTAAACAAACAATAAAAAGAAATAAATATACATGAAAAGTTTTCACTTAAGAAACATTAGGATTCAAAGTTTCTTAGAAAGTCAAGATGAGACTTAAAACTTGTTGCTTACAAGTGTTTTATTAAGTATTACAAGAGCAGAAATTGAACAAGTAAGCGAAACAGAGCAAAAGAAAGGCAAAGAAAAAGTCATGGTCATCTCATCCTCAGACTGGGGTGACAAAATTCCAGTAATAGCAACTAACCTATAAAATTGCGAGATTCAAATGGCATGACACCTGCTACAGAAAACTTATAAGTTTCCAGAAAAATATAGAAGCAACTGTACCATAATTACTGGAAAATTCACTGAACAATTACATGTATATAGGTGATTATATAAAAATACAAGCAAACATAGGAAAGTTAAACCTCAAAGAAAATCCAAGAAAAATAACAATTTAATATCCTAATCCAAGACCTCACCCATTTCCTGTGGCTCCACACACAGATCATCATACCAATCCTTTAGGAGACGTCACACACAAAATGCTGGTGGAACACAGCAGGCCAGGCAGCATCTATAAAGAGAAGCACTGTCGACATTTCGGGCCATAACGTACTCTCTTCCTAGCTACATTTTTAGTCTTAAAATACTTGCAGAATCCTTCAGGATTTTCCTGTACCTCATCTAATAGGATACTTGATGTTTCTGCACTCTCACATTTTCTGCCTTTTTTTTTGCAGTGCACAAAAAATTGGAGTGTCCTCCAACAGATCCAGAATGGAGTTGATTTCATTACCAAACTCCTGTTACAAACAACACATGGTGCCAGGGATTGTCTTCTATCCTGTTTCTAGAACCACAGTCAACTACAATATCAGAACTTCTGAATCATGAGCTGATAATCAATAAAAGTTCACTCGCATGCTCTAATTTTCTATCAGAATAAAAGATTAATTTCCTAGCTTTGCCGCTGTCTGTGTCTGTTTCACGCATTCTGCCCCTCTGCTTGTGCCCTGGAGCCAAAGGGACTGAGGGTACCCCATCCTGTTCAGGTACAGACTTCCGAAAGATGTGGAGGGAGGGTCAGTGGTGAGGAAAAGGCACATGTTTATCAAACTACTCCCAAGCCTGTGCAGGTAAGGACCTGCAGTGCACACTTGGCTTTAGAAATGGAAGAAGGTTGAATCCAGGAGTTGGGACACCATGTTACAGCTGTACTAGACATTGGTGAGACAGCATGTGGGTGTATTACGTGCACTTTGGTTGCCTTATTATAGGAAGCATGTATAAGCTTTGGAGAGGTGCCGAGGAGATTTACCAGAATGCTGCCTGGATTAGAGAGCACATTTTATGAGGATGTGGTGAGCTTTTTGAGATGAAGAAGAAAGAAAGGTTACGAGACAGAAGTTTATAAGATAAGAGGCATAGAGCAAGTGACAACCAAAAACTTTTTTCCAGGGTAGAAATGGCTGATACCCGAGTGCATAAGACTATGTAGGAGAGAAGGGTTAGATTGATCTTGGAGTAGATTAAAAGTTGGTACAACATCGTGGGCTGTAATATTCTCTAGCAGTAACTACATATCAGCAGAAAGGATGAAAATGTAAAGCATCCTTTCAGTCCTGATGCTCTCCATATACAAGTGATGACATAACTGGCAAACCTTCCTCACGACTCGAGAGCCAGAGCATTGGGTCTGCACCAGTGACCCTTCACTGCTCCCTCTGCCACAGAGCCACAGACAAGCTCTAAGTAAAGGGCAGTACAGTGGAATTGCTGAGACTGCCTCACAGGAGCAGAGATTCAGGATCAATCCCAAACTTGTCTGGGGTAGAGTTTGCATGTTCTCCCTGTAACCACTTGCGTTTCCAAATGGCTCACAAAGTAGTTGTGAGGTTAATTGATTGTTATAAATTGTCCCTAGTGCATGGATGAGTGCTAGACTCTGGGGGGGAATTTGCAGCAAACAAATCAAATGTGATTAGTGTAGAAATTGGAGTTTATTGTCATCTGCACAGGTGTAATGAAATACATGTGTGCAGCAGCATCACAGAAACAGAGCATCCAATATACAGCTTTTACAAGAAAGCACAAATTATACACAATTTTTGCAAGCCAAGAGAACAAAAATCAGCCCTCATTGAGAGGTAAGTGATGGAAAAAGTGAGCAACTTCAAGTTCCTGGGAATCATATTCTCAGAGGGTCTACCCTGGGCTCAGCACATTGATTGTAATCTCGATGAAGGCACACCAGCAGTTCTACATACGTAGTGAGGAATTTTCAGGGGGCTCAGTATGTCACCAAAAACTTAACAGATGTGCAGTGGAGAACATTCACACTCTTTGCGTCACCATCCTGTTTGGAAACTCCAAAAAGCTGCAGAGTGTTACAGACTCAGCTCCATCATGGGCACAGACCTCCCTCCTATTGAAGGTATTGCCCCAGGACATTGGCATCCATCATTAATGATCCTCAGCACTGGGAACTTCTTTCCTCTTTATCAGGGAGGAGGCACAGGACCTGATATGTAAGTATTGGGATAGGCAGGGACTGATTAAAGATGGTCAACATGTCTTTGTGTGTGGTAGGTTGTGTCTAACCAATCTTTTAGAGTTTTTGAGGAGGTTACAATGAAAATTGATGAAGGAAAAGCAGTGGATGTTGTCTACATAGACCTTAGCAAGGATTTTGATAAGGTCCCATGTTGGAGGTTGGTCAAGAAGGGTCAGTTGCTTGGATTCAGGATGAGGCAGTAAATTGTATTAGACATTAGCTTCACAGGAGAAGACAGTGGTAGCAGATGATCGCCTTTGCTAGAGCTATTGGGAGTGGTTTAAACTAAGATGGCAGGGGAATGGGAACCAGTATGATAGAGTTGAGGATGAGCCAGCAGGTTTTAAAGTAGATGATATAAGGAAGGACACGCCATTGATTGGGTACAGATGCAGACAGAGCAAAGAGTTAATGTGTACCACAGAGGCAAAATTCATAAGAGCAAAGAACGCAGGATTGAAGGTGCTGTATTTAAATGCCTGTAGCATTCGGAATGAGGTGGATGAACTCATGGTGCAATTAGAGATTGGTCGGAACGATGTGGGCATCACTGAGTTGTGGCTGAAAGAAGGTCATAGTTTAACATCAAAGAATATATTTTGTATTAAAAGGATGGGCAGGAAGGCATAGGTGGTGGTGTGGCTCTATTGGTAAGAGAAAGAAGGTGACATAGGGTCAGAGAATGTCTAATCTTTGTGGGTGGAGATAAGAAACTGCAAGGGCAAAAAAACCTTGTGAATCATATGTAGGCCTCCAAATAGTAGCTAAGGAATGGGGTTGAGATTGCAAAGGGAGCCAGAAAAGGCATATAATAGGGGTAATGACACAATTGTAATGGGGGACTTCAATATGCAAGGGGATTGGGAAATCAGGTTGGTGTCAGATCACAAGAGAGGGAATTTGTTGAAAGCCTACCAGTTGGCATTTTAGAGCAGCTTGTGCTTGAGCCTACTCGGGGAAAGGCTATCTTAGATTGGGTGTTGTGTAGTAATACAGATTTTATTAGTCAGTTTAATGTAAAGGAACACTTAGGAGCTAGTGACCATATTATGACTGAAGGACTGGAAGATTACAAATGTCACTCCACTCTTTAAGAAGGGAGGGAGGCAAAAGAAAGGAAATTATAGGCCAGTTAGCCTAACTAAGTGGTTGGGAAAGTGTTGGAGTCTATTAGTAAGGATGAAGTTTTGAGGTACTTGGAAACTAATGATAAAATAAGTCAAAGTCAGCATGGTTTCTGTAAAGGGAAGTCTTGCCTGACAAAATCTGTTAGAGGTCTTTGAGGAAGCAACAAGCAGGGTGGACAAAGGAGAGGCAGTGGATGTCATTTCATTGGATTTTCAGAACGCATTTGATAAGGTGCCAGACAGGAGGTTGCTTAACAAGATAAAATTCCATGCTGTTACAGGAAAGATACTGGCATGGTTAGAGGAGTAGCTGACAGGCAGGAGGCAGCGAGTGGGAATAAAGGGGGCCTTTTCTGGTTGGCTGCCAGTGACTAGTGGTGTTCCTCAGGGGTCAGTAGTGGAACACTGCTTTTCACATTGTTTGTCAATGATTTGGATAATGGAATTGATTGCTTTGAGGCAAAGTTTGCGGATGATACAAAGACAGGTGGAGGGGTAGGTCGTGCTGAGGAAGCAATGCAATTGCAGCAGGATTTAGACAAATTGGAAGAATGGACAAAAAAGTGGCAGATGGAATACAGTGTTGGGAAATGTATGATAATGCATTTTGGTAAAAGGGACAATAATGCAGACTATTATCTAAATGAGCAGAAAATTCAAACATCAGAGCTGCAAAAGGACTCATGCAAGACTCCCAAAAGGTTAATTTACAGGTTGAGTCTGTGGTAAAGAGGGCAAATGCAAAGTTGGCATTTATTTCAAGGGGAAAAGAATATAAAAGCAAGGAGCTAATGCTGAGGTTTTATAAGACACTAGTCAGGCTGCACTTGGAGTATTGTCAACAGTTTTGGGCCCCATATCTCAGAACAGATGTGTTGTCATTGGAGAGAGTCCAGGAATGAAGAGGTTAACATATGAGGAGAATTTGGCAGCTTTCGACCTGTAGTCACTGGAATTTAGAAGAATGTAGGGGGATCTCATTGAAACCTACCGAATGTTGAAAGGACTAGATAAGGGTGGATGTGGAGAGGATGTTTCCTCTGGTGAGGGTATCCAGAACAAGAGTGCACAGCCTCAAAATTGAGGGGGGACCTTTTAGAACAGAGGTAAGGAGGATATTTTTTAGCCAGAGAGTAGTAAATCTGTGGAATGCTCTACCACAGACTGCGGTGGAGGCCAAGTCCGTGGGTATATTTAAAGCGGAAGTTGATCATTTCCTGATTGGACAAGACATCAAAGGATATGGCAAGATGGCAGGTGTATGGGGTTGAGTGGGATCCGGGATCAGCTATGATGGAATGGCAGAGCAGATTCAATGGGTTAAATGGCCTAATTCTGCTCCTATGTCCAATGGTCTTATGGTCTAACACTGCTCCTAAGGTCTTATGACTTAGCATTAGAGGCAAAGAAAGATGTAAATTCTACAAAAAAGAACACAATTACAACAAAAATCAGTCCATTATAGTGCGAGGATGTCAAAGTAGTTGTTGGACCCTAGAGTCTGTATCAGTAATTGGGTTGAGGTGATCAAGTGTCATATGTCCAAGTTTGGTGAGGGTACAAAGCTGGTGGCAAGTTGGGGTGTGAGGATCGAGAGAGGCTGAGTGAAGGGGTGGAAGGAAGAACATGAAATCTCCACTTGGGTAGGAAAAATAGTAACGTGGTATTTTTAAATGCTGAGGGCTGGAAAGGTGTTGGTGTTCAGGCGGACTCAGACGTTCTTGTCAGTGAGTCACTGGAAGTTAACATGCAAATGCGTAAAGCAGTTAGGAAAGCAAACAGCATATTGGTCTCCACGGCAAGAGGATATGAGTACAGGACCAGAGACACTGTAACTTCTTCCATTCACATAGGCGATACTGAGTGTAGAATACTGTGCACAGGTCAGGTCTCCTGTTAACAGAGTCAACGTTCAAAGTAAATTTATTATCGAAGTACATATAATCACCATATACAACACTTGTGGGCATTCACTGTAAATACAAAGAAACGCAATAAAATGAATGAAATACCAAACACAAGACAATCAATGTGCAAAAGACAACTGCGCAAATGCAAAAATACAATAATAATAATAATAATAATAAATAAGCAGTAAATACCAAAAACATGAGTCCTTGAAAGTGAGTCAGTAGGTTGTGGAAATAGTTCAGTAATGGGGCAAGTGAAGTTAAGTGAAGTTATCCCCTCTGGTTCAAGAGCCTGATGGTTGAGGGGTAATAACTGTTCCTGAAGCTGGTGGTGTAGTTTCTGAGGTTCCTGTACCTTCTTCCTGATGGCAACAGCGAGAAGAGAGCATGTCCTGCTGCTTTCCTGTGACACTGCTCTTTGTAGCTGAGCTCAGTGGTGGGGAAGGTTTTACCTTGGATGGGCTGGGCTGTGTCCATTACTTTTTGTTGGCTTTTCTGTTCAAATGCATTGGTGTTTCCACATCAGGCCACAATGCGACCAGTTTAGTTGTACTCTCTTCACCGCACGCCTATAGAAGTTTGTCAAAGCTTTAGATGACGTGCCGAAGCTTCACAAACTTCTAAGACAGTAGATGTGCTGCCATGCCTTTTTTGTAATGACGCCTACACGCTGGACCCTCTGAAATGATATTTAAATTTGCTGGCCATCTCCACCTCTGATCCCCTGATGAGGATTAGTTCATGGACCTCTGGTTTTCTCCTCCTGTGGTCAATAATTGACTCACTAATTTTGCCAACATTGAGTGAGGGATTATTGTTATGGCATCACTCAGCCAGATTTTCAATCTCCCTCCTCTGTGCTGATTTGTGGCTGCCTTTGATTTGGCCAGTGACAGTCGTGTCATCAGCAAACTTGAATATGGCATTGGAGCTGTGCTTAGCCTCACAGAAATAAGTGTAAAACAAGTAGAGAAGGGAGCTAAGCACACAGCTGTGCGGTATACCTGTGCTGAAGGAGATCGTGGAGGAAATGTTGCTGCCAATCCGAATTCACTGCAGTCTGCAAGTGAGGAAATCAAGGATCCAGATGCACAAGGAGATATTGAGGCCAAGGTCTTGGGGCTTATTGATTAGTTTTGAGGGGATGATGGTATTGAATGCCAAGCTGTAGTCAATGAAGAGCATCCTGATGTATGCATCTTCACTGGCCAGATATTCCAGGGTTGAGTGAAGAGCCAATGAAATGGCATCTGCTGTAGACCTGTTGTGATGGTAGGGCAAATTGGTGTGCATCCAAGTCGTTCCTCAGTCAGGAGTTGATATGTTTCATCAACAGCCTCTAAAAGCACATCATCATAGTGAATCTAAGTGTAATGACAATAGTCATTGAGGCAGGTTACCATGTTCTTCTTGGGCACCAGTATAATTAAAGCCTGCTTGAAGCAGGTGGGTACCTCAGACTGTTGAGGCAAGAGGTTAAAGATATGAATACTCCACCCAGTTGAGAAGCACAGGTCTTCGGTACTTGGCTAGGTACCCTATCTGGCCTGGATGCTTCCTGAAGGATGCTATCAGGTCGGCCACAGAGACTGAATTCACAGGGTCATCGGGGTCAGTGGGAGCACAGAAGCAGGCCCTTTGGCCAACTAGACCATACTGACCAAATTGCCTACCTGATCTGTTCATGGCACAGGGTGTGTTGGCATTCATTAGTCGGGGGATTGAGTTCAAGAGCTGTGAAGTAACGTTGCAGCTCTGTAAAACCCTGGTTAGACCAATTTGGAATATTATGTTCAGGTTTGGTCGCCTCATTATAGGAAGGATGTGGCAGCTTCAGAGAGGGTGCAGAGGGGATTTACCAGGATGCTGCCTGGATTAGAGAGCATGTCTCATGAGGATAGGTTGAGTGAGCTAGGACTTTTCTCTTTGAAGATGAAGATAAGAGGTGACTTGAAAGAGGTGCACAAGATAGGAGACTTAGATAGAGTGGACAGCTAGAGACATTTTCCCAGGACAAAAATTGCCAATACGAGAGGGCATAATTTCAAGGTGCTTGGAGGAAGGTGTAGGGGGGATATCAGAGGTAGACTGTTTTACACAGAGTGGTGGTGCATGGAAATAGCTGCCAGGGGTTATGATAGCGGCAGATACGTCGTGGACAGTTAAGAGACTCTTACATAAGCACACGGATGAAAGAAAAATGGAGGACTCTGTGGGAGGGAAAGTTAGACTGATTTCAGAGTAGATTAAAAGGTCAACACAACATGTAATAAAGTGGGCCGAAGGGCCTGTACTCTGCTGTACTCAGAATTAATATCACTGGAATATGTCATTAATTTCGGTGTTTTGCTGCAGCAGTACATTGCAATGCATAGCAATAAAAATTATAAATCACAACAAGTACAGATAAAAATAATAATTAAATAAGTAGAGGAAAAAGAGAAAAATACTGAATTAGTGTTCATGGGGTCATTGTCCATTCAGAAATCTGAAGGTAGAGGGAGAAGAAGCTGTTCAGAAACATTGAGTGTGTATCTTCAGACTCCTGCACCTTCTCAAAGAGAAGAGGGCATGTCCTGGGTGATGGGGGTCCTTAATGATGGATGCTGCCTTTTCGAGACATTGCCTTTTGAAAGTGTCCCAGAAGCTGGGGAGGCTAGTGCCCACGATGGAGCTGACTGAGTTTACAACCTTCTGCAGCTTTTTCTGATCCTGTGCAGTGGCCCCTCCACACCAGACGGTGATGCAGCCGCTTAGAATGTGCTCCATGGTACATCTGTAGAAATTTGCAAGTGTCTTTGGTGACATAGCCAACTCCTAATGAAATATAATCGCTGTTGTTGAACAGACCTAGGGTCTGTTCAATGTAGCACTAGGTCTGTTCGACAGCTATCCCCAGAAACCTGCCCTTTACTGAGTAAGCCCGCCCTGGAATGTTGTAGACCAGAGGAACTATGAAGAAGAATGTCCTTCTTTAGCAATGTTCCCTCTAATTTGTAATAACAAGTATGTGCAAAAATCTTGTGCTGTGCAACTTTTTGCCCAGTGACAACAACATGGCACACAGAATAACTTCTTCAATAAAAACAGCATAAATAAGCCAGTCGTAAAATCTGCAGACAAATCATCACAAACTCCATGTTGTCAATACTGTCCACATCAGAACCGGAAAAGGAAATATGAACGGGTACAATCATGAAATATACTTAACATGCCGACGACGTAGAGGGTGACAACCTTTTGAGCACAATTTAAATTCCTTTGTGCGCGAGTAGCAAAAGATGTGTGAGTGTGCACTCCTCAGAGGGGACGTTGTTCCTTAGGTATGGGGAGCGGCAGGAGATGCCAATGTTGTTAAGTTCCCACGGAGTGCAGAGGTCTCAGTAGATGTGGTGAACCCGCTAAATCCAGGCGTGGAAGATAAATCACAGCGGCAATGAACAGACCAATCCTGATGCCACTTTACACGAACTGTTCTCCTCCTGTGTGTTATCCATATCGCCCATTCCCTTCAACCCATGGGTCTTTTAACCTCCACCAAACTGCCCGTTTTCACCGTACTGCTGGTACCTTTTCCAGCTACCCACTGGGTAGAGAAACTTGCCCCTAACATCACCTCTAAGCCTCTCCCTTTAAGAGAAGCTTGGATAGGTGCATGGGTGAGGGGTATGGGTCTGGCTGCAGGTAGCTGGGAGAAAAGAGGCCAGCATGGACTGGATGGGCTGAAGGGCCTGTTTCTGTGCTGTAGTACTCTATGACTCTAGGGCCAACAACACAGACCATGGAGCAATTCATGCTCAGGGTCTCAAGGACTCCAGAATGTTTCCAAGACATGTTCAGATACTCTAAACTGTAACAGGGTGTTCAGCAATGTATAATGTGATCTGCTTTGTACAAACACTTCCGATACAGTGTGTGTGGTTAGACAGCGAGAGAGACAGACTTGAGACTTGAACAGTGCATAATTAACAGGTTTTAACCTAAGTGTGAATTGCAAATCTACAGAGAGATAGTGAAGTTTTGAAATGAGGCAAGTTTGAGAGCAATTCCTTGCCGCGAGCCTTGTCACTTTACTGGAAGGATTTGGAGGTGTTGGAGAGGGTGCAGAAGAGGATATCAAATCATAGACTCATCCATGCTGACCAATATGCCCATCTATGCTCGGCATATTTGCCTATGTTTGGCCCTTATCCTTCTAAACTTTTCCTATCCATGTCCATATATCCCTCAAACTTACCACACAAGTCATTAGGGTAGTTAGGAAGGGGTATAGTGTGTTGGCCTTTATTAGTTGGGAGATTGAGCACAAGAGTCACAAGGAAATGTTACAGCTCGATAAAACCATAGTTAGACCACATGGAGTATTGTGTTCAGTTCCAGTTGCTTCACTATAGGAAGGATGTGGCAGCTTTAGAGGGAGCGTAGAGGAGATTTATCAGGATGCTGCCTTGGATTGGAGAGCATGTCTTAACGAGGATAGGTTGAACAAGCGAAGGGTGAGAAGCTTCCATACGTTACTTCTTCCTTCCACTGAATCCATCCAGAGAATATTAACCTGCAGTTCCCTGATAACATGGCCTTGGCTACGTTCCATCACTGGTGATGAGAGTGCATGTAGAACTGGTACCCTTTGTCACCGCGAAAACCTCGAAAATGACAGGAATGAAACTTGGGACCTGCACTTTGACTCGGCAGTCAGTGCTCTGTACAATTACCCTCTCAACTCCCTCTGATATTTCACTAGGTAAATCTACCTGCTCAGGTGTGGTGCAACCACTGAAGGCCTTTTGTTAATCTCTGTTGAAACATAGAAGACAGGACAGCAAGCACACACACCACAGTGTGATAACAGCCTTCTGGTCACTGTTAACCCTTCAGGGACTGGATGGAGGCAATGTGAATGTCAGTAAATGTTAAGAGTAGATGGGTGGACTCATTCCTTGGAGACAGTTCTTGGCTGGAATGTTTGTGTAGGAACTCTGTCACGTGCGCCCATGTCAGAGGGTGCAGGCTCAGAATAGGATGTCCCTTTAGAACAGAGACGAGGAGCAATTTCTTTAGCCAGAATGTGGTGAGTCAGTAGAGTTCAGTGCCACAGGCAGCTGTGATTTGAATGGCCCTGTTCTATTCAGAGAGAAAAGCCCCAGTTCACTCAACCTTCTCCTCGTTAGACATGCTCTCTAATCCTGACAGCACCCTGGTAAATCTCCACATGCTTTGTAAAGCTTCTACATCCTTTCTATAACAAGGCAATCAGAACTGAAAACAATACTCCACGTGTGGTCTAACCAGGGTTTTATAGAGCTGAAACATTGCCCCATGGCTCCTGAACTCAATCCTACAACTAGTGAAGGCCAAAACACCATATGCCTTCTTAACTACCTTATTAACTCGTATGGGATCTTTGAGGGATTTACGGACATAAACCCCAAGATCCCTCTGTTCCTCCTAACTGCTAAGAATCCTGCCATAAACCCTGTACTCGACCTTCCAAAATGAATCATTTCACAGATTGAAATCCATCTGACACTTCCCAGCCCAGTTCAGCATCCTATCACTGTCCCATTGTAACAGCCCTCCACACGATCCACAACGATGATGTCTTCACGGACATCTTCAACACTTCACTCATCCAGGATGCTGTCTCCACACGCTTCAAATCAGCCACCGTCATTCCTGTTCCAAACAACTCTGCCCCTTCAGCATGAAACAACCACTAGCCGGTGACACTGACACCAATCATCATGAAGTGCTTTGAATGGTTGGTAATGACACAAATCAAAAACGCCATTCCTGCTACACTGGACACTCACCAATATGCTTACCGACAGAACCACTGTACAACAGATGCCATAGCCTGAACACGCCTGGAAAACAAGGACACTTATGTCGGAATGTTGTTTCTGGATTCCAGTACAGCATTCAACCCTATTGTCCCACAGAAAGTGGTGAACAAACTCCCACTCCTCCGTCTAAATGCACCACTGTGCAGCCACCAGACCTCAGACAGTCAGGGTGCACGATCACTCCTCCCTCCTCCTCATCCTCAACACGGCTGCCCCCCAGGGCTGAGTGCTGAGCCCAGGGCTGAGTGCTGCCCCCCAGGGCTGAGTGCTGAGCCCAGGGCTGAGTGCTGCCCCCCAGGGCTGAGTGCTGAGCCCCAGGGCTGAGTGCTGCCCCCCTGGGCTGAGTGCTGAGCCCCAGGGCTGAGTGCTGCCCCCCTGGGCTGAGTGCTGAGCCCCAGGGCTGAGTGCTGCCCCCCTGGGCTGAGTGCTGAGCCCCAGGGCTGAGTGCTGCCCCCCAGGGCTGAGTGCTGCCCCCCTGGGCTGAGTGCTGAGCCCCAGGGCTGAGTGCTGCCCCCCAGGGCTGCACACTCTGCTCACAGCCAAACACCCGAGTAATCACACTGTCAACTTCGCCAGTGACACGACAGTGATGAGGCTCATCACCAACAACGATGAGGTGGCCAATAGAGCGGAGACGGAAGAGATCGAGGCCTGGTGCCAGACAAATAACTTCTTCTTCAATGTCAATAAGACAAAGGAGATGGTTATCAACTTAAGGAGAACTTACACCACTCACATCTCTCTTTATGTCAGTGGCACTGCAGTGGAAACCGCGAGCAGTTTCAAACTCCTGGGGGTGCACGTCCCACACAGCCTCCCATGGCCCCAGAACAGTCAAGAAATTCCTGATGATCAAGAAAGCTCAAGACCTGCATTTTCTGAGGAGAGTGAAGAGAGCTGGAGCTGGACTGCGCACATCAATACTCACGTCCTTTTACAGCTGCGCGGTAGAGAACTTCCTAACATGCTGCAGTGGTGCATGGCACAGAAACTGCACTCGGTGGACAGGAAGGCTCTACACTGGGTACTCAAAACTGCCCAACACATCACTGGCACCAGCCTACCCGCCATCAAGGCCATGCACACAGAAAGGCCAGCAATATCATGAAGAATCCCACCCACCCTGCTCCTGGACTGATAGGCCTCACCCAACAGGGAGGAGGCTACACAGTATCCATGCCAGAACCACCAGACTCAAAAACGGTTACTTTCCCCAACAAGAAAGGCTGATTAACACCTCCACCCCACCACCACTACTTTATCATTTCCTGTTAGTCACCTATGTACAGACACTCCAGTGCCCAGCGTCACTTTCTCGACATATAACCAGTCTCTGTATATAAGCTATCTTATGTACTTATATTTATTGTGTTTTTATTATTGTGTTCTTTAGCTTACTGTGTGTTTTTTTGTGCTGCATCGGACCTGGAGAAACAATTATTTCATTTCCCTTGACACCTGTGTACTGGACATTTATAAAAGTCACAAAGAGCAGGGGTCCCCGTGGAGCACCACTGGCCACTGACCTCCAGGCGGAATCTGCTCCATTGACTACCACCCTTGGCCTTCTATGGGCATCTCAGTTCTGTATCCATGCAGCCATTTCCCTGGATCCCATGCCTCCCGACCTTCTGAATGAGCTTACCGTGAGGAACCTTGTCAAGTGCAATCTCGTCCCTAGCTTCGCTTAGTAACCTGTGATATGACCTGTCCAGGCCCATCCTTTCTAAAGTTCTAGAACATTCTCTTTCTTAATGTTGACATGTTTCAGCATATCAACCTGTTCAATGCTATTCTCACATTTGTCAAATTCTCCCTCACCGGTGAATGTTGAAACAAATTACTGATTAAAGCCCTCACCTACTTCCTCCCACTCCAGGCATAATTCCTTTTTTTGTCCTGAACAGTCCTACTCTCACTCTAGTCATCTTCCTGTTTTTCACGTATGTGTAGAATGCCTTGAGGTTTTCCTTAACCCTACTCAACAAGGCCTTCTCATGTGCCCTCTAGGTCTTTGAAGTTCCTTTGTTAAACTCCTTCCTGACTACCTTGTAGTTCTCAAGAGCCCTGCTAAACTTTAAATATGCTTCTTTCTTCCTCTTGACTAGACGTTCTACATCTCTTCCATATCTCATGGTTCTTTCACCCTACCATTCTTTCCCTGCCTCAATGAGACAAGATGTCCACAATCCAGTGGAAGTGCTCCCTGGTCCAACCATGTTGACGTCACAGCCAAGAAAGTTCAACAGCATCTCTACCTCCTCAGGAGGCTAAAGCAATTTGCCACGTCCCCATCGACCTTAACAATTTTTATCAATGCAGCATAGAAAGCATCCTATCTGGAAGTATCTGGAAGTGGTATGAGCTTGCAGCTTATTGTTTACCTGTACTGTAGGTTTTACACTTTATTCTGCAGTGTTTCGCCTTGTTCTACCTCAATGATTTCGTCTGAATGATCAGTATACAAGACAAACTTTCCACTGTATCTTGGTACATGTGACAATTATAACCCAACACTTAATACCTATTAACTTACAGAGAGAGCCAAATGAATTCATTATCACTAACACCTTCAGCCCGTCCTCTGCAGATACAGGTCGGTGATGTGTGCGTTACACAGCTGCCCAGTAATGTAATATTAATATTGTTCTTTGAGTAAGTTTGAAGCAAGCGGTGGCTGCTGTCTGTGACTGGCGGTTGCCACGGGTTACGGGCTGCCCGTGTGCTGTGTGAGGTGGGTGGAAGTTTGGTTTCTGGTGAAGGGGTTTTGCTCAGAATCCAGTAAGCTGCCGTCTCTGTAAAGACAAGCTGTTCTCTACGAGGAACCGGTGCTGCGGTGAGTTATAAGTCCTCAAAATTAAACCTCGGACATGTCTCTGCATCTTCACTCTGCTCAGTGTACAGTTTCATTGCATGTGTCAGTGCTGTATGTGTAGTCGCAACAGGTTCTCTGCCCACACTTTCTCACATCCCTGTCCTCCCTGTGTTTTATGACTCTTTCAGAAAATAACTGAGTACAATTTCTTGTATAAAATCTGGCCATCTCCTCTCATCTCCATGTGGCTTCATGAAGTATCCACATTCTTTAACCCCCCCCCCTTCTCTTTCTCCTCTCTCCTTTCTCCCTCTTTCTCTCTCCTCTCTGTCTCTCTCCCTCCTTCTCTCTCTGAATGTCTGTCTGTCTCTCTTTCTCTTCCCTCTCCTCTCTGTCTCTCTCTTTCTCTCCACTCTGTCTCTCCCTCCTCTCTCTCACTCTTTCTCTATCTGTCCGTCTCTCCCTCTCTCACGCTCTCTGCATCTTTTTCCTCCTCTGTATCAAAGATTTTGAACAGCTCTAAGTGCACATCTAACGTCAGACTACATTACAGAAATGCCATCTGTTACATGGTGTTGCTGGATATGAAAATCTTCCTCTGCCCAACCTTATCTTGTATCTGCCTGGTGTGGGATTCGAACCTACCACTGCACACTGTGTGACGTTGAGGGTGTTGCGCTCTGTCCGGGAACCTCACTCACGCTGAACCCTCTGGTGTGGGCTTGTGTTCTGGGTGCTGGGTTAAGTCAGGGAGAATGACAGCCAGGATTCCTACACCCACCATCTCCACTGGCAGCTCGTTCCACAATCGCAATAATCCCTGAGTGAAGAAATTCCAGGTCAGGTTCTGCTTAAGTATTTCTCCTTTCACCCTAAACCTACAGCATGGGGCCTCTAGTTTGAGTCTCACCCAACCTCAGTGGAAAAAGCCTGTTTATATTTACCCTATCTCACACTCCATAGGGTGATAGGGTGGAGACAGGTGTAAGGCACTCCTTCCCTCTGCTAGCCCTGGGCAAGGTGTAGCACTGCCTAGCCCCCCCCTCCCCCCCCCCACCCCGCAATCAGGGTCAAATGAAGCCATGGAAGCGGGCGGTGGATGGTTGTACGGGCAGGGCAGCCGGTGTACATCACAAGTCCTGGTTATGTGACTACTAATGGCAGGCAGACAATCTCTGAAGAGTGTTGATAATGACTAGGGTCACCCGTCTGGTAAAGACACTGCCCAGACGAAGGCAATGGCAAAATCACTTCTGTAGGAAAATTTGCCAAGAACAATCATGGTCAAGGAAAGACGATGATCAGCTATGTCATATGACACAGCACATAACAAATGAACACACAAATACACTTCAGAACGTTGTACACCTCTATCAAATCACCCCTCATTCTCCTACGCTCCAGGGAATAAAGTCTTAACCTATTCAACCTTTCCCTGCAACTCTGCGCATTTCTCAGCTACAGAATGCTGCCGTCGGGAAGAGTGACGGGACCAGGTTCAACACAAACTGGCTCTGGGCTTGGGAAATTACCAGAGCTTTAAGAAACAGGATGGACTGATCATACAGGTCCATCGAAAGCTAATCGGGACTCTCAGTGCTCGATTCTGTAATAAAATATTTTCCCAGTACCTCTAACTCTTCCACCGGAGCTGGCTTTATTCAGCCTCACAGGTTCGATCCCCACCCCCAGCACTGTCTGTGTCGATCTGCAGGTTCCCCTGGTGCTCCGGTTCCCTCCCACATCCTAACAACGTGCAAGGTCGCCGAGTTAACTGGCCACCATAAATTGTCCCCTATTGTGTATGTTGGCGTGCAAGAAGCCTCAAAGGGGAGATGTGTGAGAGAGTAAGTTCTTTACACAGAGAGTGGCGAGTTCATGGAGTACCCTGCCAGGGGTGGTGGTAGAGCCAGGTACAACAGGGGTATTTAAGAAACTCTTAATAGGCACATGGCTGAGAGAAAATGGAGGGCTATGTAGGAGGGATTGATCCTAGAGTTGGGTAAAAGGTTAGCACAATATTGTGCACTGTGCTATGTTCTATGTTCTAATGGGCTGCAGATGTGTAGGCACGTGAGGAGGGGAGATGGGATTAACGGGGAGGGGGTGAGGTCCGGGCTTGATTTGTTTTGTTCCTTGTTGTGTTCTGTGTTGGTCTGCTGGGCATTGTGGGCAAGCGGTGTTGGTGCCAGAACGTGTGATAACGCTTGCCGCTTCCTTCTGCACACCCCGGACTGTGTTGGTTGTTAACGCAAAGGACACGTTTCACTGTATGTTTCGATGTACCCGTGATAAATAAACTTGAATCTTAAAGCGCCACGGTAGTTCAGTGGCTAGCGAGACACCACTACAGCTCGGGGCATCAGAGTTTGGAGTTTAATCCCAACGTCCTCCGGAAGGAGTTTGTACATTCTCCCCGTCAAAAGTGTGGGTTTCTCCAGGTGCTCCAGTTTCTTCCCACACTCCAAAGACATCCTGGTTGGTTGGTTGGTTAGTTGGTCATTGTGATCAGGTTAGGGTTAAATTGGGGGTTGCTGGGCTGTGTGGCTCTAAGGGACATTCTGTGCTGCTCCTCTCAATAAATAAGCATCTTGAAACTTGCTCCCCTACAACTAGCAGAGACCAGATGGGCCAAATGGTCTGCTGAGACATTTGAGGAAAGGCTGTTGATCTGTTTCTGTCCCGGAGGACAGGGGAGTTTCAGTGGAGGTGTAGACGCCTCCTCCTGGAATTGGACAAGCAGCCACACCCAAAAGCAGCCAACTCCATTAATCACAACTAGAAATCTGCAGATTCTGGAAATCCAAGCCACACACACAAAATGCTGGAGGAACTCAGCGGGTCAGGCAGCATCTATGGAAAGAGTACAGTCGACTTTTCGGGCCGAAACCCTTCATCAGGACTGGAAACAATGATGAGAAGTTAGAGCAAGAGGGTGAGGGGAGGGGGAAGAAGAAATACAGGGTGGTAGGTGATAGGTGAAACTGGGTGAGGGGGAGGGGCGAAGTAAAGAGCTGGGAAGTCAATTGGTGAAAGAGATAAACGGCTGGAGAAGGGAGAATCTGAGGGCAGAAGGCCATGGAAGGAAGGAAAGGGGGAAGAGCACCTGAGGGAGGTGATGACCGGTACCGAGATAAGGTGAGAGAGGAAAATGGGAATGGGGGATGGTGAAGGACAGGAGGGGCATTACCGGAAGTTCAAGAAATTGATGTTTATGCCTCAGGTTGAAGGCTATCCAGACAGAGTGTAAGGAGTTGTTCCTCCAACCTGAGTGTGGCCTCATTGCAGCGGTAGAGGAGGCCATGAACTAACATGCCAGAATGGGAACGGGAGGTGGAATTTAAATGGGTGGCCACCGGGAGATCCCACTTTGGCAAAATGGTCTCCCAATCAACATCGGGTCTCATCAATATACAGGAGGCCGCACCGGGAGCACTGGATACAGTAGATTACCCCTACAGACTCACAGGTGAAGTATTGCCTCACCTGGAAGGACCATTTGGGGCGCTGAATGGTAGTGAGGGAGGAGGTGAAGGGGTAGATGTGGCACTTGTTCCACTTACAAGGGTAAGTGCCAGGTAGAAGGTCAGCGGGGAGAGACAAATGGACAGAGGAGTTGTGTAGGGAGCGATCCCTGCAGAAAGCAGAAAGTGGGGGGGGGGGGGAAGGTGTGCTTGGCGGTGGGATCCCATTGGAGATGGCAGAAGTTACAGAAAATTATGGGCTGGACACAGAAGCTGATAGGGTGGTGGGTGAGGACAAGGAACCCTGTCCCTGGTGGGGTGCTGGGAGGATGGGGTGAGGGCAGACATGCGTGAAATGGAAGAGATGCGGGTAAGGACAGCATTGATGGTGGAGGAAGGCAAGCCCCTTTCTTTGAAGGAGGAGGACATCTCCTCAGTTCTGGAATGAAAAGCCTCATCCTGAGAGCAGATGCGGTGGAGATGGAGGAACTGAGTGAAGGAGATGGCATTTTTACAAGTAACAAGGTGGGAAGAGGTATTGTCCAGGTAGCTGTGGGAATCAGTGGCTTTATAAAAGATATCGGTAGATGAACTGTCTCCAGAGATAGAGACAGCGAGATGGAGAAAGGGGAGAACGTGTCAGAAATGGATCAGGTAAATTTGAGGGCGGGGTGGAAGATGGAGGCAAAGTTGATGAAGTCGACGAGATCCATGTGGGTGCAGGAAGCAACACCAATGGAGCCATCCATGTAGCGTAGGAAATGTGTGGGATGTTCACTAGTGTAGGCTTGGAACATAGACTGTTCCACTTCGCTGACAAACAGGCAGGCATAGCCTGGACCCATCCGAGTGCCCATTGCTACAGCTTTTGTTTGAAGGAAGTGGGAGGAGCCAAAAGAGAAATGACTGAGTGAGAACCAGTTCCACCAGACGGAGGAGATTGGTGGTGGAGGGGAACTGGTCGGGTCTGGTGTCCAGAAAGAAACAGGGAGCTTTGAGGCCTTCCTGGTGGGGGATGGAGGTGTATAGGGACTGGACATCCATGGTGAAAATAAGATGTTTAGAGCATCTTGAAATCATTGAAATCAAGAGCATGTGAAGTGTTACGGATGTAGGTGGGAAGGGACTGAACGGGATGGGGGGGGGGGGTGGAATAAAGCAAAGTTGGGGTATGCAGGTATAAATTCGGCGGGGCAGGAACAAGCAGAACCAATGGGTCTACCTGGACACGCAGGTTTGCGGATCTCGGGTAGGTGGTAGAAACAGGAGGTGCGGGTGCGGGAACTTTGACGGTGGTGGCAGTGGATGGGAGATCCCCGGAGTTCATAAGGTCGGCGATGGTATGGGAGACAGTGGCCTGGTGCTCCTTAGTGGGGTCATGATCGAGAGGTAAGTAAGAGGAGGTGTCAGACAGCTGTCATTGAACTTAGCAAGGTAGAGGTCAGTCCGCCAGTCTGCCATGATCAGCCGTGTGCAGTACCGTGCGTCACCACCAGGCGGATCGCATCCAGAGAGTCCGGAACACAACCTTCAGCACCAACAATTACAGATTCAACTTTTCATTTCTCACATATATATCGAAACATACGCAGTCAAATGCGCCGTTTGTGTCAAATCAGATCTTATCTTTGCAAGCACCGAATCAGTACGGGGAATGTAGACTTGAGACTGGAAAAGGCCCTTCGGTCCACCGTGTCTGTGCTGACCACCAAGCCAATCCAAACTAATCCCATCTGCCTGCACACGGTCCATATTCCGCCCTTCCCTGCCTGTTCATGTGTCTGTCTAAATGCTTCTCAAACACCACGATCATATGTGCCTCCAGGTGGTGCAGACACCCACCGTTCTCTGTGGAAAACAGCTCTGCCCGCACATCTCCTTCACTGAAAACTTACACCCACTCAGCTTAAACTCTTAAGGCTTTACCCACGATATGACATTTCCACCCTGGGGTAAAGTGGCCGACGATCTACCCGACCCACCTATCTTATTTAAACTTTTCACCGGGTCCAGAGGGAAACACCGCAGGGGAGGTAGACGCCTCTGCCTCTGGCCTCCAGTAGGTGTCCATGGAAACCTGAGGCAAAATTATACAGTTCATCCAGTGTTCCCATGGTATCTGATTAGAAAAAGAGAATTGAACCAATTCAAACAGAACGCACAAACAGCATAAATTAATAGCACATTAGGACGACATGGTAGTGTAGCGGTTAGCGTAACGCGTTGGATTCCCGGTGATATTTTATCAGAAGTTTCTACATTCTTCCCGTGATCAAGTGGGTTTCCTCAGGGTGCTCCGGTTCCTTCCCACATTCCAAAGACGTACGAGTTAGGGTCTGATATGTCGCAGATATGTCTGCTGGCCCCGGAATTGTGGAATCCTCGTTGATATGACTTGACACAAACGACGCATGTTTCGATGTACACGTGAGAAATGACACCTTTAACCTTTAATTGATGATGGTGGCGGTTCTGTATCTGGACTACATGTCGTAGGGGGCGTTGGGAATGGACCCAAATGCAGGGCACAGACACTGAAGTACTAGGAACAGGGCGGGACAAAACTAAAGGACGGGACAGGTCGCAGACTAGGCTAGGGAAGCAGGACCAGGACGAGGGACTGGGAACTAGGAGCCTGGGCGTGGACTCGGAGCCTGAGACTGCACAAGGACCCAGAACCTGGGTCGTGACTCAGGCTCGGACCTCAAACCAGGCGAAGACGTGACGAGGCCTGGAGTCTTGAGGCTTGCATAACTCGGAGGCTGAAGTTTGGAGGCAGACTAGGAACTGTACATCAACATAGAGCAGTACAAAAGACTGGACAGTACATTGATATAGAGCCCAAGAAGAGATCAAGAAAGCTCAGGAAGAGATCAGAAAGCTCAAGAAGAGATCATACAGTATGGCCAAGTGAAATAGGAATTGATATGAAAGGAGAGGGGAGTAACAAATTAAAAGTATTATATATGAATGCACGAAGTATAAGGAATATAAGTTTGAGGCTCAGTTGGAAATTGGCAAGTACGATGTTGTGGGAATAACTGAGACATGGCTTCAAGCGGACAGGGCCTGGGAAATGAATATTCAAGGATATACATCTTATCAAAAGGACAGACTGACTGGCAGAGGGGGTGGGGTGGCTCTGTTGGTGAGGAATGATATTCAGTCCCTTGCGAGGGGGGACATAGAATCAGGGGATGTAGAGTCAGTATGGATAGAACTGAGAAATTCTAAGGGTAGAAAGACCCTAATGGGAGTTATCTACAGGCCCCCAGACAGCAGTCTGGATGTAGGGTGTAAGTTGAATGAAGAGTTAAAATTGGCATGTTGCAAAGGTAATGATACAGTTGTCATGGGGGATTTCAACATGCAGGTAGACTGGGAGAATCAGGATGGTACTGGACCCCAAGAAAGGGAGTTTGTGGAGTGCCTCCGAGATGGATTCTTAGAATAGCTTGTACTGGAGCCTACCAGGGAGAAGGCAATTCTAGATTTAATGTTGTGCAATGAACCAGATTTGATCAGGGACCTCGAGGTAAAGGAGCCATTAGGAGGTAGTAACCATAATATGTTATGTTTTAACCTACAATTTGAGAAGGAGAAGGGAAAATCGAATGTGTCAGTATTACAGTTGAACAAAGGGAACTATGGAGCTCTGAGGGAGGAGGTGGCCAAAGTTCAATGGAACAATACCCTAGCAGGGAAGACAGTGGAACAACAATGGCAGGTATTTCTGGGAATAATGCAGAAGGTGCAGGATTGGTTCATTCCAAAGAGGAAGAAAGATCCTAAGGGGAGTAAGGGGCGGCCGTGGCTGACGAGGGAAGTAAAGGGCAGTATAAAAATAAAAGTATAACATAGCAAAGATGAGCGGGAAACCGGAGGACTGGGAAGCTTTTAAAGAGCAACAGAAGATAACAAAAAATGGCAATACGTGGAGAAAAAATGAGGTACGAAGGTAAACTAGCCAAGAATACAAAGGAGGATAGTAAAAGCTTCTTTAGGTATGTGAAAAGAAAAAAAAATAGTTAAGACTAAAATTGGGCCATTGAAGACAGAAATGGGAGAATTTATTATGGGGAACAAGGAAATGTCAGATGAGTTGAACAGGTACTTTGGATCTGTCTTCACTAGGGAAGACACAAACAATCTCCCAGATGTAATAGTGGCCAAAGGAACTAGGGTAAAGGATGAACTGAAGGAAATTTATATTAGGCAAGAAACGGTGTTGGATAGACTGTTGAGTCTGAAGGCTGATAAGTCCCCGGGACCTGATGGTCTGCATCCCAGGGTACTTAAAGAGGTGGCTCTAGAAATCGTGGACGCATTGGAAATCATTTTCCAATGTTCTATAGATTCAGGATCAGTTCCTGTGGATTGGAGGGTGGCTAATGTTGTCCCAGTTTTCAAGAAAGGAGGGAGAAAGAAAACAGGGAATTATAGACCGGTTAGCCTGACGACAGTGGTGGGAAAGATGCTGGAGTCAATTATAAAAGAGGAAATTACAACACATTTGGATAGCAGTAGAAGGATCAGTCCGAGTCAGCATGGATTTACGAAGGAAAAATCATGCTTGACTAATCTTCTGGAGTTTTTTGAGGATGTAATTATGAAAATGGATAAGGGAGAGCCAATGGTTGTAGTGTACCTGGACTTTCAGAAAGCCTTTGATAAAGTCCAACATGGGAAATTAGTGGGCAAAATTAGGGCACATGGTATTGGGGGCAGAGTACTGACATGGATTGAAAATTGGCTGGCTGGCAGGAAACAAAGAGTAGCGATTAACGGGTCCCTTTCGGAATGGCAGGCAGTGACTATTGGGGTACTGCAAGGCTCGGTGCTGGGACCGCAGCTGTTTACAATATACATTAATGATTTAGATGAAGGGATTAAAAGTAACCTTAGCAAATTTGCAGATGACACAAAGCTGGGTGGCAGTGTGAAATGTCAGGAGGATGTTACGAGAATGCAGGGTGACTTGGACAGGTTGGGTGAGTGGGCGAATGTATGGCAGATGCAGTTTAATGTGAATAAATGTGAGATTATCCACTTTGGTGGCAAGAACAGGAAGGCAGATTACTATCTAAATGGAGTCAAGTTAGCAAAAGGGGAAGTACAACGAGATCTAGGTGTTCTTGTACATCAGTTAATGAAAGCAAGCATGCAGGTACAGCAGGCAGTGAAGAAAGCTAATGGCATGTTGTCCTTTATAACAAGAGGAATTGAGTATAGGAGTAAAGAGGTCCTTCTGCAGCTGTACAGGGCCCTGGTGAGACCCCACCTGGAGTATTGTGTGCAGTTTTGGTCTCCAAATTTGAGGAAGGACATTCTTGCTATTGAGGGAGTGCAGCATAGGTTCAGTGGTTAATTCCCGGAATGGCGAGACTGTCATATGTTGAAAGATTGGAGTGACTGGGCTTGTATACACTGGAATTTAGAAGGATGAGAGGGGATCTGATTGAAACATATAAGATTATTAAGGGATTGGACGTGCTGGAGGCAGGAAATATGTTCCCGCTGATGGGTGAGTCCAGAACTAGAGGCCACAGTTTAAGAATAAGGGGTAGGCCATTTAGAACAGAGATACGGAAAAACTTTTTCACCCAGAGAGTGGTGGATATGTGGAATGCTCTGCCCCAGAAGGCAGTGGAGGCCAAGTCTCTGGATGCATTCAAGAGAGAGTTAGATAGAGCTCTTACAGATAGCGGGGTCAAGGGATATGGGGAGAGGGCAGGAATGGGGTATTGATTGTGTATGATCAGCCATGATCACAGTGAATGGTGGTGCTGGCTAGAAGGGCCGATTGGCCTACTCCTGCACCTACTGTCTACTGTCTATTGTCTATTGTGCTGGAACTTATCCTTCAAAAAGCTGGGACTCAACTTTAACTCCACACCAAGGTGGGTCAGGTCCAGCAGTCGGGTAACGGCAGAACGGCCTGACAGAGGCATAGACAAGACGAGACAGACTCCTCCCGCAGGGCAACGGCAGAGCAGCCTGACTTACCCCATGGGGCGAGGACAGGAAGAGATAAACACCGAAGAACAACAGACAGTTCCATCTCTGCATCGGGGTTACTCCGAGTCGCAGTTATGGTCAGCAGCCTTGGCTGGCTACAGAAACAACCAGATCCCTACCTAGATCAGAGTGGCTGACAGCCACCCAGCTGGCCCGGGAAACGGCCGAATCCATACCGCAATGACAGCCCCGACTATTGACAGCAAGGCTCCAAGAAGCAATGGTTCTTCAGCGCGGCCTAAAGATGGCAAGTGACCATTCTAGCCTTCCACCATCCATTTGCTCCCAGGGAATAGACCAGACCAGACCCCCCAACCACACTCAATCCCAGGGCCAGTTATATTCCCAACCTCAAGATGAGCATCAGGTGCTTATGAATAAGTTCAACTGAAACAAGGGACAGCCGGAGGACCCGGAGTCCGGAGTCCACGGACCGGACCGTGAACCGGAATGTGGATTTTGGACCGGACCATGACACTACAGAGGAGGGGAGTGGGACACTAATGAATGTACGTGAAAGCAGATGTTTCTTTAGTGAATTTCTGCTGCTCCTTGAGCTGACGCAGAGGGTTGGAGAGCTGTCGGGAGTAGAGAGAAGTTCTGTCTGTCGGTGGATTGAGTTTAGGAGCCGCGATGTAATGTTAGAGGCATAGACAGAGAAACAGGCCCTGTGGCCCAACCAGTCCGTGCCAAATAGTTTTTCTGCCTAGTACCAGCGATTAGGCAGTCCCTCCATGTCCTGGGCCTAGTCCTAGTCCCTCCATGTACCTATCCAAACCCCTGTGAAATCGAACCCATGTCCGCTGGCAGCTCTATGAAACTCTGGTTAGACCACACTTGGGGCATTGTGCTCGGTTCTAGTCACCTCAATATAGGAAGGATGTGGACGTTTTGGAGAAGGTGCAGAGGAGGCTTACCAGGATGCTGCCTGGATTGCAGAGCATGCCTTATGAGAACAGGTTGAGCGAGCTCGGGCGTTTCTCTTTGGAGTGAAGGGGGAGGAGAGGTGACTTGATAGAGGTGTATAAAGTAAGCAGCATTGATAGGGTGGGCAGCCAGAGACGTTTTCCCAGGGTGAAAGTAGTTAATTGGGGAGGGGGTCATAATTGTAAGGTGATTTGAGGAAAGTATAGGGGCTGTCAGAAGTAGGTGTCAGCATACACTGATGCTGGTGGGGGTGCGGAACGGGCTGCCAGGGCTGGTGCTGGAGGCAAAATCATTGAAGACGTTTAAGAGACTATTAGATTAGCACGAATGAAAGGAAAACGGAGGGCTATGTGAGAGGGGAGGGTTAGAGTAGTTTAAAAGGTCGGCACAATATCGTGGGCCGAAGGGCCTGTACTGATCTCGATCCCCCAATCTACCTTGTACTTCATTTGTCCGAGTGCTTTCTCTGTCACTGTGACTCTTTTTTTCTGCATTCTGTTTCCCTTGTTAACACCGCGATGGACATACGTACGGGATGTTGGCATTCACTGTGTCTCGGTAACAAGCCGGGCACCATGGCGGGGGGGGGGGGGGGTAGCGGGGTTACTCAGCTACCGGGGGAGAGTAGAACGACACCACTAATTGAACAGGCCTTCCAAGCGGCTAACATGGGCACACTGGGCCGAACGCTTCCTCTGGCACTCTGATCCTATTATCAGTCAAGGAGCCATAGAGCACAGAAACGGGCCCTTCGGCCCATCGTGACCGCACTATCAAGCACCGATCTGCTGGGGGGGGGGGCTCAGCGGGTCAGGCAGCATCTATGGAGGCTGAGAGAAGGGTAAAGAGAAAATTCAGGGACTTCAACAGCTGAATTACAGGGAAAGGTTCCCAATAAATATCCTTAGAAGTAGGGCATGGTAACGGGTCCGCGCCACCCATGTGACCATGTAACCTACGAGCCCGTGTGCCGTTGCAGTGTGGGAGGAAAGCCACGCAGTCATGGGGAGAACGTGCAAATTCCTGACAGACAGTGGTGGGGTCGAACATGTATTATATCGGATACCCTGCTGCCATTCCCGGGCCGAGTAGGTTAGGACTTTATTCCTGGAGCGTAGGAGAATGGGGGAGTATAAGATCATGAGAGATGCGGATAAAATCTATACCGCTCATTCATGTGTGGTGAACTACATATACCTGTCTGGACTGCTCCCGTGGCTCCTCCCACAGACCCCTGTATAAAGGCGACTGAGGCCTGTTGCCCAGCCTCATTCCCCAGGATGTAGTGTTGTTCATTCTTCCAGTCAATAAAAGCCGATATCTCGCTTCCTATGTCTCAGAGTGAGTTATTGATGGTGCATCATCATGCTTGCGTGAGACTAAAGGTCACAGGTCTAGGGTGAAAGGTGAAATGTTTAAGGGGAACATGAGGGGGAACTTCTTCGAGGGCGGTGAGACTGCGGAACGAGCTGCCAGCGGAAGCGGGTCCAATTGCAATATTTAGAAGTAGTTTGGACAGGTACGTGGGTGGGAGAGCTATGGAGGGCAATGGTCGGAGTGCAGGTAGATCAGAAGGGGCAGAAGACCAGGTCTGCATGGACTAGATGGACCCAAGAGCCTGTATATGAGACGCAATGCTCTACCACTCTATAATATTCATATTAAAGTCCTCCCCCAAACAACCAATTTAACCACGCCTTACTACCTCCTGGTGTGTGTTTTGTTTATGCAGATCACCTGAAGGAACAACCAGCAGGGGGGTATTGTCCTGGGTGTCCGGAGGGAGAGGTCATCTCCGGAGCGCGCAGGAACGAGTGACATGGAGCGGCCCGTTCGGATGGAGGAAGAGCGTAGCCATCATCCCGCGGGGAAAACTAGGGTCGGCCTGGCGAGGAAGCTGACGAGAGGGGGGGCTCCCAAAATGTTCTTCGTGAAGAGGAGAAGACCGAGCCCCCCGAACCCGAGCGGGACGGGGGTGTCCGGAAGCGGCGTTCTTCCAAGGAGGCCGAGCGACCTAAGCGCCTGGGACGGTGAAGATCACGCTGGTGGGGCGGTTTGGGAAAACCCCGGGGACACCGAGAGTCTGGGAGGTGTTCGGGACCGCAGAGACACGCTTGGGCGGACGCTCCCTCACGCAAGAAACATCGCCAGAAGCAACGGTGAAGGGACCAGGTCGAAGGATGAAGGCGTTGACGACCCCCCGTCGCACGTCGGAGGGGAGGATGGAGTGGCAAGGATAGAAGGGGGGCAGGGAGGGGAGAAGAGACAGAGGAGGCCGAGGGGGTCAAGAGCCTCGTGGGGGGCTCTGATCTGCGTCAGGAAACCCAGGAAGGGGAGAGCGGACAAGGCGGAGAGGAGACTCCCGAACGGCACGGGGGCAAGCGGGGAGAGCCGTGGACAGTGCCGCGTGTCCACCATCCCGGTGGCGGAGGGAGTGACCCCCGCCTGTGGGGCCGGAGACCAGAGCACCGCCGAGGGCCGGATGCGGCGGAAGCTGACCGGGAGAGGGTGGCCCTCCTTTAGACACCTGTTGGCCCCCAGGAAGGAGTGGAGACACTCGGCGGGGAAGGAAATGGAAGTGTCGGGAGCTGGAGGTCTGCAGACGGGGTGTGTGGGGAGCGCTCGGCGCCTGGTTTCCCGCGACTCAGACGTACCGCTCCTGGGGGGAGCAGGAAGCCCAGAAGCTGAGGGAGGGGCAAACCTTCCGGAGGGCTCCGGAACCCTGCGCCTGGCCGAAGGACACCGGAAGACAAATATTCCCGGACTGTGTCAAGGGGAGCGAAGAGAGAAGACGGGCCCAGGGGAAGCCGCTCAGAACCTGGAGCCCGCTGCTCCTCGCACAGATGCGGCGCCACCGCCCCGGGTGGAGAGTGGTGGGCGTGCAGAAGACGCGCTGGACGATGCTGCCTCTCCTACCCGGCGAGAGGTAACTCCACTTCCCCTGGGGACAGCCGCTGGGGTCTGGAAACCCGGATTGGACGGGAACTCCCGCAGCGAGGGACACCCTTCACCGGCAGAACTCGGGTCCTTGCTTCCGCTTGACACGTTTGGGATGGAACCAATGGCATTCAGAGAGCAGGAGGGCATTGGTGGGGTGAATAGCCGGGAAGGAAACCCCGCGGAGGACCTGACGCAGATACCAACCCGGGAGACTCCCGGCTTGGAAAGGTCGCAGCTCGATGAACCCGGGAGCAGAACCGCATGCCTCGCTGAAGGCCACGGGCGTGCCACCGCCCTAGTGGGCAGCTCTGAGTCGGTCCACAGCCCGTCTTTGATCCCTGACTGTGGCTCCCTCCATCCCACCAGCCGGCAGCAAGGAGAGGCTGCCCAAGAACCCCACTCCAGGCAGCACGGAGCGCCCGGAGAGAGTGGGACAAGGCGGGATTCGGAAATTCCGAGCTGTGGGCTCCCTGGTCATGGCACCCCGTCAGAGGCGGCCTTGAACCAGGTCGCCTCCTGCATCGTTCGCTGGGCGGTGGAAGCGGCGGTGGAGAAGCTGTCCGCAGAAGCAGCGGGTAGCTGCGACCCCCAAACCCCCTCACCATCCATATTCCCCTCCCCAGCCGCTGCCGTGGGTTCTGTGGCAGACACCGGCAGAGCGAGCCAGACAGCCGAAAACGTGGACCAAGTCTGGGCGATGGGAACCGGTTCCATCCTTAACCCCTCCCCCAGTGAGCCTGACTCCGCCCTCCCCTTTTAACTATCTACCATCCCGGTCTACCACTAGGACCTCAATCTAACACCTCCCCGCCCAGTAACATGATCACCATCAGGGTTCAAGGAAGTAAGGATGTAGTGTAACTGGTGAGCAGTGCGGGGATGCCAATGTTCTACCCAAAGACTATTGTTCCCTTTGCGAAACTGAAATTTTCTTTTATATAAGGGAAAATCTTGGGAACTATACAGCAGTGAGTCTCACTGCAGCTGTAGGGAAATTGCTGGAGAAAATTCTTAGGGATAGGATATATAAGAATTTGGAAAACCATGGCCTAATTAGGGAGAGCAGCTTCGTGTGTGGCAGGTCGTGCCTGAACAAGTTCGATTGAGTTTTTTGACAAGGTGACGAGAGAGATTGATGAGGATAGGGCAGTGGATTTTCGTAAAGTGTTTGGCCAAGTCCCTCATGGGCGGCTAACGCAGAAGATTAAGATGCATGGGATCCACGGCTGTTTGGATTCAGAACTGGCTTGCATATAGAAGACAGGGTAGTGGTTGAAGGGACTTATTCGAGCTGGAGGTCAGTAATTAGTGGAGTTCCACAGGGATCAGTGCTGGGACCTCTGCTCTCTGTGACGTATGTAAATGACCTGGATGAAAATGCAGATGGGCGGGTTAGCAAATTTGCGGATGATACCAAGATTGGTGCAGTTGTAGATAGCGCAGAAGACTGGCCAAGAATACAGGGTGATATAGATCAGTTGCAAATATGACCAGAGAAATAGCAGATGGAGTTTAACCCAGATAAATGGGAGGTGTTGCTCCTCGGTAGGGCAAATGTAAGGAGACAGTACACTGTTAAGGGCAAAATCCGTAACAGAGTTGCTGAGCAGAGATACTGGGATCGATTTCATTGCTCCTTGAAAGTGGCTACACAGGTCGATAAGGTGCTTAAGAAGGCTTATGGAATGTGTTGCTTTTATGAATCGAGGCACTGAGTTTAAAATCAGGAAGTTATGTTGCAACTTTATAAAACTCTGGTTAGGCCACATCTGGAGTATTGTGTACAGTTCTGGTCGCCCCACTATAGAAAGGATGCTGAGTCTTTGGAGAGGGAGCAGAAGGGGGTTACCAAGATGGTTCCTGGTTTAGAGGGCATGTGCGACCACGAGAGGCTGGATAAACTTGGATTGTTTGCTCTGGAGCGTCAGAGCCTGAGGGGGGATCTGAGAGAGGTTTATAAGATTATGAGTGGCACAGAGTGGACAGAGTATCTGTTTTCCAGGGTTGAAATGCCTGATTCCAGAGGGCATGCATTGAAGGGGAGAAGGGGCTGTGAGGGGTAAGTTTGTTTGGATGCCTGGAGTGCACTGCCTGGTATGGTGGTAGCGGCAAATACATTAGAGGCTTTTAAGAGATGTTTGGATAGGCAAATGGATGTAAGGAAGATGGAAAAATATGGACATGGTGTAGGTAGAAGGGTGAAGCATCTGGGTGATTTTGATTTGCTTTTTAGCTGGTTCGGCACAACATTATGGGCTGAATGGCCTGTCCCTGTGCTATATTGTTCTATAATGTTAATATAATTGCGAAATATCCTGTAATTAATTGTGTTAATGAATATAATCCATAAATTAGTGTGCCGCGCAGTTTAAACATCTCCTTCTAAAAAAAACTAGAGGGAACATTGCGACACTTGTGTGAATTAGTATTCATTGAAGCTGAATGTAGTTTTGTTACACAACCCCAAAGACAAAAGCAAGCCTGTTGTCAAGAGCTTCTGTGTACGGTGGTTTAGCGGAATGCTATTGCAGCATCTGCGATCGGGATTCACTGTCTCTAAGGAGTTTGTACGTTCTCTCCTTGAATACGTGGGTTCCCCGTACTCCCCCCCCCCCCCACACACACACACATTCCTAAAACGTACCAGTTAGGATTAGTGAATTCTGAGCCAGAGGTGTGGCGACACTTGCGGGCTGTCCCCAACTGTTCCTTAGACTGCATTGGATGGTGCACAAACGACTCGTTTTGGTGTACATCTGACAAATAAAACTACCCTTCCTTTAACTGCCCTTTTTAGAAGGTAGGGCTGAGCTGCCTCTTTAAGTCGCTGCGGACTTTCTGGTGAAGGTGCCCTCACGATCCAGTTGGTGAGTTCAAGAGGTTAGACCCAGTGACAATAAAGATATCAGGTCTTATTGGATTATCCCCAGCCGTCTCTCTGTAACCTTTGACCCCTTTACTAATCAGGAATCTATCAACCCTCCGCTTTAAATATTTTTTACAGAACGGAGTAGGCCCTTCCAGCCTTTCGAGCTGATCTGCCCGCAACCCGATTTAACCCCAACCCAATTACAGGACAATTTACAATTGACCAATTAACACGGACACCTTTGGAATGCGGGAGGGAATCCACTCGGTCAAGGGCGGAATTGAACCTGTAATCCATTGAGCTAACCACTATGCTACCGTGCAGCCCCAATAAACCCTATGACTTGGCCTCCATAGCTGTCTGCGACGATGAATTCTACAGGTTCACTAAACTGGCTAAAGAAAGTCTTCATTTCTGTTCTAAAGTGATGTCCTTCTATTCTGAGGTTGTACCTTCTGGTCCTAGACTCCCCCTCTCTAGGAAACATCCTCTCCACATCCACCCTATCTAGGCTTTTCAATATTCAATCGTTTTCAATTAGATTCCCCCTCATTCTTCCAAACTCCAGCGAGTACAGGCCCAGAACTTTCTCCTCTGTTAACCCTATCATTCCCGGATTCCCAGGATCATTCTTGTGAATGTCCTCTGGATTCTCTCGTTCCAATGACAGCACATAATTTTCTAAAGGCACAAAACTGCCATTTCTTTAACCATTCTCCCAAACTAAATCCTTCTGCAGACTCCCAGCTTCTCCACCTATCTTCGTATCATCTGCAAACTCGGTCACAAAACCAACAAATCTGTCATCCAAATTATTGACATATAACATGAAAATGATCAGTTGCAATACTGACCCCCTGCAGTACATCACTAGTCACTGGCAGCCAACCAGAAAAGGTTCCCTTTATTCCCACTCTTTGCCTCCTGCCAATCTTCTATCTTTCCTATAATACCAGGTTCTTACTTATCCTGCTAAGAAGCCTCATTTGCAGCACCTCGTCAAAGGCCTTTGAAAATCCAAGTCAACAACATCGGTTGTCTATCCTGCCTGTTATTTCCTTAAATAATTCTAACAGATTTGTCAGGCAAGTTTTTCCCTTCATCATGTGATTCAAATACCCCAAAACCTCATACCAATGATGGACTTGAACATCTAAAACTGATGTCAGGATAACTGGCCTACAATTTCCTTTCTTCTGCCTCCTCTCTTCTTAAAGAGTCTTGAGGCAAATAGGGTGGATAAATTCCCAGGGGTTGGCAGGGGTCTCCTTGGACATTGTGGGTGAGTGCAGAAATTGCAGAGATATTTAAAAGTCCTTCAGTATGGGCGAGGTGCCGGCAGTCTGGAGGATAGCTACTGGTGTTCCATTGTTCGAGGAAGCTCTACGAATAAGTCAGTGTATTATAGTCCAGTGAGCCTGCTCTCAGTTGTGGATAAAATATTGGAATGCATTCTCAGGAACAGAATGTACAAGGATAAAGAAGGATTGATTAAGGATTGTCAACATGACTTTGTGAATGGTAGGTCATGTCTAACCAACCTTGTATAATTATTTGAGGAGAATACCAGGAAGGTTGATTAAGGAAGGGCAGTGAACATTGGCTCCAGGGATTTTAGCAAAGCCTTTGACAAAGTTCCTCATGGGAGGTTGGAAAATGCTTAATCCAGTTTATTACTTCATGCCCCATTTATTTTCCATCTCAATTTCATTTCCCCATAACGTCTGACGCCCTTACTAATCAAAAACCCATCAATCTCTAATTTAAATACACCCAGTGGCTTGGTTTCCCAGCCATCTGTGGCAATGAATTCCACAAATTCATCACCCTCAGGCTAAAGAGATTTCTCCTCATTTCTGTTCTAAAGGGACGTCCTCCTGTTCTGAGGCTGTGCCCTCTAGACCTAGACTCTCCCACTATTGGTAACATCCTCTGCACCTCCACTCTTTCAATGAGACCCCTGCTCATTCTCTGAACTCCAGTGAGTATAGACCCGGAGCCGTCAAATAGTCCTCATACATTAACCCTTTCATTTCTGGAATCATTCTCAGGATCCTCTCCAAGGTCGGCACACCATTCCTTATAAATGGGTTCTAAAACTGATGATAATACAGTATTCCAAATGTGAGGTGGAAGGAAACTAGAGGCCCAGGGCAAAGTCAGGCTCAAACCCAGGCCAAAGGCACTCTACCAGCTGACTGCACCAGAGTTTGTTCTTGTTGTGTATGACAGAAGTACCTGCCGTGGATACAGCTGAAATGGAGAGTTATCCTAACAGGTAAAGCTGAATGAAAGTCAGAATGAGAGTGAACTCACTGAAGCAGACAAAACGCACTCGTGATTTGACAAGATACAATGTCCTCACACTGACACATCTAAACCCAGGGATCAAACAGCTAAAAATTCAGATCAGAAGAAATTCCTTTAAGGTTGGCGATCCACAAAAGAGGGCCAAGTCTGAGGGTATTCACAAACAGCCCGCTGGCACACTGTCTCTGCCAACCATGATGAAAATTTAAAATCCAGGTGCACTCCGTTTCCTGCCTGTTCAATATCTGTCTAAATGCCTCTCACACATTCACAGGTGTGGAGAGAAATAAAAGATTTGAGAGCCATACAAAAAGGGATGATTGTACTAAAACATTAGCTACGATCTTACTAAATTGGAGAGCAGACATAACAGACAAAATAAGTCAGCCAGGTCCCATGTTTAGAAAGAACAAAGGTGAGGTCCTGATTCAGAGTCTAAACCAGAAACATTCTCTTCCCTACACAGATGATGAGTTCTCTCTCCAGATTCCAGAACCTGCAGCTTTCTGTCACTCCTTAACCTCCAGGTTGAATTGGTTGTGATGAAGGCACATTCAATGTTGGCACTCATTTCTAGAGGTGTAGAATATAAGAGCAGGGATGTGATGTTGAGGCTCTATAAGGCACTCGTGAGACCACACTTGGAGTATTGTGTGCAGTTTTGGGCTCCTTATTTTAGAAAGGATATACTGACATTGGAGAGGGTTCAGAGAAGATTCACAAGAATGATTCCAGGAATGAAAGGGTTACCATATGAGGAATGTCTGGCAGCTCTTGGGCTGTATCCCCTGGAGTTCAGGAGAATGAGGGGGAATCTCATAGTAACATTCCAAATGTTAAAAGGCCTGAACAGATTAGATATGGCAAAGGGATTCTAGGACAAGAGGGCATGACTTCAGGATTGAAGGACGTCCTTTTAGAACTGAGATGTGGAGAAATTATTTTAGTCAGAGGGTGGTAAGTCTGTGGAATTTGCTGCCATGAGTGGCTGTGGAGGCCAAGTCATTGGGTGCATTTAAGGCAGAGATAGATTGGTTCTTGATTAGCCAGGGCCTCAAAGGGTATGGGGTGAAAGCAGGGGAGTGGGGACGACTGGAAGAATTGGATCAGCCCATGATTGAATGGTGGAGCAGACCTGATGGACCGAATGGCCGACTTCTGTTCCTATATCTTACATGAACTGTGTCATGAAACCATCAATCTATAACTTCTCATTTGCTCACTAATTTGCCTACAGAAAGCTGTAATAAAAATAATTAAAAACTGCTTTTAAAAAAACAATCTTTATTTTGACTTTTAAAATACATAAGTAAAAAATCCTACTGTAGTTAAAAAGAAATAAATCTACTCAAAGCACACATGTGGTGGAAGGGTTTTGTGTATTCTGCAACAGCTGGAAGCTATACTCCACCCTGAGCAAAACCATCTCTCTTCCAGCCTGCCACACTGGCCCTCGGGGAGAAAGCCCGGTAGCAAGGAGAGGGCCCCATTGATGGGAAGGTGAACACATTCCCAACAACACAAGATGCTGGACAGACTCGGTGGGTCAGGCAACACTGAGGGAAGAAAATGGACGACATTTCTCACCAGATGAAGAGCCTCGACCAAAGATACAGACGGTCCATTTCCCTCCACAGATGCTGCCCGATCCATCAAGTTTCTCTAGATTCTGGTGTGATGCTCCAGACTTTAGCATCCAAAACTCTGGTGTCTACATTGAGACAATCCTGAACCTGCCCCATTGACTTCCAGACTTCTAAAGTTCCACTCTGTTAGCATTCAGCATGGGGACAGACCTGCCTACTTATGCCCAAACCCCAATAGCTCTGTGACCCCCCCCCCAGGAACTCACATATCTGCCCTGCATGGGCAAGAAGAAGGGGGCCAACCAAGGGAATGGCCAGAGGCAGGCACTTCTACCTTGGCGTCAGTTCCGGCTGGGCGTTTGCAGGAAGACCCAGGGCTTAGTCACAGAGGCTGTCCTCGGAGTCACTCTCATTGTCGGCCTGGAGCTGTAGGGCACCCACTGTCTGATCCAGCTCCTGCTGCAGCTGTTCCAGCTCCTGCTCCGAGCCCTCCGAACAGCAGGCCTCGGCCGCCTCCTCGGCCTTGAACGAGGCCAGCGGGGGCTTCTGGTGGGCCGGGACCACTGTGCCCTGGCACCTCTGCTGTAGGAAGGCGAGGGCGGCCTCCTGGATCAGCTGCATGCAGTCGGCCGTACCCAGCTCGGGTCCGTTTACCGAGATCTGTAGCAGGCTGTCAAGTAGGCCGGTGTCTTCGCAGCGACCACCCCGTAGTCGCGCTTCCAGCCTCCGCAGGGCAGCAAAGGCCCGGTCAGAGCGGGCTGGGGCCACGGGGGCTGAAAGTGCCACCTCGGCAAACTGCGTTAGGGCCGGGTACGTGCCCAGGCCCAAGAGGCGGCGCAGACAGCACTCAGTCGCTGAAGATTCGCCCAGTGACGAAGCTGCAGCACCAACCTTCCAGCCCGGCATCTCAAGCTTGAGTCGGGCCCACTCAGCCTGCAGCCGGGCCTCGGCAGCCGGGTCTCCGGGATGGAAATGAGAGGCCAAGGCCCCAACCTCAGCCTGCCCATGAGCAGCAAAGCCAGTGGAACCCGGGTCAGGCACCAAGTGGGGGTTAAAAGTGGAGAGGGTGGCCAACAGCGGAGCAGACGCCTCAAAGCGGCGACGTAAATCGGTCACCAACCGGGCAGTGTAGGTCTCCAACAGACCACTCAGCTCAGCCTCATCCCCAGCGCCCAGCGTTGGCAGGGCACAGCAGGACAAGCGGCCGCCGGGCTCCAGATCCACTCGCAGGCGAGTTAGCGCAGCCCGGGAGGAAGCAGCCTCCTCGAGCCTTTGCAGGGCCTGTCGTAGGAGGGACTCCAGGGCGGGCGGGTGGAGGCCACCCCGGCGCCAGGCCCGCGACAGGCCCAGCAGCGCAGCCGAAGCCTCCCGCAGGATATAGAGGGCCCCGGCAAAGCGCAGGCTGCCCAACTGGGCCAGCAGGCCAACAGCTGCTGCCTCAGCCTCACTCAGTGCTGAGAGGGCCCGCAACAGCGCCACGTAGTCATTGTAGGCGCCCTCCACCGAGGCCTCAAGGGAGAGTCGGCGGCGGCGACAGGCCCGTCTCAGCCGGCGCAGCAGTGCCGGTTTCAGACGGCCACTGGGCTGTGCAGCCGAGGCCCCAGCCAGACGGGCACTCAGGTAGGCTTCGGCCAGGCCGGGCGAACGCTCCAGCACCTCCCACAGCTGCTGCAGGTAGGCCTCAACCCGCAGCAGGGGGCGGCAGGTCGGGCAGCCCGAGGCGGCAGCCAACAATAGCCGGCGGCTCACACAATGCAGGCCCAGCAAGGCCGGGCTCAGCTCCCTCAGCCGGGACACGACTGCTGGCATCGCCTCGCCGCCGTCCGTCACCAGCGAAGCCAGCCGAGAGACTGGCAGCTCCAGGCAGCCCAAGGTGCGGCTGATCACTGCTGCCAACTCGTCAGCCGAGTCCCAGCCCCGGCCAGGGCCTGGGGCCTCGGCGAAGAGTAGCCCACTGGCCACCTCAACGCCAGGCTCAATGAACTGAGCGAAGGCCAGCAGCGAGGCCTCGGCTCCAGGACCGGCGCGCTCGCAGCGGATGCCGAAGGCGGGGGCGCGGCAGATGCGGCTGACGAGTCGCTGGCGGACAGCGGTGCCCAGTCCGCGGAACACTTCTTGAAGCGTATCGGCTCGCCGAAAGTGTGTGGTGGCACCTCCCGCTAGTCCCGCCTCACCAAGCAAGCGCAATGCGGGACGTAACTTTGCGGTGGGCAGTCCCTCGCGCGCCAGCCAATAGGCGGCGAGGAAAAGGGCGCGCAGAGAGGTGCCCTCCTGGCGCTCACGCTCGGCCATCTCGCGCTCAGACATACGGCCCGCCAGCTCAGCGTGCACAGCAGCGGCATGCTGCTGCGACTCAGCATGCACCTGCAGCGCCGACTTCTTGTAGCGCACAGCCGGCGTCCCGTTGAACACCTTGGTCTTGTTCTGCTTGTTCTGGGTGTCGTGACGCCGGCACAGGTAGCAGAACATGCCCTGGCCCTCTTCGTAGAGCAGCCAGTAAACACCGGTGCGCTCGCAGTAAGTCAGCTCACGGTCCGACAGCCACTTATGCACAAAGCGGTCCCCACGCCGCGGCTCAGCGGACACAGCCACCCGCTCACAGCCAGTGCGCACGCACTTGTAGTGTGCGTGAACACGCGCTGCCTCATAGCTGGCGAAGACATCGCGGAAGGCACACTCGAGGTCAACGGTGGAATCGGGGCTCCCACTCGGGACTGCCTCCTCCTGCCGGGCCTGGGGCTGGGCGGCAGCTGGTGATTCCTCCAGGGCTCCAGGTGGCGCTGCTGTAGGTGGAGGTGTGCTGCTGGGCTCCGGGTCTGCAGAGTCTAGGAGAGGAGAGAGAAAGGTGTCAGGGTGGGTGAGAGAGTGGACTTGTGGGCAGAGAAGGGAAGGGGTGTGGGGCAAGATGGTAGGGGGAGAGAGGAAGTGTGGGGAGGTGGGTTGAACAATCAGGCCACACTGGTCTGTCCTCAACTGTGCTTAATTATTGTAGGGAAATGGGGTTGAGCCCCATCAGGGTATGGTCACATTGAGTGGAGGGACTCTTTCTACACTTCTTCCTGCCTCAGTAAAGCAACTAGCATAATCAAATACTGTATCCCATCCACCCCACTCACTCTCACTTCTCCCTTCTCCCATCAAGCAGAAGATACAAAAGCACCTCCAGATTGTTATAGGACTGAATAGTTATCCCCATGGTAATCTGAGATGTCATTACCCCAAACCTCTCCAATCAGAGACATCCTCTCCAAAAACTTCCACCTAGTCATAGGCATCATTCCCAACTCTCCAATCAGAGACATCCTTTACCTGCACTTCCACCCAATCAGAAATTCTCCCCAAACCCTTCCACCCAATCAGTGACATTATCCCTCTTACAACTATACTTGCTCGAGAGATGGACAGAGTATACAGAAGTGAAGCAAAACAGCAGGTTATGGACCGTATGCAGATTACAGAGGAGGTAACACACACAAAATGCTAGAGGAACACAGGTCAGTTATCCCCATGGTAAACATAGAAACATTTTCTACGTTTCTATGTAACACACACACAAAATGCTAGAGGAACGCAGCAGGTCAGGCACAAGAGGCAGCCCATGGACTGAAATGTCGGAACAGGAATGGGAATTAGAATTAAAATTTTGGCCATCGGGAAGTTTTGCTTTTGGTGGCTGGAGTGGAGATGCTTGATGAAACATCCCCAATTTAGAACATTTCAACAATGTCGAACAGGCCGCATCAGGATCACCTGAGAGACAACCCCAGTAGGTTTGTGGGTGAAGTGTTGCCTCACCTGAAAGGACTGTTTGGGGCCTGGTATGAAGGAGATGAATGGGCAGGTGCAGCACTGCAAGCTGGAGGTGTTTGCTGTTTTCAGACAAATTAGGGTGGATAAATCCCTAGGGCTTGACAACGTATATCCCTCAGACCTTGTTGGAAGCTGGTGCAGAAATTGCAGAGCCCCTAGCAGATATTTAAAATGTCCTCAGCCGCAGAGGATTGGATGATAGCTAATGTTGTTCCATTATTTAAGAAAGGCTCTAAGAAAGATGGGAAGTTATAAGCTGGTGAGCCCCTGACATCAGTAATAGGTAAGTTAGTGGAAGGTATTCTAAGCGAACCGGTATTTAAGGATTTGAATAGAAATGGATTGAATAAGAATAGTCAATGTTGCTTTGTGCGTGGTAGGTCAGGTCTAACAAATCTTTCAAGAAAGTTACCAGGAAAGCTGACGAAAGCAAGGCAGTGGATGTTATCTACATGGACTTTAGCAAGGCCTTTGACAAAGTCCCACATGGGAGGATGGTCATGAAGAGTCAGTCAGTTGGCAGTCAAGATGAGGTAATAAACTGGATTAGACACTGGCTTCGGGAGAAGCCAGAGAATGTTAGTAGATATTCGCTTTCTGACTGGAGGCCTGTGTCTAGTGGTGTACTGCAGTGACTGTTGTTTGTCATCAATATAAACAATCTGGATAATAATGTTGTAAACTGAATCAGCAAATTTGCAGATGATACCAAGATTTGGGGTGTAGTGGACAAGGAACACTATTAAAGCTTGCAACTGGATCTATCTGGACCGGCTGGAAAAATGGCAGATGAAATTTAATACAGATAAGTGTGAGGTGTTGGACTTTGTGAGGACAAACACATGTAGATTTTACAAGTGTAGGGCACTAAGGAGTGTGGTAAAACAGAGGGAACCGGTAATACAGATACATAATTCTTTGAAAGTGGCATCACAGATAGGGTCATAAAGAGATCTTTTGGCATTTTCAAGACTCGAGGATCTGAGTTATAGGGAAAGGTTGAATAGGTTAGGACTTTATTCCCTTGAGCATAAGAGAATGAGGAGATATTTGATAGAGGTATACAAAATTATGAGGCATAGATAAATATAAGTACAGATGGCAGGGTGGAGATATGTCTCTACCAAGGAAGGTGGAAAGAACTCCTTCACTCTGCTAGCCTGTAGGTCACCCTTAGCTCCCCAATTAGGGTCAAGTGAAGCCATGGGAGCAAGTGGTGGATGGTCATATGAACAGTTAGTGCATATCACAAGACCTGGTTATGCAGCCACTGAAAATTGATATTGACAGTGGTCACCCATCTTGTAAAGACACTGCCCAGAAGAAGACAAAGGCAAACCATTTCTGTAGGAAAACTTGCCAAGAACAATCATGATTATGGGACCATGATCGCCTACGTCATACGACACAGCACGTGATGATGATGAGGAGGCTTTTCCCACTGAGGTTGCGTGAGACTGGAATTAGAGGTCATGGAGAAAAGGTGACAGATGTAATGTTCAAGGGGAACTTCTTCACTCAGAGGGTGGTGAGAGTGTGGAACGAGCTGCCAGTGGAAGTGGTGGATGCAGGTTCGATTTCAATATTTAAAAGAAATTGGAATAGATTCATGGATGGGAGACATGGGGAGCGCTACGGTCCGGGTACAGGCAGGTTAATAATTTGGTACGGACTAGATGGGGCAAATGTCTAATTTCTGTGCTATAATGCTCTGTAAAAGGAAGGAAGAGGGGGAACCAGAGGGATTGATGGACAAGCGAGGAGAAATGAAGGAGAGAGGGTAACCAGAGAGGGGTTAGAAAAAAGAGAGGAGGGAGAGGGGAGAATTTACCAGAAGTTGAAGAAGTCATTGCCTCCTTCCCCTCCTCTCAGTTTCTTATTCTGGATTCTGCCCCCCTCCGATCCAGTCCTGTTGTAGGGTTTTGGTCTGAAACGTTGACTGTTTCTCCCCCTCCCTCGCTTAGATGCCACTGAGTTCCTCCAGCATTTTGTGTGTGTTGCTCAAGATCTCCAGCAGCTGCTGAATCTCTTACGGTTAGAGTTTGGTAATGGACTGGTTCCACTGGAACTTCAGCCAGTAGGTTTAACACCTTGATGGCCCTGGTCCTCAGTTCCTTGCCAACTCACGCCCCTGGGAGCCTTGGATACTCACGGCCGCACACACTGCAGGTGAACCTCCTCCTCTTGGCCGTCGTGAAGCCGCTGCCTGGGTCAACAGTGTCCCCACAGGCTCCAATGGTCACAGTCAGACCGACAGGAGGCTGCTCGTCCAGACCGCTTCCCTCCTGCTGATCAGGGGTGGAGGGGAGGGCCTCATCTCCCTGGGACAGGGAACCCCCGACTCCCTCGGCCTCCTCCCCCAGGCCCCTGCTGTCGGTGGGGGCTCCAGTGGGCACAGCGCCACTGGCGTGCGAGTACAGGTGATCCCGCAGGCTGCCCCTGGCAGAGAACCTCTCCCCACAGTAGTGGCAGGAGTAGAGCTTGTGGGTCTTGCTCCGCTTAAAGTTGAGACCGGGGACCTGCAGACCCCTGGACGCTGCCGCAGATGACGGGGGGAGGCTCTGGCCGCTCTCCTCTGCTCCCATCTCCTGGCCAATGGGAGGACGGGCGTACCGGTGCTCAGGGATGTTGGCCACTCCCAGGGTCATCTGACTGGTCTGCTCCGCGGTCAGAGTGGTGACCCCGCTCCGGCTTCCAGGGGGCACTGGCAGCTTCTGTGAGCCCGAGATCTGGATGCCGTAGAGGTTGGGCGACTGAAGGGATGGCACCTCGGGGTGCTGGGTGAACGCCTGTCCCCCTTGGCTCGGGTCATGGACCAGGTTGTAGGCATGCAGGAATCGGATGCCCTCCTCCAGGCGGTTGGGGTCTACCGGCTGCTTTGGACCCTTGCCCGTGTACATGAGGTGTAGTAAGTAGCTGAAGATGTCTGGCTGGATGTCCATTGGCTGCACTTTGATGTAGTCACTGTCAGGGAGAGGGGATGGAGGGAGAAAGAAGGTGTGAAGGAGTGAGAGCCGGGGGGGGGGGGGGGGGGGTGGAGGTGGGAGAGTAGGGAAGGGGGAGAGAAATCAAAACAGCACTTTCAAAAAAACATGAAACTCCTGGCACACGCATTCCCCCAGCAGATCTGTCTCAGGCACAGGATTCCAGCACTGGCAGCTGACCCTGACAACAAGAGACCCAAACCCATAACTTTGGTTAATAGGACAGGAAAGGAAAAATGAAAGCAAAAAGTGCTGGAATAACTCACCAGGTCAGTCAGCAACTGTGAAGAGAGCACCAGGGAAACATAATTCCCTGAAAGTACCCATGAGTAGATAGAGTGATAAAGAAGGCATATGACATCTTTTCTTACTGCTACAGGCAGAGACTATAAAAGTCAGAAGGTCATGTTGCAATTTATAAAACTTGGGATAGGCCACATTTGGAGTAGTGTACACTGAGGGCCTGAGCTGTGAGGAGAGGCTGGACAAACTTGGGTTGTTTTCTCTGGAGTGGTAGAGACTGAGGGGGAGACGAGACAGAGGTTTATAAAATGATGCAAGATACAGACAGAAAAGACAGTGTCTTTTATCGCAGGGTACCAGAGGGCACAGGTTTAAGGTGTGAGGGGAAATGTTTAAAGGGGGAGTGCTGCTGCCCCTTAGCACCTGAGGTCCTGGTTCAGTGACCTCTGGTGCTCTGTTTGGAGTTTGTATGTTCTCCCTCTGACCTTGAGTTTTGCTGTTTCCTTCTACATCCCAAAGGGCTGATGTGGCTGAAGGGGTCATTCACTTCAAAGCCCATCAAGCTGTGATGTTGATCCCAATTGGCTGCTGTGAATTGCCCCCAGAGTGTGGGTGGGTAGAATCTATGGGGAAGATGATTAGAATGTGGAGAGAAAAAAATGGTCATATTCCATCTGGGTAGCCTCCAACCTGACAGCATGAACTCTTATTTCCTCTACCCACCCCTCTTTCTTTCCATTCCGGTACCCCTCTTACCCCTTCTCTCATGCCTACAACCTCCCTCTGATGCCCCTCCTCTTTCCCCTTCTCCCATGGTCCACTTTCCTCTCCTATCAGGTTCCTTCTTCTTCTGCCCTTTACCTTGTCCACCTACCCCCTCCCAACTTTTTATTACACCACCTCCCCCCTCGCCTGGTCTCACCTACACCCGCCAGCTTGTACTCCTTCCCCACCCTCCACCTTCTTATCCTGGCTTCTGTCCCCTTCCTTTCTAGTCCTGATGAAAAGTGTCAGCCCAAAATGTCATTTGTTTATGCCTCCTGACCTGCTGCATTCTTCCAGCATGTTTTGTGTGGTAACAGTGTGAATGTGTGGATGAACCCACAGGGTCTGTTTTTGTACTGTGAGTGAAGGGTAGAGAAGTCCCATGAACAAGGGGGAGTCTGAACAAGCTGTAGGAGGAAGGCTGAGAATGCCTCTTACCTGGACTGATGAATGAAGATCATCTTGAAGTAGTTGGAGAATGCAGCCAGCACAGCTCGATGGGCTTTGAAGTGAATGTCCCCTACGGCCACGGTGCAGTCACACAGGAAGCCAAACTCCCTCTGGACATTCAGCTGCTGCAGCAGGACCACACTGTGATTCGCCACGTCCATAGCGTCGCCCCAGCCCTGCAGGGAATAAAGCCGCACAATTTATATTTGGTACCGCCCTTTAAAAGTTCAAATTCAGAGCAAACTTATTACCAAAGAACATATATGTCACCATATACAACCCTGCGATTCATTTTCTTGCAGGCAGACTCAATAAATCCAATAACCATAGCAGAATTAATGAAAGAACACACCAACCAGTGTGTAAAAGACCACAAAATGCAATAAATATCAAGAACGTGTAATGTTCTATGTTTGCCCAAACCCCAACCAAAGACAGGGTATCTGAGATGAACAACAAAATGGGCTCATTAACCATTACAGCACAGTACAGGCCCTTCAGCCCACAATGTTACCCTCCATTTCCTATTATCCATGTGTCTACTAAGAATTTGTTCAATGCCCTTTTACTATACCTCTGGCTGGACATTACAAACACTCATCACTCTGTGTAAAAAGAAACTTACCTCTATACCTCCATCTATACTTTACCTTAAAATTATGCTCCTCGAATTAGCCATTTCCACCCTTGGGAAAATGTCTCTGGCTGTTCAATCTTCTAATCTTCACTCCAGTGAGAAAAGTCCTCCAGAAAGTTCACACCTCAGAACAACATAGGAGACTACCTACTGTGTGTGGCTCAACATTGTTTATAAGACCATAAGACATAGGAATAGAATCAGGCCATTCGGCCCATCAAGTCTGCTCCACCAATCTATCGTGGATGATTGATTACATTGGCCAACAAAGATTCTGCTTCCTGATTACTTTTGGATGTACCTTATGGATTTTGGGCTGCTGATCAAGAAAATCACCGTCAAATTTCCCTATCATGCACCATTTTTTAAAATCATCTACATTTGTTATTTCAATTTATATTTCAAGTCAGAATGACAGATGCCGAGATTAATGAAGGCTTTTCTTGTTGGTTCACAAATCAAACAGGTCATCAATGATAGGCAATTCAAAGAACTTCTGGTGGGACCAGAGAAAATTACATGGAAGGCATTCAAAGATGCTGTTGAAAATTTTCTTGGCAGCTGGCTGACAACATGCTTCAAGCACACAAAACCATTAAGAGAAAAATGTCACTCAAGATTCATTTTCTGCATTCCCATTTAGACTTCTTCCCTGCAAATCTTGGAACTGTCAGTGACAAGCATGGTGAAAGGTTTTACCAGGGCATTTTTGTCTTGGAGAAATGATATCAGGGCACCTGGAATCCATCAGCGCTAGCTGATTATGGTTGGCCACTTAAGCAAGGAGCCGCAGGCACCGAGTACACACGAAAATTATCAATAAAACATTTTTAGTTTAGTTGAACTATTGCAAAACATCAGCACTGTTATCCAATTAAATGCATTATATTCAATAAAAATTATTTTTTTTCTCCAAATTCCTGTGTAGTCTGAAATCATATTTGTGTTCAGCTTCAAGTGGTCTATCATGAACAAAACAAAATTCTGAGAAAGCAACACTTTTGAAAAAATTTGTTGTCCAGTGTTATCCCTGTCAACCTGTCTCCTTCCTTCTCCCTATAAGCTTTGTTGTTGCTCCACTGGGTGGCACTTCTGCTGTTTCCGTAGCATCTGAATGTTTTTTATGAGGCAGAGTTCAACCTAGCACAGATGGAAAGCGTGCAAGGGCCTGGGTGGATTCAAACTCGGAACCATTTGCCATTATATCACTGGCTGGCTATTATAACCTTTGATGCCCTCACTAATTAACAACCTATTTCCACTTTAAATATACCCAATGACTTGGCCTGTGGCAATGAATTCCATAGATTCACCACCCTCTGGCAAAATAAACTCGTCACACCATCTAGTAACAATTCCAGGCACAATCAAATCCTGGCACAGCCCACAGATTCTAAGATGACATGAGATATTGAAGAGATCATATTTGGATAATTTGGAGTATGGTGTATAGTTTTGGTTATGCTCTTATAGGACAGATATCATTAAACTGGAAAGAGTGCAGAGAAGATTTTGAAAGATGTTACTAGGACTAGAGGATCTGAGTTATAGGGAGGGTTGGCCAGGACGGGTCTTTACTCCTTGCAGTGCAGGGGAATGAGGGGTGAACTTACAGAAGTGTTTAAAATTATGACATAGATAAGGTGGATGTTAATGCTCTTTTCCCCAGGGTAGGGTGTCCAAAACTGGGGGGTGGGGGGGGGGTGGGGACGGTTGAAGGTCTAGGGTGAGATGGAAAAGGTTAAAAAGGGACCCGAGGGGCAACTTTTCCATGCAGAGGACGGTGAGTGTATAGAATGAGATTCCAGAGGAAGTGTTTGAGGCAGGTACGATTATACTTGGATAGGTACACGTAGGGTCAGAGCATGGAGGGATACGGGCCGTAGGCAGGAAATTGGAACCAGCTGGGTGGGTGGGCACATTGGTCGGGATTGGGTGGAAGGGCCTGAATCCCTATATTGCTGTGATTCTAAGGGAGGATTTTTAAAGGGAACCTGAGGGCAAAGTGATTTTTATACAGAGTAGTTGATATTTAGACCTTGCTGCCAGAGAAAGGAGGTGGTTGAATTGCTAAGACGTGGGATGCAGACCTAGTCTGGGCAAGCGGGATTGATGTAGATTCGCATGGACGTAGCGAACGCAGTGAGTGTGATTCTCCCACAGTTGAGGCTTCTGTGCCCAGAGATGGGGAGGGTTTGGCACATGCATACACATACGATGACAGATACTGAAAGGACATTCACTCAGAAATGAAAGAATTTCATGTGCTTTTCTCTAAGTATGGGAAACGAGGCCTTTAAATCCTACTGTGCAGATTGAAGTAACCATATTAGCAAGTAATGGAGATGAGGCGCAGTGTACTTTCCCTCTCGTGCCGTGATACCTGGACCCAGTGCCCTGCTGACTGAGTACCGAACCAGCATAACTATCATCTCAAAAGGATCTGAACTGGCATCATTCGTTTCTTGACAGGGCACTTCTCCCAGCTGTGCTGGTCAGACTCAGCTTTATCACACGTACACAGAAACACGCAGTGAACTGCAGTACTGCATTAACAACCAACACAACCAAGCGTGTGCTCGGGCAAACCCATAAGTGTCACCATGTGTCTGGCACCAACTTAGCACGTCCACCATGCTCCTCAGAACACCCCAAGCAGAAACCACAATACAACAAAGCTAAACTAGCCCCTTTCCCATCCTCCCACTCACCAACAGGCCAGTCCTAGGCACCAGAATTAACACAGTTGATGTTAGTTCAGTCCTTAGTCCAAATTAACACCACCTCCGAGTCCACAATTTCAGAGTGAGCCTTACCAGGAGAGAGGGAAGGCATTCTCACCTGACCACATCTCAGGGGAAGTTAAACCAGAAGACATATGAGCAGAATTTAGGCCATTCACCCCATCGAATCTGCTCTGCCATTCCATTATGGCTGATTTATTTTCCCTCTCAACCCCATACCCCCACCTTCTCCCCGTAACCCTTGAAGTCAGCTGGGCAGGTGAAGTCACATCTGATTACCCTGATTGTAACAACAATCCTACACAATAGAGTGTATGATTTCTGTCCCTATTCACAGGGGCAGAGTGCCCACAGTCTCACCTCAGCACTGAGACCCAGGCTGACAGGGCAGTGTCACACTGATGCACTCAGTGAAGATGGCCACCTGAAGAGACATTCACTCCCTCTATAAGTGGCACATGGTGGGTACCCAACTGCTAATGGCTACCCAACAAGACTGCACAAAGTCTCACCACCTCCCCCATCCCTGCAAAGGTAACACAGGCATGAAAACAAAGCTTCCAGCTGCCCCCTCCTGCACCAGCTCCCCAGCTGCACTCGCCCCTCCCCACATTTACACGCACTCTCCTCTCTCCAGCTCCCACTCCCCATCCTTTCACCTCCCCCCTTCAGCTCCTCCTTTCTGCAGCCACCTGTGCACTGCGCTCCCGCGGGCCGGGCCCAGCCGGGCTGCGAGCTGCTTCAGCTGCAGGCTCCGGTACAGGCGCCGCGCCTCTGCTCGGATCGGCCCCAAACTCTGTCCACAGAGTCTGCAGATCTTGTCCTGGGCCGGGGATTGGCGCCGGGCCTGTGAGCCACCCTCCCCGGGTCCCTCGCCCGCCGACTTCCACCTCCTGCTGCCGCTCTGGTCCGTCATCTGCTTCCCGTTCCCCCGGTCCCTCAACGCCTCATCTTCTTTCCCCTCTCCATCGCCACTCACCCGTTCCGTCGCCTCGCAACCTCTGGGGTCACCGGACGCACAGCGTGACGTCACTCCACTCAGGGCGACCGAATTTCACAGCGAGCCACGTCACGGCGACGACAACGTCCAACCGGTAACAATGATGTCACACGGGAATTTGACAGTGCTAGTGATGTCACTGCATGAGCCCTCAGTTAAGTCACGACGAGATTCTCCCACCGGCGATGACGTCACAACGGGAGTTCCCATAACTCGGTGTTGTCACAACGGGTATCTCTTACTAACAAGGGGACCCACCCAATAATAGTGAAGTCACGAGGGGACCCACCCAGTAATAGTGAAGTCACGAGGGGACCCACCCAGTAATAGTGATGTCACGAGGGGACCCACCCAGTAATAGTGATGTCACAAGAGCAGTTCCCGCTAACTGTGCCATCACATGGTAAATCTCCAATAGCAGAGACGCCACTCAAACAGCCATCTCAAGTCTCCCAATAACGGAGCAAAACCTCTGGAGAAGAATTCCTCCAATGATAATGTGTGGTTCCAAGGTAGAACAGGGGCGTGTTATCAGCACGGCCTTCCCACTTCCTCTGTCTCCTCTACAGATATCCACTATTCATTTAATATCATGATGGGAGCCCCCACCCACTGCATGGTGAGACCTCAATCCAAAATATCACCATGGTATACCTTCACCACAGGCAGTGTAACTGCTATCAGAGGAACATGTCACACCACGTCTGATTTCTTTACATGAACTCACTCTGGAATATTGATTATTTTAATGATTGACTCTGCAGCCAATCAATAGTAAGAAGCTTTTTACAGAATATTTAACACCGAAAGGCAAAATTGTTCCTTATTTTTAGAACCTGTGGAATTCATTGCCAGCCGTGTGAAGGCCAAGTCACTGGGAGGCATGGAGCAGCGCCAGTGATCAACTGGAGTTCGACTCCCAATGCCGTCTGAAAGGAGTTTGTACGTTCTCCCTGTGAACATATCGCGTTTCCTCCGGGTGCTCAGGTTTCCTCCCACGTTCCAAAGATGTACGGGTTAGGTTTAGTACGTTGTGGGTATGCTATATTGCCATCAAAAGCAGCAAAGCTGACCCCAGCACATCCTCAAATTGTGTTGGTCGTTGACACAAACAACACATTTTACTTATGTTTCAATGTACGTGTGATAAATAAAGAAAATCTTTTAAAGTAGAGGATGGTTGGTTCTTGATTAGTAAAGCATCAAAGATTATGAAGAGAAGGCAGGAGAATAGGGTTGAGAAGGAAAATAAATTGATCTTGATCTAATAGTGGTTCTGATTTGATGGGCCAAATGGCCCAATTCTGTTCTTATGTCTAATGGATACTTCTAAAGGTAAAAAGTGCTGATGTTGATAATCTGAAACCATGGGAAATTCCAGAAATACCCAGCAGTCAGGCTGCATCCGCAGTGAGGCACAGGACACATAACAGATGGTGTGAGCATGCTTGCTTTCATCAGTCAGAACACAGAGTATAGGAGTTGGGATATTATGGTTAAACTGTACTTGGTTCAATGGTTCCATTTAATTTCAGAGAATGTATACAGTATACAATCTGAAATCCTTACTCTTCACAGACATCCATGAAAACAGAAGAAAACCCCCACAGAATGATGACAGAAAAATGTATAACCCCAAGGAGCTCCTCCCCCCAACCACAGCTGCAGGAAGGAGGTCTCTAAATTGTAAAAGGCGCAGAAAACTGGAGACTTTGAACTACAAGAAGATATTAGATAGTTTTATATTCAATATCTGTCCCCGGGACAGATTTGGCCATTTCTATCCTAGGAAAAAGTTTCTGGCTGCCTACTCGATCTATTCCTCTTATCACCTTGTACACTGGAGCACATCTGCAACTCTATCTTCAAAGACACTGGGGATTACTTGGGATAAACTGCACAGGAACAGGCCATTCAGCCCAATCACTTCCTGTTAGCTTTTATGATCCATTTGATTCTTTTAGACCATAAGAGAATCAAGTAGTTCATAAAAGTTGGATCGGCATGGTAGTGTAGTGGTTAGCACAACACTTTACAGTACAGGCTACCCAGGTTCAATTCCTGCCACTGTCTGTAAGGAGCCAGTGCGACCACGTGGGTTGCTTCTGTGTGCTCTGGTTTCCTCCCACAGTCCAAAGACATACAAGTTGGTAGGTTATTTGGTCATTGTAAATTGTCCCCAGATTAGGCTGGGAATAAATTGGGGAATTACTGGGTGGCATGGCTTGAAGGGCCAGTGGGGCCTATCCACACTGGATAGGAGCAGAATTAGCCCATTCGGCCCATCGAGTCTGCTCCACCAATCCATCATGGCTGATTTATTTTCCCTCTCAACCCCATTCTCCTGTCTCCCCCCCCCCATAACCTTTGACACCCTTACTAATCAAGAACCTATCAATCTCCACTTTAAATATACCCAATGACTTGGCCTCCACCACCATCTGTGACAATGAATTTCACAGATTCACCACCCAACCTAAAGAAATTCCTATTCACCTCTGTTCTAATGGGACTTCCTTCAATTCTGAGGCTGTGCCCTCTGGTCCTAGACTCCCCCACTGCAGGGAGAGAACACTCCACGTCCACTCTTAGTCTTTCAAAATTCAATAGGTTTCAATGAGATCCCCCCACCCCCATTCTTCTAAACACCAGCAAGTACAGAATAAGTAACACAATAAATATAAATACATAACCTATCTTATATATGGACATAGATTATATGTCCACAAGTGACAATAGGCACAAGAGTGTCTGTATTTCAGACAGGAAATGAAGTTGTCATGGTGGAGTAGGTTTGTGGGTGGAGGTGTGGATCTGCCCTACGTCCTGGGGAAGGTCATTGTTTTTGAGTCCAGTGATCCTGGTGTGGATGCTACGTAGCCTCTTCCCTGATGGGAGTGACAGTAACTCAAATAATCACACACTAACCAGTGGTGTGCAGAAGAGTATCTCTGAATGCACAACACATCAAACCTTGAGGTGGATGGGCCTCAACGACAGAAGACCATTAACACTCTGTCCACTTTATTAGGTATAGGAGGTACTTAATAAAGTAGACACTGAGTATATTTCACCTTTATACGTTAAAATCTCCATTCCTCTCACACTGGACACTCACTACTAAAACTACTAAATAGAATAGTAATATAGAAATACAATCGTACCAGCATGAATTAATCAGTCTGATAGCCTAGTGGAAGAAGCTGTCCTGGAGCCTGTTGGTCCTGACTTTTATGCCGGAACAGTTTGTGGTTGGGGTGACTCGGGTCCCCAATTATCCTCTGGGCCCTTTTTATGCACCTGTCTCTTGTAAATGCCTCGAATAGTAGGAAGTTGACAACTACAGATGCACTGGGCTGTCCGCACCACTCTCTGCAGAGTCCTGTGATTGAGGGAAGTACAATTCCCATACCAGGAAGTGATGCAGCCAGTCAGGATGCTCTCAATTGCGCCCCTGTAGAAAATCCTTAGGATTTGGAGACCCATATCAAACTTCTTCAATCATCTGAGGTGAAAGAGAAAAAATGCTTAAAGTGAAACCATCTGTTGTGGGAACACCAGAAATAGAATGAGCGTAGTTGTCCCCATTTGTTCAAGACCCTGGTGGTTGAAGGGTAGTAACTGTTCTTGAACCTGATAGAGTGAGTCCTGAGGCACTTGTAGCAAGAAAAGATCACAGCCTGGTGCTTTTCGGTGGCAACATTTTACATAGATTTGCTCAATGATTGGGAGGGTTTAACCCATGATGTACTGGGCTGCTCAAAGGCATTGGTATTCCCATACCAGGCCATAATACATCCAGTCAGCACACTTTCCACCACATATCTATAGAGGTTTGCTAAGGGTTTTTATTTCCCTACATCCTTCAACACCTACACCTTTAGCACACAGAACACTGCAGGACATTTAGCCCACAATGTTGTGTCAATCCTTGTTAGATCAATCTAACCCTTCCCTCCTACATAACCCTCCATTATTCCATCATCCAAGTTCCTGAGGATCTCTTAAATGCCCCTAATTTATCTGCCTCTACTACCAAGGCATTCCATACACCCACAACTCTTTGTGTTAAAAAAAACACCTGTGAAATATCCCTGTGCTTTCCTCCAATCATCTTAAAATTATGTCCCGTCGTATTAGCCATTCCCACCCTGGGAAAAAGTTTCCGGCTATCCACTCTATCTAAACCTCTTCTGCACCTCAATCAAGTCACCCTCAGCTTCCTTTGCTCCAAAAAGACCCTGGTAACCAAAGGTTATCCATCCATAACCCCCACCCAGCTCCTTCATCTCTCTCTGCCTCCTCCAGGCACTAGTCATTGAGACATGTAGCTGAAAGAAGGTCATTCTGCCCACTGAGTCCTTGCTGATCATTGACCATCCAATTACATTAATCCCGCATTAATTCCACTTTCTACCACTCACCCACACACTAGGGACAAATTACAGCACCCCTGCTAACCCGGACATTTTTGGGATGTGGCAGAGAACCAGAGAACCTTGGGGGAGAAACCACGTGGTCACCAGGAGAATGTGCCAGTGGTCAGGATCAAACTAGGGCCCCTGATGCCATGGGCCAATGGCTCCACCGACTGTGCTGCCCCTCATCATGTCCGAGGCTGCTTCCAGCCCCGTGTTTTGTTCTTGTTGTGACCCTCCCCAGCCTATGGTACCTCCCAGTCCTGATATCTCTTCCTATCTCCACACCCACCGCCAGGCCCCACACATCTCGCCAAAAACTTTATCATTATTAGCTTGTTTTCAAACCAGCCCCACCCACTTCCCTATTATTCTAAACTCCTGGCCTAATTTTACTCTTGTCAATCTCCCCTTGGGAAAGATTTGTCAACACCCACCATTGCCACTAATCAGCTGCAGGACACCGAGGCGTTCTCCTCTTCCTCCTCTAGATCTCTTCCTCATTGTGCACCACGGGTCCGCTCTCCACCAGCATGGCCACTGACGACACGGCCTGTACGTCACCCTTGGGACCTGGGTAGCTCAGCAAAGAGAACGGAAAGGTAAACCTCATTAAGAAATTGGCTGTATGAAAACCCGAGGGGCAGTAAGAGCAGCTGCATCTTTGAATGCTGTGGAGAATACATTCATATTAACAGAGGAATAACATAGTATTCTCGTCTTCCCAAGACTTTACCAATTATGGTATCACATTCATTAGCTGTGATGAAGCCCTTTTTCCTGCTGTGTTTCCCTGATTCAGGCTATCCACCCAGTAGACACTTGATTAGATACACCTGCTCGTTAACACAAATATCTAATCAGCCAAACATGTGGCAGCAGCTCAGAGCATAAAAGCATGCAGACATGGCCAAGAGGTTCAGTTGTTGTTCAGAAATGTGATCATCTAAATGTAGTTACTATTCTATAGATTTGCCAAGTATGCCCACAGGGAAAAGAATCTCAGGGTTGCTTAACAAGATAAACTCCAATGGTGTTACAGGAAATATACCAACATGTACAGTGGAATAGCTGATAGGCAGGAGGCAGCGAGTGGGAATAAAGGGGGCCTTTTCTGGTTGGCTGCCAGTGACTAGTAGTGTTCCGCAGGGGTCAGTAGTGGAACACTGCTTTTCACATTGTTTGTCAATGCTTTGGATAATGGAATTGACGGTTTTATGGCAAAGTTTGCTGATGATACTAAGAAGGTGGAGGGGTAGGTAGTGCTCAGGAAGCAATGTGATTGCAGTAGGACTCAGACAGATTGGAAGAATGGGCAAAGAAGTTGCAGATGGAGTACAGCGTTGAGAAACGTACAATATTGTATTTTGGTAAAAAGAATAGTGCAGACTATTATCTAAATGGGGAGAAGGTTCAAACATCAGAAGTACAGAGAGACTTAGGAGTCCTCGTGCAAGACTCCCAGAAGGTTAATTTACAGGTTGAGTCTGTGGTAAAGAGGGCAAATGCAATGTTGGCATTTATTTCAAGGAGAATAGAATATAAAAGCAAGGAGATAATGCTGAGGCTTTATAAGACACTAGTCAGGCCGCACTTGGAGTATTGTCAACAGTTTTGGCCCCATACCTCAGAAAGGATGTGTTGTCATGGGAGAGAGTCCAGAGGAGGTTCACGAGGATGACTCCAGGAATGAAGAGGTTAACATTTGAGGAACATTTGGCAGCTTTGGGCCTGTACTCAATGGAATTTAGAAGAATGTAGGGGGATCTCACTGAAACCTACTGAATGTTGAAAGGACTAGATAAGGTAGATGTGAAGAGGATGTTTCCTCTGGTGGGGGTATCCAGAACAAGAGGGCACAGCCTCAAAATTGAGAGGCAACCTTTTAAAACAGAGGTGAGGACTTTGTTTTTTAGCCAGAGAGTAGTAAATCTGTGGAATTCTCTGTCACAGTCTGCAGTGGAGGCAAAGTCTGTGGGTATATTTAAGGCAGAAGTTGATAGTTTCCTGATCAGTCAGGGCATCAAAGGATATGGGAAGAAGGCAGGTGTATGGGGTTGAAAGGAATCCAGGATCAGCCATGATAGAATGGCAGGGCAGACTTGATGGGCTGAATGGCCTAATTCTGCTCCTATGTCTGATGGTCTTTTGTTTGTATGTAGTGACATGTATGTACTCTGATAATAAATTTTACTTTGAACTTTAAATAATTTGTTCTTAGCATGTTGAGTGTGTCTTCAGGCTCCTGTACCTCCTCCCTGATGGTAGTAACGAGAAGAGGATGTACCTGCTTGGTAAGAGTCCTTAGTGATGGATGTCAAATTCTTGAGGCACTGCCTCTTGAAGGTGTCCTCGATGGTGGGGAGGATTGTGCCTGTAATGGAGCTGGCTGAATCTATAACTCTCTGCAGTCTCTTGTGAATTTATGCACTGGAGCCTCCACCCCAGACAGCGACGCTGCTAACCAGAATGCTCTCACCATACATCTGCAGAAATTTGTAAAAATCTCTGGTAGGAAATTCAATGGAGAAGCATTGTTTGGGATAGGATCTACTCTCATTTGGGAAGGCTTGAGGTTGGCAGGATAGTTAGTTTTGTGGGGAGGAGGTCCTGCTTCACAAATTTGGTTTGAATATGATATTGAGACAAACGATCGGCATTGATTGTACTGAATTCGGCTGAAGCTTTGACTCTATTGGTCAGTGAATTGGGAAGACAAGGCCCTGTGGTAAAAGCCCTGGATACGCGAGCCTCAGAGTCCACTGGGGCAGTGCACGGCCCGATGTCTGCGAGTCTTCTGGAGGCCAGGAGGGGGCTTGTTTTGTTGCTGAGGCGAGCGAGGCTCCCCACCTTCCGTCCACTCACATGCTTGCCGGTTAGCGCGACATTGTTATAACTTGGGGGCGTCGGAGTTCAGAGTTCAACTCCAACACGGAGCTGGTACATCCTTCCCGTGACCACGTGGGTTTGCTCCCGGTGCTCTGGTTTCCTCCCACATTCCAAAGACATACTGGATAGTAGGTTAATTGATCTTTGTAAATTCTCCTCTGATTAGGCTAGGGTTAAATCAGTGGGTTGTTGGGCTGTGCAGCTCGCTGGGCTGGAAGGGCCTGATGCTCACTGTATCTCTAAATCTACTGGTGCACCATTGAGAGTGCCCTGACCAGCTGCATCGCTCAGATTGCAAGAGCCTGCAATGGATCATGAGGATTGCTGAAAACATCACCCTCCCCTTCTCCCCCACCCCCATTCAGGACATATATCAGAAGTGCTGTATATACAATGCCTCCAGCATTGTCAAAGACCCTTCTCTGTCTGTCCCATCCATCCCACAGTCTCTTGAACCTCCTACCATCAGGCAGAAGGCACCGCAGCATAAGAACCAGAACCGTCAGGCTGGGTAACAGCTCCTTTCCCATAACAGCCTGCTGCCACCCAGCACCCATGTACACCGCGTCTGAATACCCTGCCCCCACCACCCTCCCCAGCTCACAGACACACTCTCATCCTGCGCTGGGCACTTTACATCTTTTATTGCTGCTGGTTCACATATTTATACGACTGCTTGTTTTATCACAACAGTGCCAGTAACATTGTACTGCCTCACATGAACATGCACCTCACTCTTTATGTCGATCGTCAGGCCCCGCCACTCAGACGTGTTTACTTACTTATGTAAGCCCCCCCCCCCCCCATGGGGCACAGACAGTGACAGTGGCTCGCCAGAGCCCTCTGTGTACTGGTTCCGTCTTTCAAGCTGTCCCCAGGTGTAAGCTCTCTTTGAAGATCCATCCTCTCCCAGGGAGCTGCTGTTGGCATTTCTGTCACTCTGGGTTTTTTATGGCCCAACCTTCCTCCTACTGTCCATGGTGGAGTTACTCAGGGACTTGTGCTTACGTTATTTAGCAACTATATGTACTGTGTGTGACTGTATGAACTGCGCTTTGCATCTTTGCCCCAGGGGAGCAATGTTTTATATAGCTGTGTACATGTGCATGGTTGAACGACAATTAAATTTGAACTTGTTTGTGTTCTGCTGAACTTGGTGGGCGTGTGCTACGTTGGCTAGAAATGTGTGGTGAAACTTGCGGGTTGCCCTCAGCACATCCTTAGGTTGTGTTGGCTGCTAACACAAATGATGCATTTCATTGTATGTTTCAATCTACGTAGGATAAATAAATCTGAATCTGATTCTGAACTGCAGAGCAAGGTCAACGGACAGAGCCTCTACCTCACTGGTATTTGTCTCTGTAAGTTTGAAACTTTGACCAAGGGAGTTCAACATGGGCCGGTGTGAGGATATTTAACTTGGATCTGAGGAGGACTTGGACAGATTATGAGAAAGGGCAAAGAAGTGGCAGATAGAATACAGTGTATGGTCATGTACTTCTGTAGAAGAAATAAAGGTGTAAACTATTTTAAATATTATGGGGAGAAAACAGGAGAAAAGGATTCAGAGGGAAAATAAATCAGCTATGGGTCATAAGTCAGAGCAGACTTAATGGGCCAAATGGCCTAATACTGTTCCATGTCTTATGCTCTCATGGTCCTATAGAGTTTTATACAATTATGTGGGTCTTAGATAGGGTGAATATGCAGTCTTTTCTCCCAAGGATAGAGGGCATAGGTTTAAGGTCAGAGGGGAAAGATTTAAAAGAAACCTGAGGGGCAACCTTTTCAGCCAGAATGTAGTGGGTATATGGAATGAGTTGCCAGGTGAAGTGGTAGAAATGGGCACAGTTACAACATTTAAAAGATACTTGGACAAGTACAAGGATAGGAAAGATTTAGAGTGATATAGATCAAGTGTTGGGAGAAGCCTGGATAGACAACTCGGTCAGGATGGATGAGTTGGGCCGAAGGGCCTGTTCCTGTATGGTATAGCTATGACTCTATCACTATAGCAGAGAAAACCATGTCTGAATGTTAGATTTCTCTATGCTATCTTTTGTGGAGCCACTATGAATGGTAGAGGAGCAAAGAGTTTTGTATATAAATATTCCTGCATATGAACAAAAAGTAATCTAGCAGGCTTTCAACCTGAAGTTGCTGTAAGTCAAAGTAGTCCTTTCACAATCAGGTGTACACACTAGTGTTTATATCAACAGTCTGAGAAAGGTTGAGAACTTTCTACTAGGTGTGAACATCACTAATAGCCCGTCCTGGTCTAACCACATTAAGTTAATGACCAAGAAAGCTAATCAACATCTCTGCTTCCTCAGTTAAAGAAATTCAACACATCTCCATCAGCTCTTTACCAACCATTGCCGATGCACCTCAGAAAGCATTCTCTACCTGGAATCAGCACATTTCCGTAAGACAACTGCTCTGCACATGACTGCAAGAAACTGCAGAGTTGAAGACAGAGCACATGGAAACCAGCCTCCCCTCCATGGACTCTGTCTACAGTTCTTGCTGCCTCAGTAAAGTAACCAAAGACCCCACCCACCCTGAACATTCTCTCTTCTCACCTCTCCCATCTGGTAAAAGATACAAAACCCTGTCAGCACATACCACCAGACTTAAGGACAGCTTCTATCCCGCTGTTATCAAACTCTTGAAAGGTCCTCTTGGACAATACAATGGACTCTTGGTGTCACAATCTACCTTGTTTTGAACTTGAATGTTATCGTTCACCTGTATTGCACTTTCGCTGCAGCTGTTACACTTTATTCTGAGTTGTTATGGCTTTACCTTGTTCTATCTCAGTGCACTGTATGTAAGATAGTATTTTCATTGAACCTTGGTACATGTGACAGTAAGAAGCTAATATCAAACAATGTATCTGTACTTGGGGTCCATGTCTTCGATTCCTTTAAGTTATGCACAAGTTGATTGGGTTGCTAAGATGTTTGGTGTGTTGTCCTTCATTAATAAGGGGATTAAGAGCTGTGAGGTAATATTGCGGCTCTATAAAATCCTGGTTAGACCACACTTGGAATATTGCGTTCAGTTCTGGTTGCCTCGTTATAGGAAAGACGTGGAGGCTTTAGGGAAGTTGCAGAGATTTACAAGGATGCTAACTGGATTAGAAAGCATGTCTTATGAGGATAGGTTGAATGAGCTGGGGCTTTTCTCTTTGGAGTGAAGGAGGATAAGCTTGATAGAGGTGTATAAGAGGCTTAGAGTGGACAGCCAGAGACATTTACCCCAGAGCAGCAATTGCTAATACAAGAGGGCAACATTTTAAAGTGATTGGAGGAAAATATAGGGATGAATTCAAAGGTAAGGTTTTTTTTACACAGAAAATGATGGGTGTGTGGAATGTGCTGCTGGAGTTGGTGGTAAAGGCATATACATTAAGGACATTTAAGGGACTTACATGGATGACAGAAAAATAAAGGGCTATGTTAGAGCGGTGTTAGATTGATCTAAGAGTTGGTTAACATCATGGGCTGAGGGGCCTGTACTGTGCTAACAGAGAATCTGGAACATCATGAGGGAGAACACTTAAGCACAAGTGCACCTTGCTCCAAAAGGAGATCGGGGATGATGTGTGATATGCAGCCCGGAAACAAGCCTCCAGCCCAATCACTTCACACTACTTTGTGTGACCCAAATGAGTCTTTTCCCATCTTCAGTCTTTTAAAACTATCAACCTAACTCAATCAACCATTTCAACTCCACTTCCCATTCCCATTCCGACACTTCGGACCACAGCCTCCTCTCCTACCACGATGAGTCCACGCTCAGAGCAACATCTCATCTGCTTTCTGGGTGGACCCCAGCCTCAGGCATGAACATTTATTTTTCTAACTTCCAGTAAATCCCCTCTTTTTCCATTCCCCATTCTGCTCCCCTCCCTCTGTTCCCTTCCTCCTTCCCTTTATCCTATGGTCCACTGTCCTCTCCAATCAAATTCCTCCTTCTTCTACAGCACTTTACCTCTTCCACCTATCATCCCACTTTACCGCTTCCTCCTATCAATCATAGAAACATAGAAAATAGGTGCAGGAGTAGGCCATTCGGCCCTTTGAGCCTGCACAGCCATTCAGTATGATCATGGCTGATCATCCAACTCAGAATCCTGTACCTGCTTTCTCTCCGTACCCCCTGATCCCTTTAGCCACAAGGGCCATATCTAACTTCCTCTTAAATATAGCCAATGAACCGGCCTCAACTGTTTCCTGCGGCAGAGAATTCCACAGGTTCACCACTCTCTGTGTGAAGAAGTTTTTCCTCATCTCGGTCCTAAAAGGCTTTCCCTTTATCCTTAAACTGTGACCCCTTGTTCTGGACTTCCCCAACATTGGAAACAATCTTCCTGCATCTAGCCTGTCCAATCCCTTTAGAATTTTATACGTTTCAATAAGATCCCCCCTTCAATCTTCTAAATTCCAGTGAGTATAAGCCTAGTCGATCCAGTCTTTCTTCATATGAAAGTCCTGTCATCCCAGGAATCAATCTGGTGAACCTTCTTTGTACTCCCTCTATGGCAAGAATGTCTTTCCTCAGATTAGGGGACCAAAACTGCACACAATATTCTAGGTGCGGTCTCACCAAGGCCTTCTACAACTGCAGTAGAACCTCCCTGCTCCCGTACTCAAATCCTTTTGCTATGAATGCCAACATACCATTTGCCTTTTTCACTGCCTGCTGTACCTGCATGCCTACCTTCAGTGACTGGTGTACAATGAGACCCAGGTTTTGTTGCACCTCCCCTTTTCCTAATCGGCTACCATTCAGATAATAATCTGTTTTCCTGTTCTTGCAACCAAAGTGGATAACCTCACATTTATCCACATTAATTTGAATCTGCCATGAATTTGCCCACTCACCTAACCTATCAAAGTCACCCTGCATCCTCCTCACAGCTAACACCGCCGCCCAGCTTCGTGTCATCCGCAAACTTGGAGATGCTGCATTTAATTCCCTCGTCTAAATCATTAATATATATTGTAAACCTTGCGGTACCCCACTAGTCACTGCCTGCCATTCTGAAAAGGTCCCGTTTACTCCCACTCTTTGCATCCTGTCTGCCAACCAATTCTCTATCCACATCAATACCATACCCGCAATGCTGTGTGCTTTCAGTTTGCACACTAATCTCCTGTGTGGGACCTTGTCAAAAACCTTTTGAAAATCTAAATATACCACATCCACTGGCTCTCCCCTATCCACTCTACTAGTTACATCTTCAAAGAATTCTATAAGATTCGTCAGACATGATTTTCCTTTCACAAATCCATGCTGACTTTGTCCGATGATTTCACCCCTTTCCAAATGTGCTGTTATCACATCTTTGATAACCAACTCTAGCATTTTCCCCACCACCGATGTCAGACTAACCGGTCTAGAATTCCCCGGTTTTTCTCTCCCTCCTTTTTAAAAATCCTCTTTACCTCTTCCTCCTATCACCCTCTTTACTTCCTCCACCTATCACCCCATTTACCTCTTTCACCGATTACCTCCTGGTACTATTATTTGATATACAATGACCTGGATGACCGAGACCCTTCACAAACATCTCCCAGCTTCTCACATCATCCCCACCCATCACCAGCCAGTTGGTGTTCCTCCCCCCACCCCGTTCCTTTCGCGTCCCGATGGCGAGTCTGGGCTGGAAACGGCGTCTATCCATTCCTTTCCACAGATGCCGCCTGGACCCTGCAGGTTTTGTGCACTGTATTAAAGTACTTTTTTAAAAAAACTTCAGCATGCTGTATAATTTTTGCCCCGCGTGTTGTTCTGATCCGATGCAGCAGCGAGCAAGTTGTTCGCTGTACCTGTAGCTCGCCATTCGCGTACGCACGACAAGCACTCGGCTCGTCTGGGCCTGCCGACAGGGTGGCCAGTCTGTGCAACCTCTGCGAGTTCGTGCGGTACATTTCCCCTTTAAGGAGGAGAGACAGCAGCGCATTTCCTGTGATGTATTGAGTCGAGTCCTGGCCCGAGGAAAGGTTGCTCCTGGCCCGGGAGAGGTGCCTTGTTCGGCGGCGGCTCAGCCACCGAATCAAGGTCGGCCGCACTTCAGTGCTCAGGTAAAGGGTGGGTGGGCGCGGTTGGTGAGCTGGAATCGGGGCCGGACTGACGGGAGATGCGGCGCTGTCGGTCCCGGGGAACCGAGGCCGAGCTGGAAGCGGCCACCCCCGGTACCGAGACAACGTGAGCTGGGGATGGGGCTGTTACCGGGTGGGGATGTTGTGGCTGCCCGCGGGAACTGGAGGTTTGCAAACCGGACGGGTGTGTTGCATCGGCCCTGGGAACAGGACTAATGCTTAGGGGATGGGTGTGTTGCATCGGCCCTGGGAACAGGACTATAATACACACGGGACGGGTGCATTTGCATCGGCTCCGGGAACAGAAATACTACTAAGTAACACACAAAACATGCTGGACAAGTCGGACAGCATGTATGGAAAGTAACAGTCGACGTTTCAGGCCAAGCCTTTCGTCAGAATAGGCGTAATACAAACCGACTGGGTGTGATTGCATTGGCCCCGGGAACTGGAGCGGGGCTAGGCTGAAGGAGACGCGGTCGTTCGATTGACACCTCTACCTGCGTTTACCAGGCGCTCCTAACGCGGCAGCAAATGGTGCCAGGCGCAGAAAGACCCGGGGCTGAGGACTGAAACTTGGTTCCTGCCTCCGGAGCTGGTCAGAAACAGAATTAACACTCCCCACACCCTTCCCTCACCCACACCCCGCGAAAGGGACAGGAAGATGCCGCTCGGCCCCTCCAGTGAGATCACTGTGACTGTAATCCCCACTCCTCTTTGCTGTCTGCCCTCAAGTATTTCAGCCCCCCCCTCCCCCTTTTGTTCATCAAGATTTAAGCTACAGGCTAAGTTTTAGACCAAAAGACATAGGGGCAGAATTAGCCATTCAGCCCATCAAATATGGTCGGCCTTATCCCTGTAACCTTTGATGCTCTTATTAATCAAAAACCTATCACCTTCTATATATATATACCCAGTGACTTGGCCTCCTCCACCATCTGTGGTAGTGAATTCCACAGGTTCAGTACCCTCTGGCTCAACACATTCCTCATTTCTGTGTTAAGGGACATCCTTGTATACTGAAGGTGTACCCTCTGGCTCTGGGCTCTCCCACAAAATCTACATTCATTTCATCCATTCTATCTAGGTCTTTAAATATTTGGTAGGCTCCTCTGCCCCTGTTACTCCTGTCCTTCTGGCTGTGAGTAACTCTGGATAATTTCTAAAGTAAGTACATGTTCGGCATAGCATTGTGGGCCGAAGGGCCTGTATTGTGCTGTAGGTTTTCTGTGTTCTAAATTACAAAAATGGAGCAAAATAAGGCAGCATAGAGTGACACTTTACAGTGCCAGCAAGCTGGGTTCAATTCTGCTGCTGTCCGTAAGGAGTTTGTACGTTCTCCCAGTGATCGTGTGGGCTTCCTCTGGGTGCTCTTGATTTCCTGCCATATTCCAAGGACGTTGGGGTTAGTAGGTCGATTGGTCACATGGGTGTAATTGGGTCGGAAGGGCTTGTTTCTGTGCTGGGTTGAATGACGTGGGTGATTCTGGTCTTTATGACCACAATCGTTCCCAGCAAATTTTTCTGCAGAAGTGGTTTTGAATAGAAGTGGTTCTTCTGAATAGTGTCTTTGTAAGACGGGTGATCCCAGCCATAATCAGAATCAGGTTTATTATCTCCGGCATGTGATGTGAAATTTGTTAACTTAGCAGCAGCAGCAGCGGTTCAATACAATGCATAATCTAGCAGAGAGAAAAAAATTAAAATAAAAAAAAGACAAGTAAATCAATTAAGTGTATTGAATAGATTTTTTAAAAAGTGCAAAAACGGAAATACTGTATATTTTTAAAAATGTGAGGTGGTGTCCAACGATTCAATGACCATTTAGGAATCGGAAGGCAGAGAGGAAGAAGCTGTTCCTGAATCGCTGAGTGTGTGCCTCCAGGCTTCTGTAACTCCTACCTGATGGTAACAGTGAGAAAAGGGCATAACCTGGGTGCTGGAGGTCCTTAATAATGGACTCTGCATTTCTGAGACACCGCTGCCTGAAGATGTCCTGGGTACTTTGTAGGCTAGTGCCCAAGATGGAGCTGACTAGATTTACAACCCTCTGCAGCTTCTTTTGGTCCTGTGCAGTAGCCCCTCCATACCAGACAGTGATGCAGCCTGTCAGAATGCTCCCCACGGTACAACTATAGAAGTTTTTGAATGTATTGAGCGTATCAATACTCTTCAGAGATTGTCTGCCTGGCGTCGGTGGTCACATACCCAGGACTTGTGATCTGAACCGGCTGTTCATACGACCATTCACCTACCGCTCCTGTCGTTTCACGTGACACTGAAGATGTAGCGGGTACTGCAGCTTGCTCAAGAGGGATCTGCAGGCTAACAGAGGGAAGGAGCGCCTTTCACCTCCTTTGGTAGAGACGTATCTCTAATGAACTTTAAAAAAAAAAGGAGGTAGTGTTCATTGACATCAGAAATCTGATGGTGGAAGGGAAGAAGCTGCTCCAGTATTGTTGAATGTGGTTTGTTAGCCTCCTGTAGCTCCTCCCTGATGGTCGTACCATGAAGATGTGTGCTGGATGGTGAGGGTCCGTAACGATGGATGCTCCCTCCTGAACAACACACAGGCACAAAATTCTGGCAAAACTCAGCATATCAGGCAGCATTAATGGAGGGAAGTAAGCAGTTAACGTTTTGGGCCAAGGCTCTACATCGGTATTGGAAAAGGAGGTGGCAGAAGTCAGAATGAGGCGGTGGTGGAGGGGAAGGAATACAAGCTGGTAGGTGAGACCAGGGGAGGGGTTAGGTGGAAGAGGTGAAGGGCTGAAAAAGGAGGAATCTAATAGAAGATCAAATATGTTTAATTATCATTCAACCAGACATGAATACAGCTGAATGAAACCGTGTTCCCCTAAGGCCAAGGTGCAAAACATACACAACACGTTCAAAATGCAAGCCAAAAGACACAGTCTTGCTCATTTATACACACACACTATCTGTCCCAAGTCCCGGAGCGACATGTCCCGCAATTTGATGGTGCACTTCTCAGCGGTGCACAGACAAACACTCAGTCTAGCCTGGCATCCTGCCAGTCAAACGCTGGAGGACAGCACTGATGGGAGAGGCCAGCCCCCATCCAAACACGGAAGCCATAGTACACAGTCTCCGGCATCTCCTTGCCTGGACTGCAACACTGCGGGCGGCTTGAGGCCTGGTCCTCGTTACAACCAAGGCCACGCAGCTCCCCTGCTGTCTGTCACACCACCATACAAGAGAAGCAGGCCTGTGGCATATTATCCATATTGTAATCCAAGACAGTCACCCATGGTTACACTGCACACCACCTTTACGTACCAACTCCAATACCCTCCAGTGGGTAGAAACACGGTCCAGCACCTCTGCCAGTGAGCAGCTCACTGATACCCAAAGCTCTTGGAGTCCAGCATTGTCTTGCGATCATTTTTTTAAAAAAGCATTTAAACCAAGGAAAAATCATCTTTGGTTGGCCCCCGAGAGGCCACTGCATCCAAATGCGCAGCCATCTTACCAGAAGGAGCTGTGGGAGAAAGAGAAGGAGGAGGAGAACAAGAGGAGGGAGGTGATGGGCAGGTCATGAAGGCAGGGGAAGAGAAGGGATAATAGGAGCAGAGGAGAGTAGTTACTGGAAGTTAGAGAAATTGAACTTCAGGTTGGAAGCAACCTGGAAAGAATATGAGATGATGATCCTCCAACTTGAGATTAACCTCATCGTGGCAGTAGAGGAGGCTATAGACTGACATGTTGGAAAGGGAAGTGGAATTGAAATGGGTAGCCACTGGAAGATCCTATCTTTTCTGGAGAACAGTATGAAAGTGCTTGACAAAACAGTTTCCCAATCCACATTGTGTTTCCCCAAAGTAGAGGAGGCCACACCATGAATATCGATACTGTATATGATTCAAATAGAGTTGCAGGTGACGTGTTACCTCAACTGGAAAATTGTTTGGGGCTCAATATAGTAGTAAGGGTGGAGGTGTATGGGCAACTACATTTCAAAGCAGCACGCAGACAAACCTGCACACAAACATACCTATTCCTACAAACTTTGTCCTGCTTGCAAGAAGAAGTGTCAGGAGGGGGATTAGTGGGAGGGAGGAGTGGAAAAGGGAATTGCAGAGTGAGCGATCCCTGTGGAAAGGAGATGGCGGGGGGGAGGTGAGGGAAAGATGTGTTTGGTGGGAGGATCCCATTGGAAATGGTGGAAATTGCAGAGAATGATGTGCTGGATGTGAAGGTGTATGGGGTGGTAGGTGAGGAGGAGGGGAACCCTATCTCCCGTCATGTTGAGGGGTGGAAATGGGGTAAGGGCAGATGTTCAGGAAATGGTCATGATACGGGTGAGCGCAGCATCAATAATTGTGGAAGGGAAACCCCATTTCAGCCTCCTGAAGGTGTGGTCAATTGTAGGGAGGGTTTTGTGTGTGTGTGATGGATCTGACTGGCAGCAGTACAGTGCAATATATTAAAATTTCTAACATTATGTATTCAGTGGCCATTTTATTGGTACAGGAGTACCTAATGAAGTGGCCACTGAATGCATTTTGGTCTTTTGCTGCTATAATCCATCCACAGCTAGGTTCGACACGTTGTGCATTCAGAGATGCTGTTCTGTTTTAAGTATGGTTACTTGAGTTGCTGTATCTTCCTGTCAGCTTGAACCAGTCTGTCCATTCTGCTCTGACCTCTCCCATTAACAAAATTTTCACCCACAGAACTGCTACCCACTGAATTTTTTGTTTTGTTTTTGGCACCTCACTCTGTAAACTCCAGAGACTGTGTTTGAAAATCCCAGGAAATCAGTAGTTTCCGAGATGCTCCGTCTGGCGCCAACAATCATTCCACAGTCAGAGTCACTTAGATCACATTTCTTCCCCATTCTGACATTTGGTCTGAACAACATTTCTTCCCCATTCTGACATTTGGTCTGAACAAAATGCTTTTATGCATTAAGTTGCTGCCACATGATTGGCTGATTAGATATTTGCATTAATGAGCAGGTGTACCTAATAAAGTGGCCACTGAGTGTATATAAAATAGATTGTAAATGTACTGCACCCCAGAGTTCTGAAAGAGATAGCTGAAGAGTCATCAGTCGTGATCTTTCAAAAATCACTAATTCTCACTCCACCCTTTACGAAGGGAGGGAGGCAAAAGACAGGGAAGTTATGGCCAGGTCACCTGACTTCACTGGTTGGGAAGACGTGGAGTCCATTATTAAAGATGAGGTCTCAGGTTACAAAGAAACAAATACAGTGCCTTGGAAAAAGTGTTTTCACCATTTTACTGTCTCATTTTCTAAATGTAAGATATATTAAAGTGGTGATTTTTTTTAGCTAATTTACAAAACATTGAGCATCATGTCAAATCCGAAGAAAAATTCCAAAACCTGTCAACAATTTATTAAAAACCAAAATTGTGGGGCTGAAGAAGTATTTAACACCTTTGTGATTACTATGCTAACTTTTCTCTGGAGCATTATTGTTAATTACCTTATCAGCTCACCCAATTTGTCGATGTAGAAAATTGGAGGATCACCTGTTTCAAATGACTTCATTGAAATGGCCCCCCCTCTCTTTGTAAGGTCTGACAGTATGGTAGATTTTTAACAGACCAAACCAAAATGAAGACGAAAGAGCAATCAAGGCAAGTCAGGGAAATGATCACAGAGAAGCACAAATCTGGGGAAGGGTACAAAACCGTCTCAAAGGCACTGAACATACCATGGAGCTCGGTGCTGTCCATCTTCAGAAAAAGTGGAGCAAAATGAGACCACACCCACACTGCCTAGGTCAGGCCACCCCTCTAAATTAAGTCACCAAAGAAAAATGTCACTTGTAAGGGAGGCTACTACGCTGCCAACAGTGACTGAGTGAGCTGCAGAAGTCAGTGGCTGCAACTGGAGATGAAGTTCTTGGCCTGATAATCCTTAAGGCCTTGCATAAAAAATGGCTTTTTATGGAAGAGTGGTAAGGAAGAAGCCCTGACTTTTTTTTAAATAATGCATTTCCTTGCCCATAAAGACTTTGCGAGGTGTCACTTAGAAAATACTGTAAAGATGTAGAAGAAGGTCTTCTGGTTGGAACTTACAGTAGAACAGTGACTCAAAGCACACTGCCAGAGCACCATGGAGTGGCTTCAAATGAAGAAAATTGATGCCCAGTCAGAGTCCTGACCTTAACTCAATCGAACGTCTCTGGGAAGACCTCAAGATTGCTCTGCTCCCCAACTAACCTGGCACAGCTTGAGTGATTTTTGCAAGGAGGAGTGGACAAACCTTGCTCCAGACTTGCCTCTTTTATCCAAAAAGAGTGCTGGCTGTAATAGCTCAAAGAGGTAGTTCAACTAAGTACTGAGCAAAGGGGATGAATACTGTTGAAGTGCTGACATTTCAATTTGAATTTTTAGTTTTTCATGTTTTATAGTTCTCCCTGTTTTTACGGCTCTACTGTGGACACGTGTGGGGGGGAGGAACATATGATTCACAAATAAAAATTCTCAGTTAAATTGATAAAAGTTCATGTTAGTAATAGTCACATAAAAGCAAAGGATTGACGGTCAAATACTTTCTCACGCACTGTATAAAATAGGTAGAAATCAGCATGGTTTCCTTATGAGGAGATATTGCCTAACAAATCTGTTGGAATTCTGTGAGGGAATAGCAGGCAGGATTGACAAAGGAGAGTCAGTGGATGTTGTTTACTTAGAATTTTAGAAGGCCTTTGATGAAGTGCTTCACACCAGGCTGCTGAACAAGATGAGAACCCTTTGATTCTAGAAAAGATACCAGCAGTGTGCCAGATGTTGTGGTGTGTGAAGGAAGAGAAGTGGGTGTAGTTACTATTACAAGAGAATGTGCTCAAAAAGCTGAAAGACCTAAAGTTACACAAGTCACTTGCACCGTATGGTTCTGAAAGAGGTAGTGTTAAAGATTGTGGAGGCATTAGCAATGATCTTTCAAAAATCATTGGACTCTGGCATGGTGCCAGAGGACTGGAAAATTGCAAATGTCACTTCACTTTTTAAGAAAGGAGGAAGGCAGCAGAAAGGAAATTATAGACCAGTTAGCCTGACCTCAGTGGTTGGGAAGATGTTAGAGTCAATTGTTAAGGATGATGTGCTGGAGTACTTGGTGACATAGACCAAGATAGGACAAAGTCAGCATGGTTTCTTTTTTAATTGATTTTTTTAAATGCATTTCTACAATTACTATGACGAAAACCCTACTACAAAATAAAAGATTAATACAGTGCAAGATAAATATACAGTAATAATATAGTTCAAAATAATGATGAAAAGCACCCAAAATAAAGTGATGTAGAGTTAGTATCCACCCCCCTCTTCCCACAGAAAAAATACTCCAGACCAACAATATAAATCGGAGCATTCAAACCCCCAAAACTGTAAATGAAAATAAGAACAAAGAAAATAATGCCTACTACCAAGGAAAAAGAAAGCTGAAAGTAAGGGACTGAAAAAAAACCTTAATCTAAAGAGGAGTTATGAAAATATTCAAGAAAAGGTCCTCGCACCTTATGAAACTTTATGTCCAAATTGAGAAGTGAGTAGTGAATTTTTTCAAGATCTAAACAGGACATAATATCATTAAGCCATTGAGCATGAGTGGGTGGGGCAACATCTCTCCACCTAAGAAGAATTAAACGTCTAGCCAAAAGAGAAGCAGAAGATAATGTTCGACGTTTAGTCGGACTCAAATATATATCCGTCTCACCCAAGGTACCAAAAAGAGCAATCAGAGGGTTGGGTTCTAAGTGGTAATTAAGAATATGGGATAAGGTTAGGAAAACTCCTCTCCAAAATTTCTCTAGACTAGGACAGGCCCAGTACATACGAATAAGAGAAGCCTCACCACTTTCACACTTATCACAAACAGAACTAATGTTAGGGTAAAATCGGGACAATTTAGATTTTGTCTCCATCTCTGGAGATAGACTGTCCACTGACATCTTCTATAAACCCACTGACTCCCATAACTACCTTGATTATACCTCTTCCCATCCTGCCAAATGCAAAAATTCTATTCCCTATTCCCAGTTCCTCCGTCTCCGCCGCATCTGCTCCCAGGATGAGGCTTTCTGTTCCAGGACATCCCAAATGTCCTCTTTCTTTAAGAATCGTGGTTTCCCTTCTGCCGTCATCAATGATGCCCTCACCCGCATCTCCTCCATTTCCTGCACTTCGGCCCTCAGCCCATCCTCCCGTCACCACAACAGGGACCGTGTTCCCCTTGTCCTCACCTACCACCCCACCAGACAGTGGATCCAGCATATTATCCTCCGCAACTTCCACTACCTTCAACAGGACCCCACCACTAAGGACATCTTTCCCTCTTTACCCCTCTCTGCTTTTCACAGGGATTGTTCCCTCTGCAACTGCCTGGTCCACACGTCCCTCCCCACAGATCTGGCACTTATCCCTGCAAGCGTAAGTGTTACACCTGTCCCTACACCTCATCTCTTACCACCATTCAAGGCCCCAAACTGTCCTTCCAGGTGAGGCAACACTTCACTTGTGAGTCTGTTGGGGTAATCTATTGCATCCAGTGCTCCCGGTGCAGCCTCCTCTACATCGGCGAGATCCGACGCAGATTGGGGGATCGCTTCGTCGAGCACCTACGCTCCGTCTGTCACAACAGACAGGATCTCCCGGTTGCCACCCACTTCAACTCTCCCTCTCATTCCCATTCGGATATGTCCATACATGGCCTCCTCTACTGCCACCATGAGGCCAAACTTTAGTTGGAGGAACAACACCTCATATACCGTCTGGGTAGTCTCCAGCCCCTTGGTATGAACATCGAATTCTCCAACTTCCGGTAATTCCCTCCCTCACCCTTCCCCCATCCCACCTTCACTCTGTCTCTTCCAGCTGCCTATCACCTCTCTCATGACTCTGACTTCTTCAACTACCCATAGTGCTTTCCCCTTAGATTCCTTCTTCACCTCTCCTGCCTATCCCCTCCCTGCTTCCCCTCACCCACCCCTGATCTTTCCTCTGATTGGTTTTTCACCTGGCACATTCCACCCTCCCCCCACCTTCTTTATAGGGTCCCTGCCCCCTCCTTCTTTAGTCCTGACGAAGGGTCTCGGCCCGAAACGTTGACTGCTCCTTTCAACGGATGCTGCCCAACCTGCTGAGTTCATCCAGCTTTTTTATACGTCTTGGTTTGACCACGGCATCTGCAGTGTACTTTGTGTTTAGATTTGGACATGTGACCCTATGTACAATCTTAAACTGTAAAAGACAGTGGTGAGCACAAAGAGAGGTTGAATTAACTGACTTGAGAATTGAGTCCCAAACCGCATCAGATAAAGAAACATTTAAGTCATGCTCCCAAGCCGTTCTAATTTTATCAAAGGGGGCGCGCTGTAAGGGCATTAATTTATCACGAATAAAAGATATTAAGCCTTTACCCAGTGGACTAATAGAAAGAAACAGGTCCACAATGTTTTTCTCAGGCATCGCAGGAAAGTTGGGTAATAAAGGATTAATGAAATGTCTGATTTGGAGGTACCTAAAGAAATGGGCATTAGGTAGATTAAACGTAGCAGAAAGTTGTTGAAAAGTTGCAAAACGATTATCAATGAAAAGATCTTAAATGCCTAATGCCCTTTCTATACCAATCATGAAATGTTGAGTCGTGCATAGAAGGTAAAAAAAGATGATTATGCAAAATAGGACTAGAAAGGGAGAAACCATGAAGACAATTAAATTTTCTAAACTGGGCCCATATTCTCAGAGATTGTCTAACAAGAGGATTAACAATTAGTCTAGGCAAGCGACTAGGGAGTGCAGATCCAAGAAGTGTAGAAATAGAGAGATCCTTAGTAGAGTTCAACTCCATTGCCACCCATTTAGGGCAGTCAGACTGACTATGAAAAAAGGACCAGAAGGTAAGACAGCGAATATTAGCTGCCCAGTAGTATAGACGGAAGTTAGGTAAAGCCATGCCACCTTTTTTTGGATTTTTGGAGGTATACTTTATTAAGTCTAGAATGCTTACCCTTCCATAGATAGGACAAAGTAATAGAGTCTAAGGAATCAAAAAAGGTTTTAGAAATAAAAATTGGAATAGATTGAAATAAGTATAAAAATTTAGGAAGGATATACATTTTAATAATATTAACACGACCTACCAGAGACGTAAGGGTACTATTGTGACAAACTCTGTTTTGTAGAGTTCAAAAGATTGGCAAAATTTTCACAAAAAAGATCCTTGAAATTCCTTGTAACTGTAATACCAAGATAAGTAAATTGATTATTAATTACTTTAAAAGGGAGGTCGCGAAATGCTAATGCTTGTGCTTCTTTATTAATTGGAAAAAGTTCACTCTTATGTAGGTTAAGTGTATAGCCAGAAAACTGGCTGAATAAGCATAATTTCCTTAAGGGAAAATATTGCCTGACAAACCTGTTGGAATTCTTTGAGGAAATTACAAGTAGGATAGATAAAGGGCATGTAGTGGATGTTGTATATTTGGATTTTCAGAAGGCCTTTGAGAAGGTGCCGCACGTGAGGCTACTTACCAAGTTAAGAACCCATAGTATTACGGGAAAATTACTAACATGGTTAGAGCATTGGCTGATTGGAAGGAGGCAGTGAGTGGGATTAAAAGGATCCTTGTCTGATTGGCTGCTAGTGACTAGTGGTGTTCCACAGGGGTGGGTGTTGCAACCTCTTTTTATGCTGTATATCAATGAATTAGATGATGGAATTGATGGCTTTGTTGCCAAGTTTGCAGATGATCTGAAGATTGGTGGCAGGGCAGGTAGTGTTGAGGAAATGAGTAGAATGCAAAAAGACTTAAACAGATTAGGAGAATTGGCAAGAAGGTGGCAAATGAAATAAGATGTTGGAAAATGCATGGTCATGCACTTTGGTAGTAGAAATAAATGGGGAGAAAATCCAAAAAGCTGAGATGCAAAGGGACTTGGGAGTTCTTGTGCAGAACACCCTAAAGGTTAACTTGCAGGTTGAGATGGTGGTGAGGAAGTCAAATGCCATCTTAGCATTCATTTCAAGAGGTCTAGAATACTAGAGCAAGGATGTGATGCTGAGGCTTTGTAAGGCACCGGTGAGGCCTCACCTTGAGTATTGTGAACAGTTTTGGGCTCTTCATCTTAGAAAAAATGTGCTGGCATCAAAGAGGGTCCAAAGGAGGTTCACAAGGATGATTCCAGGAATGAAAGGGTTATGCGAGGAACGTTTGATGGCTCTGGGTCTGTATTCGCTGGAATTTAGAAGGATGGGGGGGGGGGGGGGGGGATCTCAATGAAACCTTTAGAATGTTGAAAGGCCTAGACAGAGTAGATGTGGAAAGGATATTTCCGATGGTGGGAGAGTCTAGAACAAAAGGACACTGTCTCAGGATAGAGGGGCATCTGTTCAAAACAGAGATGCAGAGAAATTTCTTTAGCCAGAGGTAGTGAATTTTTGGAATTTGTTGCCACATGTAGCTGTGGAGGCCAGGTTGTTGGGTGTATTTAAGGCAGAGATTGATAGATACTTGATTGGACATGGCATCAAAGGTTACGGGGAGAAGGCCAGGAACTGGGGTTGAAGAGGAGAACAAAAAAGGATCAGCCATGAGTGAATGGTGGAGCAGACTTGATGGGCCAAATGGCCTAATTTCTGCTCCTATGTCTTATGGTCTAAGATGGGCTGATTGGCAGGAGGCAAAAAGTGGAAATAAAGGGAGCCTTTTCTATGACTGACTTTTTTGCCAGTGACTAGTGATGTTCTGCAGGGGACAGCGTTGGAACTTCACATTATACATGTATCAATGATGGCTTTGTGGCCGAGTCTTTGAACAATACAAAAATAAAGAGAGGGGCAGGTAGTGTTGAGGAAGCAGGGAGTGTGCAGAAGAACTTGGACAGATTGGGAGGATGAGCAAAGAAGTGGCAGATGGAATACAGTATCGGGAAGTGTACGGTCATGCATTTTGGTAGATTGAATTAAAGCATAGTCTGTTGTCTAAATGGAAAACAAATTCAGAAATCAGAAGTACAAAGATACTTGGGAATCCATGTGCAGGATTCCCTAAAAGGTTAACTTGCAGGTTGAATCAGTGGTGAGGAAGGCAACTTTAATGTTAGCATTCGTTTCGAGAGGACAAGAATAGAAAACAAGGATGTAATACTGGGGCCATGTAGGCAGTGGTCAGACTGCAGTTAGAGTATTGAGTTCATGAGAATGATACTGCAAATAAAAGGGTCAACATGGGGAGTAGATAGATAGATACCTTCTATTCATCCCCATGGGGAAGTTCAACATTTTTTCCCATACACTTATTGTAGCAAAACTAATTACATACAATACTTAACTCAGTAAAAATATGATATGCATCTAAAATCACCCTCTCAAAAAGCATTAATAATAGCTTTTAAAAAGTTCTTAAGTAGTTTACTTAAATACATTGAGTCCTAACCCCAGCACTGTAACATATCTTACTCCTGGTATTTGATGTCTCTGAGCCTGTACACTCTGGAGTTTAGAAGAATGAGGGGTGAACTCATTGGAACTTTGAGTATTGAAAGGCCCACTTTGAGTGTGGCTGGAGGGGATGTTTCCTTGTAGTTGGCGAGTCTAGGATCAGAATAGGAGGATGTTGCTTTTACAACAGAGATGAGCAAGGAATTTCTTCAGCCAGAGGGTGGTGAATATGTTGAACTCATTGCCACAGATAGCTTGTGGAGGCCAAGTCATTGGGTATATTTAAAGTGGAGGTTAATAGGTTCTTGATTAGTATGGAGGTCAAAGGTTACAGAGAAGGCAGGAGAATGGGGTTGAGAGGGATAATAAATCTACCACGGCAGAGCACAGATGATGGGCCGATTGGCCTAATTCTGCTCCTGTGTCTTACTGAAAGATAATAAGATAATAGATAATAGAATAAAATAATAATAAAAGATAATACACCTGAGTATTGTGTGCAGTTTTGGTCCCCTAATCTGAGGAAAGACATTCTTGCCATAGAGGGAGTACAGAGAAGGTTCACCGGATTGATTCCTGGGATGGCAGGACTTTCATATGAAGAAAGACTGGATCGACTAGGCTTATACTCACTGGAATTTAGAAGATTGAGGGGGGATCTTAATGAAACGTATAAAATTCTAAAGGGATTGGACAGGCTAGATGCAGGAAGATTGTTTCCGATGTTGGGTAAGTCCAGAACGAGGGGTCACAGTTTAAGGATAAAGGGGAAGCCTTTTAGGACCGAGATGAGGAAAAACTTCTTCACACAGAGAGTGGTGAATCTGTGGAATTCTCTGCCACAGGAAACAGTTGAGGCCGGTTCATTGGCTATATTTAAGAGGAAGTTAGATATGGCCCTTGTGGCTAAAGGGATCAGGGGGTATGGAGAGAAAGCAGGTACAGGGTTCTGAGTTGGATGATCAGCCATGATCATACTGAATGGCGGTGCAGGCTCGAAGGGCCGAAGGGCCTACTCCTGCACCTATTTTCTATGTTTCTATGAAGGGAGAGCAAAATAATGAGGTAGTGTTCAAGGTTTCACTGTCTATTCAGAAATCTGATTGCGGAGGGTAAGAAACTGTTCCTAAAACGTTGAATGTGTGTCTTCAGGCTCCTGTACCTCCTCCCTGATGGAAGTAATGAGAACAAAGCATGTCCTAGATGGTGAGGGACTTTGTTGATGGATGTCATTTTTTTGAGGCACTGCCTTTTGATATCCTCAATGGTGGGAAGTTTAATGCCCATGATGTTGCTGGCTGAGTTTACAACCCTCTGCAACCGCTTTCTGATCCTGTGCATTGGTACCTCCTCACAAGGTGGTGATGCAGTCAGTCAGAATCCTCTCCACGGTACACCTATAGACATTCGCAACAGTCTTGGTGACGTGCCTAGTCCCCTCACACTCCAAATGAAATAGAGATGCTGGTGAGCGTTCTTCATGATTCCATCAATACGTTGGGCCTTTTCTTGCAGATGTTATCTCTAGTAACTTGCATGTCAGGGCGTTCACTCTGTAGCTGTTTTCCCTGGTGCTGTTTTTTAGTGGTGAAGGACTCTCATTGTGCTTTAGGAGAGAGAGTTTCAGGATTTAAATCTGGAGCTGGTGAAGGAACGTTGATAGATTCCCTAGTCAGGATGGTGGATGACTGGCAGGGGAGCCTGCAGACTAAACAGTACCCCTGCACCTGCTGACCTGGTGGTGGGAAAAGAGAGATTCACTTCCAGACGAGCTCAGTGTCGCCTTTGCTCACTTTGACCATTACGATGCTCTTTATCAACTACAGCTTGGTATTCAATGCTGGTTTTCCCTCAGAACTAATCAATAAAGGCCCTGGCCTCAGTACTCCTTGTGCAATTGGATCCTGATTTCCTCATTTGGAGACCCCAGTCAGTTCGTATTGGCAAAAACATCTCCTCCACAATCTCCATTAGCATAGATGCACCACGAGGCTGTGAGCTTTGCCCCCTGCTTTACACTTATGACTCTGAGGCTAAGCACAGCTCCAATGCCGTATTTAAGTTTGCTGATGACACCACTGTCATAGGCCGAGTCAAATGTGGTGGTGAATCAGCTGATAGGTAGGAGATTGAAAATCTGGCTGAGTGGTGCAACAGCAATAACTCTCACTCAGTGTTGGCAAGACCAAGGAGTGATTATTGACTTCAGGAGGAGGAAGCCAGAGATCCATGAGCCAGTCCTCACCAGCGATCAACAACTTTAAATTCCTCGGTGTTATTATTTCAGAAGATTCTGGGCCCAGCAAAAAAAAAAGCACAACAGCACCTCTACTTAGAAGTTTACGAAGAATTGGCATGACATCTAAAACTTCGACACACTTCTATAGATGTGTGGTGGAGTATATATCGACTGGCTGTATCATTGATACAGGTGGCCCCTGGTTTTCGAGCGTTCGCTTTACGACAGCTCGCTGTTATGAAAGACCTATATTAGTACCTGTTTTCGCTAACCAAAGAGGGTTTTCGCTTTTACGAAAAAAAGATGCCCACTTCATATGTGTGTTTACCCTGAGAAAGACTACCATGACCGTGAAGCCTTGTGCGGGCATTTGTGTACGCATGTACTTGCGTACGCATGTGTGTACATGCGTAGGCATGTACGAGCCGATTTTTTTTTCTCTCCAAATCGATTTTGGCTGGCTGTCTTCCCAATTTTGATAAGTGAAACTACACCATACATACAATATTTCTACTTTATATGGACTGTATATTTATCATATCATTCCTGCTTTTACTTTATGTTAGTGTTATTTTTGGTTTTATGTGCTATTTGGTATGATTTGGTAGGTTTTTTTTGGGTCTGGGAATGCTCAAAAATTTTTCCCATATAAATTAACGGTAATTGCTTCTTTGCTTTACAACATTTCAGTTTACAAACAGTTCCATAGGAACACTCTACCTTCGGATAGTGGGGCAAACCTGTACATCAATGCCCTTGAACAGAAAATCCTACAGAAGGTAGTGGAAACAGCCCAGATCATCATGGGTAAAGCCCTCTCCACCATGAGTAGATCTACATGGAGAGCTGCATCCATCATCAAGGACTCTCACCATCGAGGCCATGTTCTCTTGCTGCTTCCATTAGGAAGAAGGTACAGGAGCCTCAGGACCCACACTACCAGGTTCAGGAACAGTTATTACCCCTCAACCAATAGGCTCTTGAACCAAAGGGATAACTTCACTTAACTTCTCTTGCCCCCATCACTGAACTGTTCCCACAACCCATGGACTCACTTTCAAGGACTCGTCACCTTGTGTTCTCAATATCTATTGCTTATTTATTTATTATTTTTATTTGTTTTATTTTGTATTTGCACAGTCTGTTCTGTTTGTGCCCATTGGTTGTGTGTTTTTGGGTGTGGTCTTTCATTGATTTTTATTGTTTCTTGGATTTCTTTGCTTTCTATGGTACATTTGTAAAAGTTCATCAGTGTTAAAGTGGACACCAAATTTCTTTAATCCCCTGAGGAAGTAGAGATGCTGGTGAGCTTTCTTGGCTGTGGTGTCCATGTGTGTGGACCAGGACGAGCTGGTGAATTTACCATTACTCAGAGTATGTATTCCAGCTGTACTTAACTAACTTAATGGGTCAGTTGCTACTTTATTGAATTATAGAGCAGAGAAACAATTCAGCCCAACTTGTCCATGTTGACCAATCTGAGCTAGTTCCATTGGTGTGTGTAGTGGATTCCTGTCAACTTGGCCATCATTTAATGTTGGGACAAAGTTTAGAGCAAAACCTAATCAAGAAAATAGCTGGGATCCCCTTCCTTTATTTGGGACAGTTTGCCACTTAATTGGAACAGGAGACTGTTCCTGAAGAGATGTGTGCACTTGTGTGACTGTTAGACACTACAACATGCTTAGAGCAGATAGTTTTTAAATAGTCTCAGTTGCATGCGCTAGTGTTTTTTTTAAAAAAGTAGTGACTTCTGCTGATCGTTGGTGAGAAATTAAGCAGTGAGATAATTTAGAATTGTTCTGCTCACTGCGGTTTCAAGCATTCAGCTTGGAGATGCCAGAAATAGCCGTCAGTGAAAATGAAATAATTTCATTACTTCAAGTTAGAAACTGTGAAAAGTTTGAAGGTGTTCACAATCATCTTGAATGTTATAATGAAAATGAAGGTTTAGAGGATTCAGTCATTGGCATTGTATGAAGCAGCAGTCCATTATCTACACTAAACACTAAGTATACTGCAGATTCTGTGGTCAAATAAACACGTACAAACAAGCTGGATGAACTCAGCAGGTCAGGCAGCATCCATTGAAATGAGTGGTCAACGTTTTGGGCCGACCTGCTGAGTTCATCCAGCTTGTTTGTACGTGTTCATTATCTACACTAGTTGTCTGCAATGATTTTGTTCATAAAGGAACACGGCAGTGTACCGGTACACCGGATGAATTCCTCTGTCAATAACTGTTAGAAAGCAGTACAGTTTTATAATACTCTAGTAGTATTGATAGTGTTCTAATTTAGTCTGTATTTCATTTAAATACATAATTTGTTCTTGTTAATGGTAGTTTGTCTTTTTTATGCCTTTTTAACGATTTCCATGAAACTTTGGCTAATTGGGGCAGCCACTTAATTGGGCGAAAATGTACTGGTGCCGATGTGTCCAAAATAACTGGAATCCATTATATTTCACCATAAGACTAGAAAAGATTGGAGTAATGTTGGGCCATTTGGCCCATCATGTCTGTTCCATATTCCGTCATAGTTGATGTATTCTCTCTCTCAAAGCCATTCTTCTCAAACTTTGAGACCCTTGCTGTCAAACTCTGCTTTAAATATACTCAGTGATTTGGCCTTCACAGCCTTCTGTGGCAATGAATTCCACAGATTCACCACCTTGTGGCTAAAGAAATTCCTCCTTATCTCTGTTCTACAGGGGCATCTTTCCATTCTGAAGCTGTGCCCTCTCCTCCTGGATTCTCCCACTATTGGGAACATCCTCTCCTTGTTCATTCTATCCGGGCCTTTCAATATACGGTAGGTTTCAATGAGATCACTCCTCATTCTTCCTAATTCCTGTGAGTACAAGCCCAGAGCCATCAAATGCTCCTCATACATGAACTCCCTTATCCCCAGGTTCATTTGTGTGAACCTCCTCTGTGGAGATATGGGGTCCGAAACTTCTCTCAGTACTCCAAATGTGGTCTGAGCGATGTCTTGTATACCCCTAGCATTACTGCCTTGATTGTACTGCATATTCTAGTCGTCTCAAAATGAATGCTAACATTGCATTTGCCTTCCTTACCACCAACACAACCTGCAAGTTGACCTTTAGGGAATCCTGCACGAGGACTCCCATTTTCCCCTTGCACCTCTGATTTCTGAATTTTCAGTAATCCCACTTATTCTAGGATGTGTAGTCCATTTGGCTGAATGACGAATATCAGTCACAGGGCTGTACAGCACAGAGAATGGCCCTTGAGCCCTACGTGGCCATACGGAGCTGTATCTACACTGACCTCCATTTCCCAACATTAAGCCCACACCCAATCTGTCTTTCCATGTTACGGGACCTGTCCAAGTGTCCTCCCTGTCCTGGGGTTCCGCGTCCTCGGTCCTGCCCCACCTGTCGCAACATAAGTGACCGTACTTGGTTTACTGTGTACAATTTTGGTCACCTTGTTAATAGGAAAAAATGTCATTAAACTGGAAAGTCTTCATAATTCTATAGTCATACAGCCCTTCAGCCTGACAGCTCTACGCTGACCACAGCATCTTCCCTGCTAGTCCCATTTGCCCCTGTTTGGCCCATAACCCTTCAAGCCACTCCCCTCCATGTACCAATCCAAATGTCTTTTAAATGTTACAATTGTACTTGCCTTAACCACTTCCTCTGGCAGCTCATTTGAGATGCTCACCAGTCTCTCTGTAAAGAAGTTACCTTTTGGGTCTCTTTTCCCTCTTGTATCTATGCCCTCTGGTTTTGGACTCCCCTGTCCTGAAGAAAACACTATGACCATCCACCTTATCCACACTCCTCATAATTTTATAAACTTCTGTGAGGTCACCCCTCATTCTCCTGTGCTCCAGGGAATAAAGATCCAGTGTGGTCAGCCTGTCCTTATTGCTCAAGCCTCGGGTCCAGTCAGTATCCTCATAAGTGTCATCTGCACCCTCTCCAGCTTGACAATGTCAAAGTGTGCAAAGGAGATTTACAAGCAGCTTTAAATTCCTTGGCAATGTATCGGACAACGGTCCTGGGCCCAGCTCATAAAAGGAAGGCACACCAGCTTCTTTACTTTATTGGAAGGAAGAGGAGGGTTGGCTTATCACTAAACTCTGCACAAGTGTACTGTTGAATGTATCCTGACGGGCTTCAAGATGGAAAAGGTTGTAAACCTGGCGGTGTAGGGCTTTGGGCTTCTGTGCCATCTGCCCAGTGGTACCTGCGAGAAGATGGCATGGCCCAGATGGTGCCTCCTCGAGCCAGCGCCCTCGGTAGATGCTTCCGATGGCGGGGAGGGATGAGTGCGTGATCTGTTGGACAGAGTCCGCTACTCTCTGCAGCTTCTTGTGTCCCTCTGCTTTTGATTTGCTGTACCAGACCACGATGCTACTGGTCAGGATACTTCCAAGTGTGCTCCTGTAGAAATCTGTCAGGATGTTCAGTGACGAGTGAACCTCTATAACCTCCTCGGAAACACAGACAACTTCCTTGCGATTTGCATCCTGTGTGCTGGGCCCAGGACAGGTCACCTGATCTCCGCCGGTGAGTCACACACTGCGCCTGTGCATCTGACCCCCAAACACAAAATGAAGTAGTGTATCGATCAGGGTTCAATTCCTGCAGCTGTCTGTAAGGATTTTGTATATTCTCCCCGTGACCCTGTGTGTTTCCTCCGTGTGCTCCGGTTTCCTCCCACGTTCCAAAGATGTAAGGGTTCAGGCAAATGAGTTGTGGAAGTTCTGTGTTGGTGTTGGAAGCTGCTTGTGTCTAGTGTGTTGGAGGGTGGACGGGTGGGCAAGGAGCTCGTTTTTGCTGCTGTTGTCTTCATTGCTAAGCGTGGCTGGCATGTTGTGTTGGTGCTGATGGGCTTTCCCCAGCAAATCCTTGGTTATTGATGCTCAGTGACACGTTTCAGTCTGTTTCGATGTAACGCGACAAATAAACTCATCGAGAAATAAAAGTAAGGTGGCATGATAGTGGCTAGCATGACAGTTTGCAGCACCGGTGACTGGGCTTTGTTCCCGCTGCTGTCTCTAAGGGTTTGTATATTCTCCCCTAGTCGCCAGGGTTTCCTCCGGGCGCTGTGCTCTCCTCCCCCATTCCAAAGGCGTACGAGTTGAGGTTTGTGAATCATGAGCAAGCTGTGTTGGTGCCGGAAGCA